>NC_044033.1:174965744-175634459 GCF_901765095.1 Microcaecilia unicolor
TAAAACAGCTCCAAGCATATCAAATCAGAAATAAGGGTGATGGATATGTTAAAAGAAGCAGGTGTTCTTAGAATTTAGGTTTGTTTTATAGCAAATGAATCTGCTTCATTTTTTCTCTTCTGTTACAAAGCTCAGCTCTGGAGGAAATGTTCTGAACCCCTCCATATATACACAGCACAGATACAGCAGCAGCAGTGCAAGTGTCTCCAATACACACTGACCATCCACACACACAAAAAAAAACCAGATACACACACAGAGTGGTATCCTAAAAAGTTTCAGGAACAGGATACTTTGGATTTTACCCCACCTTTCAAAATAATGCTGGAGGTGGCTTAGAAAAAGACCATCTGGCCTATCCAGTCTGCCCATCCATATCATCTATTATCCCTTCCTCTCTCTTACTGAATCCTCTGTACACATTAGTAGTAATTCAGATACAGCAAGTCCCTGTCCAAGAGAGTTTTAATCTCCATGGGTACCAGTGTAACAACAGATAAAGCCAGTGACCTATGCAATTAACAAAGAACGTTAATGAAAGTATGATTTGAACCCTGGTCTCCCTTGTTCTCAGCCCACTGACTTTGACTACTAGGCCACTTTGGGGGGAAGTTATCAATGCGGTCTTCCATTAAGAGATGTTATTTTACTGTTAACCCCAGTTATTAGTAACTAGGCCTCGTTGCATAAAATGGGATCTGTGCTAAAACAGCACGAGTTAGTGGTAAAATAACCTGTCTTAGGGGAGGAAGTTATCAACTTGGGTTACTATTGTTGGGTTATTTTACCACAAATCATGCCATCTCATCGCATAAAGTGAGATCCTGGCTAAAAAAGCATGACTATTGTAATGGTAGCCTATGATAACTTCCGTTCTGTGTGTCCAATTTTGATCCAGGGAGAGGTGAATTGAAACCTAAGGGAATCAAGAACAGCCTGTGGAAAGACAGTTGGAATGCTATACTTTTAATGCTTGTGTATGTCGTGTTTCAGGTATATATGGTGGATATTTGTCTGTGTATGTGTATAGATAGATACACACACAAAAAAAAAAAAAAATATATATATATATATATATATATATATATATATGTGTGTGTGTATGTGTGTGTGTGTGTGGAGGGAGAGAGAGAGAGAGAGATACTTTGAGAGATTTTATTTTAATTAGCTGATCTATCTTCCCCTCCCCCCCTCCTGAACAGATTTTGATTCCTCTGAAAGGGATGGTCACTGTTTGTGAGCCAGCCACTTCCTATGTCCACCTTGGGTAGTACCTTCACCCCCCTGCCAGCTCTGGCTTTCATTCTGTATAGTTTGGCTGAAAAGGAGCTAAGTTAGCCCAGTAAACAAGCTGCATTAACTGTCTCCCTGGATACAGTGGCTCTCGCTGGTCACTGTACAGAATGCCATAGGATGGCTCATTGCAGAGTGCTCCAAAGCCATTGCTCTCATTGGCTGACTGGAAAGATGATAAATCCTCTCCCATGCAGAGGGGTCATTAGCACAGGGACTCAGACAGGCTGCAGCGCTTTCCATACATGACATTTTCACAGGCCAATCCTTGTTTGCATTTAATTTCTAATTTCTTAACAACCAACTCACATAAGTGCCCCAATTTCACATGAAATATTCTGTAGTCCAGTTGTGTGTGACATTCAAGAGCCTGATGATGAGAGATGGCACATGAAAAAGAAAAGAAACACTAATTTTTTTTTAGCCTACTGCATGTTTTTCCCTAATAATGTCTATATTTAGTTTCTTGCTCTCCTAGCCATACCAAATTTGCAGGACAAGCTGGGGGTGGCATGTTTGGGTTAAAGGGGTGTGCAGGAGTGGTGTCCTAGAAGATTTTGACAGGAATATATTTTTTGATCCAAGTATACAAGGAGAAGCATGCATATGTCTCAGCCCTGAAAATAAAAAAGATGCCAGGTGTCTCTGACAGTCAGGAATTTCCCCCAGTTTGGGACCAATATGGCCATGTCCAGCATCCCTAGCACCATCCTGTCCCTGAATCCAGTGTCTGGTGACTAGTGCAGGACTATGCTCCTGTGGTGCTACCAGCACAGGATGGGCAGCAGAAACAACACTTAATAGCACAGCCAGTTCCACGCAGAATGCCAGAACTCCTGGGGCATCACATGACCAGCCCCATGTAGCACAGGAAGCTGATGAGTCATTATGTGGCGCTTAAAAAATCCTCATGGAAAATATTTCTGCCTAAGTTTATTCTATAAGCGGCACCTAGATTTAGGCGCAGTATATACTGCGCACATTAAAATTTGGGTGCAGTGTATTATAGAATACGTTTGGATTTTGGCACAGAATGCTAGGTCTACTATATAGAATCCGAGGGCAAGGGCCACTTCTGCTGTTCATATGTGGGTGGATTGCAAGGAGAGGTTTGGCAGCCTGTACAGGAAAGTGCAAATCAACCCAGATTGGGGGGGGGGGGGGGGGGGGGGGGGGGGGGAGAAAAAGGAGATATTGAGGCATTAGGGTATTCTTGGTTTTGTTTATGACGTGATTTGCCCAAGGTCACCAGAGGCAGCGGTGGGATTTGAACCTGGCATTTCTGGCTAGGAAGCCTAGTGCTTTAACCACTAGGCTACTTTTCCACTCCAACTAGCCTTATGCTGGCCTTGAGGCTTGAATGCTGTTAAGCATTTGTGTTACAGGCAAGGTCAGCACAAGAGTATTAGGCACTCACCTCCCCCTTATCTTTCTGTCTCAGAATTCCTCCCACATGGGATTCCTTCTCAACAAAATGCTGACAAAGATACATAATAATAGTGGCTTTACCAAAATAATATCCTGCCAAACAAATCTTATTGACTTTTTTGACTGGGTGGCCAAAGAACTGGATGAGGGACATGCGCTAGATGTAATCTACTTGGACTTCAGCAAAGCCTTTGATACGGTCCCCCACAGAAGACTCGTGAATAAGCTGAAAGGGTTGAACTGAAAGTGGTGAACTGGATAAGAAACTGGTTGACCGACAGGTGGCAGAGGGTGGTGGTAAATGGAATCCGCTCGAAGGAAAGGAAGGTGAGCAGTGGAGTTCCTCAGGGGTCGGTGCTGGGGCCTATTCTGTTTAATATATTTGTAGGAAATATTGCTGAAGGGTTGGAAGCAGGGGTGTAGCCACGGGCGGGCCCGGGTGGGCCTGGGCCCAACCAATTTGGGTCAGGCCCGCCCAGCAGCAGCACAGCGATTCCGGTCGCAGGCTCCGGTCCTCATCATCGTCCCTTCCCCCATGGCGTGCCGCAACTTTCACCCCATCTTCCCTCACCCTCCTTGCAGGCCCGCCCAGCAGCGATTCCGGTCGCAGGCTCAGCTTCAGTTCGCACATGCTGCCTGCCGGCTGCCGCTCAACAATCTCCTTGCAGCTACTAAGCAGCAGCACTAACCCGGAAGCCTCTCCTCTGCAGAGGAGAATGGCTGCATATGAGGTGGAGGGGAGGGAGACATGCTTTATAGAGACGGGATAGGTGGTGAGAGGGGGAGAAATTTTGAACATAAGGGTGGAGAGGAGGGGAGAAATGTTAGAAATGATGGTAGAAGGGAGGAAGGGAGAGATGCAGCAAAGGGGTGGAGGGGTCAGGAAGGGAGAAGTCTTGGCTGCATATGAGGTGGAGGGGAGGGAGACATGCTGCATAGAGAGGGGATAGGTGGTGAGAGGGGGGAGAAATGTTAAACCTAGGGGTGGAGAGGAGGGCAAAATGGTGGGCAAAGGGGTGGAGGGAAGGGAGAAATGTTGGACATGATGGTAGAGGGGAGGAAGGTAGAGATGCTGTATGGGAAGGGGAGAGAGATGTTGGACCTGGAACACAAAGGAGAGGGGGAGAGAGATGGTGGACAGTGGGAATGAGAGGGGGAGATAGACATGGGGGTGGATGAGAGGGAGGGAGAGGTACACAGTAGGTGGTGAGGGGGAAATGCTGGTTAGAAGGATGGAGGGAGGAAGATGATGGGAATGGTGGAACCCTGTGGGAGAGGCCAAGAGGGGGAGGAAGGGGTGGCAAGGAAATGAATGAGAGATAGTGATTACAGAGGGTAGAAATATGGTAATGGGAAGTAGGTTAAAGATAAAAGAGAAAGTAGAGATGGGGAGGAGTAAGATGGGGAATGGGAGAGCTAGTGGGTGAAAGAAGAAGATGGAAATTTGATAGGTAGTTGAAAAGTAAAAAGGAGACGAAGAAGGGTGAGAAAGAGGCAGAAAAGAGCTACAAAGGAATGATCAATATGTCAGAGGCAGGAATAGTGAGGGAACAGACAGGAGAGAGGAGAAAAGACAAATGGACTGCAGCCGCTTGAAGAAGAATTAGCAGACGACAGAGAGGAAAGCAGAAAAGAGAAATTGGAACCAGCAAGATGGAAAAATAAAATGTCCAGACAACAAAGGTAGAAACAAAGCATTTTATTTCAAATGTTTTAAATGGAATATGTTAACTTTTGGAAATGTGCATAGCAAATGTCTTTGTATTATGTTCTGTAGAAAAGGAAATGCATCTCTGTTTTATGTCTTCAGTGTTGCAGTAATGCTATGTTTAACTTCTTGGGGTTCCTTTTCAATTTTTGTCTAAATATTTTTATTTCTAATTTGTGATCCCTTGTTCTGTATTTGGTGAGGGTCTGTTGGTGTGATAGTAATGGCAGATAGGAAATTGGAAGGGAGGCAAAGAGGAGAGGGAATCGGGGAGGGGAGCCCTCCTTTATTTTCTGACCTGGGCCCAAGCAGGTCTAACACCAGTCCTAACCCTTGCTGTATAGCTGGCGAGGATTCCCAGACATCCCCAGCTAAGGACCTCCTCCAAAGGCGGCCAGAACTCCCTTCTACCAAGCTCTTGCAACAGCATCCTTGAGCCATCAACAGCTAAGCATGAGTGGGGTGCTGGCATCAGTGGCTTAGGGTCATTGCTACTGCCTGCCAAGCTTGGTAAAAGAAAGTTCTGGCCACCTTCAGAGAACGTCTTCAGCTGACTGAGCTTGAGGATCCTCATTAGCTAAAGTATTTATATTTTGAGGTGGAGGTAGAGCGGAGCAGAGAAAATTTTGTGTCCACCCACTTTGGGCTCAGACCCACCCAAAACTGGCTGTCTGGCTACGCCACTGGTTGGAAGGAAAGGTGTGCCTTTTTGCGGATGACATGAAAATAGCCAATAGAGTGGATACCCTGGAGGGAGTAGAAACGATGAGAAGGGATCTCTGAACGTTAGAAGAATGGTCAAGGGTCTGGCAGTTAAAATTTAATCATCTTATGACAAATACTTCACTCAAGCTTTGAAAAAAATCTCGAAACTCAAAACCCAGCTTCACACCAGCTGCATATATTGACCATTAACATCACAGCTGTCACCACTGGCTTAACACTACCATACACTTAGTGGTGGAGAAAAAAAGCCTCAGTAACGCCACCCAGCCAGCCCAAAATCAGACTATAAGGCGTGGGCTCGGCGCACCATCATCTGGCTAAAAAAACCTCCACAATTACTCAGTGTTTCCAGGCATATCTTATAAACCGTTTTTCCTACAAATTTCTTTCACGGTGACAGACCTGTACATATATTCCTTAGAGCACAGAATCTCAATCAGTACAATTCATGCAGTTTATAATAGTTCAATATCCAATCAATTCTGCATTTATACACTCCCGGTGATTCCAGCCATAAACCACTTAACTTCAATCCAGTTGTTATTGTGTTTACGCTGTCCAAGAAATCACAGGCTTTAACCCAACAGGGAGTCCCCTTTTTGCTTCCGCTGCATCAGGGGTTCAATGCTCCATCTCGGATGCCAATCCTGTGACTCTGCTACATGTTACATGGTTGTTTTTCGAGTACAGCAGAGATTTAGGCATGGTTATCAATCTCTCTACTAAACCAGAATGAAAAGGAAACATGAGTAAGAAAACAGCTTAAGATGTAATCTAGCCAAACACAAACACACAAAAAAAATAATCTAAAAATATGAAAGTTAAAAGTTTTAGCCTTCAGACATGCACTGCTACAAACCACATGCCTGTTTCCAAGGCTTGCTCTCTAAGTAGTTGTGGCTTCCCAGGAAGTGGCCCCTCCCAGATTAATGTAACTGGTTGACATTGTACCTGGTGCTCAGAAAGGGCATTACATTTCAGCTTTAATACTATACAGTAAGTGATAAACGTAGCAACAGAATTTAAATTTAAAGAACAATTATTTCACAGTCAACCTCGGTCAGACTAGGCCAATAGCAAGAGCCAGATTCAGCTAAAAACTAGAGAATGACACGGGGATGGGGACATGCAGTTAACTGTGGGGACAGAGACCGAGCCTGTGAGGACAGGAACAAACTTTAACCCCATGTCATTCTTTAAATGTTTGAGAGTAGCCTTAAACAGGCTGTTTCAACTAGATGGAACAGCATCTATAAAGGTAAAATTTGTCCTTACCTAATAATTTTCTATTAGTCCCAACAGATCAATCCAGAGACGAGTGGGTTATGTCCCTCTACCAACAGGTGGAGATAGAGAGAAACTCAGAGGTTTACTATATGTGGACCTGTACATCCATCTTAACTTCAGTATTGTCAATACCAAAGCAATGGAAGAAGCAGAATAAATCTAACATGGAAGTCCTCTCCTGCCTCTATCAAAGCCAAGTAGGCTCCTCCTCCACCACTCCTGCTGGAGGGAAATATCCAAAGTGGTAAACTGCAGCCTGATGCATTGTTGGATTCATTTTTATTTGTATTTTTTTAATTTTTTTTTTTTTAAGAAACCTAAATGAACGTAAGAAAGCAGAGTCAGTCAATATCAACCAAGGGCAAGCCTTTGGATTGATCTATTGGGACTAATAGAAAGAAAATGATCAGGTAAGGACTAAATTTACCTTCCATAGCGTCCCACAGATTGATCCAGAGATGAGTGGGATGTACCAAAGCAGTCTTGAAGTAGGATGGGACCACAGATATCGAACAAGCCTCAACAGATAGCACTGTTGTCAGAACCCAAAAAATCAAAGGCAATAGGAGAGGTGCAATCTCGAGAGAACTCGCCATCCCAAGAGGGAAAAAGAAATGCCCTCCAGGACCAGTAGAAGCAAGATAACTGGAGTCATGAAAATGGAGCAAGGAGCAACCACTGGAAGGAAGAGTACTCTGCAACCAGACAAAATGCGAAGCCACTTGAAGACTTAATGGTGAAGGCCAACGTCCGCAGAAGAAGCCAGGGCTAATTCCTAAAAACAAACCATCTGAGGCCTGAGGTGCACAAGCAAAACTAACATCTGGCGGTGGAAAAACAATCTTAGCTTGCAAAGTAGACAACCACTCCAGGAAATAGAGAGCCAGCCCCTAAAAGTTCATGAGTAGTGATAGAGCAAGGCTCTACACACAAACTTGGAGAAGGCCCCAATAGCCAGAGACCAGGCTGGACCCAGGGGCTAGAACTGTCATGTAGGCCAACCTGACAAAACCTAATGCTCGAAGCCAGCGAGGATTCCCAACTCACCCACCGGGACTGGAACAAGGCCCAAGAGCCAGCAAAGTGAGCAAACTCCAAAACCAAAGAGGAGGGCTAACACGAGTACCCGCAAGGAGACCAAGGCCCACCCCTCGAACTAGCCAGTGGCACAATGCCACCCTGCAGCAATGGGGGAAGGCTCGCCCTCTCGAGACCAGACAAGACTCGACAGCCAACTCGAAGGGCAGAGAGGGAGTCCTGCTTTTCTAGCAGAGAAGGAGCCAGGCTTGAGTGACAGAGACCAAGCCCAGAAGTTGGCCAGTGATGGAAGAAGGCCAAACCCCCATAACCTGAAAGGACAAAGAACTATGGGAGTAGCAAAAGTTGGCCCTCCAGAAATCGGGACAGACACAACCAGCCAAAAAGGTACAGCTGAAAGAGGCTCGAGCCCCTGACCCAGCCGAAATCTAGGCCCCCAGAGCTGAAGACAAGGAAGGGTGCGTGGCCTGACTCCAAGAGAAAGAGCCAGAGCTGACTTCAACAACAAAGCCAGATTCGATCCCCAACACGAATCGAGAGCAGAAGACCAAGGTGGGAGGAACCCCTTGGCAAAGAAGGAGCCAGGAAGACCACTAGAAATGGGCTGACTCCAAAAAGCAGAGGCAGGACAGTCTAGGCATCCTGACACTAAGAAAGGCAAGACCGAGCCAGGCAAGTCAGAGCCAGTCTCGATAACCAGAAACATAGCCAGACCTGTGAGCCCGAGATAGAACAAGGCCTAACCACCTGTGAAAGTGCACTGTCCTAAACCCAGAGACAGGGTAGGCCACCACCACCGGAACTAGAGGTAGGGTCAACATCCCAAGATGGAGTATGTCTTGACCCCCAAGACTGAAGCAAGTACAACCGGGGAAGGCTCGACCAGCAGCGTTGGAGCGAGGCTCAACGACCAGAGACAAAAGAGGATCGATGACCCCAGACTGAGGAAGGCCCATTGACAAAGACAGTGCAAACTCAAATTCCAGAGCCGGTGTATGGGACTGTGTCCAGAGAACATACAAAGCTCAACGATCCGACCCGGAGCAAAAGTCGCGTCCAGAGCCAGAGCAAGGCTTGACGTCCAAAGATGGAGGAAGGCACGACAACCAGAGAAGTAACAAAGTCTCAACTTCCAGAGACAGAATAAGGCTCAATATCCCTCAACAAAACGTAGGTCAATGCCCCAAGACAGCGCAAGGCTTGATGCTCCAAAATGGAGCCAGGTTCGACATCCAAAGGAGAAACAAACTTTGATGTCCAGAGATGGAGCAGGGCTCGCCGTCCAGAGACGGGGCAGGGCTCACCATCTAAGGAAGGGGCAGGGCACAGGACTTGCCATCCAGGGACGGGGCAGGGCACAGGGCTTGCCGTCCAGAGATGGAGCTGGGCTTGCCACCCAGAGACCAAGCCAGGCCCCCCGTCCAGAGATGGAGTTGGGCTCACTGTCCAGAGACGGAGCTGGGCTTGCCATCCCGAGATGGAGCCAGGCTTGCCATCACGAGACGGAACAGAACTCGCTGTCCAGACAGAGCCGAGTTCGCCGTCCAGACGGAGCAGAGCTCGACATGCAGATATGGAGCAAGGCTTGATGTGCAGAGACGGAGCAAGGTTTGAGGTCCAGACATAAAACAAGGTTCGATGCCCAGAAAAGGAGTACGAACTGAGTTCCAGAGCCGGAGCACGATTCGAGATGCAGAACCAAAGCAAGGCCTGACATCCAGAGCCGGAGTAAGGCCCAATGTCTGATCAAGGGTCAATGTCGGAAGATGGAGCAAAGCCTGGAGACGGAGCCAGGCTCGACATCCGGAGATGGAGACCCTCTCTAGGCATAAGCTTACCGGTGAACGGAGCTTGCTAAATGTGACTTGGAAGCCATATCAGTGTTTGATGCCAAAACCAAAGCTAACTTCTCGAAGGAGTGTCAAGAACTGGACTGAGCAGTAGAACTTGCCCTGGGTTGTAGAATGAAAATTGCAAGATACGGGGTTCTGCCAGGTACTTGAGACCTAGTCTGGCCACTGTAGGAAACAGGATACTGGGAAGACGGGTCATTGGTTTGACCCAGTCCGGCCACTCTCATGCTGTCTTATGCTGTTATGGAACTGGCTGCACATGGGAGCTGATAAGGGTGGCAGAGAATGAGAGCTATATGGAGTAGCAAAATATGGCTGTGTGCACCATCGTGCACTACAGATAATGATGCTGCAGATACCACGGAGACTGCCCCAATGCAGTCCACAAGAAGCCTCATACAGCCTCCCAGTAATCCCCCAGGAGGCAGACTAACAGAAAAAAAATGCCTGTAGCATATCTTGAAGCATCTAGTGAGCATCTTATTCGACTATCGGCTGCTACAGGAAAGCAAGTACACCAAGGCAGAAATTGCACCATGAGACCAAAGCGTGCCAGAATCCGGCCCGCACCATAGAGAAGGTGTTGCTAGCCTCCAGGATACCAAGGTACTGCAACTGTTGGTACAGGAATGCACGAGTACCTCATCCAAGAAGTTAGGGTGCTAAAAGCGTACACAGCCCCGCCATACCACAGTCCACCAGAAGCTGGCCCTCACGGATCCACAGGTGCTGGCACTACACAGGGTACCAAGGAGCTGTGCTAAGTAGTAGTGAGAGAGCTGTGAAGGTACCATGTAGGATCCCAGGTTGCTAGTGTAAACCACGTGCAAAATCCCATATGGATAATAAAGAAAAGAGGCACTTAGAAAGCCGCAAACCAGCAAAAGAACCCACATAAGGGGGAACACACCTCTGTGCTAGCCATGAACTGGAAACCAGCACAAAGTCAAAAACACATGTGGGAGAGGCACCCAATGGGCGTGTACCGCAAATACCCAGCGCCACCACAAACGTATTAATAACATAGAATAATGGCAGCTGGCAGTCACAAGTCAAAATCCTATCACCATCTCAGTGCACACGAGGCTAAAGGAAAAAACCTGGGCCAGTGAAACAATCTAGGCCCCAGGATGTAAGCTACCGAAATAGTGCTGTATCAAGGTAGGGAAGACCCCTCAAATAAACTAGCCTCAGATCCCGCGCAAAAGAAAACACAGCCACAAGGATGGAAACATCAGGGAGTCCACATTCCAAAATAGTTGTAGGGCCGCATGGCACTTTTTTTTTTAAACAAACTACGGCTCACAGCCATCATGCCCAAAAGGGAAAGAAAGGGGTGACTGCAAGAAGCGCGGGAAAAACCTGCATCCGCTGTTCCATGGCCTTGAAAATATTGCCTGCAAGCATGAGGGGGCAACAGGGAACCTGGCGGGAAGCGCACAAAAGTGAGAGACCGAGAACTGCGATCTGTTTAAACAAAGCCGAAGCATGCGAATAAAATGGCAGCTGCTGGCGAACAAAATGCCACAGTGCCCACCAGAAATGCATAGCTTCCCTCCCCCAAAGCATCATGGCCGAGCCTACTGGACAACTCGCATCTGACGAACATGTAGTCCCGGACCGACCAGCGGTGCTCGGGGAACCGCTCCTGAAAGGAGACAATCTGCTACAATGCGGGCGGTAACTGGGAAAATCAAAACTGACAGAGCACTACTGTTAGTCACTGCCGAAATCCCCCATGAGGGAGGAGAATAAAACAGGCAAACACTCATGCTTTCCCAGCAAATTTCCAAGTACTCCTCGGCACAGGTCCACATATGGTAAACCTCTGAGTTTCTCTCTATCTCCACCTGCTGGTGGAGGGACATAACCCACTCGTGTCTGGATTGATCTGTGGGATGCGATGGAAATGCATCTCAGACAACTGGCAACTGAATTCAATGACAAAAAACTGCAGAAGCTGCTTTTGGATTTAAATAAAGCACTGTTAAATGACATAATTTCTGTCTTGTCTGCCTTTGATGTGGCAACAAGAGTTTTGTCTGCTGATCAGACTTCTATCACCTGCAATGCTCCTTCCATCTTGAGTGCCCAGTTGCTCAAGCATCTTACTATTACTGCAACAGAATCATCCACTGTTGCTGGCATCAAGGAGCATTTCCAGCACATAACTGACTCTTATTTTCCTGTTCATCCACTATGCAGTGTTGGTTCTCTTCTACACCCACATCTGAAAGACAATCCATTTGTCTTCCCAGATAATGTAAAAACAAAGGTAACCGAAAACTGTACCAAAACCAGATCAAAATAATAAGCAATAGGGTCTGGTGTAAATTTAGCACTGTAGACCGGGGTCTCTTTAATAGTTTGTTTAATAGATATTCAAAATCATATTGCTTGTTGAATTCTTGTCCACCTTACTTCATGAAAGCACCACTGATTGAGTTTCTGGCTAATTTGTTTCAATGGATTTAACACTCTGAGGGACTTTTTGAATCCTCAATTGGAGAAATCATTGTAACACCAATAATTAAGGATGCAAAGGAATCCCATCACATACTAATTACAGGCAGTGGCTTCAATAACGCTGTTTACAAGGTTAATAGAGGATTTGGTTTGCACTCAAACAAGTATCTGAATACATATAATATTCTACATTTCTCTCAATCAGGGTTTACAGTACTGAAACCGTTTTAATCTCAATAGTTGATAACGCGAGATATATCCTGAATAATAAATGGAAAGCACTCTTGTTACAATTTGATCTATCAGCGTCTGATTTAGTAGAGAATGACATTCTACTTTTTGAATTGAATATAATTAGAAATACCGGCAGTGTCCTGAATTGGTTTAGTGACTTCTTGAAGGTTAGATCTTACAGAGTTAGATAAGGAAATGAACTTTCTGAGAGATGGAGTAATCCCTGTGGAGTTCTGCAGGGATCTCCACTCTTTCCTAAGCTGTTTAATTATTTTTTTGACATACATTAGGTTTTAAACTATCTCAAAATGGCTTTATCAGTTATAGCTACGCAGATGATATATCAATTTTCATTAAGGCTGTACATTGTGCAAAATATAGACTGCAGGTGTAAATTCTCAAAACTGACATACTATACTTCAGTTAGTAAACTGAAAATAAAATAGTTTCTCTTACCTTTGTTGTCCGGTGATTTTATTTTTCTAATCATCTTATTCCCTGTCTCTGGTTCTCTTCCTCTGCCTGTGCTCTGAACTCTATTTTCAGGGCCTCCTCTCTCCTCACTATTTCTTTTCTCTCCTCCTCTCTTCTTCACTTCTTCCCCTATAACATCTTTCACATTCAACTTTCTGCCATATTTCTTCTCCTTATATTTGTCTTCTTTCTATCCCTTCCCCTTCATCCACAGGCACCATCTCCTCTCTCCTTCGGTCTCTCTTCCCCTCCCCTCCATAGGCACCATCTCCTCCGGACTCTCCCCTTCCCCCCTCTGTGGGCACCACCATCTCCTCTCTTTCCCTTCCTCTCTATGGGCACCATCTCCTCCATCTCTCTTCTCTTCCCTTCCTCTCTGTGGGAACCATCTCTCTTCTCTTTCCTTTCCTTCCTCTCTGTAGGCAACATCTCATCTCATTCCTTCCCTCGCTCTCCTCTCCTCTGCTCTCCATTGGCACAATCTTCATTTCCCCTCCTCCCTGGGCACTCCTACAGCTTTTTCTGTCCAGCCACCCTGAGTTCTCTCCTACCCCTTCCCCTGCACCGACAGGTTTTTCTCTTCTGCTACCCTGCTCTCTGGCATTTCACCCCCCGCCGCAATACACCAACAGCCTTTTGTCTCCCGCCAACCCTTGTTCTCTGGCATTTCATTCCCCACTCTGCGTGGCCCTCCGAACTTGCTTTGTACACACGGTGGCATTAAGCACATGCTGCTCCACTCCTCTGTAACTGGAGCCCTTCCTTTGTAGTGTCCAACTCCTGCAGCAGGAAACAGGATGTTTCATCAGATGAGTTGGACACTAGAGAGGGAGGGCTCCAGTTACAGAGGAGTGGAGCAGTGTGTGCTTAATGCCACCGTGTATGTAAGGCAAGTTCGGAGGGTGGTGGTGGGCGGATGTGATGCTAGAGAGTGGGGTGGAAACAGAGAAAAGGCTTTTGTGTACGGCGGTAGCAGCGGGGGGGATGAGATGCCAGAGAGCGGGGTGGCAGGAGAGAAAAGGCTGCCGGTGTAAAGCGGCGGGTAGGAGACAACAAGCTGCAGGAGGGAGGGGGCAGCAGTAGGAGAGAGCAGCATGACGCGATTAATGCGTTAAAATTATTAACACAAGTTAATAATTTTAATGTGTTAATAGTATTAAAATGCATTACATGAACAGCCTCAGTTTTAATACCAGTTTATTCTTCTCTACAGCAAGTTTCACTACTGGTTAATAATTGTTTAGAGATTATTAGAACCTGGATGATGAGATACAAACTTAAGTTTAACACAGTGAAAACCAAGGGCCCTGTTTACTAATCTGCACTAAGGTCGCACTAGCATTTTTAGCACGTGCTAAACATTAGCATGCGCTAAACGCTAAAGACACCCATAGGAATATATGGGTGTCTCTAGTGTTTAGCACACACTAATTTTAGGCATAGGCTAAAAATGCTAGTGTGTCTTAGTAAACAGTGCCCCAAATTCTTTCTGTTGGATTATAAACCTGATCCCATGGTGACCCCTATGGTGGTGGGTGGTACTTCCTATCCTCTGCATTAACATTACTTTAACATTGGATACTCACATTTTGTCTCTGGTAAAGAGTTCCTTTTGTATACTAAGGAAACCGACAGGAATTAGAAAATTCTTTGAGATCTTCAAATTTAGGTTACTGGTGCAATCCCTAGTTTTATCTAGATTACTGCACTCTTCTGTTGCTGGGCGTTCCCAGGTGTCAACTGCAAAGATTGCAATCCATTCAAAATATGACTGTTAGATTAATTTTTTCTCTGCGCAAATATGATCATATTACTCAGTTCTATGTACAATTGCACTGGTTGCCGATAGAAGCCAGGATTCTATTTAAATTTGCATGCATATTGTTTAAAAATTTAACTGGAGGCAGTCTGAGCTATTTAATAGCACATGTGAAGTTTAAAGGTTTTAGGAGAAATAGAAGATCATATTGTTCTTCTCCCTTTGCCGTTCCCTCTCCTTTGGGGATAAAAAGATTTGGCTTATTTAAGCAGCTGATGATGTCTCAGGCTCCAAATATTTGGATCTCTTTTGCTTTAAAATTAGAAGATCTGAATAGCTGTGATAATTTTCTGAAATATTTGAAGAAAAATTTGTTAGCTAATTTTTTTCTATCTAATTAGATGGTATAAATTGTAATTCCCAATGTTTGTCTTGGTTCATTGCTCTTTTACTTCATTGTAAACCACCTAGAACTCCACTTACATTCTTATTTCAAAGTTCTCAAAAATTACAAAAAACCTTCAACAGAATAAGCCAAAGAAAAATGTTGCCAACAATTATACACACAGTACTTACCTTGAATCTCACAGTCTCTCTTTCATCTTGACATATTGCAGTTCAATTCCATTTCTTAAATTCCAAATCCCAACAGGTGTTCCCTGTTTCACCTCTTCAGGCTGCTTCAGGGGAAAACATTGGTATATTGTGATACACACCATTCAAGATAACAAAATAACAGGCAACTTCCAAATATAGATTTTCAGCTACAACCTTCTTGGTGTCTGGTGCGTTTACCTTGTTGCTGTTCTGCCCGACCTGACTACTGCCTGGACCTAACCACTGCTGGATCACTGCCTGACCTGACCACTGCCTGGTACTGACATCTGCTCTGTCTTTGCCTCCTTCTGTCTGAGTCCTCTTCCTCACCCGACTCCTAAGTCCTGTTGGCCACCTGAACCCAGGGGCTCAACCGCTGGGGAACGGTGGTTGCCACAGGTGAAGCGTTGTTTCTGACTGCTGGTCCTTGGATCAGCACAAGGGCTCACTTCTACTCCTGACATTGTGACAGCTAGTCAAAAACGTATTAAAATTAGTCCAATATAAAAGTATCACCTTATTTTCTATTTTCTTTATATTTGTTAACCTTTATTAACACAGCTACCGCATTACTTTATCCTAAATATAAAAATAAAATTATTGTCTCTACCTTTGTTGTCTGGCCAATTGTTTTTTTTTCTAATTGTGCTCACATTCTCTTGATTCTGCTTTCCTTTGTCTTCTCTTAACTCTCTTGCCAGGGTTTCCTGTCCATTTGTCATTTTCTCTCTCCTTTTTCTTTGTTTTCTTCAATTTATTTCTTTGCCTCTCTGTACAAATTTAATTCATTTTTACTGTCCAGTCTTCAATATCCCTCTTTTTAATTCATCTACTTATGGCTTTTCATCTTGTCCTCACCCTTGTTCTACCCTATGCCCCTTCCTCTTATTCTCCAGTCTTTCATTGTTTTTATATATATATACAGTGGGGGAAATAAGTATTTGATCCCTTGCTGATTTTGTAAGTTTGCCCACTGACAAAGACATGAGCAGCCCATAATTGAAGGGTAGGTTATTGGTAACAGTGAGAGATAGCACATCACAAATTAAATCCGGAAAATCACATTGTGGAAAGTATATGAATTTATTTGCATTCTGCAGAGGGAAATAAGTATTTAATCCCTCTGGCAAACAAGACCTAATACTTGGTGGCAAAACCCTTGTTGGCAAGCACAGCGGTCAGACGTCTTCTGTAGTTGATGATGAGGTTTGCACACATGTCAGGAGGAATTTTGGTCCACTCCTCTTTGCAGATCATCTCTAAATCATTAAGAGTTCTGGGCTGTCGCTTGGCAACTCGCAGCTTCAGCTCCCTCCATAAGTTTTCAATGGGATTAAGGTCTGGTGACTGGCTAGGCCACTCCATGACCCTAATGTGCTTCTTCCTGAGCCACTCCTTTGTTGCCTTGGCTGTATGTTTTGGGTCATTGTCGTGCTGGAAGACCCAGCCACGACCCATTTTTAAGGCCCTGGCGGAGGGAAGGAGGTTGTCACTCAGAATTGTACGGTACATGGCCCCATCCATTCTCCCATTGATGCGGTGAAGTAGTCCTGTGCCCTTAGCAGAGAAACACCCCCAAAACATAACATTTCCACCTCCATGCTTGACAGTGGGGACGGTGTTCTTTGGGTCATAGGCAGCATTTCTCTTCCTCCAAACACGGCGAGTTGAGTTCATGCCAAAGAGCTCAATTTTTGTCTCATCTGACCACAGCACCTTCTCCCAATCACTCTCGGCATCATCCAGGTGTTCACTGGCAAACTTCAGACGGGCCGTCACATGTGCCTTCCGGAGCAGGGGGACCTTGCGGGCACTGCAGGATTGCAATCCGTTATGTCGTAATGTGTTACCAATGGTTTTCGTGGTGACAGTGGTCCCAGCTGCCTTGAGATCATTGACAAGTTCCCCCCTTGTAGTTGTAGGCTGATTTCTAACCTTCCTCATGATCAAGGATACCCCACGAGGTGAGATTTTGCGTGGAGCCCCAGATCTTTGTCGATTGACAGTCATTTTGTACTTCTTCCATTTTCTTACTATGGCACCAACAGTTGTCTCCTTCTCGCCCAGCGTCTTACTGATGGTTTTGTAGCCCATTCCAGCCTTGTGCAGGTGTATGATCTTGTCCCTGACATCCTTAGACAGCTCCTTGCTCTTGGCCATTTTGTAGAGGTTAGAGTCTGACTGATTCACTGAGTCTGTGGACAGGTGTCTTTCATACAGGTGACCATTGCCGACAGCTGTCTGTCATGCAGGTAACGAGTTGATTTGGAGCATCTACCTGGTCTGTAGGGGCCAGATCTCTTACTGGTTGGTGGGGGATCAAATACTTATTTCCCTCTGCAGAATGCAAATAAATTCATATACTTTCCACAATGTGATTTTCCGGATTTAATTTGTGATGTGCTATCTCTCACTGTTACCAATAACCTACCCTTCAATTATGGGCTGCTCATGTCTTTGTCAGTGGGCAAACTTACAAAATCAGCAAGGGATCAAATACTTATTTCCCCCACTGTATATATATATATATATATATATATATATATATATATATATATATATATATATATATATATATATATATTGCTCAATGCTGCCGCTATACTGACTAAAATGTATACGAGCCAGGGTCTAAACAAAAGAAGAGTGAGTGGGAGAACAGCTATAACATAAGTCTGCACCAATAATAAATAATTATAATTAGTGTGATTTAGGAGTAATCTCAGAGTATAGACTCACCCAAACGAGACTACACAAAGACAATTGGTGTCTCTACGGGTGGATAAACTTTTCGATCATTGAACTACTCCACTGTTTTTAATTTTTATCTTAAGTGAACACCCTGTGCTCTGTGTTTAAACGTAAACTACATGCGAAATGACTATCTTAAAATAGCTGTTCTCTCATTCTCTTCATCCATAGCATAGCACTCACTAACACCCAATTGTCATACTATGGAGGTACTCTCTCCTATAATGTTATCCTTTCTCCAATCATCAAAACAACTGATGTGCCAAAATGCCTCCGCACTCTTAATTGATTGGAGAAAAATGTATGTATGCTTCATACTTCAATTAATAGGCACTTAGCTTGTATTACAGTGGTCCACTTCTGATTCATCTATACAGTCCAGGATCCCCTCTTTCAGTGGCATCCCATGGTCCCACCAATACTGCTTTAAATCGTACAGCATACGCCGATAGAAAATTTCTGTCTTTTAAGCATTCCGACGCTCTGCTGTCTACTGACTTAATAATCTACGCTCTTTGTAAAAGCTTGATAATCCACACTAGGCCTCTGCAAGTTCGACTCTGCAGGGTTTTGAATTAACTTCGTCAAGAACTTCAGAGATGTATTTAAACAAAGTTGAGCTGGAAAAACGTGCCGCTAATCTAATGCGGTAATGGTGTTAGTCCACTTTAAAAGTTAATAAATCTGATATATCGCATCTTGTTTATTTATTTTTAGATTTTACATGTTTATTTTCTTATGTATACCTCATACTGTCATAATTTTTGTGCTTTATTTCAACCTTAGGTGCAGTATATTATTTTTTCATCATGTTGTGTTATAGTGTTATAATTGTATTCTTATACCTTTAGACCCCTGAAGAAGGCTTTTAACCAAAATATGGCCCATTTAGGGTCTTTGGGTCAGCAGATTTTGAATAAAATCCTTGGATTCTCTTACTCCTCATTTGCCTTGGTTCATTGGATCTCTCCTCATCTTCACCCGTTTTTTGTTTGCAGACTTTTACCTTTCTCTTTGCTTTTCATAGTCATAAAGCCCCCTCTTGTTATCTGAAGACACAGATAATAGTTAGCGGATTCATGATTGGCCCCAGGCAATACAAACACCAATTGTAAGTAACTGCATCATATAAGTCTAGTCTTCAGGAGGAGGCTTTCTTTGGGTCATATTGCTGTAAAAATACAGCCACAATGAAATCCAGCAACTTGATTTTGAAAAAACTGGCCAGCTGAGTTGCCAAGCACCAAAAACATGACCATGATGGGCAGATGATCAAAAGCCCAGCACTGTTCCAAACAGTGCTCTAAAAATAGCGCTGGAACAGCGCGGGGCTTTACTGCACCTATGATCAGAGATAACTGCATGCAAATTTAAGCATGCAATTCTCTCTGATAATGGGTTAGAAGTGCAAGAGGATTGTGCCTGATCATGCGCTCAGGCACAGTCCTCCCGCACTTGTTTGACAGGTCTGGGCTGTCAAAAGCCCAGACCTGTCAAACACAGGAGCTGGAGGTGCATGGGACCACCAGACTCCAACTATCCCTGCCCCAAGCAAGGCAAAATGGGGGCTGGAGGTCTGGCGGACCTCTGGTCCCCCGACCCCTCCTGACACAGGTTCGGGGGGCTGGAGGTCCGGTGGATCTCCAGCCCCCCTAACCCCCCAGCATATGGTGTGAAGTCCCACCCAGTGCATCCCAGGATACACTGGGCAGGGCTGGGCACCGCCATCTCGCAGGTGGCACCGATGGAAGATGAGGAAGGCCACCTCCCTCCTCCAACCTATGGTAAGGGGTAGGGAAGGGCCACTAGACCACCAGGTGGGTGGGGAGGATTGACCGCGGCCCACTGGGCCACCAGGGACATCTCAGAAATGCTGGAGAGGAGTTAGGGGGGGCTGGGGGAATGGGGGCCTGCTAGCATGCAAATGCATGCTGGACAGGGCTTACTATTCCTTCCCAATGGTCTGCAAATCCTAATGCCAGCTCCGAGCTGGCATAGGTTTGCCATGGCTAGCGAGCTAATCTTTGGCTTGCTGGTTGCTGATCATTGGGGATGAATAGGTTTAGCATGCATTTCCATGCTACCTTCGCTAAAAGCCCTGTTTTGCATGCATTTGCATGCTTGTTGAATTTAGAGTCCACGAGCACGTTGTTTCACACGATCATGGGGCGGTAGCAAATGCAGGCACTAGTATGGTGCTAACAGCCTCTAGCGCCTGCGTTTGCTTCTGATCACCCACCAATAAGTGTTCTTTGGCTATCAAAGAAAAAGGGAGGCCTGCCTCACTAACATAATAACATGGCAAATAATTTAATTTTAGTCAGAAAAGAAACCTTAGGCCATGGTGAGAAGATGTCCATCTGGCTCCATGGAAAAAAATATCATGGTGTCTGTGTCCAGTCCCTTGGGCTTACTTTAACCATGTGCTGGCTCAGGACTGGGAAGCACTGCTGTAGGGGTTTAGGTGAGCTAGCTCACTCAATTTTGACTATATTTCATGAGGCTGGTACCTCCATTTCTCCTTGCCCCCAACCCACCTTCCCATTGTTGTTATGGTTGTTTAGGACTTTGTGCTGGAGGAGTTGTCACAGTTGGGGGTGGAGTGCCCAAGTCAAAGATTCTATATAGGTGAACAGTTGTATTGTTGGTATGGGGGCTAGGATAATTTCTTTCACACTATCATGGACTTGGCGGGCGCTGAGCAGGGGGCTAGTAAAGTAGCAAGAACTATGGATGGTAGGGTTCTTTTAGCTATTCTGGTGGGCTCTTCAATCATGTAAATACCAAGCTATTGATACAGTGGGTAGATATGTTGGGTTTATGGGTTAATTTTCTGTATAGATATTTTCTTCTTGGCTTGGGCTCATTGTTTGATCTGTTCAGAATAAAGCTGCAGCCAGATTTAAACCATATTTTGGATCTCATGGATTTTATGGTGGCTTCAGTTGGAAAGGTTTTTTTTTTGGGGGGGGGGGGGGGGGTTGCTTGGTGCTGGAAGCCTGGGTGCCAGCTACCTAGGTTAAAGACTAAGGAGGTCATCCCGTGCAGGTGGTTTACATTCTAAAATTGTAAAGTAAGAGGAGTTGTGACAGGCTTAGGACCAACAGTGGGGAAAAGGGCAGAACTACAATAAGAATAGGACAGATTGATCATCGATTGGGGAGGCGGAGCAAGATGGCGGAGGCATTGACAATGCTCCACGAGTAACTCCGGGTATGTGAGGTTTTAAACCCTACCTTCGAGTGAATTTTTCTTCGGAAATATTTTTCTTTCTTTTGAAATAGTTTTCTTTATAATGCCACACACGAAGAGAAAGGGTTTGGTAAGGGCCGTGACCCAACCGGCTCTAACATCAACACCAAACCAGCAAACTATGGAAAGTTACCTCGTGAGATCCGCAACATTAGCGACAGGAGTTCCCGCTGAGATATTGGACCAGGGAGAGTCCATACTCCTGGGACAGGACGTTTCATTGTCCCCTCCGTCGCAATACCCTCCGCCTCAGCCCGCAGAACCCGATAGCGGGGGCGGAACCAAAAATCGCGAGAGCGAGGAACGGACCACCCGAATGGGGCCTGCGGTCGAGGTTTCTGCTGGGACTTCTTGTACAGCTTTAAAGAATCCAGGGAAGGGTTCTTCTGAGGCGGTTACGCTTGAAGCGATTTGGGAGACGCTACAGACTATGATGGCATCAAGCGGTAAAATTGAAGGACTTGTGAGTAATGTTCAAGAACTATCTGTTTCTTTTGCATCGATGAAAAACGAGATTACTGAGAAAATTAATCATTTAAACTCAGAAAATATTAAACTGAAGGAAACATCGCTAAATCTGATTAAAGACACTTCAATGATAAAAAATAGGTTGGAATACTTTGAGAACTATAATAGGAGATTGAATTTGCGTTTATTGAATTTCCCTTGTACTCCAATTTATCCTCCTGTGCAGATATTTAAGAGATACTTAATAGAACATTTGAAATTTTCTCCAGAGAATATACCACCACTCAACAAAATTTACTTTTTACCTATAAAAAAGAATGCTGAAACACTACCACAAGGAGACTTAAACGTATCAGATTTATTAGAATCTTCATTAACATCTATAACGGAAAGAAGAACTCTTTTGGTTTCGTTTATATTTCAGCAAGATTTGGAGTTAGTGAGGAAGTTGGCTTTAAGAAATATACAAACTCCATTTTATGGAGGGAAAATCTGGGTTTTCCCATATGTTACAAAACAAACTCAAGCCAGAAGGAAAGATTTTCTTTCATTGAAAACTTCAACAATAGCGTTGGGAGCAACTTTTAATTTGAATTATCCATGCAAATGTAATATAAAATATTTGGGTGTAAAATATGTTTTCTTTCTTCCTGAACATTTAAAACAATTTATAGAACAGAAAAAAGTAGTATAATACTAGTTTGTGTCTCGTAGTCTGAACAGAACCTGAATGGGTAATTAAGTAGAATTGAATGCAGACAAATCGTTAAGCCTTTTTTCTTTTTTACCTTAAATAATTTGTAATAGCTAAGAATCCTATCTCCGAAGGAACGGCTCTTAGCCCCCCATTTTGGTGGTCTAATGTAAGTCATACACATTACTATGAAATTGTTTAGTTTTCTTAATTTTTAAAAATTACTGACTGTTTTTTTCCTATTCAAGTGTGAAGCTTGTAAATAAATGAAAAATGATAAAGAATTAAAAAAAAAAAGAATAGGACAGATTGGGTGGGCAAAAACAAAAGAGTAGGTGCTAGTGTCTTCCAGGAAATCACCCGGCAAGTCTCATGTGCGAACCTGGTGGTTAACAAAAGGAGTTAGTGAAAAGGAACGTCTTGAGATCAATTTTGAATTGAGGAAGGGGTGTCTGCAGTTGCAGGTGTTGGGGCAGCAGATTCCAGAGTTCAGGGCCCTGCACAGAAAATATAGAATCTCCAGTATGTTGATGAATGATGTGTCTATAGGTGGGTATGTTCAATTTATTTATTTTTAATTTATTGTAGAAATATACACAGGTACAGTTGGCTACCACTCAGCCCTAGTTAAGGAAAAGCTTCTAGAAATACAGCTCAGCTGTGGAAGCTTTTACTCATATTTGCTCTGTCAGATGACATCACCCAGATATAAGGATTTGCTATCTTGCTGCTCCTTGGTGAAAGCATGTTTTATTGCTGTTTGACTCAAATGCCCACATTGCAATTAATAGCGCTTGTCTAATTTATGAAATGTGCTAAAAACTGTTAATGCTGTTATTTCCACTCAAATGAAGAAGTTTTATAGACCTGTGCTGTAACAATAGGACACTTAAAACTGTTTAGGTCAACCATCAAGCTAAATTCCAAGTATTAGCAGGATTGCATGTCAAATTTGCACTTTGCTTATCATGAGATCTCTCTTGAATGTATCCACTATCATTCTTTGGCTCACAGGATTAGACTTAACTAAAAATATGTTGTCCTGCAAATTATTATTATTATTATTATTTATTGCTTTTGTACCCCACATTTTCCCACCAATTTGCAGGCTCAACGTGGCTTACAGAGTGTTGTTATGACAAAGCCAAATTGCTGTAACTGCTCTGTGGTAGGGTGAGTTTGAGAAAAGGCTATACTTTTTTCTCACCTATATTCTTTAAAAAAAAAAAAAAAGAAAAAGACTTTCCATTGAAAACTAATGTAGCCAAATGTTGCAAGACCTTTGGCAGACTAATATGGGATGCTTGTTCTCATAAGTAGGCATGCAGAAATATTTGAGATGGCAACAGAAAGGCAAGCCAGATATGTGTGTGCGGAGTGGGTGAGGGGTAAGCCAAAATAACATTTTCATAAATAAGTTATAAAAGACACTATGGGGCTCATTTTCAAACCTAGGAAAAGTAGGATAAACAAGCCCAACCTGGTCTGGAAACACTAGAGAGGCCAAAGGAACAAACAGCAAACTAATACCAGTACGGCGGAGAGAAAATTTATCATCACTGAAGTACCTGATGCAGCCACGTTTTGGAGGATGCCTGCATCAGGGGTATCAATTCTTTGTTGAGCCACAGCAAAATTAGTGACACACCAGAATGAAAGCATTTCTGATGTGCAACAGTGGTGTGAAGACCGACGGTTCAGAGCTGCAGTCATGCTAAATGCCAACTCAAACCAATGATTTTTGCAACTCTTGTAGCCTCCAAAATATGGCCATGTCAGGTACTTCAGTATCAATACATTTTTTCTCTACCATACTGGTGTTGGTTTGCCATTTGTTCCATTGGCCTCCCTAGTATCTCCAGACCAGGTTGGGCTTGTTAGTCCTCCTATGGATGACCTTGTTGCCTCCCTTAATATTCTCCTACCTAGGAAAAGGCAGCACCATAAATATTACAGTGAGCAATAGAACATCAATACACCTATTAAAAAAATAAGCAAACTGGATTAGTACAGATTAATCCTACAAAGCCATTTGATGCTAACAGAATACCTGTTTTCTTTCACACTTGCAGAACAGAGATAGACCCTCACCAAGTACAGAATAAATAACCACAAATGAAAAACAGAAATATGTACACAAAAAGTAAACTAAACCCCTAAGAAGCCAGACTCTGCATGCACTGCAACACACCAAAGAAATAGGAACAGTGATGCTGACCCCCTGCACTGTGCAAAACATAAAGCTGGCAGATATAAATTTCAAAAACTGACATAGTTCAATCACTACATTAAAAATTAACACCTCCCCCCACCCCACACCAGAATCAAAATATAAGGCGAAACCTTTTTATTGGACTAACTAGCGTTTGGAGGCCAAAACTTTTAGGTCAGGGCAGTACACTGCTGTTATTGTAAACTAGTAAAAAAGGCCCGTTTCTGAAGGCAAGGAAACAGGCCCTAGGCAGGCAATTCCTCCCCCCCGTGCTACGGCCCCCTCGCCCCCCCCCTTCGGCGAACGTGTCGCCCCCCCCCCGACACCGTTGTGTACTACCTGTGCTGACAGAGGACCCAAACCCCCGACAGCTGAAGTGTTGTTGTGCCCTTCACGTTCCTTCCTCATCTTCTCTGGAAGTTCCTCTGCGTGCGTCTGACGTCAGATGCATGCAGAGGAGGAACTTCCAGAGAAGATGAGGAAGGAACGCGAAGCGCACAACAACACTTCGGCTGTCGGGGGTTTGGGTCCCCCATCAGCACAGGTAGTACACAACGGCGGTGGGGGGCAGTTTTCGGCGGTCCGGGGGGGGGGGGCGACAGGTTCGCGGAGGGGGGGTCGAGGGGGCCGTAGCGCGGGGGTGACATATGATTCCGAGGCAGGGGGAGGAGTAGGTACTCCTCCCCTTGCCTTGGAATCAGCTGTCATGACGTCAGTGACATCAGTGCGTGTCTGCCTAGCACACCACCTCCAGCCTAGGAGCTACGGTCCCAGGCACAGAACGTTGGTGGTGAGAATTATTATATAGGACTATCCTGACCCAAAGGAAAGAGATTTTAGCTACCGAAAGCTAATGAAAAAATGTATCATTAGTCCAACAGAAAGGCATCACCCTATGTTCTTTTTATTTAGTAACCTTTAAAGTGGACTGACACAGCTATCCCATTACTTAATCCTAAATTTAAAATAAAAATCTTTTTTTCTACTTTTGTTGCCTGGTCATTTAATTTTTCTAATTGTGTTGGTCTTAATCTCTGCTTTCTTCTGTCTTTTCTTAACTCTCTTTCCAAGGATCTCCTGTCCATCTGTCGTTTTTCACTCTCTTCCTGCCTTCTTCACCTCTTCCACCAAATCCAGCTCCAACATTGATTTGTTCCTTCCAGTATTCTTCTATTTTTTCTGCCTCTCTATCCACTCAGATTTCATTAATTCTTATTATCTAGACTTCACTCTGCCTCTTTTTACTGTGTCCACCTACAGTTTTCCATCTTTTCCCTTCACCCCGGCCCCATCCCCCTTTCCCTTATTTCCCTGCCTTTACTAGCTCTTTCCTTCACCTTCACCTCCACCCCCCCCCCCTGATATTCAGACTCTCTCCACCTCCCCACCCCTGCCATACAGCAGTTTCTTTCTCTCTACTCATCTGTCTGTCTCTGCCCCTGGCATGCAGCATTGACTATTTCTCGCTCCACATCAGCATTACCACTGTCTAACTCACTCCTCCTCCTATGTATTATTGCCCTCCTCTCTTTCTCCATCTCAACCAGCATTGCCTTTCTCTCCCCCCCCCCCCCACATCTAGCATTGCCCCATCTCTCTCTCTCTCTCTTCTCCTCATCTCCTATGCATTATTGCACCTCTGCCTCTACCCCCCCCAATCTAATATTTCCTGTCTCTCTCCCCTCTTTTATCCAGTATTGCTACTGTGTGTGTCTCTCTCATCCCATCTTTGCCCAAGTCCATCCCTCTCTCTCTCTCTCCAATTCAAAATTCAACATTCCCTCCCTCATCTAGTATTTACCCTTTTATCTCCCTCACCATCACTACTTATGCCATCTTCTCTGGATATAAATTGAATCAAACCAAGACTGAAATCATGCCTTTGAATTGCCCAGAAATCCAGGCTGACATTACTAAATTCAACTTCATATGGGCACCTCTCAAACTAAAATATGTTGGAATACTCTTTGGCCCTACTTTAGAGGAAACCAAAAGATCAACCAAGACTTACTACTTAAAATTGTTAAGAACTGCACCACTAGCTGGTTGCCTTTATGTCTCAGTTGGTATGGGCAGATTGGATACAATTAAAATGATGATAGGTCCTAAAATTATGTATTTAGCATGTTACCTTTCTACCTTAACCAAACTACTTACTCAAAAATTGAAAAATTACTTGTGCCCTTCCTATGGAACAATAACCATAGAGAATCACTTTAAAGAAATTAAAAGCTCACGAAGAACAGGGAGGGGTTAACTTCCCCTGTTTTTACACTTATCATACTGCTTTTTTTATTGGGGCAATATAGATTCTTGACTCTGATTCTTCTACTCATCCACTTAGACTTCTCTTTGAACAAGAATTATGGTCTGTATACCCTCTCCATCTTCTTCCATTCTGCTCACTTTCAAACTGCTCAAAAAAGGATGTGATTTCTACCAGTGCTGCAGTAGCTCTTAGAGAAATTGAACCTGCAATGAAAGTTCAGTGGCTCAAAACTGTACATGCACCTCCTTGGAATAATCCAAATTTCAAAACTCATGACAACAATTAACTAGAGACTTTGGCAAAAAGCTGGCATCTGAACAATTAAGCAAATAAGAATACTTCTTGGACACCTTCTGTGATCTACAAAAGCAACACAATCTTTCCCCTAGCCAACATTTCCAATGGCTTCAACTGATCCATTGCCTAACAATGTCCACTTCTGCTTTACCTCTGTCTGAGGAAGAACCTAGCATCCTCAAGTTCTTCTCTTTAATCCTTTTCCAATTTCTTCCCCTTTTGCTGTATAATTGGTTCTTGATAAGAAGTTTATCTCTGTTCGACCCATTTGATATATTATCCTGCTATACCCTTTGTATTATTTGTACTATTAATGCTATTTTCATACTTTGTAATGAATCTGAAAACTCAATAAAACCTTTTGAACTTAAAAAAAAATAAACTAGACTATAGTCTATTTTTCAAAAAAAATAACTAAACCAATTAAACACTGTGACAGTGGAATTCAATCCCAGACCTGATTGAGAGACTGGTTCAGAACAAAGAAGCAGTGATGGCAACTTTGACCCAACCTTGGCATCAATGCACATTGAGCCTCCTAACAGACTGAGTGGGAGAAGCTTTGTTTGATGCAGACCATTCTTGAACCCTGGGTGGAGGTCGATATATTTCATGCTTGGTGATACTACTGACCATGGTGCTACAATGCTGTCCAATGGTGATCCAGCAAACATGGTTCGCTTCAAAGAAGCATTTCGTACCAATCTAAGAGGGCAACAGCTAAACTGGTCCTGGTTGAACACTGCAACTGCATTGGTCCCCCGCTTGAGACTCCTTAAGTGTATGCCAAAGGAGAAGCGAAGCAATGTCTGGAAGGAGCTGCAAAGTCTAGTATCTCGTGATGAAATGGATGCTGAGACTGAAATGCCATGTACAGAACCACCTCAAAAGAAATTTCGCTTATATACAGAGTATTCATCAGATTCTGAGAATGATCCATTACTGGAACCAACATCTGGTAGCAAGGCTGCTGACCATTACATTGCCGAACCTCAGATAGACTAAGAGTTATTCCCACTTCAGTGGTGGAAGAAATATTAAACATCACATCCAGTCATTGCTAGACTGGCTATGACATACTTAGGAACACCAGCTACAACCGTCCCTTGTGAACATTTATTTTCATTATCAGGACACATAGGAATAGATTCCATAAATGGCACCAAATATTAGCACTGAAAAATGTATGCACTGAGCGCTATTCTATAAAGGATCCATGTCCTTGTTAGAATTGTGCTAAGCACATAAAATGACACCTAACTTTAGGCACCGGTAGTTATGTCTGCTGGGTGTATATTGTTTATTACTTATATGCTAAATGCATTTTAGCTGTTCTTATGGTTAAAAAAGACAATATTGTTTTCCCAGTAGAAAGTATATTGGTGCCCTAGGACCCTGTGTAATATTTAGTATGTCTTATATTTTGAGTATCTTTTTGCAGGGTTTTGTGTTATTTGACGTGGAGGGGCATAATCGAACGGGGCGCCCAAGTTTTCCTGAGGGCGTCCTCACAGGATGTCCCCGCAAAGGGACGGGGAAACCCGTATTATCGAAACAAGATGGGTAGCCATCTTTTGTTTCAATAATACGGTCAGGGACGCCCAAATCTCCACATTTAGGTCGACCTTAGAGATGGTCGTCCCCGATTTTCGGCGATAATGGAAACAGAGAACGCCTATCTCAGAAACGACCACATCTAAGCCCTTTGGTCGTGAGAGGAGCCAGCATTCATAGTGCACTGGTCCCCCTGACATGCCAGGACACCAACTGGGCACCCTAGGGGGCACTGCAGTGAACCAGAAAAAGCTCCCAGTTGATTAGCTCCCTTACCTTGTATGCTGAGCCCCCCAAAACCCACAACTGTACACCACTACCATAGCCCTTAGGGATGAAGGAGAGCACCTAGATGTGGGTACAGTGTGTTTGTGGTGGGTTTTGGAGGGCTCACATTTACCACCACAAGGTAGGGGGGATGGGCCTGGGTCCGCCTGCCTGAAGTACACTGCACCCACTAAAACTACTCCAGGGACCTGCATACTGCTGTGATGGACCCGAGTACGACATTTGAGGCTGGCACAAAATATTTTTAAAGTTCTTTTTTGAGGGTGGGCAGGGTTAGTGACCACTGAGGGAGTAAGGGTAGGTCATCCTTGATTCCCTCCGGTGGTCCTCTGGTCAGTTCGGGGACCTTTTTGTGCCTTGGTTGTAAAAAAACAAAAAGGACTAAGTAAGGTCGGCCAAGTGTTCGTCAGGGACGCCCTTCTTTTTTCCATTATTGGCCGATGACGCCCATGTGTTAGGCACGCCCCAGTCCCGCCTTCACTACAGTTCCGACACACCCCTGGGAACTTTGGTCGTACTCGCGCCGGAAAGCAGTTAAGGGTGCCCAAAATCGGCTTTCAATTATGCCGATTTGGGCGACTGTGAGAGGATGCCCATCTCCCGATTTGTGTCAAAAGATGGGCACCCTTCTCTTTCGAAAATGAGCCCAAAAGTGGCCGGCTCTATTTGAAATCAGGTTCTGGGGCTAGGGCTGCCTTTGCTCAGGACTACTGTTCTCTACATCCTGTAGAGTCACCACACAAACAAAAACTCATCTGCTTTACACAAAGTGTCAGGCAATGAAAGGAGTGTGTGCTATATAACCTGAAGTGATAACCAACATGTGAATATTTTTTGCATGGCATGTTGTAAGGGGGATAAGCTTCATTGTTGGGGAATATGGAGTTTTGTGATACAGAACCAGAGGTGCAGGTTTTACATTGAGATTCTATCCAATCCTGTACAAAATCCAGACTTCATTTCCACACAGAAGAATTTGTTGAATGATGCTATCAATTATAATGACAGTTTTACTGGGTAGCTAAAACTAGCTGGGGGAAGGGAGGGAGGGTTTCTTTCTGCATAGAAAACCCTAGCATCTTATATTTCTAATTTAAAAGTGTGGGGGGGGGGGGGGGGGGGGAGGAAGAGGGCTTTGATGCAGAAATGTCATTTTGCCTTGCCATCCCCTGTACCTAGCTTGCTCCTACGTTGCCACCCCAAATATTTCTGTCTAGAGATGCCATTGCTACCAATAAAGATCCTGATACTCTTCCACCACCACTACCACAAAGAATAAAGCAACCTTGGAATAGATGGACTGCAGTTGGCTCTGGTAGATTTCAGCCTGTTACAAAGATATCCACCGTCACAAATGATACTGCTACAAAATGCCTTTGCTGTATTGCAAAAGTATAACAGTCCTGACACAGAATCCAAATTGGTACCAAGAGAGGATGAAAGATGTTCAGCACACACATAAACCCCAAAGCACTGATGAAACAAAGGAGAAAAACAGTACTGCTGGGAGACTGCATTATAAGAGGCATTAGCTTGGAACACAAAGCAAAGGTCACAAAAGGAGATGAAATGTCTTCCAGGATCCTCAGCAAACAGAAATACATCATCAAGAAGAAAAAGTAAGGATTCTACAACTGATGTTATAAAGCCACTTGGGAACAAATGACCTGGCCAGAAAAAGCACCCTTAAAGCACAGAGATTTCCAAAAGTTGGGAGAGGGTCTAAAGTCCCTGGTAAGGACTGTTTGACTCTCTGAAGTACTAGCAATCTATGGAAATGGAGAGGAAAGCACTATCAGACAACTTTATTATGTGGCTCAAAACCTGATGTAAACAGGAAGGTTTTAATTATACTAATGGCTGGAGTCACCTCATTATACATATACAAGAGGGGGAAAGGAGTAAGAGAGGTTATCTCTCTATATAAAAGGCAACACCAACGTTCTATGAAGCCTCCAGCCGGAAGTGTGAAGGGGGCGAGATATCCGGTTTCCCTATGAGTGTCTGCCCCGCCCTCTCTGTAACACAGTCAGTGAAGGAAAACAGCAGAGCACGAAATCAAATCGCTGGCTTTGTAACAGTGAAGGACTCAGAGGGGGGAGGGGAGAGAGGCCAGAGGGCATGGACACACACACTCCCACATGCACACAGAAGAAAACATTGCTAGCCCCCGTTTCATTTGCATCAGAAACAGGGCTTTTTTACTAGTAACATAATATAATCAAAGGAAAGTTGACGAGGGAAGACAGGAGGAAGGTGTAACAACTTTCATTCTCTGTTAAATCACAGGCCTGCAGAACTGTGTAAGAGCAGGGCTGCAGTTGCCCCTCGCTCCTCACCCCCCCACCAACTTAGGCCGCCCCCACCCCTTACCTTCCTGCGTCTGCTCCTCCCTCAGTCTGTCACTCTCATGCTCCTGTGTGCAGGGACCCAGGTTATCGCGTTTATGCAGTCACCTGGGTCCTGACACACAGGAGCAGGAGAGAGACCCCCCTGCGCCAGGACCCCTTGGAGGCTGGGTCCGAGGAATCTCCTGTTTCCTCCAAACATCTCATCTGCTGTCTTCCACTTCCAATCCCTGTCTTCGGTGCAATTTGACATCTTTCCCCCATCCACGATTCAACATTACTCCCCCCCCCCCCTCCATGCCAGACTACCTTAAAGGTGGTCTTCTGTTGATCCTTGCCAGCAGCAGAATTGCACATATGCTGCCTGCAGCCTGGTCTGAAGCTTTCCTACTGACCCATCTTACCCATGCAGAAACAGAAAGTGAAGGAAGAAGAAAGAGAAGAGTGGGAACAGAATCGGGCTCTTCAAAACAGACCAAAGACACTCAATATGGATTACAAATTTTTAATAGAGGATGACTCAACACGGTACCATGTTTCGGCACTGAAAGTATCGTCTTCAGGAGTCTGCACAAATAATTATAAACGTCTTAAATATATACCAAAGGACAAACATAAAAACGGAAACATTAAATATTTAATATACAATGGTGTAGGGGGGCTACAAACTTTTAAAATTCCAAATAGAAAGCGAAACAAAAGAGAAATCAGAATAAAAAGAGACTTATAGATCAGACAATCATAAAATACAATTTCAAAAATATAAAAAGAGTACAAGCAAACATGCAACATTGCTTAACGTGGACCTAAAGAAAGGTGATCTGGAGAGACTTTCTATTGTTTAGAAGCCAATGCATAGGGTCAAAGGTGCTTCTTAAAGAGAGATAAAATTGTTTATATATGTTAAAAAATATATATATACTGTTCTGATGCAAGAACTAACCTTGGTCCACATGTCTGATAATTTTTACTGTTGTCTTCAAAAATGAAACTTTATGGTCTAAAAAGAGGTGAAACAAAAATATAAGTGAAATGTGATGTGAAAGGTATTGAAACAAATGTATCATAAAATGAATAAACTACAAAAAAAGAGAATAACGATGAAGACACTTTGACTGCGAAGACGAATTAAGTATCTATAAGACTAGAGAGAGTGGTACAAAAAATATTGCAAATTAGACAGGTGAGCGATGTGACTGTGAGTGAGAGAGTTGCACCGGATAAAAAAGATGTGCTGAAAAGAAACATGCAGATTTATTGTTACAGCAATATGATGAAAAGGTGAAAATAAAAATATATCTATATTTGTAATAGTTTGACACTATGTTAACGTCGCGTGGCGTTGCAATATGCTAGAAAGGCATAGGGGCCCTTTTACTAAGACATGTAAGCGCCAATGCGCACCTAATGCACCAAAATCCATCATGTCCTCCGAGTCTGTCGACGAAGCGGTCTCCGCTTACAATGCCACTCTCTCCTCTGCTCTGGACACCCTCGCACCAGCCATCTCCCGTCCCACAAGACGTACTAATCCCCAGCCCTGGTTGACCCCTTGCATCCGTTACCTTCACTCCTGCGCCCGATCTGCTGAACGCCTCTGGAGGAAATCTCGCATCTATTCAGACTTCCTTCATTACAAATTCATGCTATCCTCCTTCCAGTCCTCCCTATTCCTTGCCAAACAGGACTACTACACCCAATTGACCAATTCTCTCAGCTCCAACCCTCGTCGTCTCTTCGCCACCCTTAACTCCCTCCTCAAAGTACCCTCCGCTCCCACTCCCCCCTCACTCTCTCCTCAATCACTGGCTGACTACTTCCACGACAAAGTGCAAAAGATCAACCTTGAATTCACTACCAAGCCACCTCCTCCTCTCTTCAACCCTCTCCATCAACCAACCAACCAACTCCTTCTCCTCCTTCCCTGATATCTCCGAGGAGGAAACTGCCCGCCTTCTTTCCTCCTCGAAATGCACAACTTGTTCCTCCGATCCCATCCCCACCAACTTACTTAACACCATCTCTCATACTGTCACCCCCTCCATCTGTCATATCCTCAACCTATCTCTATCCACTGCAACTGTCCCTGACACCTTCAAGCACACCGTAGTCACACCTCTCCTCAAAAAACCAATACTTGACCCTACCTGTCCCTCCAACTACTGCCCCATCTCCCTCCTACCCTTCCTCTCCAAACTACTTGAGCGCGCCGTTCACAGCCGCTGCCTCAATTTCCTCTCAGGCCATCCTCGATCCACTTCAATCCAGTCTTCGCCCTCTACACTCGACAGAAACAGCACTCTCTAAAGTCTGTAATGACCTGTTCCTTGCCAAGTGCAGAGGCCACTACTCCATCCTTATCCTCCTTGATCTATCCGCTGCATTTGACACTGTCAATCACGATTTACTTCTTGCCACACTGTCCTCATTTGGGTTCCAGGGCTCTGTCCTCTCCTGGTTCTCCTCCTATCTCTCCCATCGTACCTTCAGAGTACACTCTCACGGTTCTTCCTCCACCCCCATCCCGCTCTCTGTAGGAGTTCCCCAGGGATCTGTCCTTGGACCCCTTCTTTTTTCAATCTACACCTCTTCCCTGGGCTCACTGATCTCATCTCATGGTTTCCACTATCATCTTTATGCTAATGACACCCAGTTGTATCTCTCCACACCAGACATCACCGTGGAGACCCAGACCAAGGTATCGGCCTGCTTGTCCGACATTGCTGCATGGATGTCCAACCGCCACCTGAAACTGAACATGTCCAAGACCGAGCTTATAGTCTTTCCACCAAAGCCCACCTCTCCTCTTCCTCCTCTCTCGATCTCAGTTGATAACACCTTCATCCTCCCCGTCTCATCTGCCCGCAATCTTGGAGTCATCTTCGACTCCTCCCTCTCATTCTCTGCGCATATCCAGCAGACAGCCAAGACCTGTTGCTTCTTCCTCTTTAACATCAGCAAAATTCGCCCTTTCCTCTCTGAACACACCACCCGAACTGTCATCCACGCCCTCATTACCTCTCGCCTTGACTACTGCAACCTTCTCCTCACTGGCCTCCCACTTAGCCATCTATCCCCACTTCAATCCATTCAGAACTCTGCTGCTCGTCTTATATTCCGCCTGAACCGTTACACTCATATTACCCCCCTCCTCAGGTCGCTTCACTGGCTTCCAATCAGATACTGCATTCAGTTCAAGCTTCTCCTTCTCACCTACAAATGCACTCAGTCTGCAGCCCCTCATTACTTCTCCACCCTCATCTCCCCTTACGTTCCCGCCCGAAACCTCCGCTCACAGGACAAATCCCTCCTCTCAGTACCCTTCTCCACCACCGTCAACTCCAGGCTCCGCCCATTCTGCCTCGCCTCACCCTATGCGTGGAATCAACTTCCTGTGGCCCTACGCCAAGCCCCCTCCCTACCCATCTTCAAATCCTTGCTCAAAGCCCACCTCTTCAATGTTGCCTTCGGCACCTAACCTTAGACTGCCCCAATTTGACTGCCACTACTTGATTGTCTGTACATTTGTCCATTAGATTGTAAGCTCTTCAAGCAGGGACTGTCCTTCTATGTTATATTGTACAGCGCTGTGTAACCCTAGTAGCGCTTTAGAAATGTCAAATAGTAGTAGTAGTAAAATGGAGTTAGCGGCCAGCTGTGTGGCTCTTGTGGTAATTTCATTTTTGGCGCTTGTCTGATATGTGTATCCGAAAAATCATTTTTATTTTTGACGCGCGTATCAGACACGTGCCAGGTGGCATTTGACAGTGTTCTATTGTGGATTAAAAACTGGTTAAAAGATAGAAAACAGAGAGTAGGGTTAAATGGTCAGTATTCTCAATGGAGAAGGGTAGTTAGTGGGGCTCCCCAGGGGTCTGTGCTGGGACCGCTGCTTTTTAACATATTTATAAATTACCCAGAGATGGGAGTAACTAGTGAGGTAATTAAATTTGCTGATGACAGAAAGTTATTCAAAGTTGTTAAATCGTGGGAGGATTGTGAAAAATTACACGAGGACCTTACAAGACTGGGAGACTAGGCATCTAAATGGCAGAAGATGTTTAATGTGAGCAAGTGCAAAGTGATGCATGTGGGAAAATGGAACCTGAATTATAGCTACGCCATGCAAGGTTCCACATTAGGAGTCACGGACCAAGAAAGGGATCTAGGTGTCATCGTTGATGATACGTTGAAACCTTCTGCTCAGTGTGCTGCTGCGGCTAAGAAAGCAAATAGAATGTTAGGCATTATTAGGAAAGGAATGGAAAACAAAAATGAGGACGTTATAATGCCTTTGTATCGCTCCATGGTGCAACCGCACCTCAAATATTGTGTTCAATTCCGGTCGCCACATCTCAAAAAAGATACAGTGGAATTCGAAAAGGTGCACAGAAAGGCAACAAAAATGATAAAGGGGATGGGACAACTTCCCTATGAAGAAAGGCTAAAGTGGCTAGGGCTCTTCAGCTTGGAGAAAAGGCGGCTGAGGGGAGATATGATAGAGGTCTATAAAATAATGAGTGGAGTTGAACGGGTAGAAGTGAAGCATCTGTTTACGCTATCCAAATACTAGGACTAGGGGGCATGTGATGAAGCTACAATAGATCATTATCACCCAGTTACCATGTGAGACTTTACCGCTAGATCAATGGCTGGCAGTAAGGTCTCAGACTCAAAATGGATGCGCAACAATTTTCATTTTGTCACACGTCCATTTTCGGCCAAATTGTTTTAAAAAAAACATTTTTTGCATGTGCACTGAAAAATGATTCTGCACACACCCAAAACACATGTCTACACTACTGCAGGCAATTTTTCTGCATGGCTTTGTAAAAGGCCCCAATAGTGAATATAAGCGTATCTTGCCTGTTTGAGACAGGTGGTATAAGGCAACTAAACCACTTCAAGTGGACACAGTGCCTAATGACCAAAACTCATTCAAGTGGCCACTGCACACAACAATCAAAATGACACGATCTAGTAAAAGAGGAATCTGCAATGGCCAACGATAAAACAGTGCTGTATTGCTCCTAATTAGAGACAAAAATTTTTCCTTTACAAAAGACCGTTGAGAGGTGTTGCGAGTGATAGCACTTCTGAATGCCACTGGTGGGTTAGAAAAAATGTACTGCATGTTAAAAGGGTTTAAAAGGATTTCAAAAAGGCGCCAAATGAGGAAGAGGGTGGACATATGTGTATTGGTAGATCATCTGCAAACGGTACAGAGGTAGTGTATATTGCAGCGATGTGGAGAGATAAAACACATTAAAGTATATGTGGAAGTGCGTTACTGGACTTATTGTGTGAAGGAAAAAGAGCTGTGGGTGTGTATTATTATACCAAATGCTATGAGTGTCGTGAATAAAGAACAGAGTTGTATCAATAAAAATCAAACGTATAGATGGACTTGAAAAATGGAGCCGATGTAAAAAAAAAACAAATCAATAAAAGGCTTGTTTAAAAAGAGCGAATTAAAAATAAACTAAGATCCTGAATAAGAATGTGTTGATATGAGCGCCATACAGAAAGTAAACATAGGTATGGTTTTTTATTTAAATGATCCACTAGAGGGCAAAGTTATACAGATAAAAGAGAACGTGCAATGCAAAATAAAAAGTGACAAAATACTAACATATACTAAAAGAGTATCAAATCACTATGCTAAAATGTGCATAAAATACCAACATATGTTAGAAAATACAAATTGAAAAACTGAGATCCTAAGTAAGAAGTGTTATATGAGAACTACGGCTGCATGCCGTACAGAAAGTAAACAAAGGTATGGATTCTTGAATAATCCCACTAGAGGGCACAGTTGTCTAATACATGAAAAATATACACTACGGAACAAAACTGCAAACAAATGGATAATCTTAATACTGTGTGAAAAAATAATTTCAAACAAAAATATATTAAATACAGAAGTAGTATAAAAAGAAAGTACGTTACCATTCTATCGAATTAAAAAAAAGGAAACCTGTCACTAGTAAAACAGAAGACAAAGAAGCATATGAAAAATTGTTTATTATATGATTAAAGACAGAAGTTGGCAACTCACATATTTATTATACAACATGGTTTATGCATACACAAGAATAAACATCAGAGTTGTGTGACCTGAAACAAAAGTAAGTTAAATACGTCTTTGTTGTACATATATGAACCTAAGGAACCAAACACATTGCATTTATATATGTATCCACACCCATACACACATATATGTTCTTGTATATACACACACACACATATATATATATATATATATATATATATATACACATATATGTACACTCACTTCTACATGCACAAAACAAATATAGTGATATATGTGTCTATTACGGGAACAAACTCTGGTGATAAATGGTTGAATATGGAAGTCGAACATGCACCTTGAAAGAGGTTTTAAAAAATCAGGTTTGGAAAGTGTGTATATAATGGTGTGTATGTTGAAAAGCATGCACGTAATGGTGTGTGTTATATAAGGGAAAGGATGGAGATTTAACTGTGCATCAAATCCAAATGGGGCAAATATATGTTTAAAGGAAAAGACAGAGATCTAGTTCTGCATTAAGTTCAAATGGAACACCTGTGTTGAATTCATCAATGAGTTTCTGTTCTTCTTTGAGTAGTATATTGTCCAAGTTACTTCTTCTCCAGTTGGGTTTGAAAATCTTATATACCAAAAACTTTAGATCTGAGTGATTATCTGTGTGCCAGTGTGTCACAAAAGGTGCGCTGTCAATGTTTCATTTGACGCAGCTACGGTGTTCTATTATGCAAGTCTTGATCATTCTGTTGGTCTTGCCAATCTCTCTATATAATAAATTTGTTCATCTGCATCCCTAGATGGCTGGCTGGGTTCGTAATGTATGCAAATGCGCTTACATCAGCTCGCCTCCAGCGTTCCCTTCCCTCTCAGTGTCCCGCCCTTGCGGAAAGATGAAATGATGTCAGAGGACAGTAGGATACTGAGAGGGAAGGGAAGGCTGGAGGCGATGTGAGCCACTGCGACTTCAGGTATGGAGTGGAGTATTGCTGGATATGGATGAGATGGGATGGCAGGGGAGGGGAGAGAGATGAGAAAATGCTTAGACGACAGCCTTCCTAGGGCCCGTTTCATTTATTTATTTATTAGGATTTATTTACCGCCTTTTTGAAGGAATTCACTCAAGGCGGTGTACAGTAAGAATAGATCAAACATGAGCAATAGACAATTACAGCAGTAAAAATATTCAAAAACAATACAAAGCATGGCATGGTATACTATTTACAATGTCAACACAATACGTAATAGAACATTATAAGTGATAGCGAAGGGTAAAGCACAGATGTAACATATAGAAGGGTAAGAAAGTAGGAAGAGTTAGAAAGTAAGGTAATTGATTTAAAGAAAGTTGCACATGAGGGCAGAGAAATGGTTAAATGATATATTCTGATGGCTGTCCTCTATTGGAGAATCTTTCTGACATATTCTGTACTTGTATGTTAAAGTCCTTGATATTGGAACAGATCCTTCAGAGAAATTGATATAGAGGCAGATTTTTCTTGAGACTATTATTGTGATAACTGGTATAGTGCAGAAATGCATTGTGATCTGTGGGTTTCCTATAGATGGTGGTTATGAATTTGTTATTTTCTATTTTGATTTTCAGATCTTGAACTTTAAATTCATGTCTTGGACATTTAGCCAATCATAGAAAGCTTTTAGTGTATGATTATCACCATGCCACAGGATGAAGACATCATCAATATACCTCTTGTATGATTTGATATGTGTCTTGAAAGGATGGCCTCCTAAATACACCTTTTCAAAGTTGGCTATGTATAGATTTGCAAGAATGGGGGCCATGGTCACCCCCATGGCTGTCCCTTTTACTGACAGAAAGTGTCTCGGAATTGGAAATCTTTTTGGAGTGCTTCTGTAGGATCTACTGCACGTTTTACATAATAATGGGAATCAAGTTGTCTCTGGATTTCATTGACAGTCAGCTCGGTCTATAATTACGATACCGCTACCCTTGTTGGCGGGTTTTATAACTATGGTAAGATTTTGAGCCAATGTATAAACTGCCTCACGTTCCATTCTGGAAAGGTTGTAGAAACATGGTTTTCTTCTTGCCTCCAATTTTTTTTGTCACATTCAATACAAATGTTGAACGTGTGTATCAAAGGATCTGGTGGTACGGGTGGAATCACCGTAGATGGCTTCTTTAAAAACCAATACGTCTGTGCTGGAAGTGGTGTCAGAAAAGGCATGTAGAATTTGGAGTTTACGGTTAAACTTGAAGAGATCAACTCATGTCTGGAATATGTTATATTTAGCAGTAGGAGAAAGGATAAACCTGTAAAACATTTGATTCATTTTCTGATAAAACATGATGTGATTAAATATCGGAATGTTCATCTCAAACTATCTGTTCGCTGACGATCCCTGCTGCAGTAATGAGGATACCTGTATGCTCCCCTGCCACTTGCTTGTTGAAGGTACGTTGGTATCTCCTTGGAGTCCTTTTGCCAAAGTAGTTCTAAAAAAGCCTCTGATGAGAGTGACTGGGAGGTTGAGATGGTGTGTTGAAAAACTCATGACAATGTTAATTACTAGGATGTGGTGGTGAGGCAGGGGCTATCTGTGCTGATTGTGGAGATGTAACTGGACTATTCAAAGGAGAAGTGTAAAAATCACCAGCATCACTTCTGATTTTCTTCCTTCTTTGTTCTACAGCAGCCAAAGTATCTCTATTGGCTTCTGTATTGGAACAGGACATTTCACTTGGTTTCTTTTTTCTGATTATAATATGGCCTTGCTTTAGCAAAAGAATAGATAGAACCTCATTTGTAATATGCCTCATCTCTCTTAAATTTTAAGGTTTTGACTTCTTTGGTGGCAATTTTAAACTTATCTATTTTTTAAATTTATGTCTTGTAATACTGTTTGAAAGCGTGGATCATCACGTTGTAAAGTATTGAGTTTAATATCCTGTGTTTGTCGTAAAGATTTACTCTTATTTTTGGATGTCTCTGCTATTAAGATCATGCGATCTAGACTGCATTTAAGAAAGACCACCACTTATCAAGGAACTCTTGATTATCTAAGAACATTGTGGGGTCCTTAGTTGTTCTTAGACCTCTAGGTATTCTTTTCGCTTTGCAGTAATTCAAAATGGTATGAACATGCAGATCATTTCTGACAATGTTCTTTTTCAAGTCAATTATATCAAGCCAACAGCCCATAAGTGATTCTGTAGCTTGTCCTTCATCTATATCAGCAGGATTGGCTTCTTGTAACAATAGATTGAGGTGAGCCTCACTGTAGCTCAAAATGTTGTCCCAGGTCTGGAAGGCTATGATTCAGTTCTGTCAGAAGAGGCAGGACAGGCTGAGATCAACAGATCGCCTTTAAGGTAGCTGTGGGGGGGGGGGGGGGTGGAGATTGAGAGGAGAGGCAGATGTTGAACCCCAGGTGGGGGGAGGATAGTGAGCTGCAGCCCCACAAGCAGAACTGGAGGGGCCACTGATGGAGCTCCAGCAGCCACGGAAAGAGCTTACAGTTGCTCACCACCAAGTTCATGTTGCTGCTCATGGGGGTGGAGGGGAGAGATGGAGGAACAGAAGAGAAAAAGAGAATAGACCCCAGGAAAGAGAGAGATAGTGGACCTGGGGAAGAGGAGAGGGAGGAAAGGAAGAGAAAGGGCCAGATTTTGGATTTGAGGATGGGAGGGAGGAAGATTATCAGTTCTGTAGGGAAGGGAAGAGGGATGGGATTTGATATATCACCTTTCTGTGGTTACAAAGTGGTTTACATATTATATACAGGTATTTTTTTTGTACCTGGGGCAAAATGGAGGGTTAAGTGACTTGTTCGGTGTCACAAGGGGTTGCAGTCAGAAATTAAAAAATAAAATACCTTTAATTGTGCAATTAAAATTGTAATTGAAATGCAACCCTACAAAAGAGTAATGTGATCAAATTTCTTGCAACCATGGCTGAATTTAATAGCAGATATTTTGCAATAGTTGGGAATGTGTGTAATTGGGTGTTGGGAAGACCGATAAGCAGAGAATTACAGTTTGGAAATAAATATGGCCAGGAGCAAACTACAAAGAAGATGATTCCAATAAGGAATGTATTAAATTTAAGCATAAAGGAGCATGATGATATAACGAGATGTGGTAGTAAAAAGTTAGCTTATTGACAATGATAACACTAATCCCCCTCCCCTTTTACCAAGTTTCACTAGCAGCTACCAGTGCACTAATTCCAATACAGCCCATTCAAAGTGAATGGGCTATGTTGGCATTGCCATGAGGCTTTGTAAAAGGGAGGGGTAAATATTCTATTAGAAATCAAATGGGAGAGAAACACCTTTAATAGTAAAGTTTGGTTTAGTAACCATTGGGATTAGAAAAGCATGGCTTCAGACTTAGAAGTATTTAACTTTAATTTGTTCTCTATTTGTACCTCTGGGAGATAAAGATATAGTGTAGTCTCTGGGTTTAAACTGAATTTTAGCAAATTGGAGGCACTAAAAGGAAAATTCTATTCCTGGGTGCCTGCAGTTGTGTACAACTTATGTGTTTAAGTGCTGAGAAAATTGCACTGTGGGTTACACCAGTTGATCCCAATAGAGGCAGTGCATGTAAATCTCTCATATTCATTATGGGTATCCTGAAAACCTGACTGGATGGGGTGCCTCTAGGACCAGGTTTGGTAACCACTGGGTTACACGTTGCATGCCACACTTAGGCACACCCATTTACACCTACCATGGATCTGGCATAAATGGTTGTGCCTAAAAGTAGGTGCACTAATTTAGAGTTATGTTAATATTCTATAATGGCACACAGATTTGTTATAGAAATTGGTGCTCAGTGGGTCTAACTGGAGGTGCCAAGTTACAGAATTGCCCTTAAGGACTAAATTCAGTAAATGGCGCCTAAAAAAAATTGGCACAACCCCCCCCCCCCCCCCACACACACACACTTATGCGGTATTGTATAAGCAGCACCTAAAGTTTAGCGCGGTTTATAGAATACCACTTAAGCATTATTGTCACTTGTAAATTTAGATATGACCATTTGCACCAATGAAAACAAACTCATGCCTAAATTTATGCATGGAGCACCCTTATTCTGTAATTACACACATAGCTCAAAACCACACCGCTGTTCTGCCCCAAAATGTCCATACCAGTCCCATTTCCGCACCTCCTTTTTTTGGGCCACATATACATTTTAGGTGCAGATCTTGTGCCTAACTTTACGTTCATAACACACAATTAAATCTAATTAGTGCCACTAATTGCTGTTAAAGCACCAATTAGCACTAATTGGCTTCTTAAATTGAATGCGCAAATCAGAACCACACCTAAATTTGTACATGCAATTTTTGGCAACCTTTATAGAATAAGGGATAAATATAAATGTGAGGGAGTTTGAGAACTTAAAGGCCATTTTCAATTTAAGTTGTCAAAAGTCAGGAGTATTAAATTCAGAAAGATTTAGTCATGGAGTCTGTCTACATTATCCTAGTTCGGCCAAATTACTAGTATTAAAAATGAACATCCTTTTATGTATGAATTGTTAGCTTATTTGAGATGCCTGATGTGTTTTTGGTGTTGTTGTGGGAGTCTTCTCTTACATATGGAATACAAGTCCACTAAGGCTGGGACATAGAGTCCGGTCTCAGAGTAAAATGGAAGGTAGAGTCCCTAATCTCAAGTGGTATTTACTGACTGCTGCTCTGATGGAGTGGAAGAGTACACTAGGGGGAAGAAATGGGTTTATATAGAGCAGCAGTGTTTCTTACCCTGGGTGAGTTAAAAAAAAAAAAAAAAAACAGTGACCACAAATCAGGGAGTTGATATCCCTCTGAGGCACAACCTGAGAGTTTGGTAGTGAAGCTGGGGTCTGTAGGATATATAGAGGATATATAGAGAATGAGATCAACACAATATAATGAAGATTTTGCTCTGAGATTACTGAATGTAAGGTTCACAAGTTGAGTATTGCCAGTTAGATAACAAATCCTGTTTGGCTCTCTGTAGTAACCTCCCCTAGACCAATGCCCAGCTATTTGCTATATCAGGTAAACACTTCCTGTGGCCACTAGCTGTCTATTGCTATTACTCAGACATTCCTACTGCAGCGCTGCATCAAGGAGGGGGAGGGGGAGGCAAGGAAGGTGGCAGATACCACAACAGGGGTTGGGGCAAGGGAGGAGACATGCAGCATCGGGGGGGGGGGGGGCAAAGAAGAAGAGGGGTGTTTCATCAAGGGGAAAGGAGGAAAACAGGTAGCTCAGGTAGAGAAGAAAAATTCAATTAGAGGGGGTGGCATGGAGAGGGTGAAGTGCCAGACAAGAAATGAGAGAGGCCAGGACCTGCAGGGGAAAGAAGGAAGAGGTATTGGTCTTGCAAATGAGAGACAGATCAAGAGCAAGGGAAGAGAGAGAGGAACACATGCTGGACCCCTTTGAGGGGAGGAGGCAGAAGGAGAGATGCTGGTATATGGCAGAGGGAGCATAGGGACACAGAAGAGTTATGTTAGACAGAGCAAGAATAGCCACACAGGTGGGAGATGCTCAACATGGTGGGAAGACAGGGGTGATGCTGGGTCACATAGGGAGGCAGAGAGAAGATGAATGGTGAACATGAAAAGAAAAGTACCACCACATGGACAAGGAGACTCTGGCAAGACAGTTAAGAGAGAGGAAAGCAGAAACCAGAGCATGGGACCAACACAATAGAAAAATAAAATGACAAGACAGAAGTGGAAAAAAATATTTATTTCCTATTTATTGATTAGAATGTCAGTTTTTGGAATGGGCTTCTGCCAGATCAGGTTTTAGACATAGCTGGGGCCTCTGAGAAAAACCTCACCCATTGGCCTCCAATCTCCAGCTTTAAGATTAGCCACCCTTTACATCTCTGCCTTAACTATGATTTTGTCCAGATTAAATGACTTTGTTGCTTGTTTTCACTGATGGTATTCAATGCTGATGAGTCAGAGAAGCTGAAACAAATCTGTTAACCTGGAAGATATAATGGGGCAATATGAAGAGTAGCAAATTGCCTGGACCGGATGGTCTACATCCCAAAGTACTGAAAGAACTGAAAAATGAACTTGCAGAGCTATTGCTATCAATATGTAAATTTACCTTTAAAATCAAGCACAGCACCAGAAGATTGGAGTGTGGCCAATGTAAAGCTTTTTTTTTTTTTTAAGGGTTCCAGAGATAATCCAGGAAATTATAGACTGGTAAACCTGACATTGTTGCCAAGCAAAATGGTAGAAATTATTATAAAGAACAAAATTACAGAACATATACAAGGGCACAGATTAATGAGACAAAGCCAACATGGATTTAGCAAGGAAATTCTTGCCTCACCAATCTACTACATTTCTTTGAAAGCGAGCCAGTCAATACTGTATATGTGGATTTTCAAATGGCATTTGACAAAGTACTTCATGTACAACTCCTGAGGAAATCAGAGCGTCACGGGATAGGAGATAATGTACTATTGTGGATTAAAAACTGGTTAAAAGATAGAAAACAGAGTAGGGTTAAATTGTCAGTATTCTCAATGGAGAAGGATAGATAGTGGAGTTCCCCAGGGGTCTGTGCTAGGGTCGCTGTTTTTTAAAAACATTCATAAATGATCTAGAGATTGTATCATCACTAGTTATTCCTAATTTAGTCAAAATTGTTAAAATGCAAGAGGATTGTGAAAAATTGCAAGACATTGTTTAATGTGAGCAAGTGCAAAAGTAATGCATGTGGAAAAGAGGAACCCAAACTATAGCTATGTGATGCAAGGTTTCACATTAGGAGTCACTGCCCAAGGAAGTATCTAGGTGTCATCACTGATGATAAATTGAAACCTTCTGCTCAGTGTGAAGTGGCACCTAAGAAATCAAAAAATTTTTTATTTCTGCATTTGTACCCCATATTTTCCAATCAATTTGTTGGTTCAATGTGGCTTATAGTTTGAACTTAGGAATGGAAAACAAAAATATCAATCAATTAAAATTATAGACTATGTGTTTAAAGAGATAGCCAAAAGAGGCGTTGAGATGCATGAGAAACACATACCTATAGGGGAAAATACCCAGCTTTCCCCATAGTTATGTTTCTAAATATCTGTAAAAAATAAGAAATAGAAAACCAACAAACAGGACTATTAAAAAAACAAAAACATCAGTAAAACTTTGCTTCTCTGACAACATGAGTCAATATTGGGTATTTACATTGCAGCACTTCCTCACCAGTGAAAAACAATGAATCAGATTCACCTTCTCACTAACAGCATTGAATCTGTTAAATACTGCTGAACACTATTTATGTCCTGCATAAGGTCAAGGGTCAGACTCACTAAAGGAATCTAAGATTTTAAAATCTAGATCACAAGTAAAAAAACAAAACCCTTAATAAATAAAAAAGCCTTGATAAAAAAAAATGTGCATTTTGATATAAAACTTTTAATTATAAAAAATAGTGGATTAAGGTCCTACACATTTTTTTCAAAACCCCATTTTGTCACGCATATTTAAGGCACTTTTTTGTATCAAAATGCACATTTTAAAAAAAAATCAAGATACCCATGGAAAGGCTCTTAAGGGTTTTTTTTTTGGGGGGGGGGGGGTTAACGTGGAATCTAGATTTGAAATTGTATTTTAGATTTTTTTTAGTGAGTCTGACCCTTCATCTTTGCAATAAGTGTTCAACAGCAGATTCAATGCTGTCAGTGAGAAGTGCTGCATTTTAGTATCCTATATTGGCTAATTTTTTAATTATTATTTTTTCTCAGATAACCTAAGTTTTACTGCTGTTTTTGGTTTTCTGCTTTTTTAAATTGCTTTTTACGTATATTCAGAAACATAACAACTATTAGGGGAAAGCTGGGCATTTTCCTCTATAGGTATGTGCTTCTCACACACACTCCCCTCCTTTGGCTATTTCTGTGCGCATATTAGTCTATAATTTTGAGTGTTTTAATACCCAGTTTGTATGTACATATTTGTTACATTCTGTGTTATGCAACTGCATTGGATATTGATTTTATTATTTGGTTATTTTAAATTATTGTTTGCTGATTTTACCATTTTGATTAATTATATTTCATTTTTTTTTATTAGTTTCTAACCCTTGACGCAGCCATTGGGAAAACATGACCACAGAGGGTAATTGTATTAATACATCTGCCCAGAACTCCTATATCTTTGGTCTGCTTTTGTTTGCTGCTACACTTGAATGCAGATTATTGCCTCTTGTCTGCCTCCTAAATGTCCATAAGTCATTATTAAGCCATTTTTAAGATGGACTTGTGAAATTCCACTGCTTATTTCTAGGACAAGCAGCATAAAAAAATGTTTTACTGTTCTGGGATCTTGCCAGGTACTTGTGGCCTGGATTGGTCACTGTTGGAAACAGGATACTGGGCTTGATGAACTTTCCATTTACTTTAATCACTTTTCTCCCTCGGAGACTGCTTATATATATATATATATATATATATATATATATATATATATATATATATATATATGCCTTGTTGCAGAGAAGAGAATGGTGGTGAATGGAGTTCGCTCGGAGGAGGGAAAGGTGAGTAGTGGAGTGCCTCAGGGATCGGTGCTGGGGCCGATTCTGTTCAATATATTTGTGAGTGACATTGCCGAAGGGTTACAAGGTAAAGTTTGCCTTTTTGCGGATGACACCAAGATTTCCAACAGAGTGGACACCCCGGAAGGTGTGGAAAACATGAAAAAAGATCTGAAGAAGCTAGAAGAATGGTCTAACGTTTGGCAATTAAAATTCAATGCGAAGAAATGCAAAGTGATGCACTTAGGGAGTAGAAATCCAAGGGAGACGTATGTGTTAGGCGGGGAGAGTCTGATAGGCATGGACGGGGAGAGGGATCTTGAGGTGATAGTATCTGAGGACCTGAAGGCGACGAAACAGTGCGACAAGGCGGTGGCAGTAGCTAGAAGATTGCTAGGCTGTATAGAGAGAGGAGTGACCAGCAGAAGAAAGGAGGTTTTAATGCCCCTGTATAAGACTTTGGTGAGGCCCCACCTGGAGTACTGTGTTCAGTTTTGGAGGCCGTATCTTGCGAAGGATGTTAAAAAAAAATGGAAGCAGTGCAAAGAAAAGCTACAAGAATGGTATGGGATTTACGTTCCAAAATGTATGAAGAGAGGCTTGCTGACCTGAACATGTACACCCTGGAGGAAAGGAGGAACAGGGGTGATATGATACAGACGTTCAAATATTTGAAAGGTATTAATCCGCAAACGAATCTTTTCCGGAGATGGGAAGGCGGTAGAACGAGAGGACATAAAATGAGATTGAAGGGGGGCAGACTCAGGAAAGATATCAGGAAGTATTTTTTCACGGAGAGGGTGGTGGACGCTTGGAATGCCCTCCCGCGGGAGGTGGTGGAGATGAAAACGGTAACGGAGTTCAAACATGTGTGGGATATGCATAAAGGAATCCTGTGCAGAAGGAATGGATCCTCAGAAGCTTAGCTGAAATTGGGTGGCGGAGCAGTTGGGGGGAAGAGGGGGTGGTGGTTGGGAGCGAGGATAGGGGAGGGCAGACTTATACAGTCTGTACCAGAGCCGGTGATGGGAGGCGGGACTGGTGGTTGGGAGGCGGGAAATACTGCTGGGCAGACTTATATGGTCTGTGCCCTGAAAAGGACAGGTACAAATTCAAGGTAAGGTATACACATATGAGTTTGTCTTAGGCAGACTGGATGGACCATGCAGGTCTTTTTCTGCTGTCATCTACTATGTTACATCACCAGGGACATCTGCCATAGCCTTTGAACCATAAAATGCTAGTGGTCACTATTCTCCACAGATCTCAGATCCATTACCAAATTTGGGTGATCTGTATAGAATCGAGTTTATGCCAGGCTTAAGATAGCACACACAGTCAAATGATTTTACATTTTTCATTGGAAATGCAGTTTAGTTTAGACCAAGGTCATGAAAAAAAATTGAGACTTTTTGCTCTATTCTCCATTTTTTATATTTGCCAAATATCAATCACAATAAATTGTTAACAGCCACCCAAGTTCTGCATTACAGCACATAGTGCCTGAAGACTATTAACAATGAATCCCTTGCATCACCTACACTGGGATGATCTATTTACTGTCTAAAGTAGAAACAGATTAAAAAGCTCAGACTGCAATTTTCCATAGTTTCCTTCAACTTTCTGTACCTCTGATTATCTAATGATGAGTCAGTGGTAACACACACCTTGAGCTTTATGGATTTCTCCTCTGCAGATACCAAAAGATTCAGTTTCATGTTCTCATCCATCACCTGTGGGGTCCACTTAACATACTTATGGATGAAGCTGTTACATTGTGAGAGTTACAGAAATATGCACAAAGTGCCAGACTCAGTAAACGGCGCTCAAAATTAGGCACTGGGAAAAATCTGCACCAAGTATTATTCTATAAAGGGTGCTCTGAGCTGAGCGCCTTTTATAGGATAGCTGTTGACGTGAGGTCTTATGCCTGCTGAAACCTGGTGTAAACCCTGGCATGAAGTTGGGCATGCTACCCCTGGTATTATATAACACTGCACCAAAAATTTTAGAACGCCCCTCCTATGGCTACACCCCCTTTTGGGTTGCACACAAGACACTTTGGGCACACAGCATTATAGAACAGTGTGTAGGCAGATCTGCAGGTTAAGTTCAAATTAATGTTAATAATTGACTTAACAGCTTGTTACCTAAGTTTGCACACAAGATCTCAGATCCATGCCCAAATTTGGATGACCTGAAAAGAATCGAGGAGTTTATGCCAGGCTTAAGGTAGCACACACAGTCAAATGATTTGACATTTTTCATTGGAAATGCAGTTTAGTTTAGACCAAGGTCATGAAAAAAAACTTGAGACTTTTTTTGCTCTAGACTGCTGAAGTCTGTCTCCTGAGAGCATGCGAGGGAATGCTCAAATGTCTAAATTTCTATTCACCTTTCAAAGACAGGCTGAAGCTTAATCCCAAACACAATTCTAAGCTTCCAAAACAAATTTTGCAGCAAAATTGAACTAGCAAACTCCAAAATGTTGACAAGAGAAGTCCAAAAATGGCACGATTTTAATTTTTATTGCACACACACAGTGCTTCAGTCACAGGTACAAAAGGCATATTTCTTGTTGTCATCTGTATGCAGACAGTTCATTGGCAGAGCTAATATCAGCAGAGGCATGATTGCAAGATTCTTTCACGTGCTTTCCTGCAATGACCACAGAAACTTTACTACTTCACTTGTCCATTTCCATGTTCTAATTTTACTTCCAAACATGCCCACAAGGATTAACTCTGCATTTCCATGACAAGCTGAACTCCTCCCATCTTTTGCACTTAATGGGATTATCGATCTTGAGAAATACATTTAAAATATTAAATCAGCGCAGTTAACTTGATTTATCAGTCTCTGTGAGGAAAACCAAACATGTGTAGGGGAAGACCCTGAATATTTATGAAAAGATAAGGCACATGAAAGTTAGCAAACCTGATGACATTGCTGCAAGAACTCTTGGGACAGTGGAGAAGGACTGTTTCCCCTCTCTTGGACCACCATTGATCTATGCCCAGTAACAGCGGTCAGCACAGGAGCCTTGGAGTCAGTGAATGTTCACAGGCCCTGCCCATCCATCTCCTGGGTGGACCTCATTAGACAGGAAACCCACACAGAGTACTGGGGTCTGTGAGTGCACAATGCACACAGCGCCCTGGCTGTCTGCTGCTGTTTAATGTTTGGACAACCAGGATGATGAGGTAGTGGATGAAGGGGAGTGGAGATTTATTAATTTGTTTCAAATTACCTGAAGTAATGTAAATTTAAGTTCCAAAAAGGGGGGGGGGGTTACATGGAGGGGGGGGGGGGGAGAAGCAGAGGCGCCAACTTTTCAAAATGATTGGACTTGGTACCCCCAATACAAATTACTCCTCTCTGATCCCGAAAGAGCTTGCTCAATATTGGGGGTACTCAGCACCACAGAACTGGCTCCAATTTTGGGAAGTAGTGCCTTAGGGTTCTATCTAGTTTTACAGTGAATACGGTATCGAGGTACAAAGAGGACTGTGACACAGGCCTGACAGGTTCTTGTAGTTAAAAGCCTGATGAATTTAACTAAGAAGTGCTCTGAAATGTTACAGCATGAAGCGCAGTACCCAGCAAGCATTAAATAAAGACCAGAATTTGGTTTTCAATTTTTTTAAAAGGTTCCTCCAAGAGCAGCACTATTTGCTGAGAATATTGAACACACATATATGATGTGTGAGAAGGCTAAAGTATAAAGGCACCAGTTTTTTTTTCTTTTTCTTTTTGAAAAGCAAGGGACTAAGAATAATTTGGCCAGCCTACTTTTAAAATTTAAACAAAATGTCAAAATTATAAATTAAGAGAATGAAGGAAGTGAGGAGGATATAAACATGGCCACATAGCTGCAAGTACTAGGTATGCAGGCAGGTTGTAGTATTACCAACAGGGTCGTCAAAAGACAAATCTCCAAGCAGCAATTCAGCCTACCAATATGGGTTCCCTAAAAGTTATCACACGGTACCCAAGACACATTTACCACTTAGAGCTCCACACAACCCGCAGAGTCCCACATCCACAGCACAGGCTGCAGATCAGATTATATAGTTACAACTGTGCTAAGGTGTTGCAGAGCTAAATTAGGTCAGGAGTCACAAGAAAGCAAGTTCTTTCCCCTTAATCTCACCCCCCCCCCCCCCCCCCCCCCCCCCGGGGCCAGTTAGGAAAAAAAAAAAAAAGAGTAAATACACTCCATATGAAACCAGTGGCAGGAGCAGTTCTGTGCACCTAGAAACTGATCAAGGGTCAGAGCTTTATGTAGTGATATTAGTCTTATGCATGAATGCTAAAGCTTTGACCAGGTCATTAATAGAAAAAGTGTGTTGGTGACATCAATCCTTTAACGTATGCACACAAGGCAAAAAAAGGCCTTTAGTCGTCCCAAAAGGTAGCAAAAGAGATTAGATTCCTTCTAGGTCCTGCAGGAACAGCTAGGTGAAAATGTTGGTTACAAAGTCCAGAAACCGTTTACCATATTGCTCAGGATGAACAGTGGAGATCTCAGCTCCTGCCTGGGAGGGGGGAAAAAAATACAAAATGACCTACATATCCCTTTACAATCCATATTCCAACCACCACCCAGAACTTCTTAACTCTTCACCCAGTGCCATACAGTTTAGAACTTGTAATATTAGCACTGGGTCCACTGACCTCCTGAATTCCACAGCCTCAACAGTTGTTTGGTTTGTTGGTCAAATCTGTTTATCTGTTTTCTTGTCCATTAGTTTCCTCTTGTGCTTCGGGACCCACAGCTCAACTGAATTTAGCCTCCTCCAGGCTACAGCACCCATAAGCATTCATTTGCACCTATACAAGCTATTTTGTTCCTTGTTTTATCATCTCTCCCAACCTACTCAACCCAGTTACTTCAGAGATGGTTCCCCTGAGGCTGTAAATACTGCTTCTTCAATATCCGTAACCTTGTCTGACTTAAAAAAAAAAAAAAAAAAAAGACTCAAGAATCAATTTCAGGTTCTTTATAAAGCAGCACACGACTCCACTACTGAGCTACATGACTTTTCCAAAATTGAACTACTTAGACAAAGTGTCAAGTAATGTAGATCCTACTTGACTTCTCCTCCCTATCCTTCCTGATCACTCAGACTAAAAGCAAAGGACAGCAGGATTTCCCTCTCAACTGACCATAGAGATGAGAGCCACTTGCAGTATTTATTTATTTATTTATACAATCTTATATCCCACTATTATCCATAAACAAGTTTTGGTCCAATGTGGCTTACAATTAGCAAAAGGTTTACATCTTGGGTGCTTTAAAACAGACAGGTGTTAACTATCTCTATTTGAATTTTGCCCACACTATCCCATTTCCCATCTTGACCTGCCTAATTATGCTCTCATCTATCCACCCTTAATTATTTGTTTGTACTTGAGATAGTTTAAATCCCTGGTTACTTACTACATATGTATTAATTTGCTTCTTGACGTTATTGTAATTTGTTTTATATTCTGTACATTATTATATTTTATTCACTTTATTGTTTGTAAGCCACATTGAACTTGAGTCTATTTGGGGTATGTCATGAATAAATAAATAAAATAAAACCTGAAGATCCAGGCTTCAATCTCACTATGTGGCCTAGGGCAAGTCTCGACCTGCCTCTGATAAAACATGGCAGGCTCTGAGTATGATCTGAAAACCATGCAATTTATCATGCTTGGTAGGGCTTTAACAGCTACGAATAGTGTCACAGAGTAAGAGGCATTTTCCTTTGGGTTGGGAAGTGGCACACTGCCTGAATTCCAGCACACTATGGTGACTGTGCTCACCAGAACCCAGCTCTCCACCCTTCACCCCCCCCCCTTCCACACACACCCAGGTCTAGCACTCCAGCACAACATAGGAAACTATTAACAGGAAATTCTTATAATAGTATTTTAATCTTTTCCTTCCTTCAATGCTCTGAAAAGGAAATAGGGTATTTTGAGCACTTGGGCTCATTTATCTTTGTTCTTATCTCCTACTTCCTCCCACAAAAGAAAGGAAAGCTCCTAAATATTTTTTCCACTTTAATATGTTGAATTCTGGATAATTGACCGTTGTTGATTTGCATGTCTGTTTTTATTGTCCTTCACTTAGGACACTATTTTAATTAACTAGCAGATTATATAAATCCTCTTAAATAAATTATACCAGTTATACAGAGGCCCAGCTTGTGTTTCTGGTCTCAGTACAAAACAGCAGAGTGCGCTTCAGAGAAGGAGTAGGTGAAATTTTTGATTATCTTCATTAAAATTAATAGTAAAGTTATTTTGCACTATTTAAAACTGTTTTTCCCACACAATAAGACAAATTGTAGCCATGTGAAACAACACAAGCCTGACATTTTTATACCATTTTGCCTTCTCATCGCTCAGAAAACTACTACTATTAACCTGGACAGCAACATGAAGCAGCAAAACAGTTGTGCAACTTACCCCATGTTTGACTGTCTTTGCTGCATGGGCTGCCTTCCTCTTGGCATCGTACTGTGTCAGAATGTCAATCAATCCCATGAAATAAACCTCTTTCTGTGGTGCACCTTCAAGTACAAAGGGAATGGAGCAAAACGCACACATGACAGGGAGAGTTACAATTAAGCCTCACAAAGCAGATGCTAAGCAAATCAGTCAACTGTAGGATAAAAATTATTCTCACCAGCAGCTACACACAATCAGTTGACTTAATACTACTGAACAGGACAATCATATAAAAGTGACCTATTCTACCAAAGCCACAGAAATCAAATGGTGTATGGCAACCAAATACCAAGGATGAAAGAAGCAAAAGGCTCTGCAAAGAACTGTTTCCTCTGTGCTACTTACCATCTGCACTTTTGATTGCATAGACATCAATGCCAGAATCAAACTCCCCTGGGCCCAGAGGTTTGTGGGAGTTCAAGTAGCTGGCTATCCCCTCAGGTGATGTGCTATATGATCCCACAGTTACTGGATTCTCAGTTTCATCTTCCTCCTGCCTCTGATCTTCCTCCTCCTCCTGCTCAGCCCGTTGCACATCATGGATCCCCAACAATAGGCTGTAACCCATGATCTTCTGCTGAACAAGGAACTAAGAACATATTTTCTTTTAAAACTTGTTCTCCTTAGGTCAAGGGTTAATACTTGGTTAGGATACATCATTTCCCCTTCCTTCTATTTTTGAAACACCTCCTTAAATTAAAACAAAACAAACTAACAAATAAAACATGTCAAGATCTTACATAGATGAGAGCAGCTACTTTAAAAAAGTGTGCATCACAAAACAAGGAGGTTTGCATTTGATCGAGTTGAATAGTAGTATCTCTTGATATTCTTAAATGGTTTGGGACGCCCGAGTGATTTACTAAAAAGGTCAAAGATCTATTCTAACCCTAATGCATATATATTAGCAAACAATTCTCTTTCTGCTCTAATCTCTCTTAAAAGAGGAACCCATCAAGATTGTCCCCTCTCTCTGCTACTTTTTAACAGCCTTACAACCGTTCTTAATTGCTATTCGTATTTCTTCTTTGATCACTGGTGTAAAAGTAGGATCATTAGAAACTGTCTCACCTTATACTGATATGCTACAACTAAAGCATTGTTTTGACTCTAATAAATCATTACATTCACTTTCTTCTACACAATCATCGCTAACTCCATTTGAATCAAGTCTTCATAAAGGTCATATGGCCTCTCAACTTTACAATTTTTTTTTATAGACCATGCCTTTAAGAAAAAAGCATCCCTTCATTCCTCATGGGAATTGGGCCTACAACTAACTACTCACCAATGGCCAGCCTTCTGGAAAAAAAATGGCAGGCCTCTGTCCTCTATAAGCATTCTTTAACCACTTTATTTTCTACATCATAAGGCTCTCTGGACTCCTCAACGCCTTCATATCACTGGCCTCTCTCAACACAAATGTTGGTCTTGCAACAGCCATCCTAGGTATATACTTTTTGAATGTAACTTCACTAATCAATTTTGGATTCAAATCTGGCAAATTGTCTCTACAATTTTTGATCTTTCTACACCATTTATTCCTAATCACTTTTGGCTCCCTATTACTCGAAGCTCTTTAGAAGAAAATCAATCTAAACTTTTCAACATTCTAATGGCAATCATCAAATTAATTTTATCAAACTTGAAAAATAATACAAAGCTAAATGGCCATTTTTGGTGGCACTCTAATGCAAATTCATAAATTCGAACTTTCACTTGCTAATAATCTCAATTCTATTTTGCATACCAAAAGTCTGGAAGGCTTTACAGCATTATTTAACAAACACTGCTATAGGTCCTTAATCATATACAGTAGCCACCTTATCTCTTTAATTTTCTCTTATTTTTTCCTTCATCCCTTCTTATATCCTTCATCCTTTATATCTTAAGTGCATCTTTCTTTCCACTTTAGTTATTTCACTTAAAATTTACAATATATCATCAATACATCATCTGTCATCAGCTATTGTTACATCTTATGTGTACAGGTTATATATACTTCTAATCCTCTTGTATGGATTGTTTATTTTAAAAGTTTTTTTTCTTGTTTTCTTACATTTGTCATTGAAAACTTCAATAAAATGTATTAAAAAAAAAAAAAAAAAAAGAAGTTTGCTTCCATATATCCTTACAGCTCATTTGAAACTGTGTTACCACTAAATCACAATGCTACTAGTTTATCGCATCCTGGTGGCAATCTAAGAACTATAAAGAGCAGAACAACTATTATATTCATAAATGCAAGCTTCTTAGAGGCAAAACTTAAATTCAAGGTGGCAGAATGGATAATAAAGGGCTTCCGATTTTGTTTTTTGGTTATAAACACAAAACCCTGAAAATCATTTTCTCTTGTGGTGATCTGATGACACCATCCAACTGCTGTCATCATGGTCAATGCAGTCATCTAAATTGACTCAACTTCATACCCACTTCTCCTCCAATCCAAAGACCAGTATAGGAGGCCCAGGCATATTCCCCCTCCCCCTCATTTCAAACTTTGTTACAGCCAGCAACCACAGCACCTGGGACATTTGCTGCAGCTGGAGTCCTTCTGCACACTTTTGCATACTCTAGGACTGACCTATTCCTCATCAAGATACATGGGGCGCTAGTCAAACAAGAGATATACCTCCTACACTGATTTATGATTCTGTGGTGTTGGATTTGGAGGGCTACATGGAGGAAGGGGATCCTAAGAGGTGGAGAATTAATGTGAGCATGTTACATAGAAAAAAGGTAGTAGATGAGATTCAAAAGGCATGTGGTAAATATGGAGGACTGCTCAACCTCACTACTACAGGAGACCAATAAAGCCTACTGTTATATATAGGGCAGAGGTTCCCAAAACCTGGTCCTGGAGGCACTTCAGCCAGTCAGGTTTTTGGAATATTCACAATGAATATTCATTAGGTATTTGCAGACAGTGGAGGCAGTGAATGCAAATATCTCTCATGAATATTCATTGTGGATATTCAAAAAAACCTGACTGGCTGGGGTGCCTCCAGGATTATGTTTGGGAACCACGGATGTAGGGTATTCTTATTCAGATTTCTGCAGAGCTAAAGAAAGCTCAGGACAAGGTGCTGGAGGTAATATGAGGAGCTCTAGTAATTGCAGGTGAGTGGAAAGTGGAGCAAAAGAGTTAAGGGGATAGTAGATTGCTAAACGACTGGAGTCAGATTGATGCCACATTCATGTGGGTTGAATTTCTTTAAGAGAGCCTGGCAAAAAAAAAAACCTGGGGATGCTCAATGGTAGGGGACACCTATTGTTAAACTGAATGGCCTTTCTCCAACTCTCCACCCCATGGTCCTGCGTCTCTCTCTATCACTCCCCCCCCCCCCCCCCCGCCGTGGGTCTAGCATCTTTCCCTGCACCCCCCCCCCCAGTCCTCAAAACGTATAATAGGTCACCAGCAGCAGCGATAAGACAGACTGTCCTTCCCTCTGCCACATTCTACCTCTAATGAAGCAAGTTCCTGTGGGCAGGACATGGCAGAGGGAAGGTCCTCAGGCCAGTCAGAGATAGCCTGTCTTATCGCTGTTGGCAACCAATTAAGTTTGGAGAACTGGGGGGGGGGGGGGGAGTTGGGGCAGGGACAAGAAGAGGACACGGAGTGAACATGGGGAGGACAGAAGGACACAGAAGGAAGAAATGCCAAATGGACAAGAAACCCTGGAAAAAGGAAAACAAGCGACACTGGGACTAAAAAGGAAAATAAAATGCTCAAAGAAAAAGACAAATGTATTTGAATCTGAATATCAGCTTTGGTAAATGTGCATTTCTGATATCTTGTATTTCAGTTGCTATTTTTCTACTTTTGCTGCACATGCAAAGTCTGAATTCTTGAGATTTCTAGTTCTGTTTTTTGCCTTCATATCTATATTACTGATGAGGGACTGTTTTGTGCAAGGGACCAAGGTACAGTACACTTCTAGCATTTAGCGTCCGTTAACAGATCATGTAGCAGTTTGATCTATTTTCTTGCTGGGTGGTGTATTAGTGTTTTAGAGCTTGGTGTAATATTTAGGGGCCTGTGGCGAAACGGGGGATTTTCATGCCTGTGATTTGTATTACTATTTTTATGACATGTATTTCTCTTGTTTGGCCAGCAGGTGGGGTCTGTCTTCTGCTTTAAAGCTGTTGCAGAGGTGACTGTTTTCCTTTTATTTATTTATTTTATTTATTGCATTTGTATCCCACATTTTCCCACCTATTTGCAGGCTCAATGTGGCTTACAGAGTTTTGTTATGACATAGTCAATCTAGGATATCAGATACAATTAGTATTGTACAAAGATTAAGTAAGGGAAGAGAGAAGGAAGGTGTTAGGCAGGATAGTTTAGAAGGTGGGCTTTAATAACTGGGTAGATTGGTGCGGTAGTTTGTAGGTTATGAGTTTTCTTTGTAGGCCTTGTTGAAGAGATGTGCCTTCAGAGATTTGCGAAAGTTAGTTGTTTCGTCAATGGTTTTCAGGGCTTTAGGTAGTGCATTCCACAACTGCGTGCTCATGTAAGAGAAGGTGGTGACGTGTGTCAGGTTGTATTTTAGTCCTTTACAGCTGGGGAAGTGCAGATTGCGAAATTTGCGGGCTGATCTTACGGCGTTTCTGGGAGGCAGGTCCATGAGGTTTAGCATGTAGATTGGAGCATCTGCGTGAATGATTTTGTGTACAATCGTGCATATCTTGAACGCAATGCGTTTTAAATTAAGCCCTGAGGAAAAGTAACCTGCACTGCTATTGGCCAAATACCCCTCAGTGCTAATGCTCTGGGCTCTGATTGGCCCTAAAATACAAAATCCAGCCAGAATGTGCTGGAATCCCCCAGTCTCAGAGAGGGAGTATGGACAGTAAAGATCTCTGCACCAAGACCCTACCCTGTTCAGAATCTGTGAGCAGTTATTTTCCTGAACTCCTCAGGTACTACTCAGGTATTTAAAAAAATGTCTAGTTAGTTTAATGCTGATACCTGTTAATTTACCTGTTATTGTTTGCTATTTTCACCATTCAATGTTCCACTTTTCTGATAATAAACCTATTAGTTTATTAGCTCTGTTGTCCTTAACTAAGAATTCTGGTGGTTTGTGTTCTCGGTCTGTAGGTGTTTTCTAGGAACTGTGGGACACCTGGGATTGTGGTCCCAGTGTCCTTAGAAACCATTGGGGAAATAACTTGCAGGTGGAAGACTCACCCAGAGGCAAGAGAAACCAAGTGTGGTGGGGTAGAGAATATGCCAGTGTATAGAACATGCACAGGTGTAGGCGGGCCCAAGCAGTGCTGGAACAGACCCTTTAGGTGGCCACAGAGTTAGCCCCAGGTGGGTGCTAGGTATTTCATGACAAAACTGTTCTCTTTTGCTGCCATCAAAAAAAGAGAACAAGATCTGGTATTCTAGGGTGCTCTTTTTTTTAATAGATAGGATTGTTGCTATTTAAGTCCTGGATATAAATGTTGCATTATGACGACAGGTTTTCTATAGATCTGGAATACGTTTGGCTTTTGTAGGGTTTGGTTACTAGAGCTCTAAAAGCCCCCCCCCCCCCCCCCCCCCCCATTTCTGGTTCCCACTACCTTGGAAGAGATGGTGTTATAGGGGCCCATCACAACTTTCCACCCAGAGCCCATTCAATCCTGGCTACATCACTGGTTATGAAGCTGACTAAATGGAACTAGGCAGCAAAGCAGGAAGTTATTAGCCTGACAGTTCAAGAAAAGAATGGAGCCCAGATAGAGAAATACTCCAAAATTTATAAAACCTAAGGATTTGTATTAGACACTTTACTCTGAGGTGAACATAGGGGAGGATGAATGTCATCAACATATTAATAACATGGGAGTATCTAGTATCACCCAGGAAAATATTTACTTAAGATTATGGCTGCATTAATTAATTGTGATTAATGGTATGTTTTTACTTTTCCCACCATAGCTCCTTGTGACTCTGGGCAATGGAGGGTTAAAGTGACTTGCCCGGAAAAGGGGGGGGAGGGGGGGGAGAAAAAAAAAAACCTCATACCTTTAAATCGAACAATTAATCACGATTACAATTTTCAATCGAAATGTAGCCCTAAAATATTAAACAATAAAAAGTAATGAAAAGAAATACAAAACAAAACTTGAAAACTTACAAATCAAAGAACCTAAATCAGCCGTACAGTGTTCACAACCTACTAGGAGTGGCCTAGTGGTTAGGGTGGTGGACTTTGGTCCTGGGGAACTGAGTTCGATTCCTACTTCAGGCACAGGCAGCTCCTTATGACTCTGGGCAAGTCACTTAACCCTCCATTGCCCCAGGTACAAATAAGTACCTGTATACAATATGCAAGCCGCATTGAGCCTGCCATGAGTGGGAAAGCGCGGGGTACAAATGCAAAAAAAAAAAAAAAAAGTCTATTTTAGTCCAATTGGAGGTCCAGGTTATTATTAAGGACTTTGCCAGAGGGAAGGCAGCTGGCAAGGATGGGTGTTCTACATAGTAGTATAAAGTACTGAAGGAACAGTGCGCTTCTCTAATAAAAAGTGTTTCTAAACTTGTACTTTATTACTAAGTATAATAGTATAGCTTAATTGTAACAAGTTACAAATAAAAAGTACTGCAAAAAATGTAAAAGTACTGCCAATTGTACTTAAGTATTGTAACAAAGTACAAGTTCTTCATTACTACCCATCTCTAAGGACTACTACTACTACTTATTTCTATAATGCTACTTGACATATGCAGCACTGTACACTTGAACATATAAGAGACAGTTCTGCTCAACAGAGCTTACAATCTAATCAGGACAGGGATAAGGGAATTACTTTAGGTGGGAATGATATAACAGTCATGGGTACTGAAAAAGTGAAAAGACTTCAGGAGTTACACGCAGCTTCAAAAAGGAGGACTTTTAGCCTAGATTTGAAGATGGTCAGAGATGGAGCTTGATGTACTGACTAAGGAAATCTTTTCTAGGTGTATGGTGCAGCAAGATAAACGGATTCTGGAGTTGGCAGTGGAGGAATAGGGTACAGATAAGAGATTCACCCAATGAAAGGAGTTCCCAGGGAGGAAAGTCTAAGCCATTATTAAGATGGACTTGGGAAAAGCCACTGACTATTCTAGGATAAGCAGCATAAAATCTGCTTACTGTTCTGGGATAGTGAATGATACATACCTGTAGCAGGTGTTCTCCGAGGACAGCAGGCTGATTGTTCTCACGACTGGGTGACGTCCGCGGCAGCCCCCACCAACCGGAAAAAAGCTTCGCGGGACGGTCGGCACGCAGGGCACGCCCACCGCGCATGCGCGGCCGTCTTCCCGCCCGTGCGCGACCGCTCCCGCCAGTTGAATGACTAGCAAAAGATGAAACACACAACTCCAAAGGGGAGGAGGGAGGGTAGGTGAGAACAATCAGCCTGCTGTCCTCGGAGAACACCTGCTACAGGTATGTATCATTCACTTTCTCCGAGGACAAGCAGGCTGCTTGTTCTCACGACTGGGGTATCCCTAGCTTTCAGGCTCACTCAAAACAAGAACCCAGGTCAATTGAACCTCGCAACGGCGAGGGTACAACAGAAATTGACCTACGAAGAACAACTAACTGAGAGTGCAGCCTGACCAGAATAAATTCGGGTCCTGGAGGGTGGAGTTGGATTTACACCCCAAACAGATTCTGCAGCACCGACTGCCCGAACCGACTGTCGCGTCGGGTATCCTGCTGGAGGCAGTAATGTGATGTGAATGTGTGGACAGATGACCACGTCGCAGCCTTGCAAATCTCTTCAATAGTGGCTGACTTCAAGTGGGCCACTGACGCTGCCATGGCTCTAACACTATGAGCCGTGACATGACCCTCAAGAGCCAGCCCAGCCTGGGCGTAAGTGAAGGAAATGCAATCTGCTAGCCAATTGGAGATGGTGCGTTTCCCGACTGCGACCCCTAGCCTGTTAGGGTCGAAAGAAACAAACAATTGGGCGGACTGTCTGTGGGGCTGTGTCCGCTCCAAGTAGAAGGCCAATGCTCTCTTGCAGTCCAATGTGTGCAACTGACGTTCAGCAGGGCGGGTATGCGGCCTGGGGAAGAATGTTGGCAAGACAATTGACTGGTTAAGATGGAACTCCGACACCACCTTCGGCAGGAACTTTGGGTGGGTGCGGAGCACTACTCTGTTGTGATGAAATTTGGTATACGGGGCATGAGCTACCAGGGCTTGAAGCTCACTGACCCTACGAGCTGAAGTAACTGCCACCAAGAAAATGACCTTCCAGGTCAAGTACTTCAGATGGCAGGAATTCAGTGGCTCAAAAGGAGGTTTCATCAGCTGGGTGAGGACGACATTGAGATCCCATGACACTGTGGGAGGCTTGATAGGGGGCTTTGACAAAAGCAAGCCTCGCATGAATCGAACGACTAAAGGCTCTCCAGAGATGGCTTTACCTTCCACACGATAATGGTAAGCACTAATCGCACTAAGGTGATTCCTTACTGAGTTGGTCTTGAGGCCAGACTCTGATAAGTGCAGAAGGTATTCAAGCAGGTTATGTGCAGGGCAAGAACGAGGTTCTAGGGCCTTGCTCTCACACCAAACGACAAACCTCCTCCACTTGAAAAAGTAACTCTTTTTAGTGGAATCCTTCCTAGAGGCAAGCAAGACCCGGGAGACACCCTCAGACAGACCCAACGCAGCGAAGTCTACGCCCTCAACATCCAGGCCGTGAGAGCCAGGGATTGAAGGTTGGGGTGCAGCAACGCTCCGTCGTTCTGCGAAATGAGAGTCGGAAAACACTCCAATCTCCACGGTTCTTCTGAGGACAACTCCAGAAGAAGAGGGAACCAGATCTGACGGGGCCAAAAGGGCGCTATCAGAATCATGGTGCCGCGGTCTTGCTTGAGCTTCAGTAAGGTCTTCCCCACCAAAGGTATGGGAGGATAAGCATACAGGAGGCCGGTCCCCCAATGAAGGAGAAAGGCATCTGACGCTAGCCTGCCGTGGGTCTGAAGTCTGGAACAGAACAGAGGCAGCTTGTGGTTGGTCTGAGAGGCGAAAAGATCCACCGAGGGGGTGCCCCACTCTCGGAAGATCTTGCGTACCACTCTGGAATGGAGCGACCACTCGTGCGGTTGCATGACTCTGCTCAGTCTGTCGGCCAGACTGTTGTTTATGCCTGCCAGGTACGTGGCTTGGAGGAGCATGCCAAACCGGCACGCCCAACGCCACATCCCGACGGCTTCCTGACACAGGGGGCGAGATCCGGTGCCCCCCTGCTTGTTGACGTAATACATTGCAACCTGATTGTCTGTCCGAATTTGGATAATTTGGTAGGACAGCCGATCTCTGAAAGCCTTCAGTGCGTTCCAGATCGCTCGGAGCTCCAGGAGGTTGATCTGCAGATCCTTTTCCTGGAGGGACCACAGACCCTGGGTGTGAAGCCCATCGACATGAGCTCCCCACCCCAGGCGAGATGCATCCGTCGTCAGCACTTTCGAGGGCTGCGGAATTTGGAATGGACGTCCCAGGGTCAAATTGGTCCGGATGGTCCACCAGAGCAGTGAAGTGCGGCAACTGGTGGAGAGGCGGATGACATCTTCTAGATTCCCGGTGGCTTGGAACCACTGGGAAGCTAGGGTCCATTGAGCAGATCTCATGTGAAGACGAGCTATGGGAGTCACATGAACTGTGGAGGCCATATGACCCAGAAGTCTCAACATCTGCCGAGCTGTGACCTGCTGGGACGCTCTGGTCTGCGAAGCGAGGGACAGGAGGTTGTTGGCCCTCGCTTCGGGAAGGAAGGCCTGAGCCGTCTGGGTATTCAGCAGAGCTCCTATGAATTCCAGAGACTGGGTGGGCTGGAGATGGGACTTTGGGTAATTTATCACAAACCCCAGCAGCTCCAGGAGTTGAATAGTGCACTGCATGGACCGGAGGGCTCCTGCCTCCGAGGTGTTCTTGACCAGCCAATCGTCGAGATATGGGAACACGTGCACTCCCAGTCTGCGTAGGTACGCCGCCACCACCACGAGGCACTTTGTAAACACTCGTGGGGCGGAGGCGAGCCCAAAGGGCAACACACAGTACTGAAAGTGTCGTGCGCCCAGGCGGAATCTGAGATACTGTCTGTGAGCTGGCAGTATCGGGATGTGAGTATATGCATCCTTTAAATCCAGGGAACATAGCCAATCGTTTTTCTGAATCATTGGCAGAAGGGTGCCCAAGGAAAGCATCCTGAACTTTTCTTTGACCAGGAATTTGTTCAGGCCTCTCAGGTCTAGGATGGGACGCATCCCCCCTGTTTTCTTTTCCACAAGGAAGTACCTGGAATAGAATCCCTGCCCTTCCTGCCCGGGTGGTACGGGCTCGACCGCATTGGCGCTGAGAAGGGCGGAGAGTTCCTCTGCAAGTACCTGCTTGTGATGGGAGCTGAAGGATTGAGCTCCCGGAGGACAATTTGGAGGCAGGGAGGTCAAATTCAGGGCGTATCCGCACCGCACTATTTGGAGAACCCACTGGTCGGAGGTTATGAGAGGCCACCTTTGGTGAAAATATTTTAACCTCCCCCCGACCGGCAGATCGTCCGGTACGGACACTTTGAGGGCGGCTATGTTCCCGTGGATCCAGTCAAAAGCCCGTCCCTGGCTTTTGCTGTGGAGGCGCAGGGGGCTGCTTAGGCGCACGCTGTTGACGGGAACGAGCGCGCTGGGGCTGTCCCTGACGAGGCCTTCGGGCCGGCTGGTTGTACCTACGCTTTGCAAAAGAATAGGGTGCAGCCTGCCGGGCCCGGGAAAAACGTCCACCTGCTGAGGTGGATGCTGAAGGCGCCCGGTGGGAGAGCTTGTCGAGAGCGGTTTCCCGCTGATGCAGTTGGTCCACCATCTGCTCGACCTTCTCACCAAAAATGTTATCCCCCCGGCAAGGGACGTCGGCCAGTCTCTGCTGGGTGCGGTTGTCCAGGTCAGAGGCACGCAGCCATGAGAGCCTGCGCATCACTATACCTTGGGCCGCAGCACGAGATGCCACGTCACAGGTGTCAGATACCCCTGGACAGGAACTTTCTGCACGCCTTCAGCTGCCTGACCACCTCCTGATAAGGCCTGGACTGCTCCGGCGGGAGCTTCTCGACCAGGTCCGCCAGTTGTTGCACATAGGTCCGCATGTGAATGCTCATATAGAGCAGGTATGACTGGATGCGGGTCACGAGCATGGAGGATTGGTAGGCCTTCCTCCCAAACGAGTCCAGAGTGCGAGACTCCCGCCCCGGGGGCGCCGAGGCGGTATCCCTCGAACTCCGTGCCCTCTTGAGAGCAGAATCCACGACCGCCGAGTCATGGGGCAATTGGGGCCGCATTAACTCTGGGTCGGAGTGGATCCTGTACTGGGACTCTGCTTTCTTGGGAATGGTGGGGTTAGTTAATGGTCGCACCCAGTTCCGAAGCAGTGTCTCCTTGAGGACATTGTGCAGCGGCACCGTGGAGGACTCTCTAGGTGGTGATGGATAGTCGAGGACCTCGAGCATCTCAGCCCTCGGCTCTTCCACAGAGACCACGGGGAAGGGAATGCTAATAGACATATCCCGCACAAAGGAGGCAAAGGAGAGACTCTCGGGAGGTGAGAGTTTCCTCTCCGGTGAAGGCGTGGGGTCCGAGGGAAGGCCCGTAGACTCCTCTGAGGAGAAATATCTAGGGTCCTCCTCTTCCCCCCACGAGTCCTCATCCTCGGTATCGGACATAAGCTCATGTAGCTGAGTCCTGAACCGGGCCCGGCTCGACGTCGAGGCACCGAGGTCTCGGTGTCGTCGAGCGGTGGACTCCCGCGCCGGCGGGGACGGAGCTCCCTCCATCGACGTCGACGGGGACTCCACCTGCGTGGCGGTCGAGACCGGCGCCGCAAGCGGCGGCGGAGTCGACAGCCCCGGCGCCGGGCTAGAGCTCGCCGGCGCCACAGTCATCGGCGCTGAGGGCGCAAGCACCCCCGGCGCCGGCACAGCCTGGCGCATCAGCCCTTCCAGGATCCCCGGAAGGATGGCTCTGAGGCACTCGTCCAGGCCCGCTGCCGGGAAAGGCGGTGGGGCCGGTAGGGGTGTCGCCGGCAGAAGCTGATGGGGGCCAGGAGACGGCACCGGGGTGCCAGAACCCCGACGCGTCGGTACCTCCACCACCGACGGAGACCTCTCCTCTCGATGACGCTTCGGCGCCGCCTCCTCTCCGATATCCGGATGCACCGAGGGCGACCGGTGACGACGCTTCTTATCCTTCTTGCGATGCCCGTCACCGGCGCCGGAAGGCATGGAGGAGGAGGAGGTAGATCCCCCTCGGTCTCGAGGTACCGGGTCAGACAGGGTTCGGTCCCGCGGCCCACGAGCTGAGGGAGTGACCGGGACCGATTGCCCACGCGGCCTCTCACCTCTACTCTCACCGGAGGACCGGCGGGCCAACGGGACCTGTTCTCCTGGGGTCGCTGCCATCGGTGCCGATGTCTCGGGCATCGATACCGGTACCGAAGGGCCGGGCGTCGATACCGATGCCTTCGAGGTCGACGTCGAGGGGCCGGCGCAAGTTCCAAAAAGACGGTCCCGCAGAACTTGCCTCGCAACCTGAGTCCGTTTCCGGAGACCGAGACACAGAGAACACGACTTGATATTGTGCTCCGGCCCGAGGCACTGGAGGCACCAAGCGTGGGTGTCGGTCTGCGAGATCGGCCGGCCGCAGCGACCACACTTTTTAAATCCACTCGGGACCTTCGAGGACATCGACGGAAAAATCGCGTCGGCGAAGTCAAAGTCGTCAATGGTGGCTGGAATCACACCTCGAAAAAGAAACGACCGAGCGACCACTAGGCCGCAACGTGGCGTCCCCGCTAGAAGCGAGGGAAAAAGGGGAGCGCGTGCTCCACACGCTCAGGTTTTTTTTTTTTTTTTGAAAAAGGAAACCGGCGGTAACCAAAAAACAAGAAGTTTTAGAAAGAAAAGCGACGATCCGCGTAAACGCGATCGAAATCCGGCGGCTGAAAACAGAGAGAGCGGCAAAGCACAACTCTCTCCAGTCGCGGAAAAAAAGGAACTGGCGGGAGCGGTCGCGCACGGGCGGGAAGACGGCCGCGCATGCGCGGTGGGCGTGCCCTGCGTGCCGACCGTCCCGCGAAGCTTTTTTCCGGTTGGTGGGGGCTGCCGCGGACGTCACCCAGTCGTGAGAACAAGCAGCCTGCTTGTCCTCGGAGAACTTGCCAGGTACTTGTGACCTGGATTGGCCACTGCTGGAAACAGGATACTGGGCTTCATGGACATTTGGTCTCGTCCAGTATGGCAAAGCTTATGTTCTTATGTAGTAAGTACATTTACTCCATTCAGTTTTCCTCCAAATCTCCATGAGCAGTATTTAAAGGTACCCATTTGCTTTAGACTCAGATTGTAACAGTATTTCCCTTACTTTACCTCAACATCTCTTTTCAGCTTCTCCATGAACACTTTCTTCTGCTCTTCATCAACATGCACCTTCTGACTGTTGTTTAGGAAGTCCATATCTTTCAGTGTAGGCAGCTCTTTGACCTTGAATTTCAAAAGTCAGGGATTTAGAAGATAATTAATGACCAGAACAACTGCACTTAACTAGGCAAGTATATGCTACAAGCCCTTTTCTAAAGCTTTTATCATATTTTCCTAGAGGTACTCAGGAGTCTCACAAATTTGGAAGTATTTCTAATGGCAGCACCTAGAAATCCCAAGAAACTAAGGAGCAGCTTAAAGATCAAAACAACAAAATAATTAATAGAAAACTGTATAGCAACATTCTGAATTGGTAGGGGTTGAGACAGTGTTACTGAAAGCTGTATGATCCCCCACTCCCATATCTCCAAACGTTTTCCAAGAAGTCTTGAAATTTGTTAAACCTTTTAGATCTGATGAAATACAGGTTCAAGTCCCAGAACACAACACTGCTCTTCAGGTCAGCCAGGGCTGGGGATAAAGTAGAGGCAGCAAGTCACAACTTACTGGTAGAAGAGAGTCCTAGTCAATGACAACATCAAGTCAGGGTGCAAGGAAGAGCTGTGACCTATGGTCCCTTACAAGGAAAGACAATTCAAATCCCTCGTCTCCACTGGCATTCTCTGTGACCTTAAGCAGGTCACTTAACCCTCCATTACCTCAGTCAAAAAATTTAGTTTGCAAACTGTCTGGGGACCGAGAAATACTACATCTGAATGCAGCTCACCTTAAGCACAGATTTGGAAAGGTAAGCAATCAAATCTAAAATTCAGATCTCAATTGTGGTCATTGCTGGTTTCATAGTCAATTTGAATAGTCTATCATGACAAACATAAGCAGCTTTAAAGGCTTGATCAGCACACTCTCCACAGCAGGGTCCCAAAGTACCATGCCCATCACCAGAACAGGCATTAGCAGTGAAGCCGGATGGAAACCAGCTGCAAGGGAGCAACACAAAACATCCCATTCCTTTTCTGCATCATTTGACATTTCAAAGCCCATGCTTTTTCAATGCCATGATCTCAATAAAGAGGGGGGAGACAAAATTCTGAAAAATTCCTCGTCTATTTGTATTGGTAGGATGTGTGGTCAAACTACACAATGCACACCAGCAAACCATTAATTCAAATATATCATCTCTGGCTTGGAATTCTTTGCCATCCTCATTCAGGTTTTTATAAAACTATCTTCTGTTTAGAAAAAAGTTAAAAAATGGTTGCTTAAAAGGTATGTTTTACTCCATATTGTCAACTTTGTTAGTTTATTGGCTTAGTTATAAGATGCTCAATTGTAAATTCCTAGATTTTCTCTCTAGTTTTAGTTATTGTGACCTGCATGGACTGTGAAAGTAACTACAGATTACATTACAACACAATACGAGTCTTGCAATCATCTATACCTTCTCTTTATCGCTGGCTTCACGGGACACCAATGAGCCCTAAAACAGAAAAAAAAAAAAAATTTAAAATTGCATGATGGCAAATAAAGACCAATTGGTCCATCCAGTCTACACAGCTACTCCTGTTCAGAGAATAAACATCTGCTGTTGAGTATGGAAGCTTGAGTGCTTGTAAGATACCGCTTCACAAGTTTTCCTGGGTAGATGGATGAAAGCTCTCTCTACTTAACCTCCCTCCAACTCCATCTTACACCAAGCTTTGTAATAACCTGAACAGCTACCAAAAACTAATAAAACCAGTGCCTGAAAAACAATGAGGCTTACTGCCTGAATACCCAGCCACCTAGCTCTCCCACAGCCCTGCTGTAGTTTGTTGGCTCCAACCCAGCTGGTTTCCTGTCTGCTTTGTTTTCTACTAATCATCTCCCACCTTGCTTCTCCTCTTCAGAAATGAAGGGTGATTATTCTGCAATATTAGAACCTGCTAATCTTATTCTTACCACTACTCTCTGCTTGAATTCTGTTATATCTCTGATGGTAGGTTATTTCAATCACCAACAGGGCTGCTTGGGAGAGGGTGGGGGGAAAGATTCCCTGGGCCCAGTCTCCAACAGGTGCCCAGTGCCAGGGTGAGCCTCTCTCCTGCTCCCATGTGTCAGGACCTGGGTGTTTGTGTTAATGCGATAACACGGGTCCTGGTACACAGGAGGACAGTGACAAACCAAGGAAGAAGACGACACAGGAAGGTTAAGTGGGGCGGGGGGGGGGGGGGGGGGGGGCAGAGCTGGCTCTGCCCCAGCTGCCTCTTGGTGGCCCTGGTTACCAATCACTCAGAGGTAAATCATGTTCACAGCCTTCCTGGCCAACTTCATATCATGATCCCATGGTCTTGAAATTTCTTCTATGGAAAATTTCACCTGCCTATAAATCAGGTTTTCCAGATGTTACCCCTTCCCCCAAAGATGCTGTGCAGGTAACTTAAATGAGGCTGATTTGTCACATCCCTCCTGACACTGAAGGTCGTTAAGAACATATTGGTACCAGGCATTGCTGTCACTGTCATTACACTGTGGCAGGGAGAAGTGGCAGCAGCCAGAGACCCCCCCCCCCCCCTAAAAAAAAAAAGTTAAGGGGCAGGTATGCTTCAATATTTATATAATTGTTCTTTCATATTGAAAATTCAGAGTATTGTGTAGATCAGTAAAAAGAAAAACTCCTACTTGCATTTTGAATTGTATTTTTCTTTTTTTTTAAATTTATATTTATTAGTATTTCAATAATCACAAGCCAATACCACTTGAGAAGGAAAAAAGCATCCAAAGAGTACTAATTTACAAAGGAAAATAACACAATTTTCTTCAAAAAAAAAAAAAAAAAAAAGAGAAAACATCTCCTTTTTAGATGCTTTAAAGTCCACAAATAGGGAGTCCAAGTATTCAAAATACTGGAGATATAAGGAAAAGAAATTAAACATTTCAAGTAAATTGTTACCAAAACTAAGACATCAGCATTCCAGACAAGGTATATATTCATTTACAGAGCTTTCTTAGATGTTAAAAAGGAACTTAAATGGGAAGGGTCAAAATACACATATTTGACATTCTGATAATTAACCAAACATTTGCAAGGATATTTTAAATAAAACGTTGCTCCTAATTGGAGAGTCTCTTGTTTCAACTGCAAAAACTTTTGCCTACGCTTCTGCGTATCTCTCGACAAATCCGGGAAAATCCGTGTTTGTAACCCTCTAAAGGTTTTTTCTTTCTTTAGGAAAAATTTCTTTAATATCCATGATTTGTCAGAGGTCAACGCCACAGTAGCAAGTAAAGTTGAAGCTGTAATTATTTCATTATCTGATCTTTCTAACAATGCAGATACATCTATTGCCTGATTACTTGGAAGTTGTTCATCTTTTTTACCCGGAATATAAAAAACCTGGGAAATAGGAGGGAGTTGATCTTCACCAATTTCCAAGACCTCTCTGAAGTAATTTCTTAACATTTCCCATGGGGAAATCAGAGGCTGAGCAGGAAAATTTATAAAACGTAAATTATTATTTTTAAGATTGTTTTCAAGAAACTCCGATTTCCTCCTTTGGTTTACCAAATCTTTAACAATTGTTGTTTGCACAGATTGTATATATTGTAATTCTTTCTCAAAATTTTCAGTTTGTGAGGCCACAGTATTAAGTTTAATTTCTACTTCCTTCAATTTCCCATCCAATAAAACAATTTCTTCTGACATTTTTTTTGTCTGAGGGCATAAAGCCCTACCAAGTTCCACAATTAGATGCCAAAGATTGTCTAAAGTTACTTCAGTAGGTTTTTTGAAAGGAAATATATCTTCTGTCTCAGTGTGTATCGGACTTACATTCCCATTTGTTCCTACGGTCTCCTCAGTGGTTCTTCTGAATTGTATTTTTCAAACAGACAAATGTGAAAAATGTACAAGGAATTTTGATAGGCACTATTGTCTGGTTCCTCTCTGTATGGGAAAAACAGGGGACCACCCCCCATTCACTAGTAATTGCGTTTGAGGAAGTGGTATAATGTCTTTACCGCTTGGTTGAACCATCCTGTGATACCTGCTCGTTTCAGTATCTGAAAAATATATTGCCAATGTACTTGATAAAATGCTTTAGCTGCATCTAATTATCATTGCTGGGATCTCTTTAATGTGTCAATGCAATATGGCCATTACTAGTTTGCAGGTGTTGAGTACTGACTACCTAACCAATACAAAATCTACTTGTGTAGGACATATTAACTCCAGCAAAACCTGAAAAAGTCTAGTGGCTAATACCCTAGCTAACAATTTTAAATCTACATTTAATAAGGAGATTGGTTGGTACAAGTCAGCTTCCACCTTGGGTTTTGGTAATAAGGAAATTAAAGCAGTGTTCTCATGTAGAGAGAAGTCCCCAAATTCACCGCAGAATTATGACAAGCCAATAAAGGGCCCAAAATTTGCTGTTGCTACATTCCCCGGAGAACCCATCGACTCCAGGAGATGAATTAGATTTTAGTTGTTTAATTGCTTGCTGTAGTTCTTTCACCTGCAATGGCAAGCTTAATGCTTCTTGTTCTGTTGCAGATTGTTTTGGAAGCTGAGCTCTATCTAAAAATTTGGCTTCCATTGGAGTCTCTACTGGTGGACGAGTAGCAAACAAATCCTTAAAGTAGTCCTGCAGAAGTTGGCATCTCTCATCTGGTCTATTGGTTGTCTTGCCCACTTGATTTCTCAATGCTCCAATTGTTCGTGTGCCTCCCCAGGTTTTAACAACCCTGGCTAACAGTTTCCCAGGTTTATTCCCAGATGTATGGAATCTGTATTTTTGATATATTACACTCTTGTGTATGTTCTTGAATTAGAGAATTAAGGGCTATTTGCGTGGACGTATAAGTTTCCTTACCCTGATGTGGGTATATGCAAGTATTTTCTCTTCGCCCTTTGGCTTCTAATATATGAATCCCGGCTGCCACCCATTTTCATCTAGCTGCCGTGTATGCTATTAAATCCCCTCTGAGCACTGCTTTAGCGACACTCCAAAATAACTGGGGTTGGTCTGCAAGCTGTTCATTGTGTTTTAAGTACTTCTTCCATCTAGAAAACAAGAACATGTTATTGAAGTGCGGCCTCCAAGATTACCCATGCCCTTGAGTGGTCAGTGATCAACTTTGTGCCAATTGTCAATTCCGGACTCGAAGGAAACAGTCTTTCAGAGGAGAGTATATAATCAAGTCTACAGAAACTATCATGTGCCCTCGATCTATGTGTATAATCTTTCTCTGTTGGGTTCAATGCTCACCATGCATCCACTAAAGACAGACTTGCAAAAGGCCTTCAAAACTCCTTGCCTGGATCATACCCCCTTGTCCTGCCCATTCGGATCCATTCTAAGTCCATCAGCTAACAGATTCATATCCCCCCAAATCAACAACTCTTATCTTGATAGGGCATGAGTTGTGTTATTAAAGTATTAAAAAAACTGGCATTCATAAGGCGTAGTGTCAGCAAATACATTTTTTGCCCCAGTACCCATAATTTAAGCCGGATATACCTCTGTTTTCCATCTTCCAAGAGAACTTCAGAGGTGCATGCTAACAATTTCCTAATTAATACAGCGAAGCCACTTCGTCGGCTCCCAGAGGCATAATGTACTTCTGCCACCCATGACCTCTTCAGTTTTAAATGCTCCTCATCCATTAGGTGGGTTCCTTGTAAGCATGCAACGTCAGCACCCCCCCCCCCCCCCCCCCCCCCGTTTGTGCAATGCAGACAGAATCTTCCTCCATTTAATGGGAGAGGAGATTCCTCCCACATTTCATGTAATTATTAATGGGAGAGGAAATTCCTCCCACATTTCATGTAATTATTTTATTACAAGGGACTTCAACATCTGCCGAGCTGTGACTTGTTGCAATGTCCGAACCCAAGAGTGTCCACACACGCTTTTGGGAGGTAGGCTCGGACAGTCTTTGTATCGAGCAGGGTTCCTATGAACTCCAATTGTTGGACCGGATGGAGATGGGACTTGGGGTAGTTAATTTATAATACTGTTCCAACATTTCCTTGTTTTTACTGTATTATTTACCATGTAAGATGCTTTCTTTTACTATGTAAGCCGCACTGGACCTGCTGTATGTGGGAAAGAGCGGGGTACAAATGTAATAAATAATAAACAACAACAAACCCTAGTAGTTCCAGCACCCAAATAGTTATCCGCATGGACTCCCAAGCACCGTCCTCAGAGGTGCTCTTCACTAGCCAATCGTCAAGATAAGGGAACACATGAACTCCCACTCTGCGTAGCGACACTGCAACTACCGCTAGACACTTGGTAAAGACCCTGGGAGCTGACATAAGGCCAAAAGGCAACATACAGTTCTGAAAGTGATGTGTTCCCAGCTGAAACCGAAGATACTTTCGATGTGCTGGAAGTACTGGGATGCGTGTATATGTATCCTTTAAGTCCAGAGAGCATAGCCAATCATTTTCCTGAATCACTGGAAGAAGGGTGCCCAGGAAAATCATCCTGAACGTTTCTCGGACTAGGAATTTGTTTAGGGCCCTTAAGTCTAGGATGAGATGCATCCCCCATCTTTTTCTGCAGAAGGAAGTACCTGAATAGAAACCCTGCCGTTCTTCCCTGGTGGAACGGGTTCGACCACATGGGCCTTGAGAACGGCGGAGAGTTCCTCTGCAAGTACTTGCTTGTGTTGAGAGCTGAATGAATGGGCTCTCGGTGGACAATGTGGGGGTTTGGAAAGCAAACTGAGGGTGTATCCGAGCCAGACTATTTGAAGAACCCACCAGTTGGAGGTTATGAGAGGCCACCTTTGGTGAAAAAACATTAACCTCCCCCTAACTGGCAAGTCGTCCGGGATGGACACCGACTGCGGCTATGCTCTGCTCATCCCTTGCTTTTGCTGAGGATCAGCAGGGGCCTTGGGTGTGTGCTGTTAACAAGAACAATCGTGCTGGGGCTGAGCCTAAGTAGGCTGGCGAGCCGCTGAAGTGTACCTATGCCTAGAGAAGGAATAGGGAGCACTCCGTGACTTACCAAAATACCTTCTGGATGAGAAGGCAGTTGCAAAAGACACCCGGCAGGAGAGATTAGACATAACATCCGTGTGTTTCCTGATTTCGTCAGCAACCTCTTCAGCCATTTCTCTGAAAAGGTTATCTGCCCGGCAAGGGGCATCTGCCAACCTCTGCTGGACCGAATGTTCCTGGTCAGAAATATGCAGACATGAGAGTCTGTGCGCATTGCTATACATTGGGCAGAGATCCTGGATGCCACGTCAAAAGTGCCATAAGTGCCCCTGGCCAAGAACTTGCGACACACCTTCTGCTGCTTGATAAACTGACGAAATGGCTCAGCCTGTTCCAGAGGGAGTGCATCGACCAAGTCTGACAGCTGCTGAACTGAGTTCTGCAAGTATACACTGGCATGACTGGATATGGGCGATGAGCATAGAGGCCCGATACATCTTTCTCCCAAAAGAGTCCAGGGTTCTAGCTTCTCTGCCTGGGGGGAGTCTAGGCATAGTCCCTAGTACTCCTGGCTTTTTTGAGAACGGCATCCGCCACCATGGAGTTGTGGGGTAGCTGAAACCTCACCAACCCAGGTTCCCCATGGATCTGAAACTGGGTATCAATTTTCTTGGGGACCATGGGGATGCCCAGTTCCTGACAAGGACACGAGTACCTTGTGGAGAGGAGCCATCACTGTCTCCTTAGGAGGGGAGGTGTAGTCCAGGACCTCGAGCAACTTGGCCATGGGCTCATCCCCCACTTCTATGGGGAACGGAATGGCATCAGCCATTTCCTGTACAAAAGAGGTGAAAGAGAGGCTTCTCAGGTGGTGGGGAGGGCTCAGAAGGAATCCCATAAGTCTCGTTGGAAGAAAAGTACTGGGATCCTCTTCTGATTCCCATAAGTGCCCCTCTTCGGTGTCGGGAGAGCACCTCCCTAAGGGATGTCAGAGACCGACCCCCCCCCCTTGATATCGAGGATCCATATCCTCGAGAGCAGCGTCGAGAAACCGGCTCCTGTCTCGACTCTGGTGAAGCTTCCTCCACCAACATTGGGGGGGGGGGGGGGGGGGGTGCTGACCTGGGTGGCAGTTGACACTGGGGCAGCAAGCAGCACCAGCGGAAGCCACACAAGCATGGGTGTCTTTTCCCGAGATGGTCCATTTGCATCGGATCATCGGATACAGCGTTTGAAGCCACTGGGAGTCTTCTTAGACATGGAAGGAAAAATGGCTTCGGCTACATTAAAAGTCACTATGGTGCCTAAAAAGGGGAAGAAGGCACAAAAAAAAAAAAAAAAAAAAAAAAAGAGACCCAACCGAGCAGACCTAAGAACGGCCCATACCAAAAAAAGAAAAAAAACTTAGACACAGGCAAAAAACTAAAAGAAACTAAGGGATTTTTTTTTTAAACACGACAAAAGAAAATAAGAGCAGGTAGCAAAACCACCGCCAAAAGGCACTGAAAAACAGCTCTCTACCAGACGTGCAAGGAGCAAGCAAAAAAAGCTGCTGCTTCTCACATGGAGAAAATGAAATGTAACTGAACTGGCACGGTCACGCCGCAGGTGAGAAGGCACTCGTGCTCCAAAATGCTCTCGTTTTTTTCTATGGCAAATTGCTGAACCGGGCAACGCAGGATGGTGTCTATCCACTTGTGCGAATATTAGCCTGCTTGTCCTCAGAGAAAAACAGCACCTTCTTCTCACGCGGGAAAAAAAAAGAGAATCGAGACCGCGTTCGCATGACATACAGAAAGGCACTCGCGCATGAGCGGTGGAGCGAGGCTCATGCTCCACAAAAGCTCTCTTTTTAGCTTTGGAAACATTCCAGATCGGCGTCACCAACTCGTGAGAATATAGAAGCCTGTTTATCCTTAGAGAATAGACAATTACAGCAGTAAAAATATTCATACACTGCTTACCATGTCAACAGAATATGTAATAAAACATTTTAACAGACAGCATTGGGTGTAAGCACAGGTGGAATATACAGATAGAGTAACAGGAGTAAGAAAATAAGGGGACTAATTTAAGTAAGTTGCATATGAAATCAGAAAAGTGCTTGAAAATTATCTTAGCTAGGGTAGGAGTGGATAAACATGTCCTGTAGTATGTGCAGCTAGTGTCACTGAAGAGCCAAGCTTTCACATGCTTCCTGAAGTACAAATAGTCTTGTATTAAGCAAAGCCTTCCAGGGGGTGCATTCCAGAGTGTGGGGGCTATGCCAGATAAAGCTTGCTGGCAGGTATCACTATTGAGCATTGTTTTATGATATTCAATAAGTGGGTTGCTACAATCATATTTCATGTTTTTAAGTTTATTATAAACGCAAAAAATGCACCAAGAGCCTTGGGGAAAATCAAGAGTCCTTTATTACTAGACCCAACGCGCCTGCGTCAGGCGTCAACAGAAAATCAGTCTTATCTAAAATAATAAGCTGAAGCTCATAAATCAGCAAACCAAAGTTCTCAATAGAAATGAAAGTGTGCGGTCGCATTCCTTATCGTCAAATTGGCGCCTTTTCTACAGCTGTTTTGTGCAGTGAGCCTTACCATGATTTTCCTGCATAGATAATTTTGAAAAACAAGGCAGACTATCTGCAAACTCCAATGTGGAAACAAGCAAAGCAGATCAGTAGTAGGTACAGATAAATCTTTATTGTAAGGTATCAGCCTAATAGAACGCCCAACACAGGCCATGTTTCACCCAAAGGGGCTGTGTCAGAGGCTATGATGATCTTCATCACCAAACGGCTTAAATAGTGTACTCTAGTTTCCACCATATACAATTGATACTGAAGTGTGTGGTAACACGCTGCCATCTTCTGGAGAGCGAATCAACTTTTGAATAAGTAATTGTGCTGTTTTGGCCATCAATTGTATATGGTGGAAAAAGAGTACACACCATTTAAGCCATTTGGTGATGAAGATCACAGTATAGCCCCAAATAGGAACAGCCTTTGTTTTTTGTACTAATAAGAGGTTTATGCAAACATGAAATGAGAACAGGGTTTGTAAAACGAAATAACATGCTTTGTACAACCATGACAACATTTTGACTTGTATTGATATTTATTTTGCATGCTTATAATTTAACATGCTATATTTGTCCATATGTATTACCATGATAACATTCTGATTTGCATTGCTATTCACTCTGGCACGCTTGTTATTCATAATCTACATAGGTCATATTCCAAAGTGTTTTCTCTCAAAGTTATGCTATGCTGCAACACTTCTTTTAATAACACTGGTTTCTCCATCACTGATCAGAGGTTTTGCACCCTTTTCACTCTTTCTGGTCCACATTTTATTTCTGTTGTCTTTTTCTTCCTCCCCCATTTTCACACTATATGGTTTAGATTTAATATATGCACGACGTCATTCGTTTACTACGTCACTTCACGACGCACCAATTGTAGGGTTTATATACCTGTGATGCACTGCTCATTTGGCGGTTTTCTAACCGACAGCATTCTGGCACAAATTTGGTGATCACTTTAATTTCGGGTAAGTACTTTTCAATAGTGATCATATCCTCAATATTATCTATCGGCACGTTTTGCAGGAACATCTAGTAACCTTGCCTTAATCATGAATGATGTATTAAAACAGCAGTATGGAATTTTTTTTACTGAGGCACTACTAGCATTGCAGGCTGGAAGTTTGCATGCTTTTCTTTAAGTTCTGTTTTCTGATTTTGTTTGCCATATATATATATTTTTTATAGCCCTAAGCAGAGGGTTTCAATATATCATCAACGACGACACCTAGATCCCTTTCCCGGTCGGTGACTCCTAACGTGGAACCTTGCAATACATAGCTATAATTCGGGTTCCTCTTTCCCACATGCATCACTTTGCACTTGCTCACATTAAACGTCATCTGCCATTTAGACACCCAGTCTCCCAGTCTCGTATGGTCCTCTTGTAAATTTTCACAAACCTCTTGCAATTTAACAATTTTGAATAATTTTGTGTTGTCAGCAAATTTAATTACCTCACTAGTTACTCCCATCTCTAGATCATTCATAAATATGTTAAAAAGCAGCGGTCCCAGTACAGACCCCTGGGGAACCCCACTATCTACCCTTCTCCATTGAGAATACTGACCGTTTAACCCTTGTTTTCTTTTTTAAATTATATTTTTATTAAAGGTTTTGTCATACAGAGAATACAAAAGTAAACACAAAATCAAACAAAACCCCCAGTTTTTAATCCACAATAAGACACCACCTCCTATCCCATGACTCTCCAATTTTCTCTGGAGACTTTAATGACGTAGTTTATCAAACGCCTTTTGAAAATCCAGACGTTTTAAATTGTTTTTTCCTTTTTTTTTCCTTAGTGTGCACAAGATTTGTTCAGTGATGCTTAACGCAGCCCACTGAAATAATAAACTTTGTTGAATTGATTTATATTGGACAGATTCAAGCCAAGTAATGCATTATTTTATTTCCTGAGATTAGATTGCCATATATCTTATTTTATTTATATGCTTTATTGTGCGGTTTTATTGTTGAGGAATGTACTTTTCTTTCCTTACTCTCCTTACTGAAGGCTCATCTCTTTGACAAGGCATACCACAATGATCCATAATAAGAACTGTAACGCATTACCACTTACTTGATACTTTGAAGGTATTCTCTTTATACCTGATCGTCTAATTTTATTATGTCACCTATATTCTATATTTAATACCAATTGAATATTTTCCCTTTTTACCTGATAGTTCATTTTTTATTATGTTACCCATGTTCTCTATGTAATACCAATTGTATCTTTTATTCTGGAATGGCAACAGCCAATGCGGAAAATTGTAAGCCACATTGAGCCTGCAAATAGGTGGGAAAATGTGGGATACAAATGCAACAATAAATAAATATATATGTTTTTCCCACTCCATTAGGAGTCTTATATGCGTTTAAGAACCTGTTTTTTAACATTGTTCTTCTCTTACGTTCTTGACATATGACATAGGTAAGACTGACACGATTATCTTCTCATTTTTTTGATAGATAACATACATAGGCTCGGTTCTCTTCACATTATATTTGGAAATGTTTTCATACCTACTGGTGATTACTGTGCTGTCCTTTCCACACTATATTGGTATATTCCTTTTTTATGCTTTTTGTGTAGCTCACATCTGCACTGACTGACACTCTAATTGGACCTCCACCCATTTACATATCACTGGGATTTATTTATATTGCTTTACTGTACTTTTTATGTATGTGATCTTTTATTAACATTTTATAATTTATTTTTATATTTTAATATTCACGTTTTATTTCTCAATAGACCCCTGAGGTCCGTGTTGGGTCTTGCAGAAATAAAGGAGAAGTGCTGGACCATGAAGAGGGGGAAGAAGGGAAGAAATAAGGGACAGGACGATGGTGGGGGCAGAGTGGAAGGGGCAGGGAGATGTCAGACGGGAGAAAGAGGGATCAGAAGGGTGCTAGACACTAGGAATGGTGGAAACTATGTGGAAAGGCTGAGAGGTAGGATGGGTAGCAAGAAAATGAATGAGAGGATAGTGATTACAGAGAGTAGAAATATGGTAATGGTGAGTAAATTGAAGATGTAAGAGAATGAAAAGCTGGGAAATATGGGGAATAGGAATGCTAGTAGGTGAAAGAAGGAAATGGAACTTTGACAGGTATCTGAAAAAAAAGGGAGGAAAGTTAAAATGGAAAGATCAGTATGTCAAAGGCATATGTAGTGAGGAAATGGAACAAGAGGGGAAAAAAAGACAAAGACAGCAGCTGACTGAAGGAGAATTAGCAGAAGATACGGGAAAGGGGAAAGAGAAACTGGAAACATGAATAATAAAATGTCCAGACAACAAAAGGTAGAAAAAGAATTTTATTTTGAACGTTTTAAATAAAATATGCTAGCTTCAGAAAATGTGCACAGCAGATGTCTTTTTACTGTGTTCAATAGAAAAGGAAAACCATTTCCATTTTTATTTCTTCAGTGTTGTAGTACATGCTAAGGTTACTAGTTCAATTGTTGTCTATATATTTTTATTTCTAATTTGTGATCCCCTGTTTTGTATTTGGTGAAGATCAATTGGTGTGATTATAATGGCAGAAGGGGAGATTAGCGGGGAGGTAGAGAGGAGAGGGAATTGGTGGGGGAAGAATTTTTTTATTTTCTGCCCTGGGCCCTATCATGGTTAACACCAGTCCTGACCCTGCTGTTAGCTGGTGAGGATCCCCAAGTCCTGTCAGAACTCCCTTCTACTAAGCTTGGCAGACAAGGTAACATCCTTGAGCCACCGATAACTAAACATGAACAGGGTGCTGGCATCGGTGGCTCAAGGAGTTACTGTTGCCTGCCGAGCTTTGTAAAGGGAGTTCTGGCCATCTTTGGAGAAAAACGTCAGCTGACAGAGCCTGGGGATCCTCACCAGCTAAAGTATTTATATTTTGAGTTGGGAGGTGCTGGGGGGCAGAGAGAAAACCTTGTACCCACCCACTTTGGGCTCAGGCACAACCAAAATTGGCTGTCTTGGCTAATCAAATTTGCAAATGACACAAAATTATTCAAAGTTGTTAAACTGCATATGGTTGTGAGAAATTGCAGAAGTATCTTGCAAGAGTGGAAGACTGGGCATCCAAACAGCAGAATAAAGATACACATAGGGAAGAATAATCCTAATTAAAGTAATAAAATGTTAGGTTCTACATTAGAGGTTGACACACAAGAAAAGAATCTAGGCATCATTGTGGACAAACTGAAGTCTTCTCAGTGTGCGGTGGAAGCCAATAAATGCAAACAGAACATTAGGAATTATTAGGAACACAGGAATTATGCTTTTTTTGTTTTTGTTATCTATTGCTACATGGTGCAATCACACCATAAGTACTATGTACAATTCTGGTTACTGCATCTGAAAAATGTAAGAACTTGATTTTCCTGCTAATCCATTTGGCTCTGGAGCCTAACAGAACTTCAAGCTTATATAGTATTCATAACCTCTAAGCTGAAAAAACAACTGCTGTGATTTAGAATTTTAAAAATCCAGTGTTACTCAACTTATCTAATTCATACATTCCGTGAAATGAGGTGGTAAGATCCTTAATACCAGAAACTGGCCAGTTCTAACATATATTCAGTTAATCATCCTATTTATGGCCAACATGCATCTTTTAAGCATCAGTTTTCTACTCATTTTATTTCCACTCACAAAACACATTTGCTTGACTTTCATCAGAAAAAGATCCATCACACTGGCAATGGCCATCTGCAGTTGCTCCCTTGCTGAAGTTAATATCTTTAAATATTTTCTTTACATCTGAAGTTTTATGTAATATTTTGAACTCTCTAGTTTGGTGATGGGAGTTCACAAATTTCTTTTCTTTGCTGCTCTCAATCAATTTCTCTCCAAGTATCCTCCCCCCACATTTTCAGTGTAAAAGAAGGTATCAAGTTAAATTATTCAGTCACAGAGAGCAGTCCTGTTACGGAAAGCACAGTGATGAGTGTCCCATGACAGTATGAAATCATAGGAGGGAAAAAATGAGTATCCAAGCAGGTCTGCCAGTATCCTCCTGCTCATCCAGCTAGGGATGCCATTTAATTCAGTGGTAGGACTTTAGTTTGGAAACCTGGAAAAAGTTTAACCTGATATCCCCCACTCCCCACAATTGGGGGGAAAAAAAAAACCCACAGTACTGCAGTGTCAAAGCAAGACAGGGCACTCTCCTTGTACAAAGTAACTTTCTGGTTTCCTACCATAGCAAGATAGAAATCAAAAATACAGGTTGAAGTTTGCTTTAAAACTAATCAAATGCAACAAAAGATTACTTTGGTGGTCTATTTCTGACAGGCTAATTACACACTCAGAAATACACAAGTGTTATTTCCAACAGTGGCCAATCCAGGTCTTAAGTAACTGGCAGAATAAGAAAAAGTAGCAAGATTCCATGCTACTTAACCTTAGGAATAAGGCAGTGGCTTTGCTCAGGTGTATCTTAATTTACAGACTTTTCCTCCAAGAATTTGTTCAAACTGTTTTTTTAACCCAGCTACATTAACTGCTTTTACCACTTGCTCCGGTGATGAATTCCAGAGCTTAACTGTAAGATGAGTGAAAAAAAATCATTTATTCTGTATTTAAAATGTACTATTAGGTAACTTCACAGCGGGCCCTAGTCTTTGTACCTTCTGAAAAAGGGTAAAAGAATAGATTCACATTTACCCATTCCACTCCATTCAGGATTGCATGCACTATCATATCTGCCTTTTCCAAACTAAAGAGCCCTAACCTCTTTAGCCTTAATCATTTAAATTAGTTGTTTCTCTGTATTTTTTTTATTTACGGAGCCACTGTATATCTCTGAGATGCAGTCACCAGAACTGCACACAAAATACTCAAGCTGTGGTCTCATCATGAATCAATACAGAGGCATTTTGGTTTTCTTCTCTATTTCTTTGCATTTTGCTTGCATAAGTAAGTCACTTAACCAGTAGTACTGAAACCTTGACTGGGAGTGCTTGAAAGGCAGTAGAGATTCATACATTTCCTGCTTCTATGAGATGGCACACAAATATGGGGAGGGAGGTGGAACCTTTGGTTTGCTCTTGTTTGAGAATAAAACTATGCTCACCATAAAACAGATGCATCATCCTTATATTTCCGGGTGTCAGAAGATGCTAAATGTGGCTTCAAATTACAGCATGTCTAGCAACTGACAAAAGGCAAAACCTATTCTTGCAGAAATAGCTACCTTATCTCAGGGAGCACACTTTCAAATTGCTAGAGAAATGCTGCTATGCATCACTAGGACTGCCTGCCTTCAAATGACTAGAAAAAGATGGTTATAAAAAATGGAAGTAAAAAGAAAAGGGACACTGTCTCCTAACATGCAATAGTTTTGCCTGTACTCTGAACACTCACCTTCAGATCATACTTCCTATGTACTGCCAGTCGATGGCTGAAAAGGTTTCTCATCACCAACATGTAGTTATCCTCACTGTCCACACTGAGGCGATACATGGCCAGGAACTGGGGAAGGAGTGTGTTTCCATGGCATTTCACTATGTACTATCCCACATATACACACACACAAAAAAAACACACACACATAAGCCTTGTCTTTATAAAATTAAACAGACTTAAAATACTGGTAGCACAGGAACCTTACACTTTGAAAAATCAGAGTTTAATCACCTAGTGCATTAAACTGTCGTTCCTTATCCCACAGACCAATCCAGACACTCGGGTTTGCGCTGTCCCTCAAGCAGGTGGAGCACACCTGTTAAAGGTTATTCTCCATGAACAGCAGGATCCAACTGCCAAAAATGTGGGCGATGCCACCAGACGACACCAATGTGGTCCTTTGTCCTATAGCTCAGAACCTGAGCATGCTCCCCCAATCCCACCTGGGCACAACATTCATCAATTGTCAGTTTATTTCCAAGCGCGCTTCAACCCAGGGAAGAGTAAGTGGAATTGTGTGGCTGTTGGATCCTGTTGCTCACAAAGAACACCTGGTACATTTGTGCAACATTGCGTTCGCCATTGACAGGCACAGTGGTGTACTGAGGGCGGAGCGGTGGGGGCGGGCTGCCCCGGATGCACGTCGTGAAGGGGTGCTGCCATGGATGTCCTCCCCCCCCCCCCCCGGTGCGGTGCTGCATGGGTGTCCTGTCCCCTCGCCCCCCCCCCCCCCCCCGACCAGTGCGGTATCACTCTCCCCCACGCCCACCCCACTCTGCAGGTCTTTAACTTAGAGGCTTCCGGCAGCATCAGCAATGTAAGCGCTGCCTTCGACCAGCCCTGGAAGCCTTCTCTGTACAGCTCCTGCCTACGCGGTGATCTTTTTGTTGGACTAATTGTAATACATTTTTGACTAACTTTCAGAGATCAAAACCTCCATCCTTAGGTCAGGACAGCACCATAACAGCAGTATACTGTACTGACCTGAGGAAGGAGGTTTTGGCCTCTGAAAGCTAACGGAAAAATGTATTAGTCCAATAAAATGGTAATCATCTTATTTTCTATTTTTTGTTTTATTTCTATTTGTTAATTTGTAAAGTGGTGATTGGTAGTTGTCAGTTTTTCAAATTTACATCTGCTATCTTTATATTTTGCACAGTACTAGGGGACATGCATCACTGTTTCTGTGGTGTTGCACTGTATGCGGAATCTGGCTTCTTGGGGGTTCAGTTTAATTTTAGTTTGTGGTTATTCATTCCATACTTGGTGAGGATGTATCTGTGTTCTATGTTTGTGAAAAAGACATGGGTTTCTGTTGGTAGGATCATTTTTACTAATGTCTTGTTTAGTTTTACAATGGGTGTATTGATGTTCTAGTGCTCACTGCAATGTTTAAGATGCTGCCTTTCCTAGGTACACCCTTGTTTATTTGTTGCATTTGTATCCCACATTTTCCCACCTATTTGCAGGCTCTCGTATGAGGAAGTTTAGGCCTCTTCAGCTTGGAAAAGAGATGGATGAGGTGAGATATGATCAAGGTCTACAAAATCCTGAGTGGTGTAGAACGTGTAGAAGTAAACAGATTTTTTACTCATTCCAAAAGTACAAGAACCAGGAGACACAGTTATACGGAAATACTTTTAAAAGAAATAGGAGAAAATATTTTTTCACTCAACGAATAGTTAAGTTCTGGAACAGCGGTTAGCATGTCTGGGTTTAAAAAAAGGTTTGGACAAGTTCCTGGAGAAAAAAAGTCCATAGTCTGCTATTGAGACAGACATGGGGAAGCAACTGCTTGCTCTGGGATTTTTAGCATGGAATGCTGCTACAATTTGGGTTTCTCCCAGGTACTTGTGACCTGGCTTGGCTGCAGTTGGAAACAGGCTACTGGGCTAGATAGACCATTGGTCTGACCCAGTATGGCTACTCATGTTCTTATGTAGACTGCTTTGTATAACAATGAGTTACATAATCGGTTATTCACGTAGACAAGGTTTGTTTCTTTACTGGTAATCCTTTGTTTGTTGGGGTTACAAGAGAAATAGTTGTAAAGGGCAAGTTGGAAAAACAGTCCTTTGAAGAGAAATATGCGAAGCTTTTGCAATCCAAAGTATGGCGAGATTTTTGATAATCTCTTCTATGAGGGAAAGGCTGAAAAGCAGGTGTTATAGACTGATTTATGTGGAAGTGTGACACTTTTGGGAGAAACTTGGGATGAGTGCAGAGTACTACTCTGTCATGACGCAATTCTATCATGGCAGAGTAGCAATTCTAAGTAAGGTGCTTAGTGGACCAGTGCTTACAATTTACCACCTCTTGCTGATGTAATTGCTACAAAGAATTAATACGTTCCAAGAGAGAAATTTGAGATCCGCTGTATCCAATGGTTCAAATGAAGCATTTGATAGAAGTAGAACAATAGTGAGGTCCCACTGAAGGTGGCAAGTTGATTGGGGGGGATTAAGGTTCTGCTGGCCTTTCATGAACCTGATGAGATGTTTTGTAATTGGCAGGTAATTGATTTGGTCACGTAAAGATGCTATTGCATTAACATGAACTCACAAAGTTGATGTACCAAGACCTAAATTAGAAAGAGTAAGGAAGGTATCATAATAAGGTTTCCACTGTGTAGGAAAAGTATTTGGAGCATACGAAGAGCACCACTGTATAAAATAATTCCACTTCAGGGCATATGATTTTCTTGTAGGGTCCTTCCTGGAGGCTAAAAGAATACTTTTAATAGAGTTTGGAAGGCCCAAAGACTAGTAAACCCTCCTTTCAAAATCCATGCTGATGTCACCAGGCATGGAGGTTTGGGAGGTGAGGAATTAGAAGTAGACCCAGATGTGGCTTCTGGCTGAACTTAACCCATACAGGGAACCAAATCAGTCTTGGCCAGTGTGATGCAATCAAAACCAGAGGAGCAGAATCTTGAAGTATCTTTTATGTGCCTTCTAAATAAGCAGTACTCGAGGAAACACATATTGAAGGCCTTTCACCCATGAAATGGCTAAAGCATCTGACGTGACACTTGACTGTTGGTTTGAAAGTAGAATTGGTAAAATTTTGCATTGGACCCTGCTAAAATATACTGATTTGACGTGTCCCCCATCATGAAACATCTTGGCAGATCTTTTGGTAGAGACCACTCATGTGGTTGACGCTGTTGACAGGATGTTTTGATGGATAGTGTTCAACATTCCTACTAAGGTCCATATGTCTAGGGCTTCCTGACAAAATGTATGACTCGGTCTCTCCTTGCTTGTTTATGTCTGGACTTGGTTTTCAGTTTAGACTTGGACTATACGATCTGTAATCTGAGTGGCGAATGCTTGCATTCTTAACACACAATTCTGAGCTCCAGTTGATCTATGTGAAGAGATTACTCTTCCAATGTCCACAGACCTTGGGTTCGTTTGCCCTGCAGATGTGCAATCTCTGGCCGTCTGGTGGAAAATTCCATTTTCTTTGTCAGTCATACTAAAAAAAAAAAAAAAAGATGCAACCTAGAGGGAATGTATGGCTTTCTAAAATATTTTAAGGGTGTTAACACACCTGAGGAGTCCCAGTCACTCCTTTCCTCCCTGACCATCCCTTTGCTTATGAAATTGGCTTTTTAGGACCTTCTCTTTGGAAGAAAACTGAGTGACCGAACTTTATGGCTGTTCAGAGAGTTTCAAGTTTAATATAGGCTTACTATCCTCCCACCCTTTGGAATACCTTCAGGGAAGCTTACAATATTTATTTATTTATTGAATTTGTATGTCACATTTTCCCACCTCAATGTGGCTTACAAATACATCATGAATAGTGGAAACGTTTAAGAAAAGAGAGAGAGTAGATGAGGTAGACAAAATTATTTCAGACATAACTATTAGGGTTGGGGAAGAACTACAATAATTGATAGGGAAGGGAAGGAGAGGGAGGGCTACAAGTATCTTCCAAGGTGGCTCCTGGGTTGCCTGCTACAGCTTAATACAGACTCATTTACATGCATCTTTGAAGAGGTGTGTTTTAAGGTCAGTTTTACAGTTTGACTAGCATTTGTTGCTATCAGGGCTTCTATGGTTTTTTATTTACCCACTGTGGTTTACTTGGGAGGGGGGGGGGGGGGGGGGGAGCGTGCAAAGGAAGATACTCTGGAAATGATTCGCTGTCAAACTAGCCTCTCTGCAGGGTCACTGGTGTAGTTCACTATGGCAGTGCTGAAGGACTGTCAGATGAGCAGCACTCTGGTTCCTCCAGCCAAGCACAGCCTGCAGTTAATGTGACTGCGTTGGTGGCAGACCCAATTTTGGTGGGAAATACCATTATGTTTGCGACACCTCAAGCATTTCTGACAGAAACGAGCCTCCTCAGTTGTCTTACTCCCCATTGGCTGCGGCAGATTCTTCTCTTGCAGGTAGATCACAGGATTTAGGCTTGCTCAAAATTTCTTGCCTAAATTTATTCTCTTGTATGGGCAGAGGTTTACCCTGAAAGTACTCCAACTATAAAAACTTGAAACTTAAGATAACTACAAGAAACACTGACTTAAGGGGTGATATTTGTTCAGCTAAGTTAATTTCAGAATTACAGGCCTTATCATGTAAAGAACATTTTTGGTCTTTAGCCAGGAAAAGTTCTGCTTAGTTCAGTTCCATCCTTCCTTCCCAAAGTGATGTCATCCTTCCACCCGAATCAGACTTTACCTATTTTTCAGGATCTTAGTGAGGGTAGTGCAGTTGTCTTGCACACACTGGATATGGGACACACGCTGAAGTTTCTGAAGCGTACCAAGACAGTAAGGAAATTAGATAAAGCTCTTTATTCTTTTTGGTGGAGCCTATAAAGGGGAAGCAGCATCAAAAGCAACAAATGCTCTATGGGTTAAAGAGGCTATTGCTCTATCCATGGTCATCCAGTTCTGGAGTTTTAAAAGCTCGATCAATCTGCTTCTTGGGCACAGCACTCCTTAGCTCCTCTTCATGAAATTTGCAAAGCATCAATCTGAAAATTTATGCATTCTTTTACATTATACAACTTCTCTTATATTCTAAAAAAAACACCATATGCAGATCCCAATCAAAGAGACCGGGCAAACACCAAGAATTACAATAATACAATAAAATCATTTAAGACAGCACATATTCTAGAACAGCAATGTATTCACCACCTTCTGTCTGAAACAAGTAGTTTTTTAACACTCTAATTTGGACAAGCAGAGAATTCCAGACAGTAGCCGCCTGGTATGAAAAGGCTGACAAGAGAAACAAACATATGCATTCCACTACTGTTGGGTATATGCATCTTATCTGACATGTATGCTAGAGTTCCATCATACATTACTTGAAAAACAAAAATCACTGAATTTGTGCTTCAATAGGTAACCAAAGAAGCTCCATAAGCAGCAGCATAATTGTCTCACTTATGAGCATGATATATTAAACAAGCCGCTGTATTTTGTACAGTTTGAAGTTTTAAAATAGGTATTATATATTTAGGGTGCCACATTTATATTATAATTTGAGGAAGCAAAAGGTCTGCATTACTAATTGAAATAATTCCTAATTTTCCTTAATAGCATAAATGATTTTTTTTAAAATCACAGAAATCACCTGTGCCTCCGTTGTTAAAGGTGCCCACAACTTGGGACGCAAGATCCTTAGATATGAATTGAACTTATATGTGTTTCCTATCCTACAGGAATTACATCATTCCAAATATCATTAGGTGTACCCATTATACTACAGACACCTGCTGGCAGGACAACACAAACCCAAGCGTTTGGACTGGTCTTGAAGGACACAAGGAAAGAAAAGTTAACAGGTAAGAACTAGTTTACCCTTAATGGTGACCTTTGAGCTAGGTTACTCCTATTATAAAATTTCTGAATTGACTTAAAAGAAATTAAAAAGGGCACGTTATGTACATGCTGAGAGCAGTAATCTAGTTTGCTTTACTCAATTTGCATGGAGGATACCCCTTCCCTAGTGTTTGGGGACACAACTTTATATTTAAAAATTAAGTTATTAAAATGGTGTTCTGCAGAACAATGTAGAAAAGTTGCCATTACAGATGTTTTACTTTTGAGCCAGTTTGTCTTACCATTTCCTCCCTTCATTTCAAAGGCATTGTACTTTGCCATTGCTTTTACATTACCACGATTAGAACATCTCAATCCCATTGTAACTTACATCTCTTTGCCCAGGTCTTTACCCAGCAAAGCTTTTTGTATCTGCAGAACAAGGATCTCACCTGGTGGTAGTGCGAGAGCAGACTGTGTACATCGGCGACATCCTCACTCGAAATCTCTTTAATAGCTAACGTCCTATCATAAGACAGTAGGAAGCGGCTGTCATGGGCCTCATTCTCACTGTATGGAGGACTGCGTGTCAGGGAGGCCTGCAAAGCACAATAGTCATGTACTGGTTTAAGGGTCAAGCACTCAAAACTGTCACAGTGGATGAGCTGTTAGTGCATGCCAGAGAGAAGGAAGGGGACACTGGGTTGGGGCCTGTCTCCTTATAGGACGTGGGTTTAGTTAACTGTTACAGCAAGCAGTAAAAATTTCTGATTCTGCTGGCAAAAGAGGTTTTGGAAGGAAGGACAGAGATATAGATGCTTTCTCCAAAAAACTGCTATTTTGCCCTTAGATGGGGGGGGGGGGGGGGGGGGAACACACACCTAGTATGAAAGCTCTAAAGTGAAGGCATTATACCCATATTTACCTTGTAGCATTTGTTATCTATGGTACCATTTGTGCATGGTTACGTGATTATCATCCAAAGAGCTTATAATATAAACTAAGCATATTGATGTTAAGTGACTTACTTATGCTTACGCAGAGCACAGGCCCAAGAGCCAGTCTCCTCATTATGAAATGAACAGCTCCCTTGGTGTAGCTGCACATATGCGCCTGAACTGTCCAATGAGCCAGAGTTGTAGAAAACTACAGAAAATGCAAATCACCATTATTAGCCAAAAGAAAAACTATACATTTTTCCTTTTTAAAAAGGCATGAAATTTAGCAAGTTGCATTTTCTGCAGCTTGAAGGACAAAAAATAAAATGCTATTTTTTGAGGTGGGGGGAGAGAGGTTGTTTGTTTATACTAAAACCATGGGCATAGTTTGGGTGGGGGGGGGGCACTGCCCCCCAAACAAGCTGCCATCTGAGTGGAAAGCCTCCAGACTGCCACCCCATTTTTCTGCCTGGCTTCCCTCCGAGTGGTGCAGCTGTAGCAGCATCTCTTTCTTTCTTTCTCTCCTTCCAGCACCGCAGCACCTGGTATCACTCCCCCTCTCACCTAGTCTTCCAATCCCCAGAGCTGCCAGCAGAGGGAGGAGCTGGACAGAAGGTGGAACATGAACACAGGGGAAGGATGGGGACAGAGGGCAGATAATGAATATGGGAGGGGAATAGGGACAGGAGGCAGAGGAGAAGTGCTGGACAAGACAGTAAGGGACACAGAAGGAATGATGGTGGCTATGGAGAGGAGAATGGTCAGCAGAAGATGGATGGAACTAGGGGTGTAGGGGGGAGGGAAAAGGAGCAGATGGATAGGACTAGAGGGTATGGGTAGGGTGAGGGGGAAAGAGCAGAAGATGGATAGGACTAGAGGGTATGGGTAGGGTGAGGAGGAAAGAGCAGAAGAGGGATGGACTAGGGGGTGAAGGAGGGAGAAAGACAGAACATGGATGCAACTAGGGGTGTGGGGGGAGCGAACAGAGCAGAAGATGAGTAGAACTTGGTGACTGAATGGGAGAATGTTGGGGAGCATAGCAGGGATGATAGATGAGATGGGAGTGGGAGATTCAAGGAGATAGTGATTACTTGGCAATTTTAAATATCAGTGAGGGTATATTGATGGGTTGGGAGAATGAGAGAAGGTGTTAAATGAGGGATAAGAAAAAAGGGTTTGACTGTGGTAAACGGCTGAGATATAATGCAAATGACCTGGAAGACTGGAGACAGGATGAGGCATTGAAAGGGGATGGGGCTGAAAAGACTGTGAAAGAGAGGCAATAGGACATGGAGTATAAGGTAAGAGATGGAAGAATGGCCTTGTAGGCAAGGGAAGGAAGGAAGGAGAGACAGGAATGGAGTTAGGACTGATAAAATGAAAGTTCAGCACCAGACAGACGTAAAAAAGGAAAGGAAGACAAGAGGAGAGAGAAGAAATGGAAAAGCCAACCTGGAAAAGAATTTAGAAGACTGACACATGGAAAGTGGAAGAAAGTGGAACCAGCCCAATCAGGAAAATAAAGTGCTCAGACAACAAAGGTAGAAAAGGTAGAAAAGGAAAGAAAAAATTTTTATTTAATACTTTTTAAGGATTGAGATGTGTCTGCTTTGTGAAATGTAATTTTTTTTTTTAGTTTTGCATTTTGCAGAGTATAGGAGAAAAAAACAACCCAATTTGTTTCTCTCTGACCAGTAGTGCCCTGCTTGTACAGTCTGGCTTTCTTGGGCAGAGTGGGGGGGGGGGGGGGGGGTCTCCATTTCAGTTTTTATCTGCATGGTTTTTTAATGGTCCCCTATATTGTTATTGGGTGAGGGTCTGTCCATATTTTACATGTGCAACTGAGGTGAAAGATTCTGATGGCATGTAGTGTCAGTGTCAGAATGTATAATAATCCAGCTTGTTCCAGTTTCCCAGTAGCAGGTATATCGGTGCTCTAGGGCCCAGTGTAATATTTATTGCACTGCTGGGCTCATTTTCGAAAGAGGAGGACATCCATCTTTCAACATAAATCAGAAGATGGACTTCCTTATCGGTATAATCAAAACCTGATTTTGGACGTCCCCAACTGTACTCCGTTGCAGGGATGGTCAAAGTTCAAGGGGGCGTGTCGGAGGCTTAGCGAAGGCAGGACTTGGGCATGCCTAACACCTGGATGTCCTTGACCCATAATAGAAAAAAAGAAGGACGTCCCTGATGAACACTTGGACGTTTTCAGCCGACCTGTTTTTATTACGACTAAGGCACAAAAAGGTGCCCAAACTGACCAGATGACCACCGGAGAGAATCGGGGATGACCTCCCATTACTCCCCGAGTGGTCACTAACCCCCTCCCACCCTCAAAAAACATCTTTCAAAATATGTCGTGCCAGCCTCTATGCCAGCCTCAAATGTCATACTCGGGTCTGTGACAGCAGTATGCAGGTCCCTGGAGCAGTTTTAGTGGGTGAGTGCACTTCACACAGGCGGACCCAGCACCATCCTCCCCCCCCCCCCCCCCCCCCACACCTATTAGATTTGTGGAAGAAACAGCGAGCCCTCCAAAACCCACTGTACCCACATCTAGGTGCCCCCCTTCACCCGTAAGGGCTATGGTAGTGGTGTACAGTTGTGGGTTCTGGGGGGCGTTTGGGGTGCTCAGCACACAAGGTAAGGGAGCTATGTACCTGGAAGCAATTTATTAAGTCCACTGCAGTGCCCCCTAGGGTACACGGTTGGTGTCCTGGCATGTCAGGGGGAGCAGTGCACTACAAATGCTGGCTCCTCCCACGACCAAATGGCTTGCATTTGATCGTTTCTGACATGGACGTCTTTGGTTTCGAAAATCGCTGAAAATCAGAAACGTCCATATCTAGGGGCGTCCATCTTTAAGGACGACCAAATTTAAGGCTTCGGGCATCCCCGACGGTATTTTCGAAATGAAAGATGGACGTCCATCTTGTTTCAAAAATACGGGTTTCCCCGCCCCTGGATCAGGATGTTTTGCAAGGACGTCCCTATCGAAACGTGGACGTCCCTTTGGAAAATGCCCCTCCAAGTGGGTTAGGTTTTGATATCTTTTTTGCAGGATTTTGTGTTATTTCATAAAGTGTCTGGCCCTATTTTAAAGCAGGCTCTGGGGCAAAGGCCCCTGCCAATCAAAATAAATATACATAACATGGCATGGCACTGAATATTTGGGAATAAAGCCGACAAAAATGCTCTAGTTCACTCTGCACCCACTGTCAAAAGAGGAAGGTTCCTGTGGATGCAGAAGACATGCTTGCATTTAACACTGTGACAATGCAGAGTCATGAGTCAGTATTTTTTTTTTTATAATAGAGCTCCAGGCAACATAATTTAACTCAGATTTTTGTTGATTATAACCAACGTTGGCAGGCAATTTTTTTTTGTATAGCTTGGGATATATATAAATTGTATTCTTTTTTTCTTGGGGCAACTGCCTAATTACTGTTTAATGTGAGGGAAGCTCCTCACCCTGCTTCCTGATTAGAGTTTTCAGGGGGCCCTCTCTTTTGGGTGCCTGGGGGAATGCCACCTCATCCAGCAGATTGTTTTGAGTTGCCCCTGGAGGTAAGTGCTGTCAGTGGAGGGGGGCCAAGAGGAAAAAAGTTATGCCTGGGAGGTAAGTGCTGCCTCTGGGAAAGAAGGGATAGAAAGAAAATACTGCTTCAGGTTGGGGTAGGGAGGAAAAGTGCTGCCTGTGGATGGCCCAAGGAAAAACGTTTTGCCTGTTTGGGGTGGGGTTGGGAGGAGGGGGGCTATGTTTTTCTATCCATGTGCATGCTATGGGGAAGTACTGGTAAGGAGGAAGGCAAGGAGAAAGTTGGGATTTGGAGAAGGAGAAAATGAGTGGGTGATGGTGTCAAGCCTAGGTAGGAGGAAAGGGAAAGTGCACTCTCCCCTTGTTAATTTATGTGAATGTGAGAGGAGACATAATGAGAGAAATTCTAATGAAGCTGGCTTATGAACAGTTAAATATATATGCTGGCTTCATATTCAGTGTTTTAGGCTTGTATGTGTGTTTTGAATAACCATAATGAATATGCATAAGATGCATGTATGCAAATGAATATGCTGTGTCATGCCCCACCCTTTGCCCCCTCCCCAAATGAAACAAACTACTCCCATGATTAAAACTGTTTGCTTTGAGACTTTAGCCATGAAACTAGCAAGCACAAAAATGGCATGCTATAACACAGCCAGACTCTCAACCCTACACAGGGGCCAAAATCAGTCTGCAAATGATTCTCCAAGCACAAACTCTTTGAGCAACTAGTCTCTTTTAGTAACCAAGCTTCATAAAGACTACAAAGAGAGCATTTAGACATCAATCAGAGACTTCAGAGGTCTCGAGTGTTTTGAGAGCAAAGAATTTTCAGCCACTGATAAAAATTTGGCACAGATATATGTCAGGCTTTTAGTACTCACATTTTAAAAAGGTAGCAAATAATTAGCAGCAGATATGGAAATACACACACATGTAAGGGGAAAGATTAGCAATATCACAGAGTATTTCAATTTGCAGAAAGTTGATCAGTTATTTTTATCTACATATTCTCTTTCTTGATTGGAAGTGAATAGGTATGTTCCTCTATGCATGTATATTTATACCTCATTTTTAAGGTTTTTGATACATATATATGTTTTTTATTTCAGTGTGTTATATATGAAATTCAAATGTTCGTTTATTGATTTGTATTTATGTTTATTTATAGACCCCTGACGCAGGCCTTTACGGCCGAAACACGATTCGTGTCGGGTCGTTGTTTTAACTGTTTTCCAATAAAGAACTTGTTTAAGAAGACACCACTTGAGAGAGGATTTTTTTGTATCCACTGTTTCCTTTGCTTCGTTGCTCTTCTGTGGAGAGAACACCTTCTGTGTGGGTTGCCACCATTACTACCAACACCTATTGAACCTGAGCCTATTGTTACTATATAGTACAGTATTATACTGATAAACGTATGCTCCAGCAGCAAAGAGCCACATTATAGGAATATCACAAAGGAAAACAAAATTGGCAGTACCCATGGCCAAAAGTGATTTGAATCTGTAACTAAACAGAAGTTTCAAAATTATGTTCTGGTTACGGATATTTCAAGCTCTTACATCTCTGTTTCACAAAATTTGTAATTTATGGCACTCGATAACTTCTTGGCCAAAGACTTAAAGACATCTATGCAAATGAACTGTAAAAAAAATATGCTACAATAAAGCGGGCAGCAGCATGGATCCACTAATTTTGTTCCTGATTTTCATTCAACTGGAAAAGTCTACAGATAGACTGAGGATAACCAGAACTAGCTCTGCTTGTCTACGTATAGACATATAGTAGCTCTACCCAGGAAGGTATTATCATTGCTAACAGACTATTCAGAGAAATAAAGGCATAAGGGTTGTTTCCTTGGAGTCTTCAATCTGGGATTGCAATTACTAATACCAACACTGCATCTTGAAAATGCAAATGAAACAGTGTGAAAGTTTCAAATCCATCTACCTGATAATCCAGGTCATCTATGCCGAAGCGTTCTCTGAGATTTCGGAAAACCTGTGGGCAGTACTCTTTGAACTTGAAGTGACTGGGCAGGTTCTCTCTGAAAGGTGGAAGGCAAAAAAGGAATAAGTTAAAAACGGCTCATTTCAAATAAAAAATTTTCCCCACAGAAAGAAATTCATGGTACTACTACCACCATCACTCATCTGTTTTCTAATTCACCACCCCCCCCCTCCACCAATACACATTAAATGTTTCATTCCTGATATGATGCTGTTATATACTGTGGCATTACTTTGTTTTATCTGCTGCAGCTCAACTGGTCCAAAATATAATTCTTCCTGACTTGGTGTGGCACAGGAAGACAGGTACAAGTAGTCATCAAGCTGCTCCCAAAAATATGACTGCTCCTAGCCAACACTGTACTTTAGACTATCAGCAGCAGACACTTGGTAAGACTTCTGAACATCCTTACCAAAGCAAGCACTTACCTGTAAGAGAGTCCTCCACAGACAGCAGGATAAAGCGAATGCTACATACCTGTAGAAGGTATTCTCCGAGGACAGCAGGCTGATTGTTCTCACTGATGGGTGACGTCCACGGCAGCCCCTCCAATCGGAAACTTCACTAGCAAAGTCCTTTGCTAGTCCTAGCGCGCCCATGCGCACCGCGCATGCGCGGCCGTCTTCCCGCCCGAACCGGCTCGTGTTCGTCAGTCCCGTATGTAGCAAGACAAAGACAAGGGAAGACACAACTCCAAAGGGGAGGCGGGCGGGTTTGTGAGAACAATCAGCCTGCTGTCCTCGGAGAATACCTTCTACAGGTATGTAGCATTCGCTTTCTCCGAGGACAAGCAGGCTGCTTGTTCTCACTGATGGGGTATCCCTAGCCCCCAGGCTCACTCAAAACAACAAACATGGTCAATTGGGCCTCGCAACGGCGAGGACATAACTGAGATTAACCTAACAATTTATCCAACTAACTGAGAGTGTAGCCTGGAACAGAATAAAACATGGGCCTAGGGGGGTGGAGTTGGATCCTAAACCCCGAACAGATTCTGAAGCACTGACTGCCCGAACCGACTGTCGCGTCGGGTATCCTGCTGCAGGCAGTAATGAGATGTGAATGTGTGGACAGATGACCACGTCGCAGCTTTGCAAATCTCTTCAATAGTGGCTGACTTCAAGTGGGCTACCGACGCTGCCATGGCTCTAACATTATGAGCCGTGACATGACCCTCAAGAGCCAGCCCAGCCTGGGCGTAAGTGAAGGAAACGCAATCTGCTAGCCAATTGGATATGGTGTGTTTCCCCACAGCCACTCCCCTCCTGTTGGGATCAAAAGAAACAAACAATTGGGCGGACTGTCTGTTGGGCTGTGTCCGCTCCAGATAGAAGGCCAATGCTCTCTTGCAGTCCAATGTGTGCAGTTGACGTTCAGCAGGGCAGGAATGAGGACGGGGAAAGAATGTTGGCAAGACAATTGACTGGTTCAGATGGAACTCCGACACAACCTTTGGCAACAACTTAGGGTGAGTGCTGAGGACTACTCTGTTATGATGAAATTTGGTGTAAGGGGCCTGGGCTACCAGGGCCTGAAGCTCACTGACTCTACGAGCTGAAGTAACTGCCACCAAGAAAATGACCTTCCAGGTCAAGTACTTCAGATGGCAGGAGTTCAGTGGCTCAAAAGGAGGTTTCATCAGCTGGGTGAGAACGACATTGAGATCCCATGACACTGTAGGAGGTTTGACGGGGGGCTTTGACAAAAGCAAACCTCTCATGAAGCGAACAACTAAAGGCTGTCCTGAGATCGGCTTACCTTCCACACGGTAATGGTATGCACTGATTGCACTAAGGTGAACCCTTACAGAGTTGGTCTTGAGACCAGACTCAGACAAGTGCAGACGGTAATCAAGCAGGGTCTGTGTAGGACAAGAGCGAGGATCTAGGGCCTTGCTGTCACACCAGACAGCAAACCTCCTCCATAGAAAGAAGTAACTCCTCTTAGTGGAGTCTTTCCTGGAAGCAAGCAAGATGCGGGAGACACCCTCTGACAGACCCAAAGAGGCAAAGTCTACGCTCTCAACATCCAGGCCGTGAGAGCCAGAGACTGGAGGTTGAGATGCAGAAGCGCCCCTTCGTCCTGTGTGATGAGGGTCGGAAAACACTCCAATCTCCACGGTTCTTCGGAGGACAACTCCAGAAGAGGGAACCAGATCTGACGCGGCCAAAAAGGAGCAATCAGAATCATGGTGCCTCGGTCTTGCTTGAGTTTCAACAAAGTCTTCCCCACCAGAGGTATGGGAGGATAAGCATACAGCAGACCCTCCCCCCAGTCCAGGAGGAAGGCATCCGATGCCAGTCTGCCGTGGGCCTGAAGCCTGGAACAGAACTGAGGGACTTTGTGGTTGGCTCGAGATGCGAAGAGATCTACCAAGGGGGTGCCCCACACCTGGAAGATCCGGCGCACTACTCGGGAATTGAGCGACCACTCGTGAGGTTGCATAATCCTGCTCAGTCTGTCGGCCAGACTGTTGTTTACGCCTGCCAGATATGTGGCTTGGAGCACCATGCCATGACGGCGAGCCCAGAGCCACATGCTGACGGCTTCCTGACACAGGGGGCGAGATCCGGTGCCCCCCTGCTTGTTGATGTAATACATGGCAACCTGGTTGTCTGTCTGAATTTGGATAATTTGGTGGGACAGCCGATCTCTGAAAGCCTTCAGAGCGTTCCAGACCGCTCGTAACTCCAGAAGATTGATCTGCGGATCGCGTTCCTGGAGGGACCAGCTTCCTTGGGTGTGAAGCCCATCGACATGAGCTCCCCACCCCAGGAGAGACACATCCGTAGTCAGCACTTTTTGTGGCTGAGGAATTTGGAAAGGACGTCCCAGAGTCAAATTGGACCAAATCGTCCACCAATACAGGGATTTGAGAAAACTCGTGGACAGGTGGATCACGTCTTCTAGATCCCCAGCAGCCTGAAACCACTGGGAAGCTAGGGTCCATTGAGCAGATCTCATGTGAAGGCGGGCCATGGGAGTCACATGAACTGTGGAGGCCATATGGCCCAGCAATCTCAACATCTGCCGAGCTGTGATCTGCTGGGACGCTCGCACCCGCGAGACGAGGGACAACAAGTTCTTGGCTCTCACCTCTGGGAGATAGGCACGAGCCGTCCGAGAATCCAGCAGAGCTCCTATGAATTTGAGTCTCTGTACTGGGAGAAGATGGGACTTTGGATAATTTATCATAAACCCCAGTAGCTCCAGGAGGCGAATAGTCATCTGCATGGACTGTAGAGCTCCTGCCTCGGATGTGTTCTTCACCAGCCAATCGTCGAGATATAGGAACACGTTTACCCCCAGCCTGCGAAGTGCCGCTGCTACTACAGCCAAGCACTTCGTGAACACTCTGGGCGCAGAGGCGAGCCCAAAGGGTAGCACACAGTACTGGAAGTGACGTGTGCCCAGCTGAAATCGCAGATACTGTCTGTGAGCTGGCAGTATCGGGATGTGCGTGTAGGCGTCCTTCAAGTCCAGAGAGCATAGCCAATCATTTTCCTGAATCATGGGAAGAAGGGTGCCCAGGGAAAGCATCCTGAACTTTTCCTTGACCAGATATTTGTTCAGGGCCCTGAGGTCTAGGATGGGACGCATCCCCCCCCCCCCCCCCCCGTTTTCTTTTCCACAAGGAAGTACCTGGAATAGAATCCCAGCCCTTCTTGCCCAGATGGCACGGGCTCAACCGCATTGGCGCTGAGAAGGGCGGAGAGTTCCTCTGCAAGTACCTGCTTGTGCTGGAAGCTGTAAGACTGAGCTCCCGGTGGGCAATTTGGAGGTTTTGAGGCCAAACTGAGGGTGTATCCTTGCCGGACTATTTGAAGAACCCACTGATCGGAGGTTATGAGAGGCCAACTTTGGTGAAAAACTTTCAACCTCCCTCCGACCGGTAGATCGCCCGGCACTGACACTTGGATGGCGGCTATGCTCTGCTGGAGCCAGTCAAAAGCTCGTCCCTTGCTTTTGCTGGAGAGCCGAGGGGCCTTGCTGAGGCGCACGCTGCTGACGAGAGCGAGCGCGCTGGGGCTTAGCTTGGGCCGCAGGCTGTCGAGGAGGAGGATTGTACGCTTGCCAGAAGAGTAGGGAACAGTCTTCCTTCCCCCATAAAAACGTCTACCTGTGGAGGTAGAAGCTGAAGGCTGCTGGCGGGAGAACTTCTCGAAAGCGGTATCCCGCTGGTGGAGCTGCTCTACCACCTGTTCGACCTTCTCTCCAAAAATATTATCCGCACGGCAAGGCGAGTCCGCAATCCGCTGGTGGATCCTATTCTACAGGTTGGAGGCACGTAGCCATGAGAGTCTGCGCATCACCACACCTTGAGCAGCAGCCCTGGACGCAACATCAAAGGTGTCATACACCCCTCTGGCCAGGAATTTTCTGCACGCCTTCAGCTGCATGACCACCTCCTGAAATGGCTTGGCTTGCTCAGGAGGGAGCTTGTCCACCAAGCCCGCCAACTGCCGCACATTGTTCCGCATGTGTATGCTCGTGTAGAGCTGGTAAGACTGAATTTTGGCCACGAGCATAGAGGAATGGTAGGCCTTCCTCCCAAAGGAGTCTAAGGTTCTAGAGTCTTTGCCCGGGGGCGCCGAAGCATGCTCCCTAGAACTCTTAGCCTTCTTTAGGGCCAAATCCACAACTCGAGTCGTGAGGCAACTGAGTGCGCATCAGCTCTGGGTCCCCATGGATCCGGTACTGGGACTCGATCTTCTTGGGAATGTGGGGATTAGTTAAAGGCTTGGTCCAGTTCGCCAGCAATGTCTTTTTTAGGACATGATGCATGGGTACTGTGGACGCTTCCTTAGGTGGAGAAGGATAGTCCAGGAGCTCAAACATTTCAGCCCTGGGCTCGTCCTCCACAACCACCGGGAAGGGGATGGCCGTAGACATCTCCCGGACAAAGGCCGCAAAAGACAGACTCTCGGGAGGAGAAAGCTGCCTTTCAGGGGAGGGAGTGGGATCAGAAGGAAGGCCATCAGACTCCTCGTCAGAGAAATATCTGATGTCCTCCTCCTCCTCCCACGAGGCCTCACCATCGGTATCAGACACAAGTTCACGAACCTGTGTCTGAAGCCGTGCCCAACTCGACTCCGTGGAACCACGGCCACGGTGGGAGCGTCGAGAGGTAGACTCCCTAGCCCGCACCAGCGAAGCTCCCTCCGCCGACGTCGTCGGGGAGCCTTCCTGGGAGGCGACCGCAGTCGGTACCGCAAGCGGCACCGATGTCGGAGACCTCACCCCGGGCAAGGGGCCAGCCGGCGCCTCGCTCAACGGTACCGGTGGCGCAAGCACCCCCGGTACCGGAGGGGAAGGGCGCAACAGCTCTCACAGAATCTCTGGGAGAACGGCCCAGAGACTCTCGTGCAGGGCGGCTGTGGAGAAAGACATGGAAGCCGATGCAGGAGTCGATGTCAGAATCTGTTCCGGGCGTGGAGGCTGTTCCGGGCTGTCCAAGGTGGAGCGCATCGACACCTCCTGAACAGAGGGTGAGCGGTCCTCCCGGTGCCGATGCCTACTGGGTGCCGACTCCCTCGGCGACCCAGAGCTCTCGGTACCGACGCGGGAAGGAGACCGGTGTCGATGCTTCTTTGACTTTTTCAAACGAAGCATGTCACCGGAGCTTCCCGGTACCGACGAGGAGGATGTAGAATCCAACCGTCGCTTCCTCGGGGCCGAGGCCGAAGAAGGTCGATCTCGGGGGGGGCTGTACCGCAGGAGCCCTCAGGGTAGGGGGAGACCCACCCGAAGGCTCACCGCCACCAGCAGGGGAATGGACAGCCCTCACCTGCACTCCAGTCGAAGCACCACCGTCCGACGACATCAGCACTAGTGGAGGTCCCAGTACCACCGACGCCGACGCAGCCTTCCGATGTTTCGGCCCCGACGATGCAGAGGTTCGATGCCTCGATGCAATCGATACCGTCGCGGCCGAGGGCGGAGGTGTTGACGCTGTCGACGCACTCGATACTCCCGGTGCCGATGCCGACGAAGAGACCGAGAACAAAACATTCCACTGGGCCAATCTCGCTACCTGAGTCCTTTTCTGTAAAAGGGCGCAAAGACTGCAGGCCTGCGGGCGGTGCCCAGCCCCCAGACACTGAAGACATGACGCGTGCCTATCAGTGAGCGAGACTACCCGGGCACACTGGGTGCACTTCTTGAAGCCGCTGGGAGACTTCGATGACATGGGCGGAAAAATCACGCCGGCGAAATCAAAACTCGTAATTGCAGTAAGGCACCAAAAAGATGGGGAGAAAAAAACTCGACCCGAGGCCTCAAAGGGGCCTACCCGGAAAACGAAAGAAAACTTAACGGGGCCAAAAACTAGAAGTAAGGGAAAGGGAAAAAGACCAAAAGGCCCTTCTCCGGAATCCCTCTTTTTTTTAGCGAAAGGTCAAAAAGACGCGCGAGGGTCAACTTAAGGGGCGCGAACAGCGCAAAACACGACCGTACCGAGCGCGGACAAAAGAAGACTGACGAACACGAGCCGGTTCAGGCAGGAAGACGGCCGTGCATGCGCGGTGCGCATGGGCGAGCGAGGACTAGCAAAGGACTTTGCTAGTGAAGTTTCCTATTGGAGGGGCTGCCGTGGACGTCACCCATCAGTGAGAACAAGCAGCCTGCTTGTCTTCGGAGAAAATTAGCCACACAAGTGTAACACAGAACACTCTCAAATCAGAGAAACCTATGTCTAGCACACACATTCCTGCCAGCCACCACTTGCAGAAGCTGTCTGTCGAAAGATTTGCTATGCTTTGCCCAACTCCATTATTCTCATAAGACAGAGCATGTGGGAGACTGGGCACTGATCAGCTCAAACCTGTAGTCACATGGTACCAAAAAACAGAATAGCTGTTCCAGAGGTGGCAATGCCAACAAATTTATGGATAAATATAGAAAGATTAAAAAAAAAAATGGAAGGTGAAGGCACACAGCTACCTTTAAGGGATTGGAAGTAGAGACAGGATTGTGAAGGCTGACTGGTGGGAGAGTTGCTTGAAAACATGGATAGAGAATATCTGGTCGGTGGGGGAGATGGACTTAGGGAAAGAAAGAGAAATTATGTCTGATAATTTTCTTTCCTTTAGTCCTACCTGACCGGTCTACGACATGTGGTTATGTCCATCAACCAGTGGATAGAGACAGAGAAAGCAGTTGTGCGATTCAACCCCTTAAGGGCACCATGAGCCTTAGAATGCTGAATATTCTGAATGACCCAGCAATGGAGCTCATGTTCGCACTCCAGGTCAAACGAATTTATCCATTACTCATTCCCATAATGCACTATGATACTTTGACATACAGTTCTCCAAACTGGGTCAGTAGTTGCCTAAAATTCTGAAATCAGTTAAAAAATGTCAAAACAGAAATACTTTGAAGTGTGTAATTAGAAAATAATCCAGAATGGATTGCAGTGGTACATTATAAAAATGCACTTGCCTTTTTTTTAAATGCCCAGTTGGGGTATATATGCTAATCTCAACTTTGTTAAATGTTTCAAACATATCCATCTACTTGCTCCCATGATATTACTGAATTCTATTATTCTGTCTCACTGTATTTTCAAACAAGTTACACTTAACCTAAGTTTGCTTGGGATAATGTGTGATATAAATGTAAAAAAAAGCTATTAAATCTTTTTATTACTGTTTTGGGTGAACCAATGTGGCGGCAATCTCTGCTTACTGGCTTCAGCCTGTTAAATCACCCTATCTCCTGTTTTATCTAACCTCCTTAGTAAAGAACATACATGGAGGAGTGGGGGAAGGGAAAAGGGGAAACAGAGCACGTGGGATACTAGGGGATGGAGAGGAGAGGGGGACATGCTGCTCATGGATATATGTATCTTAATTTTGTATTTAGCAGAGTACGGAAGAAAATGATTTATGTTACTTTTACTAGTATTTTTACTGATTATAGAAATTTGGCTTTCTTGGGAGGGGGACAAGGTGACTGTGGCACGGCAAGGGCAAGGTGGGCAGGGATAGGTTAGATTCCCGCGGGGAGAGGTGGGGATGGGTTAGATATCTGTCCCTGTGCAACTCTGTGAACCAGAACTGGCCTCAATTCCCACTGAAACTCACTGTGACTCTAGGCAATTAACATAACCCTCCATGGCCCAGGTACAAAATAAAGTACCTGTATAATTGTTTATTGCTCAGATTTGTTATACTGCTCTATCTAAAACATGGTCAAAGCAGTTCACAAAAATAATAAAGTTATAGAGGAAAATAACACCATAATTGATAGAACAGACTAACTCCATTCACAACAGAAAAAGGGGAATTAACAGTAAAACACAAGGATCTCTGGTCTCCCAGGTGCCCTGGAAACCTACTTAGAAGGGACAAGAATCAATATGCCAATTCAATATAGTATGTTTTAAGTTGAGATTTAAATACAGAAAATGATTGTTCTGACCTAATATAAGAAGGTAGGTCATTCCAAAGTCATGGGGCCAAAAAAAGGCCAATATCCTAGTTGACTCGTAATGTGCTTTCTTTGGTGATTGAAGTACAAGGCAAAGGGCATCAAGGGAAAGCAGAGTCTGGGCGAGTTTATATGGAATAATAAGTGTCGACAAGGCTCTTAATTGTATCCGATATTAGATATAACATAACAACATAGTAGATGACGGCAGAAAAAGACCTGCACGGTCCATCCAGTCTGCCCAACAAGATAACTCATATGTGCTACTTTTTGATTATACCTTACCTTGATTTGTATCTGTCTTTTTCAGGGCACAGACCATAGAAGTCTGCCCAGCACTAGCCCCGCCTTCAACCACCGGCTCTGCCACCCAATCTCAGCTAAGCTCTTGAGGATCCATGTTTATCCCACGCATGTTTGAATTCATAACATAACATAGTAGATGACGGCAGAAAAAGACCTGCATGGTCCATCCAGTCTGCCCAACAAGATAAACTCATATGTGCTACTTTTTGTGTATACCTTACCTTGATTTGTATCTGTCTGCCCAGCAATATCCTCGCCTCCCAACCACCAGCCCCACCTCCCACCACCGGCTCTGCCACCTAATCTTAGCTAAGCTTCCGAGGATCCATTCCCTCGGAACAGGATTCCTTTATGTTTATCCCATGCATGTTTGAATTCCGTTACTGTTTTCCTCTCCACCACCTCCCGCGGGAGGGCATTCCAAGCATCCACCACTCTCTCCATGAAAAAAATACTTCCTGACATTTTTCTTGAATCTGCCCCCCTTCAATCTCATGTCCTCTAGTTCTACCGCCTTCCCATCTCCGGAAAAGGTTCGTTTGTGGATTAATACATTTCAAATATTTGAAAGTCTATATCATATCACCCCTGTTTCTCCTTTCCTCCAGGGTATACATGTTCAGGTCAACAAGTCTCTCCTCATACGTCTTGTAACGCAAATCCCATACCATATAAGTTGTACAGAAGTGGAGAGATGGGAGAACCCTGTGGAACTCCATAAGGAGGTAACCAGAGAGATGAAAAAAAAATCCATCTTTCAGCATTAGATACTGTCTGCTCTACAAAAAGGACTCAAAACCAATGTAAAACAGAGCCTGCTAATCCAAATTCAGACAATAAAGTAACATGTTATGATTGATGGTATTGACGCCTTACGTATCACTTATGGAAATGCAACATAAATGAGTTACAGAAGTCATCACAAGCTCTGAGCTGATGCGCTTTTGCCAAGTTTGATAGATATCTGCCACATAACAGTAATGAGATGTAGTCTGTCAGACAAACGGTCATTTTGCCGGCTGGAAAGTCCAGACTATTAGCCTCGAAACAAGTAATTGTAAACTCTCCTATGAGGCTGTGTTTTTTCCCTCCCATGTAAAAGGTGATTGCCCTTCTACAGTCTAAGGAGTGAAGAGTTCTTTGTGCCCTTGGAAAGAACATAGCTCTCATAGCTTGCTATGAAGAGCAAATACTAGTTTCAGTAAGAACTTTAGAAAAGAATGGCAGATAGAAGGCTTGATGCTTGCTTATTCTACATGCCAATGTTATCACCACTATGAAATGTACTTTCCAGTGAGGAATTTGAGTTGTGCCATTTCCATAGGTTGAGCTAATACTGCTCCAAGGTCCCAGGAAACTGGAGGTTGTATATACCACAACCCCTTCATGAACAGCCACTAGTGAAAACCCAAAACATGTGGACAGTACTTGGCAACAGTACTGAAGAGTTCTTTCACTGAGGAAGTGCAGAGACCAAGACGGACAAGTGAAATAGGCAAAGTGCAAGATTTAATTGGAAAACATGTAAAAAGATGTGTCTTTCCAGAACACCACTCTGGAAAACATTTATCGTGGACTCTTGGATCTTCATCTAACCAACATAAGTATATTTTCTCCTTTTAAGAGCAACAAGACTAGCAAGTAGTATCCTTATTGCCAATTCTAGGTAATTTATGGAAAGGACAAGGGTTCTCTCCTGATTCCGAGAAACAAAATCTGAGCGCTTCAATAAACTGACTGATTTCTGGTCTACATCTTTTAGAGAGACAGAAACCAGTCTTGGTACAACCAGTGAGGTCTTGTGCTGCCATAACAGAGTGGGGATTAAGCATACAGAAAATCTTCTCCCAAGCAGAACCTGAAAGCTTGCAATACTATGTTGGGTCAATTCGGTATTCTAGAACAAAAAAGCTGAGGTAGCTCCTTGTCCTCTGATGTAAGATCTGATCACGGCATCTGAAAGAAATCACAGGCCTATGTTTTCTGCTACTATGAATTGTACAGTCTGCAAAGGAATGCAGGGGAGTACAGTAGTAAGTATTCAGTGTTCCACACTGAAGGTCATGCTAGGCATATAAGGGGGGGTGTGGGTCTGCTCAGAAATTAAATGAGATGATCACGTAGAAGTGTCTTATGTAAAATACCTGCTACATAGTATAGCCCTATCATACAGGTACAAACTTGTTTTGGACAGAATCCGTTTTCCTCAAATGTGTGTGAAGATGTGAGAGGTCAGACAGTGACCTCTTCAAGTTATTGCCTGACCGACTTTCACTAACCACACGTCTGGATTATCATTTTATACACCTTCTCCCAAAATAGGTAGTGCTAAAGGGTATCATTAATGAGGGGCAGTTAACAAGATTAGCAAGTGTTATGTTACTAATCAGCATTACATGTATGTACTAACAAGCCATGTATGTATTATCCTGAGCTGATGGAAATCACAATATTGTAACGCTAAATAAGGTTCAGCACAATACTTTGTACTTCAGACAAAGAATCTGATTGCTGAATCCCTGTCTTTTGCCATGATAGAATAAACACTTTCTTATGTTAAGGGAATTGATTATTTCATTCTCCACAAGTGTTGGTGGGTGGGATCTGGAGGCTTTGGACTGTTTCGGATTGCCTAGGCATACCAGTTACCGTTTGACACCAGGTAAGAAATGTTCTTATTACGGTGCTGTGTATGGCTGGGTTTTCTCTGTGATCCCTTCAATGTCTCTTGATCTCACTTTTCTTTCCTACTGCTAGTAGAAAGCCAATATAGCATTGTCGAAACTTTGAAGGTTGTTTATTTAACTGAATAATTTGGCCAAATATTTCAGCTGCACATTTGTTACCTCCATCTCACAGCTGGGAATTTTTCTCTTCTTATCTCAGTGTTGATTTTGGGTATACCCTTCTTTCCAGTCTGAAAGATCCTCGGACCCTCTCTTGGTGATGCCCCTCTCTCCTGGTTGAGGGGCTCCTGGTTCTTTCCTATCACATCCCTTACTGGCAAAAGATGTGGCTCATAAATGACCAACTTACTGTCCATAAAGTTGGAGGATGTGGCTGAATGTATGTACCAAGGTACTCTGCACTTCTGGGATATGTGTCATCAAAAGCAAAATGCAATGTCTGTTTATGTGGTACTACATAAGCTAGAGTGAGAAAAGATTTAGTGGAGAACACATTTCAATATCCTAACCACTGACAATAACTAAGAAGTCAGTTATCAGTGGTATTTACCATACTAAGTTTAGTAAAAATGTTTCCAAGTACCATAAACACATTTGGAAAGGGTACAATATACAAGGTTCCTTTTTCCATAAATAGTGACAGGGTCTCAAGTGTTTATTATATCCATAAAACTACTAAATCTGATTTAAACTGGGATCTAATCTTTTTAACTGGGTTTACTTTTGATAACATAAATGAAGATGAATATTTTATGCCTTATGGATGCAAGATGTTGAATTACCCCCAGCTGAAAGCAATTTGATGCTCCAGCTTTGTAGCAATGGCACTACTACTATCCTAATGGCACACTAGGATAGGGAAGAGACTTACTATGGAAATAATTATTACGTTTGTACTGTCCTGGTCGCCTTTAATATAAAAACACTTCAGCCTCCTGATGGTTTTCCCCACTCTACTGCCTTCTTGGTCTGTGGGTGCTCCTGCAATAACCAAGGGATGCTAGCACTTTGCAAAGCAGCAAAGCTTTGGGGAAGAGAGCATTTTTCAATAAGATACTGGCAGCATGTGACTGAACTGGCATGCTCTTTGCAAAAGCAGAAAGAGTCATAGCTCTGATTAACCACATGACACTGATGCTATTCTTTCTGTTGGAACAGATTCCAGTACAATGCCCAGTGCTTGAGGATTTTTTTTATTCATACCAGTGCACTGGGGATAAAGGCACAATTATCAGCTATCCAGTCCTTGTCCAAATACCTCTACTCAGCCTCAGAGAACTGTAATGCTGCCCCAATGTGTTAAGGAGATGCCCAAAGAAACATCATGACACATGGTTTTTGCAGCTGTACTTCTAAATACGTTAATTACTGCATTTGTCAGTACATCAGCAGATCTATGGGGCTTTTGTGCAGCAGAATATTTAGAAGGGTTTTTTTTTCCTCCCTGAATCATTTTGTGGTTTGTCCTTACTTTGCTAGTGTCTAGATAAAAAAAGGCAAAGAAAAACAAATTATGCCAAGGACTTTTTGCTGTACCCTATAAGAAAGGCAAATTGTTAACATATGCCCCAGAATAATCTGCTGGGTAATCCTCACATATCCACTTGAGATTAAAACACTTGCATTTTTATAGAAATAATTTAATAACTACTCTACAATTCTAAAATCAGTGATTTTTATTCAGAAAAGAAAAATGACCCCCCCCCCCCCAAGTCTTTTAAAGAAGTAAATGCCACAGCTGAAAGACTACAATTCATCTGTACATTTTAGCAGCTGCCCCCACAGATCAGATTATTTTTTTTTGGGGGGGGGGGGGAGAGAAGAGGAGAGGAGTAGTGGTGACTTCAGAGATAACCAACCATGGTGGTATTATGTTTTAGATTTTCCATAAAAGGAAATAAGAAAATTACTCTAAAATATGCACCAAGCTCAATCCTGCCTTAGGCACTGCATTTCAGCACACAGAATATAAACAATGTCAAGAATAGGAAATGTTTTCAAAGAGAAATAGAATTTTGCTTTCCCAAGCACTGGATGGACCCTTCCCTTGATTCCCAGAGAGAAAGGGACAGCTACCTTAGTTAAAACAAACATGAAAGCCATCAAACCAAATGACTTCAATTTACAACCAACCAGTTGTTTGAACAGATGTGTGTTAAAAAGTACATTTTAAAAAGCCCTACTTTTTACCTACCTATTGAAGAGATGATTATTTACTTTGATTTTGGAATTGGCCTTAAAATCATCTGGCAGTAGCATTACTGGAATGGGAACCTGGTTGAGTTCATTGACCTGAAAGGCAGAATTAAATAAGTTGATATCACTACTTTGTACTGTTACACAAAATGTTGCTGTTGCACAAACAGTGCATTCTTCAGTTTTTAATGTGAACATTCAAGAAGTAAGAATTTCAGAGTTTATTCATGTGTTTCAACAATGGCCATCTGACATCCAAAAACCCTCCCTACAAAACCTCTTTCCCCTTCAAACTGAGCTAGCCACTAGAGTTGCCTAATGGTTACTGTAGTGGACTTTGATCCTGGCAACCTGGGTTCAATTCCCACTGCAGCTCCTTGTGATCTTGGGCAAGTCACTTAACCCTCCATTGCCCCAGGTACAAAAAAAAACTCACACTGTAAGTCCCTTAGGGACAGAGAAAGTACCTGTATATAATGTGTTCAGAGCTGTGTATGTCTAGTAGCACTATAGAAATGATGAGTAGTAGTAACTTAAGAAATAGGCCCCACTGACAATAATGGGGTTCTGTTAAATAGCATTAACACACATTAGCAAATCTAACCATTAGATTATAAGCCCTCTTAGGAAGAGACCTATACCAATATGGAGAACGGTGATTAAAAGTCAACAGACTAAAATGAGGTTTTAATGAATTCTGTTAGAGCAAACAATTTGTAATACAACAGTCGAAACCCACCCTTTTAATTGAGAAAATAAAAGTTACAGAAGTCCAAATGTAACTTTTTAGACTGCTTATGGACCCATGAAAAAGAAAAATAATTTTAAAATATGAGCCACTCAACATGCTGCATCTGCTACTTTAGTCATCTTTTCCCAGAAACATCTATGTAACTCACCTTGAACTCTGATTTGGAAAAGTGTGCAAGTAACCTGTACATTGAAACTCCAGATACCATCACTGCTGCTTTCCTTGATACTACAGCAGCACTAGGGTTTACACACAATCAAATCTCCAACCCCTGAAAAGGAGTTTCTGCCATGTACATGTGACCTGGATTGGCCACCGTTGGAAGCAGGATACTGGGCTAGATGGACCATTGGTCTGACTCATTATGGCTAGTCTTATGGTCACATGCTATACTTGGTGTGCTGCAGAAGTGCCGACATCTCTGAACACAAGGATGAAAACATAGTATAACACCTGTACCATGCGGAGATCACGTTCGATAAAAACAATTTCTATAAAAACAACCCAAAACAGAAGTGTCCAACCAAAGTTTGGAAGGAAATTAGAGACATGAGAAACCTGACTGCCGACAGTATCCTGGAGGCCTTTTCCATCTTTTATCCACATAGCGGTAGGACATTATTATTTGTAGCATTTGTATCCCACATTTTCGCACCAATTTGCAGGCTCAATGTGGCTTACATTTGCCGTAAAGGCAGTATCAGGGGATGGGACGACTTCCCTATCAAGAAAGGCTAAAGTGGCTAGGGCTCTTCAGCATGGAGAAAAGACAGCTGAGGGGAGATATGATAGAGGTCTATAAAATAATGAGTGGAGTGGAAAGGGTAGACCTGAAGCGTCTGTCTACTCTTTCCAAAAATAGCAGAACTAGGGGCATTCGATGAAGTTACAAAGTAGTAAATTTAAAACGAATCGGAGAAAATATTTCTTCACTCAACGTATAATTAAACTCGAATTCGTTGCAGAGAATGTAGTAAAGGTGGTTAACTTTAACGGGGTTTAAAAAAAGGTTTGGCCCGCTTCCTAAAGGAAAAGTCCATAGACCATTATTAAAATGGACTTGGGGAAACTCCACTGCTTATCAAAATAATAATAAAAAATTAAATGGGAGGAAGGTGGGAAACGATGATGAGAACGGTCGCAAAATAGAGGGACACCGATAGCAGTGAATGGTGAACAATATCCCTAGCGACTGGTTGAGACATTCCCTTAATAGAAGGCGCACTTCTTTGTTTTTCTACTAGCTTGCGTATTACTATTTCTGGGATAAGCAGCATAAAATGTTTTGTACTTTTTGGGATCTTGCCAGGAATTTGTGACCTGGATTGGCCGCTGTTGGAAACAGGATGCTGGGCTTGATGGACCTTTGGTCTGTCCCAGAAAGGCAATACTTATGTACTTTTGTAATACACTCATTGATTACTTGGATCCTGCAAATTCAAACAAACTTTTAAAACTGTTTCTGTCAGCTGCAGCATCTATTAAATCTCTTTCCATATACTGATAAGTCTGATCAATGATCCGTATCTTGTCACAGCTAAACTATCCTGTGCATTGGTCAAACCGACAAGAGTTTGCATCAGCTCCAACTTAGAATGCTGCAGAACCAAGAGTGTGAAAGTAATGTGACCACATCACACCCTTCCTGCAAAAACTGCACTGGCTACCAATACCCTACAAGGCCAAATATAAAACTGATTTTCAACACTCAGCCAAAATGGGTACAGTTAATTATTTAGGTACTCTAGCTCAATATATAACTAACCCTCTACACAACTTTGAAGCTTCTAAGATTCTCTTTATAGAGGCCATTAACATTTAAATTTTAGATTGATTAACAGTTGGTCACCTAAAAAGCTCCATGACATTGAAAAGTTACTTTATAAAATGTTGAACTTTCCAGAAAAGGCAAAGCTCTCTCATCTCCGGTGTCTAACGAAATTCTACATAGGACCCTAATTGCTAGGAATGAATAAAAATAAATCTTGAGAAAGACAATTCACAGGATATCTGGCATTCAGCACATTCCCCATCCTGCTGTAAGGGTATATCTTATATTACATAGTATCTATACATTCCTTTGTTTTTACATGAAGCTGTCCCCACTCACACCAGCCCGTTAACCAACATGTTATCTGTCTATCAGAAACCCAGTACAACTGCATCCAAACCCAGAGGGTCTTAATGGCACGGAAAAAAATTATAAATATTACTACCTTTCACTCATACTTGAGCTCTATTTATAGCGTGAGGTGGTCATTCAGGAGCAAGCACCTTGTGATCCTTGTCATTCTATTAAATTTTGAACATTTTCTAAATTAATGACCAAAATTCTAGCATTAGTACAAAAAAGTGCTGTAATTGAAAAGCTTCTTTTGGTTTGTCCGTTTTGTTTTTCTCTATGCCAGACTAGCATGGGGGGGGGGGGGGGGGGGGGGAGGGGGGAAGTGTGCCAGTGACCCAAAAACATTTATTCGGGCAGCAGATCAACAACATAAGGTCAGAAACACACATCTCCTTCCTCTCAATAACAGATTTCAGAGCAGTACGGGAGCAATGCAGCCTCCAGGGAAAAGACAGGCCAGGTTACAGGTAACTAGGGTCTGGCCATGTGAGATTTAGAAATCCGCAGCCCTAACTCGCTCTTGCAACCCCCCACCGTCCTCAGACTAATAACCACCATCACCACCCTTCTCCCATTCCCTTATAGCAACGGAATTCCTTCTCACCGAGTGGTTGACTCCCCACATGAGGACACTGAGAAGCGGGTCGCTAGCGCGAAACACTTTCACCTTCTGGTGCACGAAGTGTTTCTTCTTGTTTTTAGTCTTGGTTTTGGAGGAGGAGGCGGCAGCAGCGGATGTGCCGGAGAAAGAAGCACCCGGCACCCCAGAGACCGCAGCAGCAGCGGAGGTCGCCATAACCCGAGGAAACAGCCACCGCCGCGTTCACTCTTTGCCCTGCCCTCCTCACCTGTGCGCCTCGTCACGTGACCAGGAACTGCTTCCACCCAAGAAAACGACTGAAAACAGTCACTGACAGCAAAGCGAGCCAGCCAAATCGCACAACCATCATTTCCATGCCCAGCCCCACCCTCTGCACCACCACGTGCGACGCAACGTGACGCATGCATGCGTGGCGTGCCAGACCGCGAAGCCTACCTGTGGGTAGGCACGTCACATGACGGAGGAAGTAGTAGTGGTTTGGGACTGGGAGTGGCTCAGGTGTGTCTCTTCCTTCTAGTCGGCATGGCAACGTATCCCATTCCCTACCTCTCATATATAGTATAGAAACGAGTGAGTCTAGGAGCGAGGCATTACAAGATAGTTAAGAATCTGACCCGTTGTACATTCTCCCGGTCTCCGCTCCCTAATTTTTAAAAAATAATAAAAATGCATAGCTTCCACTTTCCAAGCAAGATCCTGTGGAAACAGATGAGACATTATACTACTCATTTTATTCCATAGAATGCCGGCACTATAATCTGAGGTAGCAGTTCTATAATAGGCGCCATTTGTACACTCAAAATCGACACCTGGCTGCCCAAAAGCTCAGTGGTATTGTATAATGGCAAACACAAGCATGTGCATATGCAAGCATATTACATGCACCTAATAATAGGAGCCAACTTTTCAAAATTAATGGGGGTGCTAAGCCCAATGGAAATAACCCTTCCCTGGACAGATACAAGGAATTTTCTCAATATTGGGGGTCCCACAGCACCCACAGAGTCAGCTCTCACATGCACTCTCTCAAACATACACACTCCGAGGAAAACCTTGCTAGCGCCCGTTTCATTTGTGTCAGAAACGGGCCTTTTTTACTAGTCCTATATAATAAAACGCACCTCCAACATTCTGAAGCTGACTGCATGGCTGAGGCATTCCTGCTCTCTGTATCCATCTCCTAAATTGACATCACGTACTTCCGGGTTCGTCACAAGCAGAAGTGACCAACCACACGAGGTTTCTCGGCTTCAGAATGTTGGAGGTGCATTCTATTAAATAGGATTGGTCAGTTACTTGAAGCACAGCCAGAGCTCAGCATCCTGCACAGTAACGCTCAGACACCAGAGAGAGAGAGAGAAGGGGGGGCCTGACACCAGAGAGTGGGAGGGGGGGAGGTATCTCTATCACACACACACTCTCTCACTCTCACATTGTCTTTCTCTCTCTCACTCTCACACACTCTATGTCTCACACTGTATCACATTCACTCTATGTGTCACACAGTCACTTACACACTCTCTTGGTCTCATATACTCAGTCTCACAGAGAGTCTGTGTCTCACACACACTCTCTCGCACACACTGTATCTGTGTGAAACACACACTCTCTCTCTCTCACACTGCGTCTCACATACGCACTTGCACACACTCATTCTCACACACACACCCTCTCTCACAGACACACTCGCACCCAGACTCACTCTCACACAAACACACTCGCACATTTACTCTCTCACACACAGTCACTCTCACATACACTCTCTCAAACATACACACTCCGAGGAAAACCTTGCTAGCGCCCGTTTCATTTGTGTCAGAAACGGGCCTTTTTTACTAGTATGCTATAAACGTCTTGTACAGGGATGGCGTATACAAGAGGCAAGAGACAATCACATGCACACTGTCTACAAACAGCAGCTAAATGACAAAGTAATGGATTGTTGTTTCTTGGTATGTGGTCAGCCCTCACTCAGCTTCTAACTGGCAATCTCTCTGGCCTCACCTAATCCTCAAAAGCCCCATTAAAATCTCTTGTTTGTCCTGTTTGTCTGTCCTAATTAGATTGTAAGCTCTGTCAAGCAGGGACTGTCTCTTCATGTTCAAGTGTACAGCGCTGCGTACGTCTAGTAGCGCTTTAGAAATTATAAGTAGTAGTAGTAATAGTAATTTTGTCCCTTTCTTCCAAAGACTCTTAAGCCCTTTAAAAACCAGCTGAGTGTGCACATGTGTAGCCCTGTACACATGGGTACCATATGTAACTGGTGGTGAGTACAAATGTAAGTGGAAGTGGGTTGTTGCTCCACTGGGTACTGGCTCACAGGACAGAGACCAAAAAACAAAACATAACATAGTAATATAGTAGATGACGGCAGATAAAGACCTGTTCTTTCCATCCAATCTGCCCAACAAGATAAACTCATTACATATGGTATGAGATGGTACTTCATATGTATACCTGACCTTGATTTGTCCTGTAGAAGTCTGCATGGCACAGTCCTTGTTCTAAGTTTCTGAAGTTGTTGAAGCCTCTGAAAAACTCTACTGCAGCCCATCTAAATCTATTCAGCCACAATCAGAGCACAACCGTAGAAGTCTTGCCCAGTACTGGCTTTGCTTCCCAATTAGTAGTGTTGCTACCTAATCTGTGCATTTCAGTCCTGCCAGATGCTCTGAAGCTGTATGTACAACTTGAGCCATAAAGGTTGTTACCCAAATTCTTGAGGAACCTATACAGAAACATAGAAAAATGAAGACAGATAAAGACCATGTGGCCTATCCAGTCTACCCATCCATGTCATCTACTCTCCCTATCATACCATTAGAGATCCAATGTACTTGTCCCAAGCTTCTTGAATTCAGATACTGTTTTCATCTCCACTACCTCCACTGGGAGGCCACTCCATGGATTCCCCACTCTTACTGTGAAGAAATATTTCCTCAGGTTACTTCTGAGTCTACCCCCTTTCACTGTCATCCTATGCCCCCTTGTTCCAGAGCTTCCTTTCAATTGAAAGAGACTCACCTCCTATGCATTTATGCCACATAGCTAATTAAATATCTCTATCATATCTCCCCTCTACCTCCTCTCTTCCACTGACCATTTTAATAGCCACCCTTTGGACTCACTCCATCCTGTTTATATCTTTTTGAAGGTGCAGTCTCCAGCAGTATATACAATATTCTAAATGAGGTCTCACCAGAGTTTTATATAGTGGCATCATCACCTCCTTTTTCCTACTGGCCATTCCTCTCCCCATGCACCCAAGCATCCTTTTAGCTTTTGCTGTCGCATTTTCTACCTGTTTGCCCATCTTAAGATATTTGCATACAAACAGACCTAGGGGTGGACTGACCATTTGGGCAACCAGGCAGGGCCCAGAGGCTTTGCCCGGATGCCCGCCGCATACTACAGCCCTTCCTGGTCCTACCTTTAAAGATGCGCCACTGGTGATCTAGTGGCCTCTGCGGTGGGGGGGGGGGGGGACATGTTCTTTCCTGCCCATTGTGCTGCTGCTATTCCCCTGCCCAGCACCACTGTACTTTAAAAATAGTGGCCAAGACTCCAAGTCTCACGAAACTGTCAAGACCACATGGGAAGTCTCAGTCGCCATTTTGAAAACTCGGCACCAGCAGGCAGGGGAATAGCAGCAGCGCAGGGGCAGGAAAGAACATGCCCCTCACCACCCTCAGAGACCACTAGACCAACAGGGCCTTTCAAGTAGGACTGGGGCAGCGGGGGCGTCAGCTGCAGCAGTAGGGGGGGCAGCAACACAGCAGTAGGGGGTGTGTCAGGCAGTGGCCGAGCAGGGGGCCCAGACCACTCTCAGTCCGCCCCTGATCACACCCAAGTCCAGCTCATCTTTCATGTACAAAAGTTCTTCACCCCCCCCCCCCCCCCATACTTTACCGTTCCCTTGGGTTTTTGGAGCCAACATGCATGACACTGTATTTTTTAGTATTAAATCTTAGCTGCCAAGTTCAGGACCATTCTTCAAGCTCTGCTATGTCCTTCCTCATGTTATCCACACCATCAGGGGTGTCTAACCTGTTGCAGATTTTGGTGTCATCCACAAAGAAATAAACCTCACCAGATAGCCCTTCAGCAATATCGCTTACAAAAATATTTAAAAGAATCGGTCCAAGAAGTGAACCTTTCTCTTTTCCTCAGAGTGAGTTCCATTTACTACCCTCTGCCGCCTTCCACTCAACCAGAGCCTAACCCAGGGCTAGATGCACTAACCCCACGTAAAGAGCCCTTTAGTGATCCCTTAGCGAATCGGTAAGGAAAGGGCATGCATGAAAGAAATCGCATGCAAACGAGCTGCTCACTGTTAGCTCATTTGCACGTATTTTCCTTCCTAAGGAGGGGAAGCCAGTTGGCCAGCTGAGCATGTGCAGAGCAGCCAATCGTTATGCTGGCTGCTCTGCACATGCCAAAGACGTCCTTCACAAAAAAAAGGACGTCCCTGACGAGCATCTGGACGTTTTCCTTCAGCTTTTGTGATGGGCGTCCTTCTCGGACGTGTTTTTCTTACGTGCCTGAAATGACCAAGGTTCTCTCAACATTCTCCATCTCCTCCAAGGTTGTTTTCAGCTTGCGCCCCCCCCCCCCCCCCCCGCCCCAGGATCGGGACGTGCGAGGACGTCCAAATCAAAACTATTTGGACATCCCTCCCTCCAGGTCTCTCTCAGCCAATCACAGCGCGTTTAGCTGTCACCGGTGACAGCTAAATGTGCTATGATTGGCTGAGAGAGACCTGGAGGGAGGGATGTCCAAAACAAAATTATGCCTAAAGGAGAATTATAGCAGTTGGAAGCAAAAGAGCAAGAATACAGATATTGAAAGGGCAGGAGGATCCGTAACTATCGGGTTAACAAAGTAACTAGGATTTTCTCCTAGATTTTCAAAAACTATTGGGACGTCCCTCCCTCCAGGTCTCTCTCAGCCAATTACAGCGTGTTTAGCTGTCACTGGTATCAGCTAAACGCGCTGTGATTGGCTGAGAGAGACCTGGAGGGACGTCCAGATAGTTTTGATTTGGACGTCCTCGCACATCCCGAAGCTGAAAACAACCTTGGAGGGGTCAAGGACACTGCTGAGAGAACCTCCATGGCTGTGGTCATTTCAGGCACATAAGAAAAAACACGTCCAAGAAGGACGCCCATCACAAAAGCTGAAGGAAAATGTCCAGGTGCTCATCAGGGATGTCCTTTTTTATTTTTGAGTGAAGGACGCCCATGTTAGGCAGAAGGACATCCCTGATGAGCACTTGGATGTTTTATTTCCTTCCGATTCCCTCACAGCAGCCCCAACGAGAGGTGCAGACCTCCCGTTAGGTTTTCCATGGTAAGGAGATCGGAAAACGGTAGTGCATCGCATCACATACACATTACAATACTAATTTGCTCATTTGCATTCCGTTTTCGTTAGCTGCTACCGTGACAGGAAAATGGCTCGGAGAACCCTTTTGTGCATGTCCCGGTTTACTACTTGTGCGTTAAACTGGCTAGAACCAGTTTAAAAACCACGTTGTTGGCTCGTTAAGTTTAGTGCATCTACCCCCCCAGTCAGTCACTTTAGGGCCCAGACCAAGGGCACTCGGGATCTGTTACTAAAGTTTAGCTTGAGTTATCTGCATCAGGGCCCATAGAAATAAAATGGGCCCGGCTGCAGATAATTTGAGCTAAGCTTTAGTAAAAGACCCCCCTCAGTTTATTTATTAGTCATCTATACGGAACCATGTCAGAGTCTTTGCTAAAATCCAAATGCACCACATCTAGCAAAACCCGTGGCTGGGCAATGTTTAAGACAAGAGGGAAATGTAAAGTCAGCTGCGAGGAGGAAAGGCTAACATATTTAGCAGTGAATATTAGACTGGCGGGGGAAGTGACAGATGAATAGATAAGCATATACGTGCTTCTTATAAAATTTCATTAAGTTTATGGGCACAGTGGTGATGTTGGCCGCAAGCGAACCTTCTGTGGAGTAGCTCCCACACTCTGGAATGCACTGCCTGAAAAGCTCTGCTTAACACACGACTATCTGTACTTCAGGAAGCAGGTGAAAGCTTGGCTGTTCAACTAGGCCTTTAATGGAAGAAGTAACTAACTTGTTAGTCTCACTTACACACACAAGGAGTGACACGGGCTGCACATACTGCAGCAGGACATGATTATCCACTCCTACCCTAGCTGAGATAATATTTAACCATTTCTCTGACCTCGTGTGCAACTTTCTTTAAATCAGTCACCTTACTTTCTAACTCTTCTTACCAGTGGCATAGCTTGGTGGGGCTACGGGGGCCTGCCCCCCAAATTTGCTCTGGGCCCCTGGTTGAATGCGTCCAGCACTGGTCTGCGGCGCCGCTGCATTGCCTGCCCTGCTGTCTTCTCCTCACGTTGGGCACACTCCTTTTAGTGAAATTGAACATGCTCAGTTTCACTAAAAGGAGCGTGTCGGATGTGAGGGGAAGAGAGAGCGGGGCAGGCAATGCAGCGGCGCCGAAGATCAGCGATGGACAAAGTCTTCAGCTGGTGGGGGTTGGGGACACCCGCCAGCCAAGGTATTTGCGGTGATGGTGCTTCAGCTGGCGGGGGTTAGAGACCCCCACCAGCCAAGATATACAGCAGCAGCAGTGGGTGGCGAGGCAGCGGGAGGGGGGCAGTGGTGGAGGGGAGGTGGCGGCAGGGCGACGACCAAAATGTGGCCCCCGCCACCTTGGGCTCCGGCCCCCTCCCACCTTGAGATCTAGCTACACCCCTGCTTCTTACTCTCTTACCTATCTGCCCCCCACCCCTGTTTACTAAAGCTTAGCTCACCTTATCTGCAGCAGGGCCCATTTTATTCCTATGAGCCGTGTTGCAGATAACTCGAGCTAAGCTTTAGTAAACAACCCCCTGTATGTTCCATCTTTGCTTTACCATTCACTATCAGTTAAAATGTTCTATTATGTATTGTGTTGACATTGCAAGTAGTATACTATACCATACTTTGTATTGCTATTTGAATATTTTTACTGCTGTAATTGCCCATTGCTCATGTTTGATCTATTCTTACTATATACCGCCTTGAGTGAATTCCTTCAAAAAGGTGGTAAATAAATACCAATAAATAAATATTACAGCACACTACAGTATTAGCACCAATATTTATTTTATTTATTTATTTATGCATGTTTGTATCCCACAATTATCCAAAGACAAGTTTTGGTTCAAAGTGGCTTACAATTTACATTTTTTAAGAGATAGGTCTTCATTTCTTTCCCGAAATGAAGGAGGTTTGAGATGCTTCTTATGACTTTTTATTGTTTTGGTGTATGGTAAAGCCTGATGAAAGAGAAAAAAATATATGGACACCTTTTATATGCCTCCTTTTGGCGGCTAAGCTTTGGGTGATAAGTTTATCTGAGGGCTTATCTCATATCACTTTATTTCTCATTCTGAATATGAATTCTCTATACTTGACTGCGTAATCTACTCTGTCACTTATGAGCTTTAATGCAATACCACTTTGTATTTCTCATTCCGGAAATGGCGATCGCCATTACCGAATAATGTAAGCCACATTGAGCCTGCAAATAGGTGGGAAAATGTGGGATACAAATGCAACAAATAATAATAATTATAGTATTTTAAGATCATATAGTAATTGAGAGGAAAGATATTTCAAAAATTGGTTTTGTGGGCTATTACACTGGTCTTTGCTATCACAGGACAGAGAGGCAATACAGGAGGAGGAGAGCCCATATGCAGAGGATATACAGGTTCAGAACACAATTAATGGACATGACAGAGGACCTATGCTTGCATAAGTTCAGATTTGATAAAAAGACGATAGATCTCCTGTGTAGCCAGCTGGAGGAAGACCTAGAGCCCACAACATAGAAAGGAAAAGCCTGCTGGTGCATCTGAAGGAAACCACTGCCCTGACAACATCTTTCTCAGTCCTTTGACAACAGTTATTCAAGACCTTGGTATTACTGCTTTTTATTGTGCAGATAATATCATTCTAGTCTACTATACTGACTCCTGATCCTGCTCAATTAAACTTGGCTTTGGATAAAATTTCCTCTTGGCTGTCCGAAAATGACTTGATATTTAACCCTGAGAAAACTGTTGCAGCATGGATATTCTAGTTCACCATCTTTATCTCCCACATTTCACGATTCTTGAATTATTATGGTCCATCAATTTTAATACCTAGGGGTTTTTTTTGATCAAGAACTCAGTTCTGAGCCTTAGGTCTCAGTTCTGGAGAAGTCCTGCTGTTCCTTTCTATGACAATTCTGGATAGACCATCTTTTTGTTGATGAAACATTCCAAATGACTCTTCTCTATGCCCTACTTAACATTAACAATTTAATTTATATGCCGCTCATACCTTCTAGTTCAAAGCGGATCACAAGAGAAACTGGACATATCTACATACAATAAACTCACATTCTCAAAGAAGTCTACTAATCTAGACTAATTACTAGATTGTAAGACAAATTTCTGAAATAAGTAAATTTTTATAATTTTTAAAAACTGAAAGTAACCTTTTGCGGAAAGCAAAAGAATCTGAACATCTTTATCAAGACAGGCTGCTTGTAATGAAAATAAAGTATCTAACAATCTAACCCCCTCTCTTTACTAAGCCACACTAGCAGCTGCAATATGCTAATGCTGACACCGCCCATTCATTTTGAATGGGCTGTGTCAGCTTTGCTGTGTGGCAGCTGCTAGCACAGCTTAGTAAAAAGGGGGGTAAATCTTTTTATATTTTTAAGAAAAAGGAAAAGTAAATAAAGCTATTGATCTTCTAGTTCTAATGTTTTGAGTAACGACAAAATGATCTACCAGATACAATGGAGCTAGTCCATAGATAACTTTGTAAATAAGGCAATAAAATTTAAATAGAACTCTTGCATAAACCGGTAACCAATAACTCCTTACAGAAAAATTGAGATACATCAGATTTTTTTAAAGAATAAATCAAAGTATCATATTCTGAATGGTCTGTAAACGCTTCAATAATTGTTTTGAGACACCCAAGTAAACAATATTACAATAATCCAACATACTCAGGGTCAAGGACTGCACTGTTAAACAGAAATGATCTTGGTCAAATTATTTTTGTACCCGTCTGCGATTACGCATGGTAAAAAAAAATGCTTTCTGTGTTACTATATTAATATGAGAGTCAAAGGATAATAAAATACCGAAAACGTTTATGGATAAAGAAAACTGAAATAACATCTGATTGATTCTAACACTATTTTATTTTTCCAACACTGAATGGCTAATCAATAAAAATTTGATTTTATCTGCATGTAACTTGTTTATGCATTTTTATCCAAGAATCTAAGTATCAATAACATTATGTGTCAGGGTTGAGTTGGGGGTGGGACTTGGGCATTCCCAAAACTTGGATGTTTTTCTGCCATAATGGAACAAAGCAAAAATATCCAGGGCTAAAAGTTAGACATTTTGGTCTAGACCTGTTTCAATCACAACTAAGACACAAAAGGGTGCCCTAAATGACCAGGTTACCACTGGAGAGATTAAGGCATGACTCCCCCTTACTTCCCCAGTGGTCACTGACTCCCTCCCACCCATCAAAGATGTGAAAGAAACAATATATACCAGCCTCTATAACAGCATCAGATGTTATGGCCAGTCCTATTACAGCAGCAAACAGGCCCCTAGAGTAGCCTAGTGGTCAGTGGAGTGCACTCTAGAGAGGGGAACCTAGGCCCATAATTCACTCTAACTGTTACACTTGGTGCTGGAAACTGTAAGCCCTCCACAACCCACCAAAAACCGACTGTACCCACATATGGGTGACACCTTCAGCCATGAGGGCTATTGTAGTGGTGTACAGTTGGGTACAGTCGATTTGTGGTGGGGTTTGGAGGGCTCCTCATGCAATATAAGGATAATAGTGAGATGTGTAACTGGGACCTATTTTGCTCCCTCCTCAATTTCCTGGGATAGATAATCAGTGGAAGGCTGCATAGGCTAAACCTTCGGGGGTGCTTCTCCCTGGATTCACCCTTTTACGCTTTAGATCTTACCTGTTCTATTATCACAGGAAGAGATACACTCTCAACCAATTTGTAAAAAAAATTCTTAACAAAAAAACAAACTTTTATTTTAGACACCAATCAAATAAAACCAATTATATTGCAGTTTCATAAAAAATATATTCTGTTAAAAGCAATTGGGTCTCTTTCCTCCTGTGAGGGGAACTAAAGCAAAAGCTAAAGCAGGATGCTGACCAGTTCTACTAAAGTTCCTGCCTTCTCTTTCTTCAACCCTGTTTTTATACCTTTCTTCCTTTCACTTCTAACTGCATACATGCAAAGCTCGGCATCTGCTGACTCCCTCCCCACCTTCCTAGTTTCTGATGAAACTGCTATTAATTTGTTCTATACCCTGCCCTCCTTTTAAAATACTCTTCAGTTTCATCCCTTCAGAAATGCTCTCTTATCACTGGTTTTGCATTCCACTCTTATCTCTAAGCTGCACTTATTCTATCCTAGAGTCTGTCACGTCTGTCTTCACCCTTCTGATATTTTGCTGATTTCTTGGCTTGTTATCAGTTTCCACTGACAGACTGCCATTGTTGTTACACAATCTCCTAATGAAACAGTGCTGGCCAGGCTCTGCTTCAGTCAGGGGTTAAAGAGTACACAGACTCCTTTTTCATGACAAGCAGCCATTATATGCACAGAGGTTTCCACAGACCTTTTATGTGAAGTCCACTGCAGCACCTCTAGGGTGCCCCACTACTCTGCTGGGATGACCATATGGCCAGTCTACTAAGAATGCTGCCCCCCCCCCCCCCCCCCCCCCATTGTGTCCCAATGACTTGTTTTTGTGTTTTTCCCTTGGACTTTTTTTTTTTTTTTTCAAAAATGGTCACAAAAGAAAAATGCATTGAACACAAAACATCTAGAAAATGGCAATTTTCAAAACAAAAAGATAGACTTTTTCAGGTTTGAAAAAGGCTATGTTCCCAACTTGATTTTTGGATGTTTTCAGCAAAACATCCAAAATAGGATTTAGACATCATATCAAAGATGTCCCTTCACATATGCAAGCAGAGAGAGCCTACTTAACTGTGAAAAGAGAAGGAAAGATCCAGGGATAGTCTGTATCTTATGGTTTTCCAATTTAGTCCATAACATCCAAAAACTCATTAGAAAGAATTAGCATATATTAGAAAATCATGACTGTTTTACAGAAAGTAAGATACTGTAGCATATTCCAGAGAAAAGAATCTTCGAGACCGTTTGGTCTCATCTGTGCTGCCAGAACATCAGACTTTGTTGGGACATTTCTGTTGTGGAAAGTGCTCTGTTTGCTGTGTTTCTATGAACACTTAAGTAAAAATTATGATGACATTATTCTAATTGTGACACCGCAACTCAATGCCCCTTGTTATATACAGGAAAAACTAAGAGGAAAATTGCCACTGCTCCTTTGGTGTAACATTAAAATGAATATAATCATTTATTTGAAGAGTTGAAATTTTGTGTTATCAAAGTAACAAAAAGCACCTGGAGGAAAAGAGATGTTGATGACATGCTCTTGAAAGACGAACAAAGATGTATCTATGAATTAAACACAGTAGTACCAGAAAGCTTGAATAGTGAGCTTGACTTAAGGGTCTTCCTGTGTCAGGTTCTCAGCGGGGCTGGGCTCTGGAGCAAACGTGAGCCCTTGGGCTGCTGACGAGGAGCGACAGTAGCAGGCAAAACCCACCAACCAACGCTGGGCAAGCACACCGACACCGGCAGGGACTGCAGGCACTGCCCAGCGAGCCGGAACACATGGACTGGAACACTGGACTGGAATTCCCCAGACTGGAGGACACAGGACTAGAACCCCCCCCCCCCCCCCCCCGGCCTGGAACACTGGACTGGAATCCCCCGACTGGCGGACACAGGACTGGAACACCGGACTGGAGCACACCAGACTGGTCCACACAGCTTCACCTGCACTTAGCTACTAAGCCCCCCAGGAGTTGAGCTCCTGGGTTCAAGTAGCCAGCAGGACTTACTGGATATCGGATGACACAGGGACCAGGACTGGAAACAGAAATGCTCCTAAACCTAAACTGATCTACGTGCTCCCAAGCCCTAAACCAGCAGGAGTGTTCCTAACAGTAAACTGACAAAAGGACTTCCTAAGCCCTATACTAAACAGGAGCTCCTAAGCCCTGCTCAAGAAAGGGACTTCCTAAGCCCTAAACTAACAGAGCAGGGAACTAAACACAAAGCTAACACAGGTGCTACTAAGCACCAAGCTACAAGCAGAGCTCTACACTAACAAGCTAAACACAAAACTAACAAGCTACCTAAGCACTGCTCTAGCAAGCTAGATACAAAACTAACAAGGTGCTTCCTAAGCACTACTCTGGCAAGCAACCAGAAGAGCTCCTAGCACTAAAAGGGAAGACAGGGGAGCCACAAGGAAAAAGCAGGGAAGCTAACACATAAGCCAAAAGTGATTCTAAATCACCAAACACCAACAGCAAAGACTGCAATGCTCCCAATAGCACAAACACCAGAAGTACTTCTAACAGCAAACTCTGCAGTGTTCCTAACAACACCAAACCCTGAAGTACTTCTATCAACAACAGAGCTTCCAAAGCCCTACACACAGCAATGCTTCCAAAACCAAGAGGGAAAAGCAGGAAAGCTAAACACACAGTCACCAGTGCACACTGCACTAACACTAACCTGGCCCTTAGCAAAAGCAAGCAGGGAAACTAGACACAAAGTCAGAAGTGCACACTGCACCAACCTACCTAAAGCAAACACCACTGTTGCAAAGGCTCTGAAGGAAACAACACCACTTCCTTATCAAGGCCCTCCCTGATGATGTCACACTCCCTAGACCCAGGCAACAGCACACTGACCCAGAGAGCACACTGAAACCCATAGAGGCCCAACCCATACCAATGCAACACCGTGAAGCACTTGAAGCCAGTACACCCAAAGAGAGTTAGAGCTAACTTCGTCCACACACACAGCTGTAGTAAAGTGAAACAATTAGCCCCATGCTGCTGGAAGCTGCCAGCACAGAGAGACAGAGCCAGCTCAGAAAGGACAGAGAAAAGAAACAGAAGCCAGGTAAGAAGCTGACCCCCAGGAAAGAGGTAAGTTTGAGAGGGGTTCAGACCCCAATCATAACAGTTCGTGTTCATCTGACTGCGTTTCTGGTTGGTAGATCTATGAGGTCGGCCATATATCCCGGGGCTTCACCATAGATAATTTTATGGACCAGGGTGCAGATTTTGAAAGCTATGCGTTCTTTGATTGGAAGCCAGTGCAGTTTTCTCGGAGGGGTTTGGCGCTTTCGAATCACGTTTTTACAAATATTAGTCTGGCTGCTGTGTTTTGAGCAGTCTGAAGTTTCTTTATGAGTTGCTCTTTACATCCCGCATAGATTCCATTGCAGTAGTCAGCATGGCTGAGTACCATTGATTGTATTAGGTTGTGAAAAGTTTCCCTCGGGAAGAACGGTTTCACGCGTTTGAGTTTCCACATAGAGTGGAACATTTTCTTGGTTGTAGAGTTCACTTGGCTCTCGAGTGTGAGGTTACCGTCAATTGTGACCCCGAGGATTTTCAGGCTATCTGAGATAGTGAGGGTGTAATCTGAGGTGTTTAAATTTGTAGGTTTGTTTGTGTTGTGTTGGGATGATAGGATGAGGCAATGTGTTTTTTTCTTTGTTGAGTTTTAATTGGAATGCATTTGCCCATGAGTTCATAGTATTCAAGCTGAGCGTGATTTTGTTGGTGATTTCTGTCAGGTCGTGTTTGAAAGGAATGTATATTGTAACGTTGTCTGCATAGATGAATGGGTTGAAGCCTTGGATGGCTAAGGACTTTGCTAGTGGGGTCATTATGATGTTGAAAAGGATCGGTGATAGTGGTGATCCTTGCGGTACTCTGCAGTCTGCTTTCCACGGAGATGATATGTTTGAGTTTGATTTCACTTGGTATGTTCTGGTTGTTAGGAAACCTTTGATCCAGCTACATATATTTCCACCAATCCTGAAGTAGTCTAGGAGTCTTAAAAGTATATTATGGTTTACCATGTCGAATTGGAGGAGGAGTATGCTTTTGCCTGTTGCTATTTCCTGCTTGAATTTGTCTAGGAGAGTAGTTAGTACTGTTTCGGTGCTATGGAGGGGGCAAAATCCAAATTGTGATTCATGTAATATTGAGAAATTGTTTATGTAATCCGTAAGTTATTTGGTTACCATACTTTCCATCAGTTTGACTACTAGTGGGATAGATGCTACTGGGCGGTAGTTGGTGAGTTCATTTATATTTTTCTTGGTATCTTTTGGTATAGGGGTGAGTAGGATGTTACCATTTTCCTTAGGGAAGAAATCTTGTTGGAGCATGAAGTTTAGGTGGGATGTGAGGTCTGTTATGAAGCGGTCGGGGGTGGATTTTATTAGGTAGCTGGGGCAGGTGTCCAATTTGCAGTGAGTGGTGGAGAACCTGCAGATCGCATGCTGACCAACTGGACCAGAAGCAAATCATTCATGGGCAGATGATCAAAAGCCCCGTTTTGTTCCAAACAGCGCTCTAAAAATAGCGCTGGAACAGCGCAGGGGTTTACCACCCTATGATCAGAGATAATAGCATGCAAATTTAAGCACGCTATTATCTCTGATCATTGGGCAAAAGTGCAGAAGAATTGTGTCTGAGCATTCACTCAGGCACAATCCTCCCGCACTTGTTTGACAGGTCTAGGCTATCAAAAGCCCAGACCTGTCAAATACAGGAGCTGGAGGTCCATGGGACCACCAGACCCAAGTACCCCCACCCCAAGCCAAGCAAGTTTGGGGGGGCTGGAGATCCAGTGGTTCTCTACCCCCCCCCCCCCAGAATCCCTTTGAATAGAGCCCTGGTGGCCCAGTGGGCCACAAGTCAAACCCTCCCAGTCCCCCCGTCCCCCCAACACAGGTTCAGGGGGGCTGAAGATGCAGTGGGTCTCCAGCCCCCCATAGCATCCCCTCACATGCATCCCTGGTGGCCTGGGCCAGGAGTCAATCCCCCCCCCCCCCCCCGACCTGGTGGTGTAGCAGCCCTTCCCCACCCCCTACCTTCATTGGAGGAGGGAGGTGGCCTCCCTACTCTTCCATTGGCGCCACCTCAAAAATGGCTTCCTGGGATGAGCTGGTCAGGGCTTCACACCATATAAGGTAGTTTCTGCTTGTGAGGGGATGCCATGGTGGGTTAGAGGGGCTGCAGTGTTTCAAGCACTTGGGGGGCTCTGATCATGGGGCGGTAGTAAATGCAGGCACTAGTATGGCACTAACAGTCTCTAGCGCCTGCGTTTGCTTCTGATCATCGGCCCTTCAGAGCCAGAGGCCCATCTGTTCGAGATAGAATATACTGAGGCGCTGGACTGCATGTCAAGAGAGATATGTCTCAGTTCAATTTTCAGTTCTCTAACACCATTTTCTGGTTGATGGACACAACTATCCCACAGGTTCTGGAATAGTGGGAAGCTACGTAATGGAATGGCTTGTGCACCCAACTTTGCCACTATAGAATATGGTTAGCGCTCAATTTTTTTAGCACCTAACTTTTGATATTCTTTCTGGAAACTACCCTTATGTACCTCATGGATTTTGCATATAAGGTTTCTTTATTCCTTTACCAATTCTGTGTTCCACTAACACCACTGACAATCGAGCATATAGTAATGAATTTGTAGATGTAGTATGGGAAACTAAACATGTTTACTACTACATTGCTCCAACATCAGAGATTAATTTCTGCTGTTGTGGCTTCTACTTTTGTACAAAGATCCCTGATTTGTTACCACCTGCAAACAAGAACATGTGAAGTAAAACTGTAGAGACATTTCAGTTCATGTGGCTCCCTTGGATGTTCACATTTTCCCCTTCTACTCCACTGCCCTCACGTACTGTCAGCTAAACCAGCATGTAGTACAAAAAACAGAAGAAACCAGTCTTCGCAAGAAAATTAACAAGAAACAACACAGCGAAGATGACTAACAGAAACAAAAATAAAAATAAAAAAAGTCCTTTTCTCCCTGCTATCCTTTGGCTAATAAAGTTTATTTTTTAATTTTTACAACCAAAGTGTCATCTTTTTTATGCAATTTTTATTACTTTTTAATGTATTTATATTTTTAAATACAAATTTGATGATTTTTTATTTTTATTTTTGTTTCTGTTAGTCATCTTCGCTGTGTTGTTACTTGCTAAACCAGCATGCCAGTTATGTGAGGATAATTCAGCAGTGGAGAACTCACAGGGCAGTGGTTTGTAAAATAACATTGTAAATCTTCTAAAACAGCAATACCCAGGAGTATCTCGGAGGTTACTCTGTTTGTGTCCTCTTCAAAATTAAGTTTATTTTTACAGTCCTCTTATTCACAGCTTATGTTATTTGCACAGCCTTTTCCCAGCTCCCTTCCTCTGACTCACCTCTGGATCATTTCTTTTATAAAGGTCTCTGCAGTCCAGGGCTCCTTTCTGTCCCATCAATCCACTGACTGTCTGTCTGCCCCTCCATTTTGTCCAACTGATGCTGTCTGCTCATGGCTAGAGCCTCTCAAATAATCTGTGATGCCCTTTGGGCTGTATGCCCATCTAAATTAGATTTCTTGTCACTTCAGAAAACATGTCAATGAAAGCAGAGCTTATTTTGAGGTCACGCATCATCACCAAGTTGACATTTTGATAGGTCAGTGCTTTGTGATACACTCAGTATTGGGAGTGATTCTGTAACTGGACACCTCTTCCCTTAGGATGTGTGGTACTAGTAGCCTTTCTATAACAGCATCTATTCTGAACACCCAGATTCTGTTACAGAATATTAGCGTAACCTGGTATCGATACAGCTTACATTTACACACACGTAGTTATACCAGCCATGGATCTGGTGTAACTGTGGCTGTGTAAATGCGGCAAGGATGCTAAGTGTTCTTTATGTTGTATGCCAGTGGTTCCCAAACCTGGTCCTGGAGACAACCCCAGCCAGTTGGGTTTTCAGGATATCCACAATGAATAGTTATGAGACAGATTTGCAGTGGAGGCAGTGCATGCAAATCTCACTCAAGAATATTCATTGTGGGCTGGGGTGCTTCCAGGACCAGGTTTGGGAACCACTGTTATATGCAATCCTGTAAACAGCTCTGAAAAGTAATCAAAGGGTAGTATATCAAGTACTATTAACCTCAAAACTTCCAGTATTCTGTAAGTTACATGCAAAAGTGGGAGCTCCGCCCATGTCCCACCCATTATCTGCCTATGTATATGCCTCTTGCATTTAGGTACTGTGCCACTCACTTATGTGTGTGTAAGTGCTAGTACATGCAAGGGGCATGTATATGCGGGCCCCTAGATGATAAAATTGCCATTAATGGAGGAAATTCTATATATGGCGCCGAACGATAGGTGCTACTTTTGTGCCCAATTTTTGGTGCAAAAAAGAGTTCTAACAGATACAATGCACCAAAACAGGGCAAAAAAATGGCAGATCACAGTTATGTGTCCATTTGTAGAATAGCGAGTAAGTGTTTCAGCACAGATCTGAAAGGGGTGTGTGGCCATGGGAGGGGCATGGGCGGGCTAGGGGCGTTCCCTTAGAATGTGTTATAGAATTCGGGGGATCTGCACCTAACTTGCACGCCAGGATTTACACCTGGTTTCAGTTGGTGTAATTCCTCACGCCCGTGGATTGCGGTGCTACACACTATTCTATAAAGGGCACTGATCCCAGAATGCCTGTTGTAGAATAACGTTCAATGTCGAATTTTGAGCTCCATTTATAGAATTTTCCCCCAATATGCATGGCAGGATTTCAAAGCACAGTCACAATATTCAACTCCTCCACCAAACATTTGTTTAAGTTGAATAAACAAAGACAGAGAACTCTTTCATGACTTTTTATTTAAATGTTTAATTTGAGTTGTAACTATTACAAAGTATGATTCAATTACATGCATCCCTTAATCAAGCCTTTAGATAGTGATTTTCATCAAAAGCCTTTTTAAAATTGAATTTATCTTCAGAATACTTTGTGAAAATTACTTTACATACGATATATATATATGTATAATGTGTGTGTATACAGTACACACGCTGTACCCTTATTTGGAACTATGATATTGGTACTCAGATGGGCTTTCTCACCCCTTATTTATTAGAATTTATAATATCATTAAAAAAATTAAAGCAACTGCAGGGTGATTTTAAGAGACATCTGAATTTATGACAAGATGCCATCTCCAACCAAATAAGGAAAGACAATACTTGATGAATCCAATCAAATAAACACAGCATGGAATGATGCCATGTCCAACCAAATAAGGAAATGTGGAATGACATTATGCCATTTCCAATCAGGATCCAATGAACCCTACCAACAGGGCCTGTCTGGAGTTCTGGGCAGGGCTCAGGGGGTTTGTAGTGTATACACCTCTAGTTCAAAGTTAAAATTAGTCAAAAAGAACAAAGAGAGCAGTTGGGGGTGGGGAGATAATATCTTCATTAGGCTAACAGGCACTTAAATATGCAGGCTTCCAGGACTACTACTTCCGGCAGTATCTCGAAAGCTTGTATCTTAACATATTCTTTGCGACACAGCCCTTTTGGGATTTTTTGGAAAACTAATTTAGTCTAATTAACAAACATACATTCTTTGAAGCGTTGCAGAGATATTTAGTAGATATGAAGTCACAATTTCAGAAGAAAGTCATGTATTTTGTTGTATAAAAATCATGCTAATAACAGGCTAGCATATTTATATGGCCTGCGAATACATGGATTTTCTGAACACGTGGCCTAGTGTAAAACCTTCATGCAGCCCACACATGCTGATTTCTGATTAGGGGGTCCTTTTACTAAGGCGTGCTGAAAAATGGGCTGCGCTAGCGTAGGCACGTGTTTTGGGTGCAAGCAGATCCATTTTTCAGCGTGCCTGCAAAAAATGCCTTTATTAAAACTTTTGCCGAAAATGGACATGCTCCAAAATTAAAATTGCCGCGCATCCATTTTGGGTCTGAGACCTTGCCGCCAGCCATTGACTTAGCGGTAAGGTCTCTCGCGTTAACCATGCAGTAATCGCCTACGTGCGTCAAGTTGGCGTTACCGCCCAATTTTCACCACACGCCAGAAAATAAAAAAAAAATTTCTTGTGCACATAGCGGATTTGCATCAAAAATGAAATTACCACATGAGCCACACGGTATCCAGGCGGTAACTGCGAATTGACGCACGTTGGGCGCACGTAGGCACCTAAGTGGCTTAGTAAAAGGGCACCCATGTGACCTACTGTTGAAAACAACTTGGATGCCCCTACTATAGTGCAAAGCCTGAGTAGCCATATTGGTCCTGGTGATGTATCATTCGAGACTTGGGTATATCATTCGACAATGGTACACCTAAGTCTCCAAAGCTTAGGTGTATCATTGTCGAATGAGTCTTATATCAGTACTATAATAAAATCCTGCAAAGCATCTATCTTACATGTCTTTTAATTAGCCTAATCAAAAGAATCATCTCGACCTAATTTGTGGTGGAACCCCCCCCCAGATGTAAATAGTTAAAAGGCTGATCAAAATCAAATGCTATAATAACAGAGAGGGGAAAACACCATTTAGATTGCTCCACAGAAAGTCTTAAATATAAATTATTGTAACAAATTACATCTTTGGATAATGAAAATTTTTAATTTATGTTCTGTTGAATTTTTTACCTTTTTTTTTTTTTTTTGCAGACATACCTGCTTACAAACATCCCAAAGACACTGTAAGGCATTTCAAAATACAAAAGGGTTTCTGTTTAATGCTATTATTATTATTTTAATATTCTGCTTATATGGTACGGCACTAAACCTAGGTTTTTAATAATCAACACTTCAGAAGTGTGATAAAGGTGAATACACATTAGATACCGGCACTCACAGCAAGACTCAAACGTGAGAAAACACGAGTCAATACAAATTTGAATACCTTCGCAAAGAGACAGGGAACAGAGAGCAGCAGCGGCAGCAGCTTTAAAGTTTGAAACAGACAGAGATAGACACAGCAGGGTACAGGCAACAGATATCAAAGTACACTCGTACAATGAGGATTATGCCAAGTGGCAGAGGCTACAAGCGGCTGGGCTGCAGCATGCTGACAGGAGGCCTCAGTCCTGACTGGAAACTAGAAAAGAAAAGAAAGGAGGAGAGAGGGGTAAAGAACTGAACAGGTGCAACAAAGACAAGTAGTTCCTGAACCGGGGTAGGGGGAAGGGAAAAGTAGGACCTACTATTGTTTCCCGAAAGAGCAATTATGAAGATACAGATCAGGACAGCGGAATATGATTAATTGTACACACAACTGCATCCTGCCTGTAGCCTAAAAAATTGGCCCATGTCAGTTTGACTGTGAAATCTTGTTTTCTCACAATCGGGCCTGGTATTTAGAACATAAGAACATAAGCGTTGCCATACTGGGACAGACTGAAGGTCTATCAAGCCCAGTATCCTGTTTCCAACAGTGGCCAATCTAGTTCACAAGTACCTGGCAAGATCCCAGAACACAGAACTTTTAGTACAAGAAGCTTCAGAACTTTTAGTACAAGAAGAGTGCTGGGCAGACTTCTACGGTCTGTGCCCTGAGAATGGCAAGGACAAATCAAACTCGGGTATACATATAAAGTATTGCATACTATGTAAAATGAGTTTATCTTGTTGGGCAAACTGGATGGACCGTACAGGTCCTTTATCTGCCATCATTTACTATGTTACTATGACGTTATGCTGCTTATCCTAGAATATGCAGTGGATTTTCCCAAGTCTATCTTAATAATAGCTTATGGACTTTTCTTTTAGGAAAGTATCCAAACCTTTTAAAAACCCTGCTAAGCTAACTGCTTTTACCACATTCTTTTTTAAAACTCTGCTAAGATAACTGCTTTTACCACATTCTCTGGCAACAAATTCCAGTGTTTAATTACTCATTGAGTGAAGAGATATTTTTTCCGGTTTGTTTCCAGTGGAAATGTCTGAGAACCTCTGCTCCGTGAATTTCCCTCTTTTCTTTATCTGGAGCCTCTTCCATAAAGGAAAGTAGGTGCTACCTTCCTTTATAGAATACTAGCGTAGCAGCATTAATATGTACATGTAACTCAGGTGCAACCATTTATACCAGCCGTAGAGCTAGTGTACATTCTCGTGCCTAGGTTGCAAAGAAATGCAGGTAAATTATAGTATTCTATAATTTATGTGTCTAACTGTGCAATCTGCCCACTGTCTGCCCAAACTTCACGCTGTGTACCCTCACCTTCAAACTACCTGCCTTGGCATGTAGGTGCCATTTAGTAGAGTAGCATGTAGCGGAAATAGTGATATTTATGTGCATATTCTGGTCATTTATGCATATTCTCTATGCCTCTTTATAGAATTTCCCCTTTTGTAATTGTGTTTATGAGCATCTTTGGAAGGCGGAAGTTGCATAGCCACAGGTGGGCCTGGGTGGGCCGGGGCCCATCCACTTAGGGCTCAGGCCCACCCAACAGCAGCACATATTTAGTGCTAGCTAGTGGGGATCCCAAGTTCGCTAGCTGAAGACCTCCCCCTGATGGTGCTGAAAACACTGTTCTCCACTTCAGCAGTCTAAGCTTCCTAAGCTGCTGATATTGGCCTCATCACATTGTGGGGAGGGGGGGGGAAGGAGAACACTTGGTGCCCACCCACTTCTTGACTAGGCCCACCCAAAAATCTGCTGTCTGGCTACGCCCCTGGAACAGGCCAGCTCTGTTTCCTTGTCTGATGCATGTCTCTAAGAAAGCAACAAGGCAAACGGTTTGCTAAATCCAATATTGTAATCAACAAAAAAAAGCCGACTGTTTAGAAGATACAGCTTTTATTCACTACTTTAGCTCTCATACAGACGCGCCCAACATGGTCATGCTTCACCAAAATGGCTACCTCAGGGGGCAAATGAACAGCAGGTGATGTAAAATCCAAACTGGTAAAAAAATATATCTCTGACCTGGGCTTTCACATAGTGATACAGTTTTTACAAGTTTGGATTTTACACCAGCTGGTGTTCATTCACCCTGAAGGCAGCCATTTTGGTGAAACATGCCTTGTCGGGCATGTTTGTATAAATCCGAGACCCAGTGCATTTTATGTAGCAAAAAAGGTGCCGGTACTCAAATGCTAGGCCACCCTTCAGGGGTGGGGTGATCACTGAAGAACCCATCCCACAATAGCCAGGGCCCCTGCAACCAGTCACAGAATCTATGACAAGGAAGAATTGGTGTATAGAGCCTGTGCTCTGTCATTAAAACTTGCAATCCATGGGTCCATTTTAGCAGACAATGAAAAAGGTGCCGGTACTCAGTACACCCAAGTTCCCCCTCAAAAACCTGCCAAGACCTAAAGTAATGAATAAAAACTGTATCTCCTAAACAGTCTGCTCTTTTTGTTGGTGCATGGCTCTGCAAATGAAGGTGCATTATTGCTTGCATCTCTCCAGGATGTAGCATCTGCCCCTGAACATTACCTCAAAAGTGCAGGTACAAGAAGATCCTGTCGGTGAAACTATTAGCTGGCTGCAGTTTCCTGATGGAGAGGGAACAGCTTTGATTGTTCGTCAGCCTCACAGCCACAAGGTAAGTCACTTCTGAATGCAGGAAGAGACAAAAATTGAAAGAGGGGATCAAATATGTGAGTCACTCATAGGAGATATAGCAGCACAGGACATGCTTTCTTTATAATAAATAAAGCCAGGAAATGTGAGAAAAAAATGACACAAAACCCAACTGAAATAAAGATGTGCAGGTTTTTGGAGAAGATTAGCCTGAGATTACAGCTTGTTCCTAAGAGAAACAAGGAGATAACTGCATTTTTCTATAAGCAGTACTAATCACAGAGTAACTGAGTACTAATACCAATAATGGGTGTCCCTGTAATCAAAACAGAAAAAAATTACTATGATTATTCTTGCAGATCTGATTTACATTTAATTCCTGAAGAGATATTAGTGCTTACAATTGCTAAAAGTACCTCCTAGCGGTGGTATAAACTGCATCCAAGCAGCCTCTGCAATATATTCCTAGGGGGATCTCCCTTCCTGCTCTAGGGGCCCTTTCTAAAATTGTCACTTGGGTCCTTTAATTTTAATTTTTTAATTCTTACCTGTCAAAAACTGGCAATCCTTTCTGCTCTTTTCTATTGAATTTTTTTGGATTGTATTCCATATTGTTATGCCATGCAGGAATGGCGACATATTAAAGCTCTATGGGTGTCTCTAGCGTTTACCAAGTGATAAAAACGTTAGGGTGCCTTTGTAAAAGGACCCCTTAATAAACCATTAAAATGTATGCCACTGACTCCTATTTAATTAAACCAGAAGGGGGTGCTGTTGTGCCTACCAAGTACTTGGCCTACCAAGTTCAGCCACTGTAACTTACCCTTAGTGGCATGATTTTGTTTTTGAGTGATTGTGTGATCATTATTATGATTAACAATAATACTCATCATTATTCTTATTTCGATATGTGGTATATTAAATTAATAAGTAGTAAACTGTAACCAGATATGCTCTCACTTCTTAGGTTTTGCTCTCAGCCCTGCTGAGAGTGAAATTCCTTTTCTAGTATTCCTCATGCATTCTCTTTTGATCCTGACACCTATTTTACTGCTTTTGTGAATTCAAGTGTCATCTTCAGAACTTCCCTGTCTTAGTAGAGTGGGGGGGGGGGGGGGGGTGTAGCCCAATGGTTAGTGCAATAACCTGAGAACCAGCAGAACCTGGTTAAGTTCCCACTGCTGCTCCCTCTGACTCTGGGCTAGTCACTTAACCCTCCACTGCCCCAGGTACAAAATAAGTATCTCTATATAATATGTAATCACAGAAAGATGGTTTATCAAATTCCCTTCCCTTTCTCTCACACGTGTCCTTCGCTACAATTGCTCTGAAATTCACTCCTTGTAGACCTCTGATACGTATTACCTTCATGCTCTTTTTCTCCTGCTTGGTTTAAGGCACTTCTTTGTTAGCTAGTTTTCCTGTTTCTTCTTCATGCTGCCTCTAGAACTTAACTGCCAACCTGCTGTAAAGCTAGCTAGCCTTCTCAAATCTCCTCTAGACCCCTTTCACTGGCTTTCAAACAATTGGTATTCACCCTCAAATGCATCAGAGTTTGGCATCCCCCATCAATATGACTCATTTTGCAGCCTCTGTTCCCACCCAGTATCAAATTCTCCTCTTCATCCCTCACACAAGGCAGCCTACCTTATAGTTTTGACCTTACCCCTTATTCATCATTTCCAGATTAAAACACTCTTACAGAAAGCTCCTACTTAAACCCCTATTCTATCACTTCTACACACTTGCCTTTCAAACTCCAGAGTATCTTTCCTCACCACTTTCATTTGACTCCTGGTCATTACATGTATCCTTTTTATGCAGTTACCTAGGTAGGACAATAAAAATCTTTATGGGGGGAAAGAAGAGCGACCAAGGGTTTAGGTTTTAGAATTGGAAAGGTGGCTACGGTTATTTCCATGGATAGAAGCATCCGGCCCTGACAGAACAGAACCAATAAACAGGGAAGCTGAACAAATGAATTCTTTTTTATGGAGCCAAGAGTAGAAAGGCAGGCTGCCAAGAAGAAGCTGGGAGCTGCTTACCTGTTATCATTGATGTCTGTGGCATTTCCTGCAGGTGACCATGGACAGCATAAGTCAGTGGCAATGTGAGGAGAAAGAGAATCAAAACAGGTTAGAATGCACATAACTTATTTTACTGTCACATGGGCCCTCCTGGCTGACAGCACACTGTCATTAAAATTAGCAGTGAATGTATACTGTAAAAAAAAGGAGCATTAAATTTTGGTGAGGAAATGCCCCTTTTAACCCAAGCGTTTGCACCGGGTTTCAAAGAGAACCTACTCATGCACACTCCCTGTGAAACTTATCAAGGGTACAAAGTATCACAGAGCACAGAGTGTGGAAGCCCATAGTGGCATTGAGGGAGGCAGTCAATTTGGGGTTAATTTTATAAAATCATTTTTGCACATACATATGCTTCTTCTAAATGTGTAATGGTGTAGGATAGCAGCATACACAGAACCAACATTTTTGGGTGGGCCAATAGGAAACATGAGTGTAGGCACCCGACCCGACTCCTCTTCCCTTCCTCCCCATTAATAATACTTTAGCTGGTGGGGATCTCCAGTTTATGTGTGAATTCATTTAGTGCTGTCTGCTGTAGCTTTGCCGTTCTTTAAGTAAAAATTCCTGCCTATGAAAGAGGCGAAATCTATCAGTCCTTCATCTTACAGGATGCCACTTTATGGTTGTAACTCCTTCAGTAAAGAAATCACTCAGGGTAATATCTCCAAACTGCAGCTCTATGAAGGGGCAGCTACATTTAGGTGCCTCAAAGACACCCTATTTGGAGCCTGTTTTATAAAGGTAGCCAGTCACCTACATTCGTTTGTAGAATACTAGCAGAACTGGATATATGCATTCATGTTTAGGCGTGAGCACTTTGGGAGATACTTATGTAGGGGTCGATATTCAAAACAATTTAACTGGCCAGAAATGGCTCCTGGCCGGCTAAATCGCTTATTCATGGCTGACCAGTCATTTTCAGTGGCACTTAACTGGATAGTACTACAGAAAATGTCCGATTAGCATCAAATTCAAAATCAGCTATTTTGGGGGGGGGGGGGGGGTATTCTGGGGGCGGAATCAGCACTTGGCTGGTTAAGTGCCAATATTCAGCACTTAAACAGCGCATAAATAAGACCATAAAAAAGTAAGTCCTGTCTATGTGGTGCCACGTAGCCAGTTAAGTATAGAATATCGCACTTAAAACAGAATTTCCGTATACCTGGAAATCAGTACCGTAGCCAGAGTTCAATTTTAGATGTGCCTGGAGGTGGACTGGGTGGGCACAGGCCTCGCATTTCCTCCCCACCCGCTACCACCCCAGCCCGCCGCCGCATTTCCTCTCCATCCGCTACCCCCCCCCCCCCCCCCCGAGACAGCCGCCTGCACATGGTCAGTTCTGGTCATTTTTACTGACCTGAAGCCAGCCTTCTGCCAGCGCGCGTCGTCAGATCCTCTTCTCAGGCGTGTCCCACCTACTCTGCAACTTCCTGTTTTCCGCAAAGGTGGGACGCAGGAAGTTGCAGAGTAGGCGGGACACACCTGAGAAGAGGCCCCGACGACGTGCACTGGCAGAAGGCTGGCTATGGGAATCGCCGGTGCTGGAGGGAGAATGGCGCTTCAGGGCAGTAAAAGTCAGCAGACCAAGCGGACGGGGAGAGTGGGCAGAAGAGGCTGGGCGGGTCTGGAGCAAATGTGGCTGGGCCTGGGCACGTCCAGGCCCACCTATGGCTACGCCCCTGCTGGAAATTCAATGCCGGAGTCTGGACATGCTGATTCCTGCTCGAAAGGACCTTTCCTTACCTGCTGGCCCCTTTTATGTCTTCCCTCTCCGTCCCGCCCCCCCCCCCTTTCCCTACTTTCCTTAACCCTTTCCTTCCCACTGGCCTACAGCCCAGTTGTGTCCGGCCTCCCTAATTGGTTTGGCCTCCTCCTTAACTTGTAGAATTCTTTAAGTTCTGCATGTAAGTGTGCATCCTGCCCACACTTTGCCCAGACTCTGCCTATGTGAACACTGACCTCCAAAGTACACTGTACCTTATGAACTCCAGGAGGAGGCTGTCTTTGGCACAATGCAGGTGCTGAGACCAGCATTAGCAGCAAATTTGAGAGACAGAGATATCTTGAACATATCCTGGCACAGCAGTGAGGTTCGTTACTGTCATGGTCCCTCAGATTTATTTTGTCCCTTTCTCTGTCTTTATTTCAGAAGTGCTCCTCCCTTCTGATATTGTTTGCCTGACTTCTTGGTTTGCCACATGGGATATACCATTTTATTCTTATGGGGAGTAATTTTGGAGAATGTGCATTTGTTTGAAACAACATTTCCTATGTCACTAGTCACTGGGAAACAACAATGAGCAGACAAACCACAAAAATTCATGTTTTTTAGTGTACTCTCTTTCCGAAAGAATCACATAATCAGATTGCTCCCATGACAACATAAGCAAAAAGAGCCTGAACAAAGCAAACATTCTTGGAAAGAACCTGAGAAATGACTCAAAACAAAAAATGTTTCTGGCTGCACAACCTAGAGTTTTACAACAGGCACATTGGTGAAAAGTCCAAAAAGGCATCCATTTTAAGCCTCTTTCATAAAGATAATATAGGCACCTGTGTGCTTGTAGAAAAGAGCCACCCAGAACTATCTCCAGTAGCACACAAAGATGGTGTAAATGTGTACATGTATTCTATAAAATACATATATACATTACCATTCCACCTCCATTCTGCCCAAAGTACTCCCCAGGAATGCCCACGTGCACTCCACATGTAATCTTTCAATGTGCATACGCTTTAATGAGTATATGGCCATGAAAATCCATAAAAGGCTTTGTCTGCATGTAAAATTGGCTCTATAAAATTAAACCCATGCAGGGCAATTTCAAAGCCATTTTCATAGGCTTTTTTTTTATTTTCTAGAACAGACTATTTGTTGTATGTGATGAGAAGTGAATTGTAGCATTTTCCATTATACCACACAATGGCATTCTTTTGAGGTCACACAGACAACCTTTGGAGACTCCTGAGGCAGGCCAGATAGGCTGAAACATGGCCATGTCGAGTCTTGATTGTTGGACAATAAACTTTTAGAACCTTTGGAGCATCATCTGTGTATCATTTGAGTCACCATCACTGTTTCTTGTGTGTCTTCAAATGCAACGGCTTTGGTTCTTCTGTGTGTACGTCAAAAGTAATATTTTAGCTGTGAAAATGGGGCATTAGAGAACTGCCAAAATGCAAAATCTATTTCTGCTGCAAAAGACTTAGGGCTAAATTCTATATATGGCGTCTGAAAGTTCCACGCGGAAAAAAATATGCCTAGACGTAATCTGTAAAGTACACCTAAATTTTATAGAATAGGCTTAAATTTCCATGTGGTTTATAGCTAACACTGAGTGCTTCTCCATGCGGCCAAATGTAGTCATGGCTATTTACACCGTGTTTTACTTAGTATAAATCTCAACGTCCAAATTAGGTGTAGAGCGGGTGTATTCTGTAACATATATAAATTTTAGAAATGTCCATGCCCCACCCATGGTCACTCCTCCATTTCAACACTGCAACTTAGAATTTAGGCGCACCATGTTACAGAATACGCTTAGCGCATTGTGCGCATAAATCTTAATGCCAATTAGTACTGATAATTGCTTGTTAACATCCAGTTAACAGCACTGATAAGCTAGTTAACCAATTAAGTTATGCACATTGTTATAGAATATGCTTTGATTTCCACACGGAAATTAAGGTGCCATATATAGAATCCCGGGGTTAGGGAGAACTTATCAAAATGGGCTACTGTTAAGATGGGCTATTTTACCACAAGCCATGCTATTTTAGCATTCGGTCTGGTCTCACTGCATTTGATCGTACCAGACAATTTACTATGCTCTACCCTCGACCCCATGAAGCCTGATTCACTTCTACCTCATTTGAGCACAACACAACCTTGTATTTGTTATCAACTGAAATGGCAAACGCCTCGCGGTACCTTGTAAGCCACATTGAGCCTGCAAATAAGTTGGGAAAATGTGGGATATAAATGTAACAAATAAATAAATAAAATAAGACCCTGCGCTAATAACTCTTACCGCATGGCCATGCAGCAGGGAGCCCGTACCGCCACCTATTGAGGAGGCGATAAGGGCTCACGCACTAACCCAGTGGTAACTGGGCAGCGTGCAGCGATGCCCAATTTCTACCAGGTTATCACCATGCAAGCTCTGGGTGGGACTACTGCCGGTGACCACGTTGGGCTGGCAGCGGTCCCGGAAGAGCGAGCAGTATGCCCGCATTGGGCTTACCGCAGCTTTGTAAGAGGGCTCCTAAGCCAGCTAAGTCAATATTCAGTGCTGGCCAGCTAAGTTCATAGCAGCCAAAGACAGGCCTGATGTTTACGCGGCCCAATTTGGCCATAAAACTTAGCCGGCCAGCGTTTGAATATTTGTGACTAGCTGGCAAAGTCACGTGACATAGCCAGTTAGCAGCTAGCCTCTAACTGTGAATATTCAGTGGAGATATCCGGCTATCTCCCACTGACTATTAGTGGTTAGCTGGCCAAATGCTATTTAACCAACCAAGAGCTGTTCCTGGCCAGTTAAATAGCGCTGAATATCGGGTGGAATGTGTTTAACATTAATCCAGTGTAATTTGTTTTATTCGTTGTATTAGTTTGTAAACTGCTTTGACATTTTTTTTTGAAAGGCAATATAGCAAACGTTTCAACAAACAATAAACAATGAAAAACATGTTATAATTTGTCTAGTACTACTGTATTGGGATTAGGGGCCTGAAAGCATGAACCTGGAGACCCTGGTCACATTCTTTTATATGCTGCTTACTTATGCACATCACATGCACATGCCTTTCTTTTTTAATCTTTACCAATTTCTCTCTTACCGTTATCCATACTGAGCTTTGGGTATGGAGCCATAGTACCTCCGGAGGAGTTGGTCCCCTTGGTAGAACATGCAGTGCTCAAACTGGAAGCAAGAGAAACATATGCTCAGAAACGCTATTTACTTTTTTAATTATTTTCTTTCCTTTATTTATTTACTTATTAGGATTTATTTACCACCTTTTTGAAGAAGTTCACCCAAGGCGGTGTACAGCAAGAATATGTTGAACATAGGCATCAATCACAGCAGTAGATATATTCAAATAACAGTAAATAGTATGGCATACAGGCTCATTTTCAAAAGAGATAGACATCCAAAAGTGACAAAAGTCAGCATTTGGACGTCTACCTCACAGAAACGTCCAAATCAGTATTATCGAAACCTCTTTTTGGACGTCTTTCTCTGAAGTCCGTTAGAAGGACGTCCAAATCTCAAGGAGGCATGCCAGTGGTGTGTTCAAGGCGGGACTTGGGTGTTCCTAAGACACGGACATCTTTCAGCAATAATGGAACAAAACAAAGATGTCCAAGACTAAAACTTAGATGTTTTGAGCTAGACTTGTTTTTATAGCAAGTAGCTGTAGTGGGAATTGACCCAACTTCCCCAGGATCAAAGTCTGCTAAATTGACCACTAGGCTATGCCTCTACTCCACCCAAGAGCTGCCCCAAATGACCAGATGACCACTGAAGGGATTTGGGGATCACCTCCCCTTACTCCCCCAGTGGTCACTATCCCCCTCCCACCCCCAAAAAATGTGATTAAAAATATTACTTGCCAGTCTCAAATGTTATACTCGGGTCAATTAGAATAGCATGCAGGTCCCTGGAGTAGTCTAGTAGTGGCACAGTGCACTGCAGACAGATGGACTCAGGCTTCTACCTCCCCCTACTTGTTACACTTGTGGAGGAAACTGTGAGCACTCCAAAACCCACCAGAAACCCACTGTACCCACATATTGGTGCTCCCTTCACCTGTAAGGGCTATGGTAATGGTGTACAGTTGGGGGTAGTGGGTTTTGGGGGGCTCAGCAGACAAGGTAAGGGAGCAATGGTGAGATGTGTACCTGGTAGCATTTTATAAAGTCCAATGCAGTGCCCCCAAGGAGGCCCTATTGCTTTCCTGGGATGTCACTTTTCCACTAATCTACCTGATGCCAAGCTTTCTATTTTTTTAATAACATCTGAGCCTTGTGTCTATTGTTTATCATTAGATTTGGGCTTTGAATTCAGATCTATAGATGAAAAGGAGCTCTCATTACATATATCTAAATACCAGAGTGCTATTTTTCCATACTTCATAGCAAGAGTGTACATTCCCTAATTACTTGTCCCAATGCAACTGAAGCTTTTACCTCCTCAGTGCATGCAAATGGTTTCATCTCTGTGTGGATTCTCTGATGCCATGGGAGGCTTTCTTTCCAACCAAAGCTTTTACCACACTCAGGACATGTAAATGGTTTCACTCCTGTGTGGATTCTTGTTGGAATAATGTATTGTATTTTACATGCATTGACTGTCACCAATTTTTTCTCTGTGATTACTCTGTGACCTCTGATGTGAATTGCCTAGAGAGGTCACACCCATGCAACTTCCTGTGGGGGTCAGGGACAGCACATGGAGCTCATGGTCTCTCCTAAGCTGAGGATCTATGGTGTGAGCATCCATTACCATCTAAGCACATGGAAAGAGCTGATAATCCAAATGTATAGTATTATGTTTATATAAGCCTGTCTGAATATAAATCTAACTACAAACTGTGAGTAAACAGATGTTTTGTTACTTCAACTTTAAAGTGACTCAGCAGTGAATTATTCTGGGGTGTATGTGAGAGAGATGAAGAAAAGAAATTAACATTTCTAAAGCTGAAGCTGTGTGTATAACAATCTGCTAATTATTTACTACAAATAATCCAACAAAAGGGTTATGGGCCCAGCCCAGGAATTGAAAAAGGGAAAAATATTACCAGGCAGTGAAAAAGCCAAATTTTTCTCTTAAGTTTTAAAAGAAAGATTCAGTCTGTCTCTCTCTCTCCCCCCACACACCAAACAGAAGGCAAGGCTAAGAAATGGCTGAGGGAGGAAATTCACCATTTTTCTACTCTCTCAAGGTGCCTAAATTAACTGAATTTAATTATCAGCAGTGGGAACTAAGATTCAGATGTCTCCTTCAAGCAAAGAAATTAAGTATATGTTTAGACCAAAACAGAACAGCTGAAAATATGGCTGAATGGGACAATGCAAACTATTATGTGAAGTGCATGTTTTTGGAAGCTCTCTCAGAAAAACAAGCCATATTAGTGGAGGCAAAAGATACAGCAAACGACATTTTAGATAAACTAAGAACTATGTATGCAACTACATATGCAAAACAGCAACCAATTTGGTTGGCAGAGTTAAATGAGACCAAATTAAGGGATAAAAGTAAATGTAATGATCACATTATGCATCTTATGTCTTCATTTCAAAAGTTAGAACTTTCTGGAATTCCCATGTGTGATGCATTGAAAGAGCATTTCTTTTACCTCACTATCAAAGAAGTTTGATGTTTTTAGGTCTGTAAATGAAGCCATTGAAGGGCAATCTTTTGAACAGGCAGCATCAAAACTGAGGCAGGAATGCATAATAAATGATTCTGAGGAGATGTGTTCTCAAAGACAGTCAGAGAGAAATGAAACAAATTTCTTGGCAAAGAACAGAGGAAGGCGGAGCTATGGGAAAACTCCACCCAAGGGCAAGCTGATTTGCTATTCATGTGGAAAGGAGGGACATGTATCTAAATGGTGTAAGGAAACACAAAACACCCCCTCTAGCTCACCTAAGCCAATGGAACAAAAGAATTTTCCAAGCAATGATAAACATAAGAGCTTTCTAATGGTAGAAAAATCTTTGACTATGGTAAATAATAATTCAAATGAAAGTACTTGGATTTTGGATTCGGGGAGCAAAATGCCATTTAACCAATTGTAAGGATTTCTTTCAGGAAATGAGTCCAGAAGAAGGAATTCTTCATACTGCAAACGCAGGGACTACTCAGATCCAAGCAAAAGGCATTGGATCTTAAAATGCAAAGTGTCTAATGAAGTTAAAGAAATTCCTGTAAGTGATGTCTTGTATATTCCCCAAGCAGTTTGCAATATGCTTAGTGTATCTACATTAGATAAGAAGGGATTTGCGATTCATTTTGAAAATAGTAAGTGCACAATCTCTAAAAATGATGAAGTGTATGCTGAAGCTTTTATGCATAATGATGTTTATAAACTGAGCATTTCAGGTGAAGCCTCACATCTGGCGCAAGTAAGGAAGAATGATGGTAAATATAGTCTGGAAATCTGGCACCGCCGCCTGGGACATCGTGATTTTAAGGTGATCCAGGATCTTTACAGTAAGCAACTTGCCACAGGCATTCAGATAAGTGCAGATACTGGTAAAATGGAGAAATGCATAGACTGTGTTACTCAAAAAGATGTGAGACCCTCATTTCCTGCATACACAGGAAATAGGAGTAATAAAGTACTGGACTTAATACACAGTGACTTATGTGGACCGTTTAATATCCCATCATTGGGAAATAACAGATTTGTGCTAATATTCTTGGATGATTTCTCTAGATATTGTGTGGCCTGTTTGCTAAAAGAAAAAAGTCAAGTCACAGACATGCTGAAGAAATACGTAGCCATGGTGAGCAATAAATTTGAAAGAAAACCAAAGGTTCTTCAGACCGACAATGGTGGTGAGTTCACTTCACAAAGCATGCGCACATTTCTAGAACAAGAAGGCATTCAGCATATCACAACAGTAGCTTATACACCAGAGCAAAATTCTGTTGCAGAGAGAAAATTTAGGTCACTTGTGGAAATGACCAGATGTATGCTGTCAGATAGCAATCTCTCTAAAAGACTATGGGGGGAAGCCATTCTCACAGCAGTGTACCTACAAACAGAATGCCAACTAAAGGCGCTGAGCGCACACCACATGAGACATGGCATGGTAGGAAGCCAAACCTGTCACACATAAGAACATTTGGAAGTACAGCATATGCTCATGTACCAAAGCAAAGAAGGCATAAGCTGGATTCCACAACAGAAAGGGGCATTTTAGTTGGCTATGCTCCAGGACACAAAGGATATAGAATTTTGAATCTGAAAACTGGCATTGTTGGCATAAGACATGTTACATATTTTGATGAAAACAAAAGGCATAAGCTGGATTATCCCAGATGAGCCTTATCATCCAGAATATGAAACTAGAACCATAATAGACATGCCAGTGTATATAAATGCCATACCAAGGCAGATGTCTGAAAGCAACTCATCTGTATCTAACGAGGAACAGGCAGAGGAAGCAGACACAGAAAGGATCATTGCAGGAGACAGTACAGTTGGAGAAGGGGAATCAATTGGAGAAGGACTCTCAGATTTAGAGGATGCGGAAAGGTCAGACCAACCTGTTGTCAGACGCTCATCCAGGGAAAACAAAGGTGTTCCACCCCCAAGACTGTCTTACCTAACAAAGTCAGCAGAAGCTCAAGAGCCCTTAACATGGGATGAGATTGAGAAAATGCCAGCAGAAGAAGCTGCTGAATGGCGTAAAGCTGCACAAGAAGAAATTGATGCATTGCATAAAAATAATACTTGGATTCTTACAAAATTACCTCCTGGCAAGAAGCTATAGGATGCAAATGGGTATTCAAGTTAAAAAGGAATGCACAAGGAAAAGTGGAAAGGTATAAAGCCAGATTAGTCGCAAAGGGATATCTTCAAAAATATGGAGAAGATTTTGATGAAGTGTTTGCACCTGTAGTGAAACACACGACAATTAGAACACTTCTGAGCATTGCAGTCTCAAAAGGCATGCAAGTCAACCACATTGATGTGAAAACAGCATTTCTTCATGGAGATATAACTGAAGACTTGTACATGGAACAGCCAACAGGTTTCATAAATACAAAACAAAGACAGCTAGTGTGTAAATTAAACAAAGGTCTTTATGGATTAAAGCAAAGTGCAAAATGTTGGAATGACAAATTGCATGAAATATTGACAAATTTAGGATTTAAGCAAGGTGAAGCAGATAAATGCTTGTACACTAGGTGCAGAAATGGACAATATGCATACATTTTAGCTTTTGTTGATGATCTGCTCATTGCATGCGAAAGTGAGCAAGAGTACAAGGACATTGTAAAATATTTAAACCTGAATGTTGAGATAAAAGAACTTGGAAATGTGTCATACTATCTTGGTATAGAAATTGAGAAACAAAATGATGGTTCTTATCTTCTAAGCCAGAAGCAGAAAAATAAATGAGCTTATTAAAGTTTAGGTATGCAAGATGCCCAAGTTGTAAGCACTCCCATGATCACTGATTTTCTGAAGGATGAAACAGTAAGAGAACCTTTACCAGATAACATCCAATATAGATCAGCCATAGGTAAGCTTTTATATCTGACTACCACATACAGGGCTGATATAGCAAATGCAGTAGGAATTTTGAGCAGAAGGGTCAGCTCACCTACTAAATCAGATTGGACTGCAGTTAAAAGGATGGTAAGGTATTTAAAAGGTACCATTGATTGTAAATTGAAGATTTCAGCCAATAGTAATCCAAAACTAATATGTTACTGTGATTCAGATTGGGCAGGGGATCATTCTGATTATAAATCCACAAGTGGATATGTGTTTATGTATGGAAATGTACAAATTTCATGGGCCAGTCATAAACAAAGTATTGTGAGTCTGTCTTCTACAGAAGCTGAATATGTGGCTGTATCAGAAGCATGCAGAGAACTGATGTGGATTGAAAAACTTTTGCTGGATTTTGGAATAGCTGAACAGAGACCAATCCAGATAATGGAAGATAATCAGAGCTGCATCAGACTGTCACAGAATGACAAGGTTCAGTCACGCACCAAGCACATCGCAACGAAATATCACAACGTGCGAGAGCTGGCGAAAGAAGAGGTCATCAGTCTAGACTATTGTCACACCAGTGAGATGACAGCTGACATCATGACCAAACCGTTACCCAGAGAACGTTTTGAGAATCTGCGAATAAAGCTTGGACTTTGTATGAATTAATAATTGCATGACAGTTATGCATGAGAAGGGGTTTGTTGGAATAATGTATTGTATTTTACATGCATTGACTGTCACCAATTTTTTCTCTGTGATTACTCTGTGACCTCTGATGTGAATTGCCTAGAGAGGTCACACCTATGCAACTTCCTGTGGGGGTTAGGCACAGCACATGGAGCTCATGGTCTCTCCTAAGCTGAGGATCTATGGTGTGAGCATCCATTACCATCTAAGCACATGGAAAGAGCTGATAATCCAAATGTATAGTATTATGTTTATATAAGCCTGTCTGAATATAAATCTAACTACAAACTGTGAGTAAACAGATGTTTTGTTACTTCACTTTAAAGTGACTCAGCAGTGAATTATTCTGGGGTGTATGTGAGAGAGATGAAGAAAAGAAATTAACATTTCTAAGCTGAAGCTGTGTGTATAACAATCTGCTAATTATTTACTACAAATAATCCAACAATTCTCTGGTGCAGTGTGAGGTTTACCTTCTGACCAAAGCTTTTATCTGACTCTCTGCATGCAAATGGTTTCTCTCCTGTGTGGACTTTCTGATGCACTTTGAGATTTACATTACAACCAAAGCTTTTACCACACTTAGAACATGTGAATGGTTTCACTTTATTGTGGGTTTTCTTGTGTATTTGGTACGTTTTGCATTTGGATGTATTTGTTTGAAAATGGACCAAAAAATAAAACATCCAAATCACAAAACATTTTTCCAAACAGCATTTTCAAAAGGAAAAGATTGACTTTTTTTTGTAGTAAATGACCTTTCTTGTTCTGATTTTTTTTGTAAAACGTGCAAATTCAGACTTAGATGTCATATTCAAAAATGCCCCTTGTGCATTTGACTTGCCCAAAGTCACAAGAAGCAGCAGTGGGAATTGAATCCATGTCGCCAGGATCAAAGCCTACTGCACTAACCATTAAGCCACTCCTCCTCTGTTTTGAATGGCTTGCATTTGGACGTCTTTTGTTCGAAAATGGACCAAAAAAAAGGATGTTCAAATCACAAGATGTCCATAATATTTTCGAACACAAAAGACAGACGTCCATCTTTTTCGAAAACGACCTTCTTTCCTGTTTGTAATTTGAACGTCTTTGTAAAACGTCCACATTCTGATTTAGACGTTTCTTTCGAAAATGCCCCTCATGGTATGCTACTTACAAGTCAGCAGAATACACAATAAAAATGTTAATATTTAAAGAAAGCTGTTCTTGAAGTCAGAAAGGTGCATGAATATGAGCTCAGCTAGGGTATGAGTAGATAGGCAAGTCCTGCAATAGTATGTGCAGCTGGTGCTAGTCTTCATGATTGTGTGATAAGCAAGTTAGTTGCTTCTTCCATTTGAGGTTTGAGAGAAGAGCCAAACTTTCACCTGAGGTAGAGATCCGAGGCGTAGCTACAGGTGGGCCCAGGCCCACCCAATCTCGGCTCAGGCCCACCCAGGCAGTCGGCAGCTCTCCGGCCCTCCTCCTCCTCCTCCCTGCCTATTGTATTGTGCATAATTTGTTTTTACTTTTTAGTTCGGGCCGGGTCCCAAGTTGATCCGGAAGTTGTCAGCAGGCCAGCAGTAGCACAGCACAGCACAATGCAGCACTGCAGCTGCACGCCCGAGCCGCTACTCCACTCCGTCACCTACTGCCCATCTGGTTTCACTGTGCTGCTTTTTGCCTGCCTTGCTCTCTCTCCCCCCGACCCCTCAGTGCACACAATGGCACTGCAGTGCTGCATAGGACAATCTGCCATGCGTGCTGGCTGCCATCAGTGTCACTTGTGGTTCCTCCATTCTGTGCCCTGCGGTGTAGCCTTTCCCCCCCAGTCCTCAGCACTACCCTGTGGTCCCACAACAGCACACACGGTGTGGGGCATAATGAGTGCTGAGCACTCTGCTCCACCTGCCACCACCAAAGCCCAGCTGCCCAGGTATTTTTATTTATTTTAACGTGTACAGTGAAGTCAGTGAGTTTAATGCTGGCTGGTGATGCTGGTGGGCTTCTGGGTGGGTGGGATCTTCATTGCCTAGGGCACAAAAAGGTGTATTTAATCATTCAAGGCAGTGAAGAGCCACCCCTACTCAGAGACCCATCATCAATAAATGTTAATACTGCCCAGGTTTAAATTTAAAAAAAGGTTGTACTATATTTGTCATAGTGCTTTGGTAGGTTTTTGGGTGGGGATGGTCTCTGCAGTGACTAGGTTAAAATTAAAAAAAAAAAGTTTTAAATTTAATGTAGGCCTGTTTCTGGGTGGAGGTGGGCTCTGTAGTGCCCAGGACATTAAAAATAAAAGTCTTATATTTAATGCTGGTGTCCAGGGTGGGGGGAGGAGATGCCAGACCATGGGAGGATGGGTATGGGGTAGGATAGGGCCGAGGCTAAGCTACAGGGGAGGGGTGAGAGGTTAGGGTAGGGCTGATGCCTATCTATGGGATGGATGGTGGGGAAGGGAAGGGCTGATTCTGGGCTACGGAGATGGATTGGGGGGGTACAGAAGGGTAAAGCTGATGCCGGGATGGATGGAGGGGGGTTAGAGAAGGGAAGGGCTGATGCCAGGTTACGGGACAATTTCTAACTTTTGGTCCTTTATTCTGTAATTGATGAGGGTTGGTCTGTGCTCTGCATGTGACCGAGTAGGTGAGAGATTCTGCTGGCATGTGGTTTGTGTGGGTGACTTGTCTGGCTTTTCCAATGGGATGCGTATTGCTGTTGTATGTATTCACTGCTGCCTATGTAAAGGTACTCTTATTGGGATTGGTGTTAAGGTTTGCAAAATAGGCTCTGAGAAGCCTCTTTGCAGGATTTAGTTTACTTCACAAAGTACCTGATAGTGAAGGTATTTTTGTTGCTAGTATTGAGGTTCTACCAGAATTTGAATACACTGTTCCTATGGAAAGCTGTAAGAAGAAACAGTCTAGCTATGTTCTGTACGCTACAGATTTCACAGCATTATTTTGTAGTATCCCAAGAAACACTTCTCATACCTCTATACCCAGTGCCCACACATATTAGCTCTGGGCCCAACCAAAAAGTCAGGTCTGGCTACACCACTGGTAGAGATAGTCTTGTGTTAAGCAAAGCCTTTCAGGAAAGTGCATTCCAGAATGGGAGAGATACTCCAGAGAAAGCTTGCTGGTGGGTGTCACATCGAGTGATGTCCTTTGGAGAAAGTGTGTTTAGGGATACTCCTTCAGAAGACCTTAGCGACCTTGGAAGTGTGTAGAGGGAGATCATGTTTTTCAAGTACTCTGACCCATTCCCTGTAGGTTCGTTATAGACCTTGAAGATCAGAGTTTTAAATTTAGGCCTGTATTGTACTGGTAGCCAGTGAAGCTTTTGCAGAAATGGTGTGAATATCTCCTCTGTTACTGGGTAAAAAGAGTCCTCCTATATATCTGTATGAGGAGGGGGCAAGTTTGTGTACTCCTGGTTAACTGACAGGAAACTGGGCAAGACTGCCTGTGAATCTTGACAGAGACTTTTGATTTTGAGGCAAACTATGCAGTAAAATTATTACAGTTCAGTTTTAACTGGAAAGGCTGGTTCTGTTGTAGTGGTTGCCTCAAACTGCTTACTGTGCTGAACAGGTGCTTGGTTGAGTTGGCAGCCTGTTCAGAGCATTGGAATATTAGATTTTGGCTGCTGTTAAGGATTGGCAGTACTTTGTCATATGTTTCCTACAATTTAACCTGTCCTCAAACAGGCGAGATTTACATCAACTCTTTTCCAGTTTCCGCCCTTCGCATGTAAGGGTTCAGAGTTCTGGAGCGAACTAAGGTGAGCATTTGTGAGCAGGGTATAAGACCTTTTATTAGTGGTACACTTTTCTCTAGGGTCTTACCTAAGTGTGTATCCCAAACATCAACCTGTTCTGACACTGTAGTATTTTCATCCACACGTGGATAGTCCAAGGCCTCTAGGAAATTCTCAGCAGTCAAATGTTTCTTTTCTTTGATCTCCTTCCAAACTCTGGGAGGTGTCATTTGTTTCAGGTGGCCCAGCATTATAATTTATAAGAAATTCTTTATTTTCCAATTGCTTGAAGAGTTATATATATATATAAAGAACAATTTTCTCGCTAAGCTAGCTTTATGAAGTCAACTTGATTACTCTGTATAAGGACCGTTGGCTGACATGCGGCATGTTTCGCTAATGCTGTGTCAGGGTTTGGTCCACGCATTGAACGACATAACTAAAATGCTATTTACATGGTGACATAAGTAGCATATAGTTATGGCGTTCAATGCGTGGACCGAACCCTGACACAGCATTAGCGAAACATGCCGCATGTCAGCCAATGGTCCTTATACAGAGTAATCAAGGGAGGGAGGGGGTTGGTGACCACTGGGGGAGTAAGGGGAGGTGATCCCCGATTCCCTCCGGTGGTCATCTGGTCAGTTCTGGCACCTTTTCAAGGCTTGGTCATGAACAAAAAGGGACCAAGTAAAGTCGGCCAAATGCTCATCAGGGCCGGCCTTCTTTTTTCCATTATCGGCCGAGGACGGCCATCTCTTAACCACGCCCCCGTCCCACCTTTGGTACACTGCTGACACGCCCCCTTGAACTTTGGCCATCCCTGTGACGGAAAGCAGTTGAAGCCGACCAAAATCGGCTTTCGATTATACCAATTTGGCCGACCTTAGTAGAAGGCCGGCCATCTCCTGATTTGTGTCGGAAGACGGCCGCCCTTCTCCTTCGAAAATAAGCAGGTTGGTTACTTGTCAAGAAATGAACAGCCATGCACATACAGTTGCTACTTACTAAGATTCAAGAGATGAACTGGAAGAGCGCTGCATGCACATATTTTGGTAATTCTGGAAGAGGCTGTTTGCGTAGCTGAAGGACTCTGGGTGGCGGACTCCATAAGGGTTGGTAGGGGAGGATGCTGGATAATGGCCAGGTCGGATTGGCTTAGCTGCAAATTACAGAAAAGCAGATACTCAGTAACACAGCTGCATCATTTCATTAGGCAGCAACAATCCACCATTTATGCTACTATCAGCCACATTCACGCACCAATCTGTGCTGAGTGCATGCGCCTTGATGAGTTCTTGTACCGCACAGCCTCCTTGATGCGGTCCACCTCCTGTTGGTAACGCCTCTTATCTTTCATGGCACCTTCCTTGGCTTCCTTCAGTGCACCCTCCAGGGCCTTAACTCTCTCAGCTGTAGCCCGAAGACGCTTTTCCAGTTTAGGAAGCTCACAGCGAAGATCTGCATTGTCACGAACCAGCTGTTGGCCAATAATTAAAAAATATAATAAAAATGAATGCACAGACAGCAATACAGTACAATACAATATAATAACATATATACTGCAAAATGCCAGATTGGTTCAAAGCGGTTTACAGTTAGATCAGCCAGGCAAATTCCTGAGAAAAAACATTACAATAGTTAAACCAAGTAAGATAAAATGAAATTAAAAAAACAAAAATTAATTATCAAAATATCGTTCAAACAAGTAAGTTTTCAGCTATTTTCTGAAGGTCATAGTCAGAAATTGATCTAAGACTTAAAGGTAAAGAATTCCAGATCTCGGTTGCTTGATAAGAGGGCAAATATGAATAAAATCAATTGGAGGAGTAGCTTAATGGTTAGAGCAGTAGTTTGAGAATCAGGGGAACTGAGTTCAGTTCTCACTGCATCTCCTTGTGACTCTGGGCAAGTCACTTAACCCTCCGTTCCCCAGGTACAAAATAAGTACCTGTATGTAATATGTAAACCACTTTGATTGTAACCACAGAAAGGTGCTATATCAAGTCCCATTCCCCAATGTTTGATATTTATTGCAGAAGGAAAATGCAAAGTCAGTTGAATAATCAACAAAAAAAATATATGAAGCCAAACTGTGGGGTATGAGATACACTGGCAAGAGTTATCACCTACAAGTGTCATTCCTCTGCCTCAGGACTGGCCAAGCAGAGAAGAAGTTTCATAAGATTCTATTAAAATATAGCACCACTCCCCAATTAACTACAGAGTGGGCACTTCAGACATTCACCATATGCTCCACTGACCTGTACAATTTGGATAATAAACATTGCATTAATATAATCACTTCAGGAGGGTGAGTCCCAAATCGCTTCAGGTAATCATGTATGAGTGAAATAATCCTTAATTTCTAACTCTCATCCCTTTTATGTTTTGCATTACTCTTTCCTTACCTCATAATCCTGATTGCCTCTATTCCAATAAGTCATGAGTTGAACCTGATGACTGAAGTCAGTTGGCACCTTTATTCAATGACCTTGCTATTTTCATTCAGTGTGGTAATGTAGCTGAATTTGATATCAGATAGTTAAACTAACTCTGGAACATCAGGCTGTGATCTTGCAGTTGCACTCTAGAATGGTTGTTTTTCAAGGCAGTTCTGGAGCTCCCTCTAGCTAGTCTGGTTATCAGGATATCCACAATGAATATGTATGAGATAGATCTGTGTGCAATGAAGGCAATACTTGCAAATGTATCTGATGTATATTCATTGTGGATATCCTGATAACCTGACTAAGAAGTACTCCTGCACCAGCTTGAGAAACATTGTTCTAAAAGACCAGGATCATGGAATATTTGCTGGCGATGATCAACAATGGTAATGACAATGATGAGAGTGCATAAATAAGAATAAAACACAGCTTGAGTTTGATCAGCAAGGTTGACTTTAGTGTAACTACTGGTAATATGACTACTTCAGCTAGAAGTTCAGCAAGCATTGTAAGCCTTGAGGGACTGACATATCCTGTGCTTACAAAGTATCCACACCAGATGTCAGGTGCATTTATCATGCATGGAGGCACCTGAACACAAGTTCTCAAACAGCACAACAGTATCACAAATCAACACCCTATATAATCAGTGGGTCAACTAATATTGGTGAGGCAGTGCAGCAAATGCCTTCCACCTCTGTCCGATCCGCATGGTTAAATGTAGGGGGTAGGGCTAAAGTAGGGAAATGGTCCCTTCTCTTCCTTTCTTTGTCTTTCTCTAAGCTTTTACATTATGATTCCAATAGGAAAAATTGTAGACTGGAAGGGTATATCAGTTGGATCCAAATTTTCGGGAAAAGCTGACCCAGTGCTGCTTTTAGCCCATTTGCATACAAAAATGCGGCAGCTCTGTTTTTTTTAAGGAATACACATTTATGCATGCAAGCAAGTAAAACCAGAACTGGATCAATCTATCGTTAAAAATGGGATTCAGTTGGCAAACCTGACCCAGATCTCTATGTGAGTATATTTTCATAGGATTAGCTTGAGGTGGCCAAAGCAAAATTATTGTATTATCAGATAGAAGTCAGTCTGAAAAGAACCACAAGAACTAAATGTGAGTTAATGTTTAGGTATCTGGCAAGGGTTTAAATCTGATGTTGCACTCTGAGTTCCAAGCCTGGACCTGAAGTCCTGGCATATTTTAGCGTTACTTCATAGATACATAGCTTTCTTCCCCTCAAAAACTCATACAAAGCATGCCATGCAAAGCAAAAGAAGGTGTGAAAGAGACCCCAGACCAGTCCTGGTTCTGGCTACCAACTGGCTTCAAGCCATCAGACACAGACTAAGCCAGTATTGCATCTGTAGACTTGTTTTTCTAATTTTTCCTGGAAAAGCAGAATTACAAATCCAAAGATGGAAAAATCAGGACCAACTCAATCTGTCCAAATGACATGAGGCACTTTGGTCACCCCAGTCATGGCAATAGTGCATTGTAATAGATGGCGACTATGAACTGGTGCTGGTGAAATCTTATGAAGGATGAGGTATGGTGACAGAGCAGAAGGGTGAAGGAATGAACCACAAACAGAAACTTAACAATCTAACTGAACAAAGATCAGCTCTGAGTAGACACCTTGGGGTAAATTTTCAAATTTGATGTCCAAGACCACAGCAATGCATATAATGTTCAACACATAAAGGTCTAGATTCTATAAATGTTGTCAAAAAATCAGTGCTGAAAAATATAAGCGCTGAGAGCAATTCTATAAAGGAACCATGCCCTTTATAAATGGCACCTAATTTAAGGCACCAGTAATTACGCTGGATGACCTTTTCAATGCTTCTCTAGAGTCGGGAGTGGTCCCGGAGGACTGGAGAAGAGCAGATGTGGTCCCTCCCAAAAAAGCGGAAGGAAGAGGTTGGGAACTACAGGGTGGTAAGTCTGACTTCTGTGGTAAGTAAATTAATGGAAACACTTTTAAAACAGAGAATAGGAAAGTTTTTGGAATCCAAAGGATTACAGAACCCGAGCCAACGTGGTTTCACTAGAGGCAGGCCTTATCATGCAAATCTGATTAATTTCCTTGACTGGGTGACCAGGCAGTTGGATCGAGGGAGAGCGCTAGATGTGGTGTATTTAGATTTTAGCAAAGCTTTTGACAAGGTTCCGCATAGACGACTAATAAATTACTACTACTACTTAGCATTTCTATAGCGCTACAAGGCGTATGCAGCGCTGCACAAACATAGAAGAAAGACAGTCCCTGCTCAAAGAGCTTACAATCTAATAGATAAAAAATAAAGTAAGCAAATCAAATCAATTAATGTGTACAGGAAGGAGGAGAGGAGGGTAGGTGGAGGCGAGTGGTTACAAGTGGTTACGAGTCAAAAGCAATGTTAAAGAGGTGGGCTTTCAGTCTAGATTTAAAGGTGGCCAAGGATGGGGCAAGACGTAGGGGCTCAGGAAGTTTATTCCAGGTGTAGGGTGCAGCGAGACAGAAGGCGCGAAGTCTGGAGTTGGCAGTAGTGGAGAAGGGAACAGATAAGAAGGATTTATCCACGGAGTGGAGTGCACGGGAAGGGTTGTAGGGAAGGACGAGTGTGGAGAGATACTGGGGAGCAGCAGAGTAAGTACATTTATAGGTTAGTAGAAGAAGTTTGAACAGGATGCGAAAATGGATAGGGAGCCAGTGAAGCAACTTGAGGAGAGGGGTAGTATGAGTAAAGTTACTCTAGGGCCCTCAGTATGGGCCCTAGAGTAACTGTCTGGATTAGGAACTGGTTGAGTGGAAGGTGACAGAGGGTAGTGGTAAATGGAGCTTATTCTGAGGAAAAGGATGTTACCAGTGGTGTGCCACAAGGTTCGGTTCTTGGGCCGGTTCTTTTTAATATTTTGGGTGTGATCATATGTGATGATCTTAAGGTAGAAAAGGTGACAGCAAAAGTTAGGATGTTTGGGTGCATAGGGAGAGGAATGGCCAGTAGGAAAAAGGAGGTGATGATGCCCCTATAAGACTCTGGTGAGACCTCACTTAGAATATTGTGTACACTTCTGGAGACTGCACCTTCAAAAAGATATAAACAGGATGGAGTGAGTCCAAAGGGTGGCTATTAAAATGGTCAGTAATCTTCATCATAAAGCATATGGGGACAAACTTAAAGATCTCAATATGTATATTTCGGAAGAAAGGCGGGAGAGGGTAGATATGATACAGACATTTAAATACCTGTGTGGCATAAACACTCAGGAGGCGAGTCTCTTTCAATTGAAAGGAAGCTCTGGGAGCATAGGATGAACGTAAAAAGGGGATGGATTCAGAAGTAACCCAACGAACTACTTATTCACAGTAAGGGTGGTGAATTAGTGGAACGGCCTCCCGGTGGAAGTGGTGGAGGCAAAAACAATATTTCAAGACAGCTTCAGACAAGTACATAGGATCTCTAAGAGAGTGATAGAGAGAGTAGCTGGCATGGATGGGCAAACTGGATAGCCTATACGGTCTTTATCTACCTACAGTTTTCTATGTTTCTATTCTGTAACATTGCGCATAAATTCTGGGAGTGCCTCTGGAACATCCCTGGCCATGAATTTACGCACTGTAGGGTTTACACACAGATCATTATAGAATACACACTGCGTGTAATTCCCAATTAAGGGTAATTAATGCCAATAATTGATCATTAGCAGCCAATTATTGGCACTGATTGGCTCATTAAAATGGTGTTAAAGGGGCGATCAAGGAGGACAAAGCCGTAGCGGAGAAATTAAATGAATTCTTTGCTTCGGTCTTCACCAAGGAGGATTTGGGGGGGACACCGGTGCCGGAAAGAATATTTGAAGCGGGGGAGTCGGAGAAACTAAACAAATTCTCTGTAACCTTAGAGGATGTAATGGGTCAGTTCAGCAAGCTGAAGAGTAGTAAATCACCGGGACCTGATGGTATTCATCCCAGAGTATTAATAGAACTAAAAAATGAACTTGCGGAGCTACTGTTAGAAATATGCAATCTGTCCCTAAAATCGAGTGTAGTACCGGAAGACTGGAGGGTAGCCAATGTTACTCCAATTTTTAAGAAGGGTTCCAGAGGAGATCCGGGAAATTATAGACCGGTGAGTCTGACGTCGGTGCCGGGCAAGATGGTGGAGGCTATTATTAAGAATAAAATTGCAGAGCATATACAAAAACATGGACTGATGAGACAAAGTCAGCACGGATTTAGTGAAGGGAAGTCTTGCCTCACCAATCTAATGCATTTTTTTGAGGGGGTAAGCAAACATGTGGACAATGGGGAGCCGGTTGATATTGTATATCTGGATTTTCAGAAGGCGTTTGACAAAGTGCCGCACGAAAGACTCCTGAAGAAATTGCAGAGTCATGGAATCGGAGGTAGGGTATTATTATGGATTAAGAACTGGTTGAAAGATAGGAAGCAGAGAGTAGGATTGCGTGGCCAGTATTCTCAGTGGAGGAGGGTAGTTAGTGGGGTCCCGCAGGGGTCTGTGCTGGGTCCGTTGCTTTTTAATGTATTTATAAATGACCTAGAGATGGGAATAACTAGTGAGGTAATTAAATTCGCCGATGACACAAAATTATTCAGGGTCGTCAAGTCGCAGGAGGAATGTGAACGATTACAGGAGGACCTTGCGAGACTGGGAGAATGGGCGTGCAAGTGGCAGATGAAGTTCAATGTTGACAAGTGCAAAGTGATGCATGTGGGTAAGAGGAACCCGAATTATAGCTACGTCTTGCAAGGTTCCGCGTTAGGAGTTACGGATCAAGAAAGGGATCTGGGTGTCGTCGTCGATGATACGCTGAAACCTTCTGCTCAGTGTGCTGCTGCGGCTAGGAAAGCGAATAGAATGTTGGGTGTTATTAGGAAGGGTATGGAGTCCAGGTGTGCGGATGTTATAATGCCGTTGTATCGCTCCATGGTGCGACCGCACCTGGAGTATTGTGTTCAGTACTGGTCTCCGTATCTCAAAAAAGATATAGTAGAATTGGAAAAGGTACAGCGAAGGGCGACGAAAATGATAGTGGGGATGGGACGACTTTCCTATGAAGAGAGGCTGAGAAGGCTAGGGCTTTTCAGCTTGGAGAAGAGACGGCTGAGGGGAGATATGATAGAAGTGTATAAAATAATGAGTGGAATGGATCGGGTGGATGTGAAGCGACTGTTCACGCTATCCAAAAATACTAGGACTAGAGGGCATGAGTTGAAGCTACAGTGTGGTAAATTTAAAACGAATCGGAGAAAATTTTTCTTCACCCAACGTGTAATTAGACTCTGGAATTCGTTTCCGGAGAACGTGGTACGGGCGGTTAGCTTGACGGAGTTTAAAAAGGGGTTAGATAGATTCCTAAAGGACAAGTCCAAAGACCGCTATTAAATGGACTTGGAAAAATTCCGCATTTTTAGGTATAACTTGTCTGGAATGTTTTTACGTTTGGGGAGCGTGCCAGGTGCCCTTGACCTGGATTGGCCACTGTCGGTGACAGGATGCTGGGCTAGATGGACCTTTGGTCTTTCCCAGTATGGCACTACTTATGTACTTATAAGTTGCACACAAAAATTAGCAATGCACACTGATTTTCACACACAACTTTTGTCACCATATATAGAATCCAGGAGAGAAAGTGGAGAGAGACTTAAAAGATCATTAGTTATCCAGGTTTCGGTGCTTGTGAGGGAGTCTATAGGATGCTGCCACTTCCCCTTAAGGATACTCCCTCACAGTATTAGAGCCACCTTAAAACCCATAATCCTGTCCAAGGGGGAAGTGACATAGAGGGGTGGAGCCAGAAGGCATGATCCAGGAAGTATAACAGCCTAGGGCACAGCTAGGTTAAGGATGACCAGATGGAAGCAGCGATGCCCAAATGCATTTGCCTCCACTGCCAATGTGTGAACTGCAACTGCTACAGTCAAGGATGATTTTCTGTTGCACTGAGTTTGATAATGTCGCTCCCTTGTTGAGAGCTCTTCACTGCATGCAAGAGAGATGTTTAAAGTTTTGTGTCTTATTCATAAGGCAATTTATGGTTCAGTATTTGTTATCTTGATTGAACAATTGAATTTTTCTTGTTTCTTGTTGCTATTTTTCACCTCACCTAGTGGCAAAAAATGTAATAAGCATTGGAAAACTTATTTTTTGTTTTTTTCAATTTCAGTATGGAACGAGTTGCCTTTGGACCTTAGGTTAGATTCTTCATATTACTTCTTTAGGAGGAGATTGAAAACCTATCACTTTGATAAATGGTTATCAGTGTAATTTTTATTTTAATTTAGGTTCATTGTATTTCTTTTTGTTTTCTCTTGTTTATTTCTTTTAGCTTGTTGCACTTATATTATGCTCTGTAATGGCAGTTTTAAAATTTGTAAACCACTTAGGACCTGTTTGGATTTTGCGGTATATAAATCTCTGGATTAGTTTAGATTAGGTAGGCTAAATTCAACTTGGAACCTTGCAACTTTGGATTTTTGACCCAAGTAACTGCTAGAGACTACATAGGTAACTCTGGGGAACCGGGCCAGAGACAAGTAAAGTGTGCTCCTGTGCTGAGTGACAGTAGTGTAAGCTGTGGCCTTGCAGGAGCAGGCCACTGAAGAACCTTGTTGTGTAAGGTTGCCAACTGGATCCAGATTCGCCCAACAGGGATGATCCAGTCCTGGGTTTAACTCAATGCATGCAGGGACTTGTAGTCTTGCCTTTCTTAGGGGATGCAGTGGGGAAATCAGAACTACAAGTCCCTGCGTGTAATGGAGTAAGCCTACATAATCTAAACTAATCCAGAGATTTATATACCGCAAAATCCAAACAGGTCCTAAGTGGTTTACAAATTTCACCCCTGTCATGCAAATCTGGATACAGTTGGCAACCTTAAGGAACATTTTTGTGTTTATTTTCTTTCCCCTACATGTGAATGGAACAGGGCCCCTTCCTGATGCTTATAATAAATACTTTACTTGCACCCATTGTATGAATCCAGTTTGTCCTGGCTTCAGGCCCGCCCTCGTTTATTTTATCATAGTGCTGAGACTTCCCACTTTTAGATAAATTAACTACTAGATGGCTACAACAGAAGGAGCAATTAGGTTTTACCTGATAATATTTTTTCCTTGGGTCCCTCTAAACCAGTTGAGATCCATAGGCATACACTCTTCTGCTAGCAGATGGAGACTTAGAACTATTAGTTCAATATCTTTCACACTGAAAGGGTTTTATGCAGTCCACAACTAGTCATTTTTTCTTTAACAAAACACAGATGCAATTAATCCCCTCATGAAGCAGGGACAATAAAATACAGAGAAAAAAATATATAACTCTTAGAAATACCCCTAGCTCCTACCTCTGAACATATTCTTCTTGACCTACCACATTTAACTACAGGTGGGTTCTGGACTGGTCTGGAAGGACTCAAGGAAAGAAAATTAGCAGGTAAGACCAAATTTCTCCTTCCTCATCATTACTCCAGACCAGATCCAGACAAACCCGCTGTCAAGACACTAGCCCTGAAGGCCACATCATGACATGCCTGCACATCTAATCAATAGTGATGCACAAAGGAATGCAATGACAACCATGTAGGCACCCTGCAAAATGTCCTTTGATGGAATTAGTCTATACTTCACCCATGAAACTGCTTGTGCCCTAGTAGAATGCATTTTCAGGGCTACAGACACCTGCTGCCTTCAAACAATGTATGTTGATGTTATGGCTTCTTTAATCCATTGTGCCACTGTGGCCATTTCTCCTAACACCCAGACAACGTCTCTGCTTTGTCTCCTTCCTCCTTAGACACTGAGAATGAAATTGATTAACATGGAAAAGAGAAACCACCTTAGAAAAAAAGGAAGGTACCAGACATAACACTACCTTTTCATGAGACATCACCTGAAAAGGCTTTTAATATGTACCAGGTTTAAATCCCATGGAGAACCTATTAGCCTCTGAGGGGGCCTGAAATGCTTTACCCCTTTAAGAATACAAGACACATCCAGATGAAGCATGCCCTTGTACCATGCCCTTGTAACATGCTTGCAGCTGCCAGCTGCACCTTTACAGAAGCCAGTGCCAAACCTTTGTTCAGGCCATCCGGCAAAGAAGTCCAGAATTTCTCCCAAAGGCAGGCAGAGCTCTGAGGTCTCAATGCATGGTTGAGATGATAGTGCAGGAATGATGGATTTAGATTTGTTAAGAACTGGGTGACATTCTGGGAAAGGGGGAGCCTATTCCAAAAACATGGAATCTACCTCAACCGGGATGGAACCAGGCTGCTGGTGCTAACTTTAAAAAGGAGATAGAGCAGCTCTTAAATTAGAATGGGGAGGGAAAGCTGACAGTCACCCAGGAGCACATGGTTTGGTGTGGAGTATCCTTGAAGGATACTATTGAAACAGGACACGTAGGGAATCCCAATACAGAGATTTCAACAATGGTGGGAAAAAAGCCAGGAATGTTTAAAGGGAGAGCAGAGTAAAGGATTAAAATTATCCCCATCAACTTCTAAGCAGCTTGTAGATGCAAGGAAAAAGCACAATTTGAATACAGTGGTGGAAATAAGTATTTGATCCTTTGCTGATTTTGTAAGTTTGCCCACTGACAAAGACATGAGCAGCCCATAATTGAAGGGTAGGTTATTGGTAACAGTGAGAGATAGCACATCACAAATTAAATCCGGAAAATCACATTGTGGAAAGTATATGAATTTATTTGCATTCTGCAGAGGGAAATAAGTATTTGATCCCCCACCAACCAGTAAGAGATCTGGCCCCTACAGACCAGGTAGATGCTCCAAATCAACTCGTTACCTGCATGACAGACAGCTGTCGGCAATGGTCACCTGTATGAAAGACACCTGTCCACAGACTCAGTGAATCAGTCAGACTCTAACCTCTACAAAATGGCCAAGAGCAAGGAGCTGTCTAAGGATGTCAGGGACAAGATCATACACCTGCACAAGGCTGGAATGGGCTACAAAACCATCAGTAAGACGCTGGGCGAGAAGGAGACAACTGTTGGTGCCATAGTAAGAAAATGGAAGAAGTACAAAATGACTGTCAATCGACAAAGATCTGGGGCTCCACGCAAAATCTCACCTCGTGGGGTATCCTTGATCATGAGGAAGGTTAGAAATCAGCCTACAACTACAAGGGGGGAACTTGTCAATGATCTCAAGGCAGCTGGGACCACTGTCACCACGAAAACCATTGGTAACACATTACGACATAACGGATTGCAATCCTGCAGTGCCCGCAAGGTCCCCCTGCTCCGGAAGGCACATGTGACGGCCCGTCTGAAGTTTGCCAGTGAACACCTGGATGATGCCGAGAGTGATTGGGAGAAGGTGCTGTGGTCAGATGAGACAAAAATTGAGCTCTTTGGCATGAACTCAACTCGCCGTGTTTGGAGGAAGAGAAATGCTGCCTATGACCCAAAGAACACCGTCCCCACTGTCAAGCATGGAGGTGGAAATGTTATGTTTTGGGGGTGTTTCTCTGCTAAGGGCACAGGACTACTTCACCGCATCAATGGGAGAATGGATGGGGCCATGTACCGTACAATTCTGAGTGACAACCTCCTTTCCTCCGCCAGGGCCTTAAAAATGGGTCGTGGCTGGGTCTTCCAGCACGACAATGACCCAAAACATACAGCCAAGGCAACAAAGGAGTGGCTCAGGAAGAAGCACATTAGGGTCATGGAGTGGCCTAGCCAGTCACCAGACCTTAATCCCATTGAAAACTTATGGAGGGAGCTGAAGCTGCGAGTTGCCAAGCGACAGCCCAGAACTCTTAATGATTTAGAGATGATCTGCAAAGAGGAGTGGACCAAAATTCCTCCTGACATGTGTGCAAACCTCATCATCAACTACAGAAGACGTCTGACCGCTGTGCTTGCCAACAAGGGTTTTGCCACCAAGTATTAGGTCTTGTTTGCCAGAGGGATTAAATACTTATTTCCCTCTGCAGAATGCAAATAAATTCATATACTTTCCACAATGTGATTTTCCGGATTTAATTTGTGATGTGCTATCTCTCACTGTTACCAATAACCTACCCTTCAATTATGGGCTGCTCATGTCTTTGTCAGTGGGCAAACTTACAAAATCAGCAAGGGATCAAATACTTATTTCCACCACTGTATATACAAATGTTAGAAGCCTAAAAAATAAGATTGGAGATTTTATATAGCACTAATGAAGAGTAAATATAATAGGCATCTCAGAGACCTGGTGGAAAAAGGACAACCAATGGAACACGATGTTAATAAGGTACAAATTATATCACAGTGATAGAGTGGATCAAATTGGTGGGGGGATTGCGCTATATGTTAAAGAGGGAAATTGAGTCAAACAAAATAAACATAGTACATGTAACAGATAGCAGCGTGGAATTCATATGGATAGAAATTCCATGTGTGAAGGGAAGGAGTATACTGATAGGTCTGTCCTTCCATCTCCAAAGCCAGAATGAACAGACAGATGAAGAAATGTTTACAGAAATTAGGAAAGCTAGAACATTTGACAACAGTATAATAATGGGTGATTTCAATTACTCCACGAACACAAGGAATCTGTAGAATTCTAACGTCACTTCAAAAACAACCACTTCTACAGTAATATTCTGTATCAGGAGGATTGCCTCAAAAATCTAAAGTGGAGAAAAAAGACCTCAGTAGAAAAGGAGACACAACTAATTGTAAGGCATGCCTTCATTATAAAGGTGGCTTACTATAATAATCAGTCATTAAAAAAAACTCTGACTTTAAGCTCCGAGGCTGTCATAGAGGCTGGTAAGTCATATTTTTATTCACATTTTTGAATGGTTGGAGGGGATCAGTGACCACTGAGGAGGTACTGGGGGATTACCCCTGATTCCCTCCAGTGTTCATCTAGTCATTTAAGGCACCTTTTTGTGCCTTATTCATTCTGAAAACAGGTCTAGACCAAAACATCTTAGTTTTAGTCCTGTTTTGTTCCATTATGGCTTTAAAATGTCCAAATGTTAGGCATGCCCTAATCCCATCTTTGAAATGCCGCCAACACATCCCCTTGTAATTTGGACGCACTGCAGATGAATTGCATAGATAAACGTCTGAAAAACAGGTTTCAAAAATACCAATTTGTACATTTTGAGAAGAAAAACGCCCAAATGGTGCTTTATGACACTTTTTGGACATGTCTTTTCTCTTTTGAAAATTAGCTCTATGGTAACCTATGGAACTCTGCAAGTCTAAGGGACAGATACTCAAAACTCTGGTGCCGGAATAGCGCAGAAGAACAGCTCCCTAAGCTCAGCACTAATGAGATGCAAATATAGGCACACATAGCACTGAACATTAGGGAGTTCAGGGGGAGGACTGTGCCTGGCAAATGCGCACAAGAGTTGTGCGTTTAGCACAGCTCTTGAACACATGCCCAGAATGTCAGAGGGGAGAGAAGGGAAGAAGAGGTGCTGATCACCCCTTTTGTTCTACTCAAAGTAAAGGTAGAATGCCAACAATGAAGAGAGGTCTGGTTTAAATGTCACATTTATTTCTAGTCTGGACTTGCTCTTTTTTAATCCTAAAACTATTGTTCTGTGCACACTTCCACATTTCTCTACATCTTCACAAGATACACAGCAGTTAGCTCTTCACCTTTCACTCTTATTTTCACATGACTTCTGTAACCCACAAAAACATTTTTATTCGAGAAAGCTTATCCCCCACTTAATGCTAAGCCTTCACCTTCCTCATGTTGACTATACCCCCCCCTCCCCGACTACTTCCACCTAGTAAAGCATCCTTGTATTATCCTCTTGTTCTTTCCAAACCTTCTCACTTTTGTGTCACTACCCTCTATGCATTGTAATCCTTTGTAATTTTGTAAGCCACATTGTGCTCGCTATAGTGGGAAAATGTGGGGTATAAATGTACCAAAATAAATAAATAAACCCTTTAAGAGCTGCCTTCCTTAAAAAAAAAACCAAGATCAGAGCACAAATAAAGCAAGAGAGTGAACTTTTTGTCTGATCAGATCAGACAATAATTGATCTTCCATCTTTACACATGAAAACGAGCTTCTCCTGACATCCTAAGGCCAGCTCCAAGCGCAGGGTTTACAGTGGGAAGAGCATCCTTGTTTGGCACGCTGTCCGCTGAGCATTGGGGAGGAATAGGGAATGACCTTATTAGTATGCATACTGTGCTGTGAGCCAGCAAGTTTGTTGGTTCACGTGCTTGTCGGCTCTGAGCATTCTGCGCTAGCAAATGCAGGTGCTAGTTCGGTGCTAATGGCCTCTAGCACCTGCATTTGCTTCCCAGCATCAGGGCCTAAGTGCTTTAAAAATGAGCCCTTAAGCGACTTACAGAGCCACAGTGGGAATCGAACCCTTCCAGTTGGGAGATTGTTATGACCCATTCTGGTCCCACAGTGCTGATCTCAGAATGAACAAACCAGGAACCACAAATGCCACAGTGCACTATAATGTAAATTTGAAACCTTGGAATAGATGAAAGACTTTCTCCAGAGATTTTGTGGACGTCCATTTCCTCCATTAACTTTTCAGATTTTATTTTGATCAATACACACATCACATGGAAAATTTGGTTGATAAGATTCTCACGATTTGCTAATGGCTGTGTGTGGTTTGTAAGTTTATGCACTCTACAAATAATTCTCTGTATTCCAAAGGCCAGTTTTAATGACCCAGTAATGGGCAGGGAGTCGTTTCCTGTATTTGTTGTTCAGTGGGGAATGGGCATCTATAAGCATGAAGAAGATAACACTCTTGCAGCATACGTAGCAAATATTATCCTCCCTTAGAGAGCAAAAACCTTTTTTTTTTGTACCTTTGAAACCCAGCCATCCAGCTACAAGAAAGGCAGCAGAGGGCAGGGTGGGGTGAGAATAAGAGGGATACAAAAGGAAAAATTGAGCATAAGGGGGATACAAAAGGAAAAATTGAACAGACATTGCTTTCCTTTTTCCAAGACCATCAATTTCAGAGATAAGACCAAAAAAAATTTTAAAAAGCAAGAAATCAAAACTAAGCAGAGGTACTAAGGAAGGGGAAAATAATGATAGAATAAGCACAGGTCAAAACTAGATTTCACAATTGAGCAGTTCATAGCGATAAAGCTAAGAATTCTTCTGACTGATTTAATATTGTTGCACAAAAGTCTTGCAGCTCTTTCTCCGAGGACAAGCAGGCTGCTTGTTCTCACATGTCAGTCGACATCCGCGTCGGCCCAGGAATCGGATGACATTTTGCAAGCAAAATATAAAAAAAGTTTTGCCAGAGTCTTCTGGTGCGCGTGCAGCGCGCACCGCGCACCACGCATGCGCAGACTGATTTCCCACCTGTCGCGTGAACGCATTCCTTCAGTTAAATCAAAAAGCATAAAAGGAAGCAAATAACAACTCCAAAGGGGAGGTGGGAGGGTTTGTGAGAACAAACAGCCTGCTGTCCTCGGAGAATACCTGCTACAGGTAAGTATCTTCGCTTTCTCTAAGGACAAGCAGGCTGCTTGTTCTCAGATGTGGGGTATCCCTAGCAACCAGGCTCACACAACGAACATTGGTCATTGGTCAATTGGGCCTCGCAAAAGCGAGGACATAGCTTAGATTGACCTGAAACCATAAACAACTGAGAGTGCAGCCTGGAACAGAACAAAAATGGGTCTAGGGGGGTGGAGTTGGATTCTAAACCCCGAACAGATTCTGCAGCACTGACTGCCCAAACCAACTGTCGCGTCGGGTATCCTGCTGAAGGCAGTAGTGAGATCTGAATGTGTGGACTGATGACCACGTTGCAAATTTCTTTAATGGAGGCTGACTTTAAGTGAGCCACTGACGCAGCCATGGCTCTAACATTATTTATTTATTTATTTATTGCATTTGTATCCCACAATTTCCCACCTTTTTGCAGGCTCAATGTGGCTTACAATACATCATGAATAGTGGAAATGAGAAGAGAATAAACAATTGGTATTACAGAAGGATTTTGGGTTACATGATAATGATAACGCATAGTAGTGAAATAGCAAGAAAGCATTATGAGCTATGATATGGCCCTCCAGAGTCAGCCCAGCTTGGGCATAAGTGAAGGAAATGCAATCTGCTAGCCAATTTCAGATTGTGTGTTTTCCGATAGCAACTCCCCTCCTGTTGGGATCGAAAGAAACAAACAAACAACTGGGTGGACTGTCTAAAGGGCTTTATCTGCTCCACAAAAAAGGCCAATGCTCTCTTGCAGTCCAAGGAATGCATACTGCGTTTGCCAAGGCGGGTATGAGGACGGGGAAAGAATGTTGGCAAGACAATTGACTGGTTCAGATGGAACTCCGACACCACCTTTGGCAGGAACTTTGGTTGCGTGCGGAGGACTACTCTGTTGTGATGAAATTTGATATAAGGTGCATGTACTACCAAGGCCTGAAGTTCACTGACCCTACGAGCGGAAGTAACAGACACCAAGAAAATGACCTTCCAGGTCAAGTACTTCAGATGGCAGGAATTCAGTGGCTCAAAAGGAGCTTTCATCAGCTGGGTGAGAATGACGTTGAGATCCCATGACACTGGTGGAGGTTTGAAAGGGGGCTTTGACAAAAGCAAACCTCTCATGAAGCGGACGTCGACCCACATGTGAGAACAATCAGCCTGCTGTCCTCGGAGAATTCCTGCTACAGGTAAGAATCTTCGCTTTCTTGCATAAGAGAGTTTACTTACAAGACTTATTTTCCCTTTTTAAGTTTATAGGAAATTAAATCCCTTGGGTAAAAGATGCACTGTTTCAAAATGGTGCAAGTAAACTACCTTGCAGGCTTTGCAGGGCTTTTTTTTGCCTGAAAGTTAAATTTGTAATTATGTCATACTGTAGTTACATTGCTATACTAATATGCGCTTAGCTGTGCTGTACTTATTAAGTCCCCGGTTGATATTTGGATAACTGAGTCATTGATCAAGTTATTTCCCTTAGCCACAGCTGTACATCCTTACAGACTGCCTTGGTACTATCCAGCCAATATTCAGCACAAGTTAACTGGCCGGGAACAGCCACCAGCCAGTTAACTCTCCTCTCAGTGGATTTCTGGTCATTTTCAGAAACATTTAACTGATTATCACCGCTGAAAATGCCCAGTTAGCGCCAAAAATAAAGCCGGTGATGTTGGGGGCATCCTAGCAGCGTGACCAGTTAAGCTCAATATTCGGAACTTAACCAGCCAGGCTTAGCAGTCAAATAAGGCCGCATTAAAAGCAGGCCTATCTTTGCCCGCTAAGCCGTGGCTGGTTAAGTCTGAATATTGACTTAACTGGTCATACGCTAGCCAGCATTGAAAAATCCAGATATTCAGTGCCGGTCACTGGAAACGGCCTGGTATTGAATATCTGTGTTGAACGCTGGCAGTGGGCAAAGTGCTGCCGGCTGAATATTGGGCGTTATCTGTTTAGAGCTAGTGTGGTCCATTGCCACAGCTAGGGCACAGTTAACCAGTTAGCGGCAATATTTATTCTCTGAGGACAAGCAGGACAACACTTACCACACATGTGACATCATCTGATGGACCCTGGCACAGATGCTACCCAGCATTTTCAAAACTTCTGAAGCCTTTCGCAGCCCCATACTGCGCATGTGTGGGTGCTTTCCTACCCGACTCAATCGCATGGGACTAGCAGTCTGTTCTTTTCCACAATGTAGAGCAGTCGTGTTTCTTTTGCAGCGCCCCTCAGTGCAGCTGTTTTCTTGTATGCCTTCCCGTTTTGTGGCCATTCTCCAATGAGTGCTCAGGACTCCCTTTACCTCCTCTTCTTCCCTTATTTAGTTTCCCCTTAGTTTTTGTCAGCCCTTGTTAAGTTTTCTTTCTTTTTGGCACAACTCCATGTTCCCCACAGGCCTGATCTTCAGGTCAGGATTGTTCTTTTTTTTTTTTTTTAAATTGAGCCATTTGATTTCACTGCAGCTATTTTTGCCCCGATGTCCCTTAAAACCCCCAGTGATTTTAAAAAGTGTTCTCAGTGCGGCAAGGTCTTGTCTGTAACTGACCCTCACAGCTGGTGCTTGCCATGTCTTTGATCCAAAAATAACACCTCTAATTGTAACATCTGTCCTAAAATGCAGAAAAGGACCCTTAAGAATCGAGTGGTCTCCACCTGCCTCAACACTTTGCATTAATAGGACATCATCAGGCTGGGCATCATTGAAACCGATACTGGGGGCACAAAAGGATTTAGTGTCATTCTCACCGGCACTGAGGTACCCTGATGTTGGGCACTGAGTGGAAGCAAAGAGGCATTGACATTGGATCTCTTCGAAGCAAGGTGCCAGGCCCTCTGGTGCATCGGCATCACCAGTACCTGAGAAGCACTGGCACCAAGAGGACTGTTTCCCTTCAATGCAGTTGGTGCCGATATACTAGTCTCCTTGAAACCAGGACCAGCCTTCTGATTTGGCTCCATCATCTTTACAGGCTGTCCATACACCGACATCGGCCTTGACTTTAAAGATGCCTGTTCCCATGGAGCGGCTCTGAGCCTTATTACAGAAGGTCTTGGAGCAGATCTTGCTTTGGCATGATTCCAAGGCATTGAGGGCATCAATATTAACCATGGTACTGTCCCAGAACATCCTGAAGGCCCATACTCTGCCCATCACCCATTCATCGATGCCGGTGCCTCGCTGGGTGCCAGTGCCTGCTTCATCAGGGGAGAAAGCTCCCCTGAAATCCGGGAGGGGACTTGTCCCTCGGCACTCTTTCCTAGAGTCTGGACATGAATCCAGTCGACACAAGCAGGCTTCCTGTAAGGACTATTTCGCTGAGTCTGATACGGATTGTTTTGGGGCATTTAACATGGAACCAGAGGAACTCTCAAAGGAGGGATCTCTTGGTATACCCTCATACTTTTCTCCAGGAGGGAAGAAAGGCTTCCCCAGGGGAGCTTTCTTTTGTCTTTTTTTTTTTTTTTTTTTGAGGGAGATGACTAAGTCCATCCCATTTAATTTGAAGGTCAAGGATGAATCCAGAGTCAAGATGCTGGATATCCTTGACTATGATGCCCCTCCTAAGGAAGCTGTGACAATGCTGGTGCATGGCATCCTTAAAGGCAGTGCAGATGAGGAATTGGGAGACCCCTCTCTCTGCATAGCCAGTACTTAGGAAGGCAGGCTCTATGTATAGAGTGCAGAAAGCTCCCAGATTTGAAAAGTAGCAGCTTCCTCACCATTCCATGGTTGAATCCGCCCTTAAAATGGCCAAGAGTACCCACATCTCGGCACTTCCGGAGCATGATGCTAGGACTGGAGTCTTTTGGTAGAAAGGTTTCTCAGGGTTCTATGCTTATGTCCTGCATACAGTCCTACCGGCTCTACATTTGCATCCACTTGCAGAACTTGGTATGCTGTGTAGCAGAGTTTGTGGACACTGTGCCTGCAGAACAGGCTTCACAACTTTGTGAATTAGTATCCAAGCAGAAGAATTGTCAAAAGCACTGGGCTCAAGCAGCATATGATGCTTTTGATGTGGTGTCTAGGGTCTCTGCTTTAGGAACTGGCATGTGCAGACTCACATGGCTGTGTGTTTTGGATCTAGAACCAGCTGTTCAGGAGAAACTGGCAGATATCCCTTGCCAAGGTGATAATCTTTTTGAGGACACAATGGAGGAGGTTGCCAACTTAATCAAGAAATGTACTTAAACCATAAAGTCCCTAACTTGGCTCACTCGTTCTGTGGCCTCCATTTATCGGAGGTTTTCAGGTGGCAGCCATAGGAGACCCTACTACTTTCAAAGGTGTAGGTTCACCCCTCCTGCTTGTCTTTCCCAGAAATCCCAGTGCTCTCGTTCTTGCTCCTGGCAGCAGAGGTCCCAGCCAGCTCCCCAGTCAAAGCAGGGGATGAGCTTTTGACTGGCTCCATGAGAGCATAGCCACAATAGAAGTGATCGCCCCAGAGGTGTCACATCCATCGCTCCCTCCGGCTGCTCCTCCGCGGGAAGCAGGAGACGGCGTCCACCTCGACGAAGGCCGGCTTTCTTGAGGCCACGGAGGGGAGCCGGGGTTCGCCATAGAGATGGCCGCCCAGTCCGGGGCTGAGGTCGGAGGCCGGCGATCGCGGCTGCCGGACTCTCGATCGCCGGCTACGGGGGCTGTGTTTGTGCCAATAGGGGAAAAGGCGCCAAGGCGCGATGGCCGGCGTCTTCTTCATTCTTGGGCGCGGGAACCCAAAGCTCCGCCTCAGAGGAGTTGGACTGGAGGGCCGGCATGATGGATCCGCCTGGGAGTTCGATCCGAGCCAATCAGAAGGGTTCTGTTGATAACCAAGTTCTGATTGGCTGGCTATGTCTACGGAGGCTGGGTGGCTGACTGCCGAACAGTATTTAAGGAATGAGCCTGAGATGGATGGTTGCTTCAGGTTCTTTTACCCGAGGCCAGTCTCCGTGGTTCCTGTGTTCCGTGATTTCCTGGTGTTGTTGATTTTGGACTTTTGGACTGTTTCCTGGTTTACTCTGCTAGCTGCCTGCCTTGACCTCTTGCTTGACTTTGACTACGCTGTTAGCTGCCTGCCCCGATCTGCTGCCAGTTTGTGGACTTCTCCTTTCCACCTGCCACTTCTCTCCTGGTCCCAGTCCAGGTCAGTCCGTCGACCCCGCGGTTCCTGAAGTCCCGTTGACCGCCTGCAGCTGGGGGCTCAACCCCTGGTGAACGGCGGTCACCGCGGGTGAAGACTTGGGGTTGCACGGCTGTCCTTTGAGGTCCTTCGGGACCTTACGGGACCTAAGGGCTCACCTTCCTTGTGGACAAGACAGGAACCTGAAGCCATGAGCTCGCCTACGCAACCCGACCTACGGGACCTGGCTAAAATTCTCCAGCAGCAGCAGGAGCAGTTGAACGCCCTGTCGGGGGCCCTGCAGAATGTCTGCTCTCAGCTAACCACGGTCCAGGCTCAGAACCAGGCTGCTGCGGCGCACCAGCCCACTCGGTTTGATGGTGCCCCCGGAAGCTGCCGGGGGTTCCTCAACCAGTGCAACCTATACTTCAAGATGCAACCAGAAGCTTTTGCCTCAGACCAGATAAGAGTGGCCTATGTTATCTCCTTGCTTACGGGACAGGCCCTAACCTGGGCGTCCCCGCTATGTGAACAACAAGATCCGCTTTTGGACAACTACGCCGAGTTCCAACGCCAATTTCACATGGTGTTTGATCTTCCAGGAAGGCCATCTTCCGCTGCTTCCGAGCTGCTGCGGATCCAACAGGGCGAAGGGACCGTGACAGACTATGCAATCCGGTTCCTGACTCTGGCGACTGAATTGCGCTGGAATCAGGAGTCCCTATCTGCAATCTTTCTGGAGGGGCTTCAGGATCGAATCAAGGATGAACTGGCTGGCCGGGAGGTTCCGGGGCAGTTGGACGCTTTGATCTCGCTCTGTGTCCGGGTGGATACCCGTTTCCAGGAAAGGGCCAGAGCCCGTGCGGACCGGCGGAGGAGTTCTGGAGGCGGGCCCCGGTCTAGTCGGGTACTTTCCCCCCGACGGGGCTCCAATGAATCCAGAGCGACCTCTGAGGAACCTATGGTCATCGGCCGTCAACGGTTAACCCCGTCGGAAAGGACTCAACGTCTTCGGGGCGGCCTGTGCCTGTATTGCGGCGAGGCCGGTCATTTCATCCGCACTTGCCCCGCGGCAAATGGGATGGCCTACCCTGCCCTATCGCCCCGCTTTGCAAGTGACATCCATCCAGGGAACAGCGTTACCTCAGCCTGTCACTGAGGTGACTCCATTTTTGGGGCTTCAGGTGGGGGAAGACCACCGGGAGGACGCTCAATTTCTGATTTTACCCCGCACCATTCATCCTGTGGTACTGGGCCTGCCCTGGTTACGGCGTCACACTCCTGTTATAGATTGGACTTTAGGGAGAATTCAAGCCTGGGGTGGCGCCTGTACTGAGACCTGTTTGAAGGGTCGGGAATCCAGCTGTCCCGCGGTAGTAGCCACTCCTAGAACTGTGTCAGTCTGTCAAGATGCTCTACCAGAGGAGTACCGGGAGTTCGCTGATGTATTTAGTCCCGTAGAAGCAGATGTGCTGCCCCCACATCGGTCCTTTGACTGCGCTATTAATTTGATGGCTGACAAAATGCCACCGCGGGGCCGACTCTATACCCTGTCCTGAGAGGAAACGAAGGTCATGCAAGCCTACATCCAGGAGAATCTCCAGAAAGGGTTCATTCGTCCCTCCACGTCCCCTGCCGGGGCAGGATTCTTCTTCGTGACCAAGAAAAATGGCTCCTTGAGGCCCTGCATTGACTACCGGGGCCTAAATGCCATCACCGTTAAGGATCGATACCCCCTGGCCCTTATCCCGGAGCTGTTTGATCGGCTGCAGGGGGCCCAGATCTTCACTAAATTGGACCTCCGTGGAGCATACAACTTGGTCCGTATCCGGCAGGGGGACGAATGGAAAACTGCATTTAATACACATGACGGGCACTTCGAATACCGGGTGATGCCTTTCGGCCTGTGCCACGCCCCAGCAGTGTTCCAGAGATTCATAAACTTCGCTCTTGAAGACCTGCTTTATGCAACGGTAATTGTATACCTAGATGACATCCTGATTTTTTCCAAGGATCCCCAGCAGCATGTGGCCCACGTACGGACTGTTCTTCAGCATCTACGGCAATATCGCCTGTTTGCCAAACTCAGCAAATGCTCATTCCATCAGCAGACTCTGCCGTTTCTGGGACATATTATTTTACCTGGGGGTCTGCGAATGGATCCGGACAAACTTCGCACTATCCGGGAGTGGCCTCAACCCCAAGGTCTGAAGGCGCTGCAGCGGTTCCTGGGGTTCGCGAATTACTATCGTCAGTTCATTCCTCACTATTCGCAATTGACAGCTCCGCTGACAGCGCTCACTAAGAAGCATGCGAATGTTCAGAATTGGCCGGCCGAGGCGCAAGCAGCGTTTAGTCACTTGAAGAAAGCCTTCGAATCCGCTCCTATCCTTCAAGCCCCAGATCCTGACAAGCCTTTTGTGGTAGAGGTGGACGTCTCAGCTTTGGGCGCCGGGGCGGTCCTCTCTCAAGTTAACGCCAAGGGCCGGCGTCAACCTTGCTTCTTTTTCTCCCGGAAGTTCTCCCCTGCGGAACGCAATTATACTGTGGGAGACAGAGAGTTGCTAGCTTTGAAGTTAGCTCTGCAAGAATGGAGACATCTGCTGGAGGGGGCAGAGCACCGATTTACAGTGATTACGGACCATAAAAATCTTTTGTATCTGCAGGAGGCCCAAAGGCTGAATCCACGGCAAGCCCGCTGGTCGCTGTTCTTTACCAGATTCCGGTTTCAACTTGTGTTCCGGTCAGCTGCACAGAATACCCCTGCGGATTCCCTCTCCCGAGCCTTTGAAGCTCCAGAGGACATTGAAGAGCCTCATCCTATGTTGGACCCGGCCTGCCTCGGTGCGGCCCCGGGAGAGGTCACCCCGAGGTGGGATCTGGTGCCTCTTCAGGACCGGGAAAAAGTAATGCGTTGGGGACATTCGTCTGTATGGGCCGGACACTTTGGGTTCCAAAAAACCCTCCGTCTGATTTCTCGACAGTACCAATGGCCTCATATGAAACAAGACATCCTTCAGTTTGTCACGACCTGCCCGACCTGTGCCCGGACCAAGTCTGTGGTGGGGCGCCCCTGGGGAGATCTGCAGCCCTTGCCCGTTCCTGTAGCACCCTGGGAGGAATTGTCTATGGATTTCATCACGGATCTTCCTCGCTCCCAGGGGCACACAGTAATTTGGGTGGTGGTAGACCGGTTCTCCCGTATGGCACACTTCGTTCCCCTGCCAGGTCTTCCGTCGGCTGCACAGTTAGCCCAACAATTTATCCAACATATCTTCCGGCTCCATGGGTTACCAGTTAGGATCATCAGTGACCATGGAGCCCAGTTCACTTCACGATTCTGGAGAGCCCTGTGTTCTGTTCTGGGGGTTGCTACCCATTTCTCCTCTGCCTACCATCCGCAGACCAATGGGATGGTCGAAAGGATTAACCAAACGTTGAAGGGGTTCTTGCGGGCTTTTGTCAATAAGCGGCAAGACAACTGGGCATCTCTTCTTCCGTGGGCCGAGTTCGCCTATAACCACAGCGAACACTCTGCCTCTGGGCAATCTCCATTTTTTATGGTGTATGGACAACATCTGCGGCTTCCTTCGCCCATCCCCTCTGACTCATCTACGCCCATGGTCACTCAAACCCTGGCTGACCTGCGGGAGGTCTGGAATATGGCCCGAGAGCAGTTACAGAGAGCAGCTGCCAGGTATAAATCGTTTGCTGACCGACACTGGCGCTCTGCTCCGGTTTTGCAGCCAGGGCAAAAGGTATGGTTGAGCACCAAATACTTGAGGCTCCGGGTACCCTCTCGGAGGCTGGGGCCACGATACATCGGGCCGTTTGTTATCCAGTCTCGGATTGGAACAGTGACATACCGCCTGCGGCTACCCAGTACTTTGCGGATCCATAATGCCTTCCATGTTTCTCTACTGAAGATCTTTCAGGGGTCTAAATGGCATCCACAGAATAAAGAGTCAATTGTTCCAGAGGCTGACCCCGATCCCGAGTATGACGTGGAAGAAATCATAGACTCCAAGAGGCGCCGGGGGAAGCTGCTCTACTTGTTGTCATGGAAGCATTTCGGTCCCGAAGATAATTCCTGGGAGCCGGCTACCAATGTACATGCCCTGGAGTTGGTACGAGCCTTCCATGATCGATATCCTCAAAACCCTGGACCCAGGAGGAGGGGGGCATCCGGGGGGATACTGTCACATCCGTCGCTCCCTCCGGCTGCTCCTCCGCGGGAAGCAGGAGACGGCGTCCACCTCGACGAAGGCCGGCTTTCTTGAGGCCTCGGAGGGGAGCCGGGGCTCGCCGTGGAGATGGCCGCCCAGTCCGGGGCCGAGGTCGGAGGCCGGCGATCGCGGCTGCCGGACTCTCGATCACCGGCTATGGGGGCTGTGTTTGCGCCAATAGGGGAAATGGCGCCGAGGCGCGATGGCCGGCATCTTCTTCATTCTTGGACGCGGGAACCCAAAGCTCCGCCTCAGAGGAGTTGGACTGGAGGGCCGGCATAATGGATCCGCCTGGGAGTTTGATCCGAGCCAATCAGAAGGGTTCTGTTGATAACCAAGTTCTGATTGGCCGGCTATGTCTACGGAGGCTGGGCGGCTGACTGCCGAACAGTTTTTAAGGAATGAGCCTCAGATGGATGGTTGCTTCAGGTTCTTTTACCCGAGGCCAGTCTCTGTGGTTCCTGTGTTCCGTGATTTTGGACTTTTGGACTGTTTCCTGGTTTACTCTGCTAGCTGCCTGCCTTGACCTCTTGCCTGACTTTGACTACGCTGTTAGCTGCCTGCCCTGATCTGCTGCCAGTTTGTGGACTTCTCCTTTCCACCTGCCACTTCTCTCCTGGTCCCAGTCCAGGTCAGTCCGTCAACCCCGCAGTTCCTGAAGTCCCATTGACCGCCTGCAGCTGGGGGCTCAACCCCTGGTGAACGGCGGTCGCCGCGGGTGAAGACTTGGGGTTGCACGGCTGTCCTTTGAGGTCCTTCGGGGCCTTACGGGACCTAAGGGCTCACCTTCCTTGTGGACAAGACAAGAGGCTCAATTTTTTTAAGATTGCCCCTTGTTACCTCAGACCGATGGGTTCTCAAAATAGTCTGGGGGGGGGGATGTTATGCCCTTCATTGGCGAGAACTTCCTCCAAATTGCCCACTGAAAGTGGTGAAGTTCAGCTCTTAGTATCAGGCCATGCTTGTAGAGGAACTACCTTCCCTTGTACAGGCCAACTTGGTTGAACCTATGTCACCAGGGAATGAAGAGAAAGGATTCTATTCCAAGTACATCCTTGTTCTCAAGAAGACAGGGACATTTTGTCTCATCCTAGACCTAAGGGTCCTGAACAAATATTTGGTCAAGGAATAGTTCAGGATGGTTTTCCTGTGCATCCTAATTCCCATAATTTAGGCAAATGCTTGGCTATGCTCTCTGGACTTAAAGGATGCTTACACCCACATACAGATATGTCCCTGTCACAGGAACTGTCTCAGATTTTGAGTAGGGAAACATCATTACCAGTACTGTGTCCTGCCTTTTGATCCCACATCTGCCCCCAGAGTATTCACAAAGTGTCTTACCATAGTCACAGCATCACTCTGCAGGCTGGGAGTGCATGTATATTTCCCTACCTGGATGTTTGGTTGGTCAAGAGCACATCCAAGGAAGGTGCTCAGGAATCAATACAAAGAACCATTTGGGTGCTGGAGCTACTAGAATTCATTGTCAGCTGAGTCCCATCTTCTTAGAGTTCAGCAATTGGAGTTCAAAGGAGTCCTGCTAGATATGGTTCAGGAAGCCTTCCTTCCACCTGCTAGACTTGATGCCCTAATCAGCATCAGGCATCAGGTTCAACAGAGCCAGCAGATCACAGCTCAGCAGATGTTGAGGTTATTAGGCTACATGGCCTCCACGGTGCATGTCACACCCATGGCACGTCTTGATTTGAGAGAACCCTACCTTCCCAGTGGTGTCAGGTCTCAGGGTACCTAGCAGAGGTCATCTCTGTCACTCCCGAACTTGTGGATTTTGGCCCAATATGGTCCTGGGACTTCCATTTAAAATTCCCTCTCCAAATAAGACACTGACTACAGATGCATTCATCCTGGGCTAGGGAGCTCACACGGATGGGCTTCACACTCAGGTTCATTGGTCTGCTTTATATCAGTCTCTTGGAGCTGAGGGTCATTTGGAACTCTCTAAAGGCTTTCAGAGATCTATTGATGTATCAAATTATCGTCATTCAAACGGACAATCAGGTTGCATTGTATTATGTCAACAAGCGGGAAGCCACGGGATCGTATCTCTTGCATCAGGAAGCAGTTGAGATGTAGCATAAGTACAAAAGTACATAAGTATTGCCATACTGGTACAGACCAAAGGTCCATCAAGCCCAGCATCTTGTTTCCAACAGTGGCCAAACCAGGTCCCAAGTATCTGTCAAGATCCCAAAACAGTACAATACATATTATGCTGCATATTCTAGAAATACGTAGTTGATTTTTTCCCAAGTCAATTTTAATAATGGTCTATGGACTTTTCCTTTAGGAAGCCATCCAAACCTTTTTTAAACCCCAAAAGGCTAACCGCTTTTACTACATTATCTGGCAATGAATTCCAACATTTTCTCCAATTCATAAATCTGTAAAATTAGCTTCATTGCATACCCCCTAGTACTAATATTTCATGGGCCTCCAGCCATGGAATGGAGCCCAGAGCCTCATACCTGATGGGAAAAGACAACTGGTAGATAGACTGAGCCGGGTGATTCAACCACACAAGTGATCTCTCAGCATGGGTGTCTCCCAGGAGATCTTCTAAAAGTGGGACCCCCCTTCCGTGGATCTATTTGCCATTTAACAGCTTCCAGAAAAGATTCCAATAAGAGGTCATATAATTTAAATGGAAGAGGTTTGCCGTCTCATGTGAGGGCAAGGCCTTAGATCTTTTTTCTTGCTCTACCCAAAAACTGCATGAATACCTGTTGCACCTTTCTGAGTCTGAACCCAAAACCAACTGTGTAAGGGTTCACCTCAGTGCAGTTGGAGCTTACCATCACCAAAGGTAAAAGCCATCTCTGTACAGCCTCTAGCTGTCCATTTTATGAGAGGTTTGCTTTTGATTAAGCCCTCAGTCAAACCTGCCAAAATATCATAGGACCTCAACATCATCCTAACTCAGCTGATGAAAGCTCCTTTTGAACCACTTGCCATCTGAAGTTCTTGACATGGAAAGTTGCAGTCCTGGTGGTGGTCACATTAGCACGCAAGGTCAACGAGCTTCAGGTCCTAGTAGATGATCCACCTTACATGAAATTTCAACATAATAGAGTAGTTTTTCATGCACATTCTAAGTTCCTTCCAAAGGTAGTGTTGGATTTCCATGTTAATCAGTCAATTGTCCTGCCAACATTTTTTTCCTAAAGCCTCATGCCCATCCTGGTGCACACCTTGGACTGCAAGCAAGCCTTAGCCTTCTATCTGGAGCGGACTAAAACTCATAGTCCACCCAGCTTTTTGTTTCTTTTGACACAAACAGGATGAGGGCAGCCATTGGTAAACACACTTTATCCAACTGGCTATTGCATTCCCTTTACTCATGCTTAGGCTGGGCTGGCTCTGGAGGGTCATGTCACAGCTCACAATGTCAGAGCCATAGCTGCATCGGTAGCCCACTTGAGTTCAGCCTCCATTGAGAAGATTTGCAGAACTGCAACGTGGTCTTCAGAATACACATTCACATCTCACCACCACTGCCTTGAACAGGATTCCTGACACGACAGTTAGTTTAGTCAGATGGTTCTATAGAATTTGTTTGGAGTCCAGAATCCAACTCCATCCTACTAGGCCCATTTTATTTTGTGTGAGGTTCCACCTACACAATAGGAATGTATATAAAGTTTAGTTTAATTGGTTGCTTGTTGGCCTTGCCTGTTGCAAGTTCCTATTGTCCATCGTTTGTTGTTTTCGGTGAGCCTGGTAGCTAGAGATTCCCACATGTGGCAAGTATTGTCCTGCTTGTCCTCAGAGAAAGCAAAATTATTTACCTGCAGAAGGTGTTCTCCGAGCACAGCAGGATAGATATTACCACATACCCTCCCACCTTCCCTAGGAATTGTTTTCTCTAAGCTTTCTACTCAACTGCTGGTCCCGTGCGATTGAGTCGGGCTGGAAAGCACCCACGTATGCATGGTATGGGGCTGCCAAAGGCTTCTGAAGTTTACAGAATGCTAGGTAACATTCATGCCCTGCTCTATCAGATGATGTCACCCACATATGGTAATGTGTGTCCTGCTGTCCTTTCAGAATACCTGCTACAAGTGAGTAACTTTGCTGTCTGATAACCAGATAATTATCCAGATAAGGTTAGGACAGCAAAAATGCTTTCCTAATATTATCTGGGTAGGTATTTGGATAGTGGACTGAATATCATCATTAATCTGGATATCACAGCAGTTAGGGCTGAATCCAGATATTCAGCACCAGCCATTGTACAGATACCAGCTCTGAATACATAGATTTTAATTCACATGCGATGGCCAGCATTTTTTTAAAATGCTGACCACCCTAGACAAATATTGACCCATAAATGTATACTGTCAGTATCTGACAGACAAATATAAGTATAATCAAAAACTGTTGTGGTATATAAGCTTTCAAAACCTCACAGAGGTCGCTTTGCTTCTGCAGAGTGGAGTAATCCAATATTAGAATGCTAACAATGCTACAGTAATACTGGGATTATGCTGCAGAGTGCACTTTATATCATATGTCCTGGTCTTTTTAAAGATTATTTTTATTGTTTTACATCAGAAATCTGATACACATTGAGGGGGTATCATTTTAAGGATTCCCCTAGTTTTAGGCGCTATGAACTCATGTAAATGTTGGTATTTTAGTCATTTTTGCACACAAATGACCTTTTATATAATACCACATGGGTGTGCATGTTAGGCACAAACTTTTACTGTGGGCATATATAAGGGTGGAGTTTGGGTGGAGCATGGGCGGAGGCTACACTTATGTGCATAAATTATAAAATTCCTTAATTTATGCGCATATGTGCAGAAAGTACCCACTAACATTTACACTAACCCTCGAGCCAGTGTATGCCCTAGTACCTACACATACGTGTGTTCTTTCAAACCTACACTAGCATTTTACAAAGTCAAGTAGGCATGTGTTTTATGAAAAAGGCATATAAAAAAACGTGTGTTAACGAGACTCAACTTTATAAAACTAACCTCTTGGTGCTTGCTGCTAAAATAGTAATAGCTATGCCATGGAAATCTTATCTACTGTTTATACACACCAATGCCTTTCACCTCTTTTCTCTGCCATGTAATTAATAAAATACCATAAGTACTGTAAATAATGCATACATTTAATGGTTGAATGTGAATTTGGATCCTTAGCTTCCAAACCTGAGCCCTGCTGATGGAAACACATTTGTGGCATGCTGGGTATTTCCCATAGTCCTTTGTTGCAGGCTCCCTTCCTTCAAGTATGAGACCTACCTGTTTGTGAACCTTTGTAAGTTGCTCCAGGTTGTTCTCAAGAAAGGAAATCTTCTGTTTCTGGGAATGAATCCCCCCACTGTCTTCGGGTTCCACTTCTGAACTCTGCCCCAATAAGACAGGAGGGAGAAGGGAAGAAACAACAGTCAGAATAGAAGCAGGACTACAAGTCCTTGAATGTATTGTGAAAGGAAGTTGTAAAATCATGGTAGGATGGATTGCTCATCTGATTTTTCTGTGCCAGAATGTACTCATGGAGAACAAATTGCTTGGGACTGGGCAGCAACTAGATTTCACCCAGCTTGGCCTCCCAAATTGATTTGTCTCCATAGACAACATAGGGCTATTTTATTTGGGAAACCGAGCTGGCCAGCTTTGTTCAAGTACAATGTTGAGAAAAAGTTTGTGAACCCCAAGTATAATATTGAGAATTACAAGCTTTTATGATTATATGCTTGTTTAATTAAAATCACTCTTTTTGTGTGCAATAAAAAGGTTATAAACAACAATTTTCTTGAGACACAATAATGTACACTGTAGGAACAAGCCATTCTGAATCAGTGTGTGAAATAATAACTTAATTAATTAATTTGCTATTTAGAATTATACTTAAACAACTGCAGAGACGCCAAGGGTGGCCCATGCCAAAACTGGAGATTTACCATTGCAATGCTGATGATTTAAGGCCAATGAGTGAGATTCCTCTTGCAGGCCCCTGCCAACTCATAACTAGCTCTAGGATATGTACATTCCAAAAACTGACATATTCTAATCAATAGATAGAAAATAAAAAATCTTTTTTACCTTTGTTGTCTGGTGATTTTACTTTCTAATCATGTTGGTCCCAGTCTTTGGTTTCTGCGTTCCTCTGAGTCCCACCTCATGGATACAGTATTTCTCCCTCTTCCACGCAGATTCTGGCATCATTTAGCTCTCACCCCCCTCCCCTTGTGGTGTGGTGTAGTATGGTACAGCAGCCCTCTCCTTTCCCAAGTTCTTCCCTCCCCTCTCCTTCCTTACCCTCATGGTATGAAAGCTCAGTCCTTTCCCTTTCCCCCTTCCCTGATTCGGCAACACTCTCTGTGTCTCTCACTCCCTCATCCCCCCCCCCCCCCATCAGTCCTTTAAATGTTTGCTGGTCCGTGGGACCTTCCCTCTGCTGGTCCCGCCTCTTCTGATTCTACTTCCTGTTTCTGGAGGAGGCAGGGCCAGCAAAGGGAAGGTCCTGCAAGCTGGCTCATGTAGCCTATTCTCAGCACTACTGCTACTGCTGCTGCTGGTGATCTAGGTGAGACACTTAAAGGACCTTGGGAGCCAGAGAGAGTTGCCAAACTGGGGAAGGGAGATTGCTGCCTTACCATGAGGGGAGGGGAAAAGCAAAGCATCAATACTGGAGAAAAGGACACTTGTGTGTGTGAGCTGGAGAAGGAGGCTCAATGCATGTGTCACATGCCTGATGCATGTGACTTGGCATGTCTGCAATTGAGTAACAAGTAAACCAACCTGTAGAATAAATCTGTACAACTGTTTTTGGGCAACCTTTCCTATACAAAGAGCCAAAGGTTTTCAGTTTGGTCTTCATAGAAGTTAGTGGGAACTCATCATGTCACGAAAAACAAATTTCAAAGGACCTATGCAAACGTGTAGCTGATGCTCATCTGCCTGAACAGGGTTAGAGTACTATTTCTAAATCATTTGGAGCTCCATCCATGCTCTGTCAGACAGATACTCTTCAAATTGAGAACCACTGCACTCTAAAAAGAACATTGCTGCCTCCAGTTTACTTACAAGCATTTGGAAGACCCACTAGATTTCTGGAATAATGTTTTCTGGACAGATGAGTCAAATTAGCAAAGATACTTACTTGTGGCAGGTGTTCCCTGAGGACAGTAGGCTGATTATTCTCACATCTGGGTGACTTCATCCAACAGAACCCGGTGCGGACGCTGACTAGCAAGTAATGTAGAAGCTTCTAGCAGCATCCCACCATTCATGCACTGGTGGCTTCCCACCCGATGCGTGAGTGCGGGTCCTCCAGTCAGGTGAAAAAGCAAAAAGCAGATACCATACAACTAAATTCAACTCCTAGGGGTGGTGGGAGAGTATGTGAGAATAATCAACCTGCTGTCATCGGAGAACACCTGCTATAGGTAAGTATCTTTGCTTTCTGCGAGGACAAGCAGGCCTTCTTATTCTCACATCTGGGAATCTCTAGCTACCAGGCTTACCAAAAACAAGAAAGCTAGGATAGCTGAGTCTCAAAACATCGAGATCAAAACTTCAATCAACCTGAAACTATATACATACTAGCTGTGTAGGTGCAGCCTGGAACAGAATAAAACAGGGCCTAGGAGGTTGGAGTTGGATTCTAAACACCGAACAAATTCTGTAGAACTGCCTGTCCAGACCGACTGTCGCGTTGGATATCCTGATCAAGACAGTAGTGGGATGTGAATGTGTGGACTGAAGACCACATTGCAGCATTGATCTCAAGTGGGCTACCGACACAACCATGGCTCTAACATTGTGAGCTGTGACATGTCCCTCAATAATCAGCCCAGCCTGGGCACAAGCAAAGGAGATGCAATCTGCTATCCAGTTTGAAAGTGTGCATTTGCCAATGGCCATCCCCATTCTGTTGGAGTCAAATGAAACAAAAATTTGGGTGAACTGTCTATGAGCTTGAGTCCACTTCAAGGTAAAAGCTAAGGCTCGCTTGCTTGCAGTATGCTTTCGCCAGGATGAGCATGTGATTTGGGGAAAAAGGTTTGAACAGCAATTGACTGGTTAATATGGAACTTAGGGTACAGGTGGAGAACTACTCTGTTGTGATGAAATTTAGTATATGGTGGATGAGCCACCAGGGCCCGGAGCTCACTGATTCTGTGAGCTAAAATGACCGCCATCAGAAACACAACTTTTTTGGTCAAAAATTTCAGATGACAGGAATTCAGAGGCTCAAAAGGAGCTTTCATCAGCTTGGTGAGGACTACGTTGAGATCTCATGACACAATGGGAGGATTGGTAGTGGGCTTTGTTAGCAACAAACCTCTCATGAAGCGAACAACTATAGGCTGTACAGAGATGGACTCGCCTCCAACCCGGTGATGATAAGAGCCAGATTCACTGATATGAACCCTTAAGTTGGTTTTCAAACCAAACTCAGAAAGGGGCAGAAGGCACTCAAGTAGTTTTTGTGTAGAGAAAAAAAAGGGATCACATCAGACAGCAAACCTTCTCCACTTAAAAGAGTAACATCTCTTAGAGGAATCTATTCTGGAAGCCAGCAAGATACGGGAGCCACCCTCAGGCAATTCCAGGGGTTCGAGTTCTACGCTTTCAACATCCAAGCCGTGAGGGCCAGGGATTAGAGGATGGGATGCAGAAGGGAACCCTCATTCTATGTGGTGAGGGTCGCAAAACAGTCCAATCTCCACAGATCTTTGGAGGATAACTCCAGAAGAAGGAACCAGATCTGCTGCGGCCACTAAGGAACGACCAGAATCATGGATCCCTGATCTTGCCTGAGTTTTCGTAAAGTCTTCTCTATGAAAGGTATGGGAGGATACACATACAGGAGTCCCTGTCCCCAATGCAGGAGAAAGGCATCTGACGCTAGTCTGCATTGTGATCAAAGCCTGGAGCAGAACTGTTGTTCAGATGAGTGGCAAAAAGATCCACCGAGGGCACTTAGTTGCGGGTGGGTCTGGGTGGGCCTGGGCTCACCCAGTTTGGCTCAGGCCCACCCAGCAGTGGTGCACCCTTCACAATGCTGTCAGCAGCACTGAGGAGCAAGCTAGGTTCCTCTGGAGCTGCTGTTTTACATCTCCCTCTCTGCAACACGTCTGCCTTCAAAGAAGGGTCACTGGAAGCTTGCTACCGCTGGCTGACCCAGATGCCTTCCCTCTGCTGTGTTCCCCCCCGCCCCCCCCCCCCCCCCCCCATACACAACTCTGTGCAATTTCCTGTTACAGCCTGGGTGGAATGCAGCAGAGGGAAGACTTCTGGGTCAGCCGGCAGTAGCGACAGCGATTCTTACATGCTGCCGGTGACCCTTCTTTAAAGACAGACACGTTGCAGAAAAGGGAGATGCTGCCAGGAGTGGATGGGAAGGACAGAATAATAAATTCTGCACAGGAGGTGGTAGGAGAGAGGGAAAATTCTTGGGCACGGGTGTGGATGGGAAGAAGAAATGCTTCATTTGGGGGATGGTAGGACAGTGAAAATTGTTGGGCATGGGGGTGGATGGAAAGGTGGATGCTGCGAGGGTGGTAGAAGAGAGGGACAACTGTTGGACATGGAGTGGAGTAATAATTGTTGGACATGAGGGGGAGGGAAGGAGAGATGCTGCAAGGCAGGAAGAGGGAAAATTGTTGCATGTAGTGTGGGGTGGGGAGAGGGAGAGACAGATGCTGCACAGGAGAGAAAGAAATGTTGAAGCTGGGAAGGAGGGAGGAATAGATGCTGCATAGAAGAGGTGAAGGACAAGAGGAAGAATTGTTGGTCCAGGGAGGAGGGAGGGAGAGAGGAAGAGATAGAAATATAGAAAAATGACAGCAGATAAGGACCAAATGGCCCATTCTCAGTAACCACTAACTCCTCCTTTCCCCAAGGGATCCCATGTGCTTGCTCCACGCTTTTTTGAATTTTGACACAGTCTTTCTCTCCACGACCTCCACTGGGAGGCCATTCCACGTGAAAGAGTATTTTCTTACATTCAACTTCAGCCTATTTCCTCATAACTTCATCATATGCACTCTCATTCCACAGTTTCCCTTCAATTGGAAAAGGCTCTCCTCATGCACATTAATGCCACTGAGGTATTTAAACATCTCTATCATATCTCCTCTTTCCCGACTCTCTTCCAGTGTATACATGTTGAGGTTCATAAGCCTTTCCTTATATATTTTATGATGGAGACCGCTTACCAATTTTGTATCCACCCTCTGGACTGACTCCATCCTGTTCATATCTTTCTGTAGGTGCGGTCTCCCGACTTGCACGCAGTACTCTATATGGGACCTCAACAGGGCACTATTACCTCTTTTTTCTTGCTTGTCAACCCTCTCCTTATGCATCCAAGCATCCTTCTGGCTTTGGCCATCAACTTAGCTACATGTTTGGCCATTTTAAGACACAATCGCTCCCAAGTCCCATTCTCCTTCCATACACAGAAGAACTTCACCCCCTGTATTAAACCTTTCCCTTGGATTCTTGTGACCCAAGTGCGTGACCCTGCATTTCTTAGCATTAAATCTTAGTTGCCAATTACTGGACCATTCTTCGAGCTCCACCAGATCCTTCCTCATGCTATCCACACCCTCTGGGGTATCCACCCTATTACAGAGTTTGGTATCATCCACAAAAAAACAAACCTTACCAAACAGACCTTCCGCAATATCACTCACAAAGATATTATGACCGATCCCTGTGGCACACCACTGATAACATCCCTTTCCTCAGAGCAAGCTCTATTTACCACTACCCTCTGTCTCCTCCCGCTTAACCTGTTTTTGACCCAGTCAGTCACTTTAGGATCCATACTAAGGGCACTTAATTTGTTTATCAGTCACCTGTTCAGAACTGTGTCACAAGAGAGAGAGAAGGATGAGACAGGGAAATGTTGTACATGGTGGTGAAAGGGAGGGAGAGATGCTGCAGGAAGAGGATAGAGATGTTAGATTTGGGATGCAAGGGAGAGAGAGAGGGAAGAGTAAAAAACAGGGAGTGATATTGAACATGAGAGTGGAGAGGGAAGGAGAGATCTGCACAGGAAGGAGGGGAGAAGTTGGGAAATGTTGGATCCAGGGGCAGAAGGGAGTGAGGAACAGATGCTGGACTATGGGTGGGAGGGAAGATGTTGGGCTGGGAAGAACAAGGGAGCAGATACTAGGCTAGAAGGGGGGAGACACTGGGAATGCTGGAAACATGTGGGAGAGGCCAAGGAGTAGGGGTGGCAAGGAAATGAAAGAGAGGAGGTGGTAAGGAAATGAATGAGAGGAGGATAGTGATTACAGGGGGGCAATGGTAATGGGGAGTAGATTGAAGATGGAAGGGAATGGAAGGCTGAGAAAGGAGTGAGAAGAGGAATAGGAGAGCTAGTGGGTGAAAGGAGGAGATGGAAATCTGATAGGTATCTGAAACGTAAACAGAAGGAAAGGGGTTAGAAAGTGGGTGAAATTTGAGTGGACAGAGAGGCAGAAAAGAAAAAAAATGGGGAAAGAGCTAAAATGGAAAGAAAATATTATCAGAGGGAATGGAACAAGGGAGGAAAGAGGAGAAAAGACAAATGGGCAGCAGCTACTTCAAGGAGAATTAGCAGAAGACAGACAGGAAAATGGAAAAGAAAAACTGGAACCAACATGATGGAAAAATATAATGTCCAGACAACAAAGGTAGAAAAGGCATTTTATTTTGAATTTATTTACTGAAATATGTTAGCTTGGGAAATGTGTATAGCAGATGTCTTTTTATCGTGTTCAGTAGAAAAGGAAATACATTTCTGTTTTTATTTCTTCACTGTTGCAGTACTTGCCCAGGTTCCCAGTGCAATTTTTGTCTATACATTTTTATTTCTAATTTGTGGTCCCTTGTTCTGTATTTGATGAGGGTCTGTCTTTGGAGGGGAGGTAGAGAGGAGAGGGAATTGGCAGGAGGCCTTTATTTTTTGCTCTGGGTCCTAGCATGTCTAACATTAGCCCTGACCCAGTGGCGTAGCTAGGGGGGAGGCGCAGGGGGAGCGGTTGCTCCCCTAAACAATCTTTTAGAAAAAAATGGCGCCTATGCACTAGAGGCGCCTGCAGTCTCATACTGTTTTAACTTTTCCTCCTGGCTGCTGCGCTGTTTAGTTATGTTCAAACAGAAGAAATCTGCATGAAACAAAATATTTATTTTTATTTTGACTTATAAAACCACTTGTCCCTGAAACATGTCTCAAAACAGAATAATCCATTTGTGTATCTACAATGTAAAAACTTCTACAAAACAGATGAAGTGAAGATGTGATTCCATGTGTCCCAATAAAAGGAGTTTAATTTAATTTTACTTCCATTTAAATTCAGTATATTCCATCTTTATAACACCAGCTCTGGAACTCTTTGCCGGAGGATGTGGTAACAGCGGTTAGCTTTCTAGGTTTAAAAAAGGTTTGGACAAGTTCCAGCAGGAAAAGTCCATAGTGTGATATTGAGACAGACATGGGAAGCAACTGCTTGCCCTGGGATTTGTAGTATGGAATGTTGCCATGATTTGGGTTTCTGCAGGTACTTGTGACCTGTCTTGGCCACTGTTGGAAACAGGATACTGGGCTAGATGGATCATTGGTCTGACCCAGTATGGCTACTCTTATGTTCTTATGTTCTAAGTCAGCAGTTCAGAAAGAAAAGTACTGAGGTATACAGCTATTTGATAGTGGGGACATAAAATGAAAGATCAATGCCAGACAGATGTAAAGAAGGAAACAGTGGCGTAGCCACAGGTGGGCCAGGGCCCACCCACTTAGGGCTCAGGCCCACCCAACAGTAGCACATGTTTAGCGGTAGCTGGTGGGGATCCCAAGCTCCGCCAGCTGAAGACTTCCCCCTGATGGTAATGACTACTACTACTACTATTTAGCATTTCTATAGCGCTACAAGGCATACGCAGCGCTGTACAAACATAGAAGAAAGACAGTCCCTGCTCAAAGAGCTTACAATCTAATAGACAAAAAAATAAATAAAGTAAGCAAATCAAATCAATTAATGTGAACGGGAAGGAAGAGAGGAGGGTAGGTGGAGGCGAGTGGTTACGAGTCAAAAGCAATGTTAAAGAGGTGAAAACACTACTCTCCACGATACCGGCACCTGTGCATTCTCAGTTTTCAGTCATGCCTGCTTTAGACTGCCAAGGTGGAAAGAAGCGTTTTCTCGCCAGCTGAGATTTTTTTTTTTTTTGGGGGGGGGGGGGGGGTAGAACACTTGGTGCTCACCCACTTCTTGCCTAGGCCCACCCAAAATCTGTTGTCTAGCTATGCCCCTGGAAGGAAAGGAAGAAGACGAGAGAGAAGTGAAAAGGCCAACCTGGAAAAGAATTTGGAAGACTGACTCATGGAACGTGGAAAAAAAAAAGACTGAGACCAGCCCAATTAGAAAGTTAAATTCCCAGACAACAAAGGTAAAAAAGAAAAAATTATTTTTATGTAATACTTTGTAAGGACTGAGATGTACCTGCTTTGTAAAATGTATATTTTTTTCTTTTTTTCTATTTTTATTTTGCAAAGTACAGGAGAAAATACATTCTGTTTCTCTTTTACCAGTATTGCACTGAGTCTGGCTTTCTTGGGCAGAGTGGAGGGGGTCTCTATTTCAACTTTTGTTTGTATGTTTTTTTTTGTAGCTCCCTATTCTGTATTAGGTAAGGGTCTGTCCATGTTCTGCATGTGCGACTGAGATGAAGGATTCTGCTAGCATGTAATGTCTGTGTAGGAATGTGTTACAGTGCAGCTTGTTCCATTTTCCCAACAGTAGGTATTTTGGTGCTCTAGAGTCCAATGTAAAATATATAGCACTGTCTTTTCATAGGTGGGTTAGGGCTGTTATGGTGTAGTAAGTTTGATGTTCTAGGGCACTGTTTCCCAAATTGGACCTGAAGTACCCCCTTGCCAGTCAGGTTTTCAGGCTATCCACAATAAATATGCATGAAATTGATTTGCATATATTGCCTCCATTACATGCAAATTCATTGTGGATAGCCTGAAAACCTGAATGGCATGGGGGTACTCCAGGTCCAATCCAGGACCACCTAGGGAAACCTCTCTAGAGCCCAGTGTAATATTTGTAAAACTGTCTTTTCATAGGTGGGTTAGAGCTATTATGGTGTTGTAAGTTTTCAGTGTAGATTTTGGGTGTCATTTTGCAGAGTTTTGTGTCCTATTTGTCTGGTCCTATGTGAAAGTAGGTTGTGGGGCAGGGGCTGCCTTTGGTGGCACTTGTCACACAAAATAAAAATGCTCATGACTAGTGGTCTCCACATCCTGTAGAGCCACCATACAAACAAAAGCCCATCTGATTTAAATAAAGTGTCCAGCACTGGAAGGAGTGTATGTACTGTTCCTGGGGTGATGGTCACAATTTTAATATTTTTACTTGTAGTTAAGAAGACAGGTTGCCTGCTCTGGCCAGTCCAGGGATCTCTTCTGCGTCCTGACTCCTTGTAAGCAGGACGCAAAAGAGACAGCCTGTATTAATCATTGCCCGCCACAGCCACTGCACCTGAGAACAATACAGGCACTGCTGTCTAGCTGACACCAACCGGCACCTATTTTATAAAAGTCTGCTCCCCATGATGTCAAAAGCTGGCTATGCCTCTGCCCTGACCCTTGCTGTAGATGGTGGGGATACCCAAGCTGCACCAACTGATGATCTCTTCTGAAGGTGGCCAAAACTCCCGTCTACTAATCTTGGCAGATGGTGGCAGCATCCTTGAGCCACCGACAACTAAGCATGTATGGGGTGCTATCATTGATGGCTGAAGGAGTTGCTGCTACTGCCTGCCAAGCTTGGCAAAAGGGCTGTTTTTGGAGGAAGTCTTCAGCTGACAGAGCTTGGGAATCCTCATGAGCTAAAGTATTTATATTTTGAGTTGGGAGGTGCTGGGGGAAGGGTTTAGAGCAGGGGCGTAGCCACGGGTGGGCCCGGGTGGGCCTGGGCCCACCCAATTTGGGGTCAGGCCCGCCCAGCAGCAGAGCGATTCCGGTGGCTCCCTTCCCCGTGGCGTGCAGCAGCTTTCACGGTTCACCCCATCTTCCCTCACCCTCCTTGCAGGCCCGCCGAGCAGCGATTCCGGTCGCAGGCTCAGCTTCGGCTCGCACACGCTGCCTGCCCGCTGCCGCTCAACAATCTCCTTGCAGCTCCTAAGCGACAGCGCGAACCCAGAAGCCAGAGACTTCCGGGTTCGCGCTGCCGCTTAGGAGCTGCAAGGAGATTGAGCGGCAGCGGGCAGGCAGCGTGTGCGAGCCAAAGCTGAGCCTGCGACCGGAATCGCTGCTGGGCGAGCTGAGGGGGAAGCAAACGGCTCGTTGCCATCATCAGACTGAGACTCTTGGGGGAAAAAAATAGCTGCACTGCAGGCAACAGCAAAAGTGTGAGTCACACTGCAAGCAGGGAGTCCATGCTTGCAGAATTAACAAGAAGAGAGCCCAGAATAGTCTAGAAGATGTGAGCAATATGGCCACAGGGGAGTATAGGCTGCCTGTTGATCAAGAGGAGAGACTGGGAGCGCTATCTAGAGGAAGAAAGGGAAGAGGGGATAACAAATCTCACCAAACACTCAAACCCTCCCTCTAGCAATGTTGAATCACTACTCTCCCCATATTCACTCACACTGTCCAGCACATTCAGCTTTTCCTATACTCACCCAATCCCCTGTCATTCAATCCTATCCATTAACTTACTCATCTCTCTGTCACTTACAATTCCCATCCATTCACTCAGTCTTCTTGCCACTTTTAGCCCACCCATCCACTCATAATCCCCCATTCACTTACTCAGCCACCCTCTGCAAATCAAATCCCTAGTGTCTACTGACTCACTTGTCATCTCTCCATTAATTTACTCATTCACTCCCAGTATGCGCACTCACTCGGCCCTCTTAGTTTTTAAAACATTTTTGCTTTGTTTAGCTCTTTTTCTTTTTGTAGCGGCTACTTGCAGCAGTGGCCAAGAAACGAAGATTGGAGGGAGGAGCGGGAGGCAGGAAGTAAGAGAGAGAGAGAGTGGGGACTCGGGAGAGAAGGAGGGGAGATGGAGCGGGAGGCAGGAGGTAAAGAGAGTGGGGTGAGAAGAAGGGGAGATGGAGAAGGGCTGGAGAAAGAGAGAAGCTACTGGTGATAAGGATGGGGAGAAAGGGGGGGATCCTGGCAGAGATCAGAAAGAGGGAAGAAGCTGGAAGGAAGGGTAGGGAGAGAAACAGAAGACACATTGAAGGATGGGGAGAAAAAGGGGGGAAATGATGAATGTAAAAGGGTAGAGAGAGAGAGAGAGAGAGACACTGAATAGAAGAATCGGGAGAGGGGGTAGACGGATAGAAGGATGGGGAGAGAAAGAGGGAAAACAGATGGAAGGATGGGGAGAGAAAGGGAAAACGGAAGGATGGGGAGAGAAAGAGGGAAAACAGATGGAAGGGTAGGGAGAGAAAGACATTGGATGGAAGGATGGGGAGAGAAAGAGGGGAGATGGATGAAAGGATGCAGAGAGAAAGGGAAGAGACTGGAAGGATGTGGAGAGAGAAGGGACACTGAACAGAAAAGGATAGAGAGCTAGAGAGACACTGGATAGAAGGAGGGGGGAGAGAGACATTAGAAGGATCAGGAGAGAGGGAGATGGGTGGAAGGATGGGAAGACGCAGGATGGAAGGGTAGGGAGGGAGAAAAAGAAAGAAAGAAAGAGGAGACACTGGATGGAAGGGGAGAGAAAGAGGGGAGCTGCTGGATGGAAAAGGGGAGTAGTGAAAGACTGGAGAATAAGAGGAAAGGGCATGGGGAGGTGAGAAAAAGATGAAAAGCCATAGGTAGATGAAGTAAAAAGAAGGAAATTAAAGAATGGATAGTAAGAATGAATTAAATCTGAACAGAGAGAGAGAGAGAGGCAGAAAAATATTGAAGAAAGCAAAGAAAAAGGAGAGAAAAATGACAAGTGGCCAGGAAACCCCAGCAGAAGAGTTAAGCGAAAATGAAGGAAAGCAGAATCGGAGCAATGAGAAAAAGTAAATGGGAGCAATGAGAAAAAGTAATGGCCATACAATAAAGGTAAAATAATTTTATTTTTAATTTAGGATAAAGTAATATGGTACCTGTGTTAATCAAGTTTCAGAGACCAATACTTCCTTCCTCAGGTCAGGAGAGGATACCATAGCAGCATTATACTGACCTGAGGCAGGAGGTTTTGGCCTCTGAAAGCTCATTGAAAAGGATGTTAGCCTATTAAATTTATTTTCTGAAACCTGATGCACTGAAAAGCAGCACTTTACCCTTGTGTGACAAATGCATCTGATTAGTGTGACTAAAGGTTGCTGGGGGAGGGGGGTAGAGAGAAAAATTTGTGCCCACCCACTTTAGGTTCAGGCCCATCCAAAATTGGCAGTCTGGCTACGCCACTGGTTTAGAGTGGGGGGAAGAAGGGGCAAGGGCAGAGAGAAAATTTTTTTTTTTTTAATGATATTTTTATTGAAATTTTAAATACAAAACAAACCATAGCCATAGCTCATCATACATCTTTCCAAAGCTTAACTGAACATTGTTTTAGTCACTCAAACATATATCCCCTACCCACCCACTCCCATTCCTCCCTCCCTCAGGCACTACGGGGAAGATAACAGCTCTTCCCTTCTAAGCTCATATGGTTGCCAAATTTTTAGAAACAATGCAACCTGCCCCCTTCTCATAGCTGTTAATTTTGACATCTGATATATGAAATCCACCTTTCGTGCCACCAGCTGTAATGATGGTGTGTTTTTCTGTTTCCAGGCCCGAGCTATTGCAATTTTTGCTGCTACAAAGTATTGCACGGCCAATTTGTGCAAGTGGGCCTTCACTTTCGGGGGTCTAAGATGTAGCAGGCAATATTCTACTCGGACTGGGTATTGTATCTTAAGAGTCGTATAAACCATTTGCAACACCCGTGCCCAGTACTCTCTCACCTTTGGACAATCCCACCATATATGCATGAATGTCCCTTGTGACCCACACTCTCGCCAACACTCCGCTGACAGGCTCGGGTATATCCGTTTAAGCCTTACCGGCGTGTAGTACCACCAGTATAAAATTTTATACCCATTTTCAATTAGTGGTTGTGCGATTGAGGGTTTCAACAAAGATCTAAAGATATGCATCCAGTCACCCGAACGGAAGGTCCTATGCAGCTCCTGTTCCCACCTATGAACATAATAATCCTGCGGGGATACAAGCAAGAGCAATGCCCTGTATAGTCTAGTTACACTTCCTTTCCCCCCTCCCTCTCTAATTGCTCTCTCTAATCCTGTTTCCACCAGATCCAATTCCTCCCCTGCGCGCCGGCGTAGGAAGTTTCTTAAACAGTGGTAAAACACCAAGTCGCGCTCCTCTAGGCCATACTCTTCCTGCAGTTCAACAAACTCCTTTATCGACCCCTGTTCCCACACCTGCCCCAACCTATAAAGCCCTTTGCGTGCCCAGTCCTGGTAGGCTTTCTCAGACTCTCCCAGTGGGAACCCTGGAGCTCTACAGATAGCCATTTGCAAGAAATACTTTCTATCCGGGAACACCTTCCTTCTCACCTGTAGCCAGGTTGTCAATAAATGATTTAAGCCCACCGGGACCCTGCGGATTACAGCTCTTATATCACTCTCCGGAGACCAGAGAATATTTCCCAGATATCGCGTACCTAGCCATGCTCTCTCCCAGTGTAACCACTTTTTGTTGTTTTCCGGGTACCAATTGGCCAAAACCCGCAACTGTGCTGCTTGATAATAGAGGAGGAAATCTGGGACTCCCATACCTCCCCTGGACGGTGTTTGAAACATCATCGACCTGCGCACCCTCGGCGGCCTCTTCCGCCATATGTATGCAAACAGTTTCCTATTCAGCTGTTGAAAAAAGGAGCGCGGGATCGGTATTGGGAGAGCCAAAAATAGATATAATAACTTGGGCAATAACATCATTTTTATAGCATGCACTCTCCCCATCCATGACAATGTCATGCCTTCCCATCTGTCTAATTCTTCAAACAGCTCCTTCAGCTTTCTAGGGTAGTTCCCCTGGAACATAGTCTCTATCCTATCAGTAACCTGAATGCCGAGATACTGAATAGATTTCTCGGCCCACACAAAAGGGTACGCCCTCTGTAGCACCTTAGCCTCCTGCACTGGTGTTGTAAGGTTAAGTATTTCTGATTTATTGATATTAATTTTGAAACCAGACAATTGCCCGTACTGTGTCATAACCTCTATTACTCGCTTTAAAGACTGCCGAGGATGCGCTAAGGTCAACAAGATATCATCTGCAAAGAGCATGATTTTGTGTTCTCGCTTACCCCTTACCACCCCTTTTATTTCCCCATGCTCTCGGATTCTCTTGGCCAATGGTTCGATTGAGAGTGCAAATAGTAATGGAGAGATCGCACATCCCTGCCTTGTGCCCCTTCCCAGGTCCAAAGGTTTAGAAAGTGAACCATTAATCTTAATCGCTGCCATTGGCCTAGTATATAGTAGTCGGAGCCACTTCAAAAACTTGCCTCCTATCCCTATCTGCTTTAACACTGCGAACAAAAAGGGCCATTCCACTCGGTCGAACGCCTTCTCTGCGTCGACCGAGAGCAGAAGCACCGGTACTTCCTCGTCCCTAACTTGCTGAATAATGTGTAATAGGCAGCGGATGTTGTCGAAAGTTTGACGTCCGGCGATAAAGCCCGCTTGGTCCTCCTGAACCAGGGAGGGCATCATCCCCTGCAGCCTCTTAGCCAAAATTTTGGTGAAAATCTTATAGTCTGTATTTAGCAGTGATATCGGTCGATACGACCCACACTGCAATGGATCTTTCCCCGGCTTTAATATCACGACTATCTCTGCCATTCTCCAGGAGCTCGGAAGATCCTGAGCTTCATCAAAAGAGGCAATTACTCTCAGCAATAGGGGCGCTATCCACTTGGAGAATAATTTATAGAACCGAATGGGGAATCCATCTGGGCCCGGGGCTTTATTATTAGGGAGGTCTGCGATTGCCTTCTCTATATCCTCCAGGGTCACGGGGTTCGATAATGCCTCCAGCTCCCCCCTGGACACCCTCGGGAACTCCATCCCCTGTAAATAGTGGGCTACTTCCTCTGACGATACCACCCGTTCCGACTGATACAGTCGTGTATAAAATTCCCAGAACACTTCCTTTATTTTCTCTGTTTGGGTATATTGTTCCCCCGACTCATTCTTTATACTCGAGATGGCGTTACGCTGGGCCTGCTTTTTAAGATTTAGCGCGAGCATCCTACTGGCTCTATTCCCAAATTCAAAGTGCTCTTGTCGCGTTTGTTGTAGTTGCATCGCGATCTCTGCCATTTGTAGGTCATTAAGTTGGGCTCTAAGATTATGTAGCTCTCCTGCCTTTATACTATCAGTCGGGTCTGCTTTATGCGATCTCTCCATTTCTGCCAACTCCATCCTAAGGGAGGTTTCCCGCTCTACCCTCGTCCTGTCCAAATGTGCCTTAAGTGCTATTAATTGTCCCCGTAGAACTGCTTTAAATCCCTCCCATAGGCTCACTGGGTGCACCTCTCCCGTATCATTAAACTGGAGATACTCCTCAATGTATTTTTCAATTGCAGATATATTCTGTGGATCTAATAAAATCGCCTCATTCAAGCGCCATTGCCTCCACTGTTTACCCCCTTCATTTATCTTCATAGTCAGCACCACAGGGGAATGGTCTGACCAGGTTCTAGGCTCAATAACCACCTCCATCATTTTTTCCCGTATCAGACCGTCCCCCAGCCAATAATCTATCCTAGAGTATGTGTTGTACTTGGGGGAGAAGTAAGTATAATTCCTTTCTGACCCGTGATACTCTCTCCAGAGGTCTATCAGTCCCCACCGTGCCATCCATCCCTTCAGCGCTACTCGCTCCCTTTTTGCGTATGCTACTGTTCCCCCCGAATTATCCACCACTGGGTCCATCGTTAAATTTAAATCCCCACCCACGAGCAAATGGCCCTTGGCAGATCTCTGCAAAAGCCCCTCTAGCTCCTCCAGAAATATACCCTGTCCCTCATTAGGTGCATATGCACAAACCATAGTATAGTACGTGTTGTAAAGGGATACCACCACTATCACGTATCTGCCCGCTTTATCCTTTAATACTTTATGGACCTCCCAGGGAAGAGAGCTTGAAAAGGCTATAAGCACCCCCTTTGTTTTCTTATTATCTAAGCTAGATGCTCCATGTACTATGGGGTATTGTCTATGGCGCATCAAATGTTCATGATTACGTTTTAGGTGAGTTTCTTGAATAAACACCACATCCGCTTTTAAGCATATGACTTCTCTAAAAACCTGCCTGCGTTTCTGGGGGGTATTAAGGCCTCTCACATTAAGTGTTACACATGTGCATACAGTCATAACTGTCTGTTTCTGTCTCGCTATTCAAATCCCCCCCCTAGTGCCCTTTCCCTTCCCATCCCTCCCGCCACCCCCCTCCCTACCTTCCCCCTCCTCCAATCATGACATACCCTGTTACCCATACATGGCATGTCCATATAGAGGAAGTCTTGTCTAATCTTCAGCAACTAGCTATCAGTCTTAACAAAACGACACACAACTTCTCATCCTGCATGCAAAGCGAACTCAGCATAAAATTGCATCTGCTTCTCCCAGCAGCTCAATCCAGTCTCATCCCTTGTCTGCAGACTGTGTCAGTTTCTTCTCCGAGACTTGCCGGCGCAGTCTTCCCTTGCCCTGCGTGACTCGCTGCCATTTCGGCCTGACTTTCCTTGGGCGATCTGCTATCTGGGAATGCTCGCTCTCTGCAGCTGGTTCTTCCTGCGCCAGATATGCTTGGGCCTCTTCCAGCGACACCACTCTACATTGCTTACCATCCTTGTAGAACAGCAGGGCAAAAGGATGCTGCCATTTATACCGGATCCCTTCGTCTCTAAGTTGGGCAGTCAGCGGTCTAAGTTCGCTCCGCCTTTTGAGCGTGGTGGTCGACAGATCATGATACAGCTCTATGGGATAACTGTCCCATTCCACAGGCTCTGCTTCTCTCGCCTTCTTCATTATTTCTTCTTTTGTTTTATAGTCCTTGAAGCAGGCCACTATGTCCTTAGGTGCATTCTTATTCCGTCCTCCCAGCGCTCTATGTGCCCTCTCAATCAAGATAGCAGTTGGGTCTCGCTGTTCCTCCAGCGTCGACAAGAACTGGGCTGCTATACGCTGGACTACCTGTTCACAGTTCATGTACTCCGGGAGTTCCGGGACACCCCGAATCCGGATATTGGAGCGCCTGCTTCTGTTTTCGAGGTCCTCTACTTTGTCCAGTAGAAATTGGGTGTCCTCACGCTGACCTCGTGCCCGCTGCTCCAGCGCCTGGACTGCCTCCGCGTTTTCCTCTAGGCCCGACTCCACCTCCGCTACACGAGTGCCCAGCTCCACCATCTCACCTCTAAGTTCCGCCCCGAGGGCGGCTATATCTTGACGCACCTCTTTTAAATCTTTTAAGTCCGTTCGTATCTCCTGGAACCACGTGCAGAGTTTTGCCCAAACTTCCTGCTGAGGTATAGTCTCCAGGTCGCCACCCATTAGTTCTGCTACTTCTTGGCTCCCTTGTTGCGTTCCAGTCAGGCGCGTGTTCTCGCCATCTTGCGGGAGGCCCGATTTCAGCTCCCTGCATTTGAAGCCGTATGCTTGCAAATCGGCCGATTTGGCAGCCCCCGACGCCATCCGGGCTTTCTCCTCGTATTCCCCCCTTGTTCTCTTGTGAATTCGCTGGGGTGTGGGTCGTTAGTCCCGCTCGTTTGCTATTGCCTCGACAAGTTGCTGAGGAGCTCCCGTTTCAAGCAGCCATTCGTGCTGCTGATGTCACTTCCTCTCGGCAGAGAGAAAATTTTGTGTCTACCAAAAATTGGCTGTCTGGCAGGCTATGCCACTGGGGTGTCCCATTCTCGGAAAATCTTCCAGACTACGCCCATGTTAACAGACTGCTCGTGCGGTTGCAATATGCTCCTCAGTTTGTCCGCCAGGCAGTTGTTCTTGCCAGAAATGTAAGTGGCACAGAGGTTCATACCATGAAGCAGAGACCACTGTCACATGCTGACCGTTTCCTGACACAAGGGTAGGAATCTGTACTCCCCTGCTTGTTGACATAGAACATCACAACCTGTTTGTCTGTTTGAATGAGAACAATTTGGTTCTGGAGTCGATCTCTGCAAGCCTTTAGAGCATTCAAAATGGCCCGGAACTTGAGGAGATTGATGTGGAACTGAACCTCCTGAATGGGCCACTGGCCCTGAGTGTGAATCCCATCTACATGAGCTCCCCAACTCAGGTTGGATGCATCCATTCTCAACACCTTCTGAGGAGCAGAATGTCAGGCCATCTCTCATGAGCTAAAAGTGGGTCATGTAACAAGACGATGACCTCAAAGATTCAAGTAAATCTGATATAGAATTGTTAAAAACAGGAGGTGTCATATTGTGATTGGCCAACTTATTATCTGATCTTTTGAAATGTCATGGCAAGGAAGCTCTCAAGTGCCACAAAGTTGAAACAATTCTGTAAAGATGAATGGTCCCAAAGGGTAATGATCAACATTTACAGGAAATGTTTAGTTGAACATATTGCTGTTCAAAGAGGCGGCACCAGTTTCTGAGCAAAGGCTTCACTTTTTCACACAAAGATACTTATTCTTGAAACAATAATCAAACTATATCCTTTTTGCCTGATAGTTTACTTTTTCAAAAAGTACAAAGACTACAGGATACTCCATGAAATTATATGGTAATAGCTTTAAAACAAATAGGAGGAAATATTTTTCCACTCAAATAGTTAAGCTCTGGAACTCATTGCCAGAGAATGTGGTAAAAGCAGATAGCATATCTGGGTTTTAAAAAGATTTGGACAAGTTCCTAGAGGAAAAGTCTATAAACTGCTGTTAAGATAGAAATGGGGAAAGCCACTGCTGTCCATGAAATAGGTAGCATGGAATCTTGCTACTATTTGGGATTCCGTCTGGTACCTGTGACCTGGATTAGCCACTGTTGGAAGCAGGATACTGGATTAGATGGACCTTCAGTCTGATTCAGTATGGCAATTTTTACAACTTATGTTCTTTATTCAATGAGGTTATCTTTCTTTCTTTCTTTCTTTCTTTCTTTCTTTCTTTCTTTCTTTCTTTCTTTCTTATCAGTGTTTAAATTAGGATATAATCATATTTTGAGTATAAATTGTGCCAAAATACAGGCCATCCTAGAGGGCTCACAAACTCACTCAGCACTGTGCATATCTTGAAACATAAGAGGTCAGCACATCCACCCTGCAAGTCTGAAAAATATTACTGATATACTGCCAACCAGCTGGTTGATCCAGACACTCTGGCATCAGGTATATACACCTGATATGCATAGCATCAAGGATAACCATAGAGTAGCATTTTGTGTTTTCCCCATACAAGATGTGGAACAAGAAACTGGCACAGCAGCATCAACAACAACCCTGATGCTGCCTTCTCATATTTGGCCCCCTCCACTTCCATTTTCTGTCACTGCAGTGATGCAGCAGCTGCTTCCATGTTTCTGTTGGCAATAATGTCATTAGCCATGCTTCTGGGAGGGGAGGCACAGCATTGAGGGGGTATTCAGAAGATACTGGCAACTACTGCTGCTGCTACTGTTCCTATCCAGCATTGCACCACCCACCATCTGTCCCTCTTTTCCTCAAGTCATAGAAGCACTGGGGTTGAAATGCTACACACTCACTCCACTGTGGGTCAATGCTCTTGGGCTGTCTCTGACCTGCTTCAGGCAAAGTATATTAGGGAAGGGTTAACTTCCTCAAGCCTTTTATACAAGCTTTGTTTGTCTTTATGGTAATGGTTCTCAGTCTGTGGTTCTCTAGGCCTTAGGTATGGTTGTTTGGAATGCTCTGCATAATTTATTATGCCAACTTTATGGGAAAAACACTGAGGCCATGTTTCTCCACCCCTGAAATATTGGTTAAATGATGTCAGTCATGAGGCTGGTTCCATGTCTTGACCCCATCTTCTCCTTCCAACCTCCAGAAAAAGGGGAGAAGTCCCATGAAATTCCTACAGCTGCACTAAGATGGACCAGGTAGAAAGGAGAGAGTCACCATCAACATCCACACTTACTTTTTTAACTCGACTCGTGACGTCTTGAACAAAAAGCTTCCTAAGGTTGTGGAGGGTCTGGAGTTCACGGGCCTACATGAGGGAGAGAAAAAAAACTGCTGACAAAATAGCATCCCCAGATGCCCACAAATCTTGGAGATCCAAGTATTACCATACCACCAAGACAGTAAACTAAGAACAACATTGGATGTGGAAGAAGGGAGATGTGCCATTATCTCTTTGCAACTACAGGCCACTGTTGTACTTATACAATATATGAGATAGAATGAAAGGTAATGGCAATGGTACTTATAATCCGCCAACTCCCATATACAGGTTCAAAGCGGATTACATAAGATTCAAATACAATCTTACAGAATCCCAGAATAAGAAAAGTATAAAAGAAAAAGCCTTCAATTGTAACCTAATATAACAATTTTTCAAACAGATGTGCTTTTAAATGCTTTCAGAATAGCAAATATGAAGAAATTGTCCCAAGTTTCCTAGGTAAAGAGCACCATATTGAAACTGCTTGATAAGGAAAAGATAATGGCACAGCTTTTTTATATATATATAACTTTCACACAAGGGAAATGTTTAAAGTGCACAGTGTCTCCCTGATAAGCTGAATGGGAAAGAGAAAGAAGAGAGCATTTGATAGGAAGGAGTAAGGAGAAAGGCCCACACACAATGACAGCCCATGCATGTTAGGTACTTGATGAGATTTAGAGACAGACTTTATGTAACTTTGAGGAGATCCAGATCAGAACACTAAAAACAGAGGCTATACATGGCATCCTTAATATAGATGACTGGGAAGAAGAAGGAATGATGACTAGGAAGAAGAAAGAATGATAAAGCCTTTGTGTGATCACTTCTAATTAGAGGAAGGAGCAATGAACAGTGAACCTCATATCTATTGCTGCCCTTTGATGACACCATCCTTTTTCATTGTTCGGAGGGTGAAGGGGCACAAATGACTCCCATACTTTTGATTTCTGGCCCACAGTTGTGTTTGTGACTGATAACAAGCTGGTACACTTATCCCCTGTTATCGACCTTGCTCCCATTGTGGAATAGCCGAAGAAGGCAAACTAGGGAGATAATCAAAGCCAACGTTTATGGGAAAGTAAAGGTTCCCTCCACAAACCTGCAGTAAGGACCACAAGAAGGAACTACACCTTGTGACTCCCTTAAGGGACACTTACCACTGTCTCCTCCAGGCCTTTAAGATCCTGCTTAGACTGCTCATGCCTTTCGTGAAGAAATCTGTGGTATAGAAAAAGAAAACCCAGTCAAAATAGAAATTATTTCACTTTCTGTCAGCCCTGTAAACATGATCACATCACACTATTTTTGCAAAAACTTCACTGGCTATCAGTACAATACAAGGTTAAATTTAAAACTCTCTGTCTGATCTTCAAGGCCCTTAAAGGAAATGGTCCAAAGTACTTACTTGTGGAACAGTATCTCCCTGTACACACCTCCAAGGTCACTAAGGTCCTCCCAAGGAGTATCCTTAACCACACCCTCTCCAAAGGACATCATGCAATGTGATACCTGTTAGCAAGCCATCTCTGGAGTAGCCCCTACACTCTGGAATGCACTCCCTGAAAAGTTTTGCTTAACAAAAGACTGTCTCTACTACTTCAGGAAGCAGGTGAAAGCTTGACTCTTCACCTAGGCCTTTAATGGAAGAAGTAACTAACTTGCTAGTCATACACACAAGGAGTGACACTAGCAGCACATACTATAGCAGGCAGGGCTTTTTTTGTAGAGGTACTGAGTACCAGCACCTTTTCCATTGTCTGCTAAAATTGACCCAAGGACCCCAAGTTTTAATGAAAGAGCTCAGGCTCTACACACCAATTGTGCCTTGTCATAGGTTCTGTGACTGGTTGCAGGGGGCCTGGCTATTGTGGGGTGGATCCCTCAGTGATCACCCCACCCGTGAAGGGTGGCCTAGCATTTGAGCGTGGTTGCCAGGTGGGCGGTTTTCCCGCCCAATTGGGCGGTTTTCCGCGACCCACTGCGGGAAATATTTGCCCGCTGCAGGTCGCGTTTTGTGGGGCTTGTTTTTGTTTTTTTTCTGCGGTTTTTGTGCGGTTTTTTTGGGCCGTGGGGGCGGGGCTAGTGACATTTTGGGCGGGGTTAGATGACGTTTTGGGCGGGGCTGATGATGTTTTGGGTGGGACTGATGATGGAGGAGGCGGGGCTGGTGATGGAGGAGGCGGGGCCGACAGAGGTGACGGGGCCGATGACAAAAGAGGCGGGGTCGATGACGGCGGGGGCGGGGTTGATGAGGGCAGGGGCGGGGTTGATGACGGCGGGGTGGGGGTGTGAACTTTTTGGGCGGGTTTGGGGACCGGGTACCTGGCAACCCTGCATTTGAGTACCGGCACTTTTTTTGCTAGAAAAGATGCACTGATAGCAGCACATGTTTATCCACTCCTGCCCTAGCTAAGATAATATTCAATCACCTTTCTGACCTCACATGCAACTTTCTTTAGTCACCTTATTTTATTACTGCCATCTTTACTTACACCCTATGCTGTCTATTAAAATGTTTTATGCGTATTGTATTGATGTTGTAATGTAGCATACTATCGGCCTTATTTTCGAAAGTGATGGGCACCCAGATTTCGACCCAAATCGGGAGATGGGCGCCCATCTCGCAAAGGCGCCCAAATTGGTATAATCGAAAGCCGATTTTGGGCGTCTTCAACTGCACTCCGTAGCAGGAACGAACAAAGTTGATGGGGGGGTGTCGGAGGCATGGTGAAGGCGGGACTGGGGCGTGTTTATCGGCTGAGGAGAGATGGGCGCCCTCGGCCGATAATCAAAAAAACAAAGGCGAATTTGGGTCACTTTTTTTGGACCCTTTTTTTTCACAAACAAGTCCCAAAAAAGTGCCCTAAATGACCAGATGACCACCGGAGGGAATCGGGGATCACCACCCCTGACTCCCTCAGTTGTCACTAACCCCCTCCCACCAAAAAAAAACAACTTTAACAACTTTATTTTCCAGCCTGTATGCCACCCTCAAATGCCATACCCAGCTCCCTGACAGCAGTATGCAGGTCCCTGGAGCAGTTGTTAGTGGGTGCAGTGGACTTCACCCAGGTGGACCCAGGCCCATCCCCCCTACCTGTTACACTTGTGCTGGTAAATGGGAGCCCTCCAAACCGCCCCCAAAACCCACTCTACCCACATGTAGGTGCCCCCCTTCAGCCATAAGGGCTATGATAATGGTGTAGAGTTGTGGGCAGTGGGTTTGGGGGGGGGGAGGATTTGGGGGGCTCAGCACCCAAAGGAAGGGAGCTATGGACTTGGGAGGTATTTTACTTTTTTTTTTTTTAATTCTTACAAGTGCCCCCCTAGGGTGCCCGGTTGGTGTCCTGGCATGTGAGGGGGACCAGTGCACTACAAATTATGGCCCCTCCCATGACCAAATGCCTTGGATTTGTTCGTTTTTGAGCTGGGTGCCTTCGGTTTCCATTATTGCTGAAAAACGATACCGCCCAGCTCAAATCCGCACAAATCCGATGCATTTGCCCAGCACAAACCGTATTATCGAAAAAAAGGATGGACGCCCATCAACTTTGTTCGTTCCCGCGACGGAGTGCAGTTGAAGACGCCCAAAATCAGCTTTCGATTATACCAATTTGGGCGCCTTTGCGAGATGAGCGCCCATCTCCCGATTTGGGTCGAAATATGGGCGCTCATCACTTTCGAAAATAAGGGTGAGAATCACCCATTAATGAGGGCAATATGGAGTAAGCAAATTGGCCCAGCAGAGTGGCATAGAGTAACTAGTGCCCTGAAAATGACAGTTACAAATCAAGGTAAGATATACACAAAAACTAGCACATATAAGTTTGTCTTGTTGGGCAGACTGGATGGACCGTGCAGGTCTTTTTCTGCCGTCATCTACTATGTTACTATGTGTGAGAGGGTTAGGAGTGTAAATGTAACCCATTCTACCACTGGGAGTCAATGTTGATCGATAAGAAGCGGGGTAGCATTGTCAAATATCCGAGCATCATAAGGCAGGGCTGACAGCTGTATTTGAAATAGTATGAAGACGCATCAGAACAGACAACCTAATCCCATTCTACAGTACATTATAATAATCATGTCTATTAAGGGTCAAGGCATGAACAAGTACTTGAAGATCATTAAGTGCTAGAAATGATCTGACAGCACAGACGTGCCTAAGAGCCAAAAAGCAGGATCTGATGATCTGTTAAGATGCAGCAGTGTGCTCTGGCTAATCCTTACCAACTCAGGCTGCAGAAATGATTTACCATTGTTAGAATGGAAATTATGCACTGATTTGACATTTTATAATATTTATGAAGTAAAATTTAGGGTCTGAATCAGGAAGGATATTCTCTGACTCTTGTCTATGGGAAAAAGCTCAGTAAATTAGACCTTTAGCATAGCTGGCCTGGTTAGTTACAACTCAAGCACTGCGACCAAAAGTTGCCTTGTTAGGCAAAGCTAGTGCAGCTTTCATACAGCATCAACTGAATTCCTCTTATAATATATGTTAGGCTGGCACTTTGCCTGCATGCCAATATTTAATCCATGAGAGAACAATTCTAGTCTAAAGTGCTACAAGCTAGTCAGAGCTTCAAAATCTCCACACATATGAGATAAATTTGTATGCACTGCCTCATTCATATTCATTGCAGCTAGACTGAAAACCTGACTGGATTTTGGTATTCCAGGACCCAAGTTGCCTACCCTTGATTTCACCAAGATTATCCATGGCAAAGGATGCTGTTGTGAGACAATGATATGTGCCAATACATGCCATGAAATGAAAGCAAAGGCAGCTAGCAATACCCCAAAAGCAATTACCTAATAATTCCCATCAACAATGATTTTATCACTGCTAGAACATAGAATTCACATAGCATTAAAGATATTTTAAAACATTAGTTTGCACTGTTTTTTTTTTTCAAATCAAGAATCAATAAATGGGTCTCTACAGCAAGTCATTAAGTTCATAATAACATAAGAGTAGCCATACTGGGACAGACCAAAGGTCCAGCAAGCCCAGTATCCTGTTTCCAACAGTGGCCAATCCAGGTCACAAACACCTGACAGAAATCCAAATAGTAGCAAGTTCCTGTTTTCTAATGGCCACGTGAGCCATGTGGACTTGTGCACTGGATATTTATGACACATCTATGTCCTTTACAGCATAAGACTATGGCAGAATGGGAGATAAGGTTGGGGGAAGCCACTTTGCATAGTCCAAGCAGGATTACATAGGGCTGGGTTCTTTCCCCACCAAATGATGCAAGACTCACGTCAGCTCCTGCAGTTTGACGTTCTTCTCTTGTTCTTCACTCTTCAGCTTTTCATAGTCCGCACGGAGCTTCTCCAGCTCCAGATGCAGTTTCTGGTTTAGGCTGTGGAAGGCAAAACAACAGAAGAATTTACAAGGGGTGTCTTTCCTCTCTCCCATGGAGGAACAATCTTGTATGGTCACTCTCTTTTCTATTCCCTATCCACTTACCTTCAGGGGGCCATCAAGCATGGCTATTCTGATTATTATTTACATTCTGGCTCTTATCAGGTCCCACTATGCACAGCCACTCTCCTTACCAGGGGAGGGCAGCATGAGTGCACCATGTCATGCATGATGCCCTTTGCAGGTGATTCCCCTGCTTCCCTTTTTGTTCACAGCAGACAGCTATCTTACATAAGCATCCTCCTTACCACGTTCAACATAGCTTTCGGAAGAGTCCTTAATACTGGCTCCTTTCCTTAAAACTTCCCATCTGGATCTCATCAGGAAGCTATTATGCTAAGTTACAAAAGGACTATCTATATTGCAAATAGAAGTGTTGTTATCCTTAAGAATTATCCAAAGATGTAACCCATCTGCAGAAGGGACTTGTGTGGTCTCAGATAGCTCTTGTACATCATCATCTTTGGATAATTCTTATTGTGGCCCAGTAAAGTGAATAAACCACTCCGATTGTATCAATTGAAAAGAAAGTTATATTAAATATTATAAATACATAAATAAAAAAATAAAACCAACACCCAGACCCAAAAATTATCACAACTTGTGTAGAAATCTTTTTCTTCAAGACTGATCTAACTGCCAGCATTTGCCACCCTTATTTAAACAAAGTGAAATTAAATAAGTCTTTTAACCCCAGTCTCTTTGTAAGCTCACTGATTTTTAGAGGAAATCACAGCGCAATCATACAGTCTCAAGCACAAAGTAATGGAGGTATGGAACTGCACACTGCCTCCATCGTAAGCTGAGGGATTTGCATGTATGCTTACTCCTTCAGCTCATCAATGATCTTCTGCTTCTCATTGATCTCATCCCGCAGACGGGCCAGCTGCTTGTGATGTGCTTCCCGGTGACTCTCCATCTGCAACTCCAGCGCCTTCTGTGGAGAATACATATTGGTGAAATGCACGCTGCCCTTCTACTGTGCTTTCCTTTTCCCTCCCAGTCCACCCTTTCATCTTATTAGCTCCTAGCTAGTCCAACTGTCCTCCTGGTTCTTCCTTCTCTCTTTCCCCTCTTCATCAGTCTCCTTTATATTTTACTGTCTTCCCTTCCCCAGCTGCCTCCATGCCTCTACATCCTTACCTTCACTTCATCAACCTCTTCATGCCCTGCACTCCTCTCTGCCTCGCTACCTCAGCTTCACCTCTTCATCATCCTGCATTTCCTGAACACAGCCCCCAAATTCCTCTCCCATATCTTCACATCTTCACCTTGTCAACTTCTTTCATGTCTCATCATCCTTCTGCTACTCTCTCTTCCACCACCATCCATTTTCATCCTATCCTTCAATTTGTCATATCCTATTCCCATTGCGTTCCCTCTCTCAAGCCTACCAGCTCCCCTTCCTTCCTCACCTTCATTCTTCAGCTTCCTGCATGTCCTGCTCCAATCCTCCCATTGACTCCCCCTCCTTCCTCACCTTCTTCAGCCTCCTGCATGTCCTGCTCCCATCCTCCCACTGATTCCCCCTCCTTCCTCATCTTCATCTCTTTAGCCTCCTGTGTTCTGCTCCCATCCTCCCACTGACTTACCCATCCTTCCTCACCTTCATTCTTCAGTCTCCTGCGTATCCTGCTCCCATCCTCCCGCTGACTCCCCCTCCTTCCTCACCTTCATCTCTTCAGCCTCCTGTGTGTCCTGCTCCTTGTCCTTCATGGCCACTTCATGCACCGTTTCTGAAAAAGTTAGTAGTAGCTATAAGAATAATGATAATCACTGGCCTCGCTCTATGCCTTAGGTTATTAAAAGCATATGACATGTATTATTTTTATTATTAATTTAGTTAGTTTATTTAGGGCCTCTTTTACCAAGCCATACTAGCAGCTCCCAATGCGGTAATGGGCTCTGTCGGCATTGCCACATGGGAAGAGGCTCTTAATGTCTTGCTTCACATTCAAAAGAAAATTTCAAAGAAAATTACATATATAATCTTTGAAACCCAACTTTGTAGTTTATAGTATAAACATTACAAACAAATGGTCATAGCCTCAAAATTCACAGTATAAAATGTTATACATAAATAATCAAAACAGGCCACCCCGCCCTTTTAGATTGTTGATAAACAGCCAGGTCTTTAGTCTTTTCCTAAAATCTCTACATTCCTTATTATGCAATTATGCCAATATGTAAATGGGTTCAACTCTACGCAGTTAACTAAAGAGGTCTCTGAAAAGTTGAATGAGGCACTATGTCTGGAAGCTCAAATAAAAGTTCTTTTATGTCTTCACCGAGGAGGATTTGGGGGGGACACCGGTGCCGGAAAGAATATTTGAAGCGGGGGAGTCGAAGAAACTAAACAAATTCTCTGTAACCTTGGAGGATGTAATGGGTCAGTTCAGCAAGCTGAAGAGTAGTAAATCACCGGGACCTGATGGTATTCATCCCAGAGTATTAATAGAACTAAAAAATGAACTTGCGGAGCTACTGTTAGAAATATGCAATCTGTCCCTAAAATCGAGTGTAGTACCGGAAGACTGGAGGGTAGCCAATGTTACTCCGATTTTTAAGAAGGGTTCCAGAGGAGATCCGGGAAATTATAGACCGGTGAGTCTGACGTCGGTGCCGGGCAAGATGGTGGAGGCTATTATTAAGAATAAAATTGCAGAGCATATACAAAAACATGGACTGATGAGACAAAGTCAGCACGGATTTAGTGAAGGGAAGTCTTGCCTCACCAATCTAATGCATTTTTTTGAGGGGGTAAGCAAACATGTGGACAATGGGGAGCCGGTTGATATTGTATATCTGGATTTTCAGAAGGCGTTTGACAAAGTGCCGCACGAAAGACTCCTGAAGAAATTGCAGAGTCATGGAATCGGAGGTAGGGTATTATTATGGATTAAGAACTGGTTGAAAGATAGGAAGCAGAGAGTAGGATTGCGTGGCCAGTATTCTCAGTGGAGGAGGGTAATTAGTGGGGTCCCGCAGGGGTCTGTGCTGGGTCCGTTGCTTTTTAATGTATTTATAAATGACCTAGAGATGGGAATAACTAGTGAGGTAATTAAATTCGCCGATGACACAAAATTATTCAGGGTCGTCAAGTCGCAGGAGGAATGTGAACGATTACAGGAGGACCTTGCGAGACTGGGAGAATGGGCGTGCAAGTGGCAGATGAAGTTCAATGTTGACAAGTGCAAAGTGATGCATGTGGGTAAGAGGAACCCGAATTATAGCTACGTCTTGCAAGGTTCCGCGTTAGGAGTTACGGATCAAGAAAGGGATCTGGGTGTCGTCGTCGATGATACGCTGAAACCTTCTGCTCAGTGTGCTGCTGCGGCTAGGAAAGCGAATAGAATGTTGGGTGTTATTAGGAAGGGTATGGAGTCCAGGTGTGCGGATGTTATAATGCCGTTGTATCGCTCCATGGTGCGACCGCACCTGGAGTATTGTGTTCAGTACTGGTCTCCGTATCTCAAAAAAGATATAGTAGAATTGGAAAAGGTACAGCGAAGGGCGACGAAAATGATAGTGGGGATGGGACGACTTTCCTATGAAGAGAGGCTGAGAAGGCTAGGGCTTTTCAGCTTGGAGAAGAGACGGCTGAGGGGAGATATGATAGAAGTGTATAAAATAATGAGTGGAATGGATCGGGTGGATGTGAAGCGACTGTTCACGCTATCCAAAAATACTAGGACTAGAGGGCATGAGTTGAAGCTACAGTGTGGTAAATTTAAAACGAATCGGAGAAAATATTTCTTCACCCAACGTGTAATTAGACTCTGGAATTCGTTGCCGGAGAACGTGGTACGGGCGGTTAGCTTGACGGAGTTTAAAAAGGGGTTAGATAGATTCCTAAAGGACAAGTCCATAGACCGCTATTAAATGGACTTGGAAAAATTCCGCATTTTTAGGTATAACTTGTCTGGAATGTTTTTACGTTTGGGGAGCGTGCCAGGTGCCCTTGACCTGGATTGGCCACTGTCGGTGACAGGATGCTGGGCTAGATGGACCTTTGGTCTTTCCCAGTATGGCACTACTTATGTACTTATGTACTTCATCATGAATATCTTCTTAGTCAAGTAGTGAATATGGATATGATAAAATTAGCTGTTGTTCAGTGCAGGGGAATACAAAGTGAGGTGCAAGCTATCTTTCTTAAGTCTAGTCTACAGCAGGAGAGAGCTATTGTGAGAAATGTATTACAAATTTCTCTTCTGACACTATATATTTCTACTACCGCTACTTAGTATTGTTGATCTCATCCCGCAGATGAGTCAGCTGTTTATGATGTGCCTCTCAGTGACTCTCCACTGCACTAACCATTAGGCTACATCTCTACTCCTTATAGAGCCTATAGGGCCTTCCTACAATTGGACGACACCTGCCCTAAATGTCGCCAAGCAGCAGCTACTTTAAGTCATATGTTCTGGCAATACACGTTAATCCAACAGTTTTGGCAATCCATATTTCTTCATGTCTCTGCTTTTTTGAAAATTAACCTAGTTCTGACCTGTGATTTCCTCTTTGATCAGTTTGAACAAAGCAGTAGAAAGAGCATGGGAGGGTTTTACGCCAGGCTACTATGATGGCACGTAAATGCATTCTTCAACATTGGATGCATTCTGAGCAACCATCTCTTCTGCAATGGCAGTCTCACCTAATACATTTGTCCATGTCGATGATGTCCAGCAATGGGAGAGATTTCAATTAGTGTGGGAACCTTTTTGTTCTGCTTTGACAGCTGTTTCTCATAGTCAAATTCTTAATAGGCAATAGACTGTTTTTGTTGATTGATTTACTATGTTTTGGAGTCTGAAATTACTGTATTGTACTCCACTAACTCAGTTTCTGTGCCTTCCATATTTTTCCAAATGTGCCTATCTGCTCGTCTGGAGGCAGGTGGGGGGAGGGGGGAAGAGTAGATAGATGAAACAGCCTCAAATATTTTCATTGCACATTTGTTCATTGGTTAATAATGTAATAAATAATTTTATTGTTAATCTTTATTATTCCTGGTTTGTTCTCTTTATAACATATGAAAACTTCAATAAATAGAAATAAGCCTTGTTAATGCTACCTATAAGAATAGGGCTCTATCAGATAGGCTTCGTCTATTGTTACAATATCTAAGCACAAAACGAGTAGTTTATAAAACATTATTCAATGGGTTGTTTTCATTCCAGTCCACCTACCGGTGGAATTCTTTACTACTGAGTGTTAGGAAAATTACTCATTATAATCCTTTTAGAAGCGCTCTAAAAACTTATCTTTTTAATAAGGATCAGGCGACCTTGGTAGTGCTTTAGAAATGTTAAATAGTAGTAGTAGTAATAAATTATTTTAATAACGTACTATCAGTACACAACTATCAGACATAATTGTCCTGGGAATACCCAGTTTCTTTAACTTGTAAACTACACAGAACCCATATGAGACCTTGTGGGGTAGAAGTACTTATTGTTTTGCATTGTATTGTATTGTATTGTACTGTATTGTAAACATTATCCAATCAATATTCAGCTGACGGTGGTCATGACCGTGGCTAGCTAAATTAGCCGAGCCCCGGCCACTTAAATTGCTTTGAATATCAACCCTGATAATTATTATAACTGATTTATCAGACAGTTGTTGGGTTTAAATCAAGGGTTCTCAACCCAATCCTCAGGTCACGCTTAGCCAATCAGCTTTTTAAAGATATCTACAATGAATATGTATGAGATAGATTTGCATTCACTGCCTCCACTGTATGCAAATCCATCTCATGCATATTCATTATGGACATCTGGAAAATGTGACTGGCTGGATGTTTCCCCAAGGATTAGATTGAGAACTACTGGTTGAAAGCAATATCTGCAAATAATGGTGTGTTTTCTCAGTGACGCAGCACCTTGAGCCTGCAATTTGGCCAATTCATCGCTCAGACTGTCATAAGACTCCTCCAGCTGCCGCTTCTTCAGCTCCACAGAATGCATATACTCTGTCAGGGACCGAATCTTAGCCTCATGCTGAAAGAGAAATAATTAGTTGATCAGCACAGTGGTATAAGGAAACATAAATTATCCACCATTACAACCAGACGTCTCCAGCACCAATGCAGCTGCTAGATGTCTGTGCCCAATGGCCTCCTATGATTTCAATAGAAGCTCAGTACTTCCTTAGGGTTACCAGATCCCCTCAAACCAAATGAAGCAGATATCTCCACTCTGCTGTAAGTTGATTCTTTAGACTTGGTGTTAAGGGGAAAGGGTTTTTGGTATGGTTTTCCTATTTTCTAACTGGCAGGAGGCCACAAGCCCAGATAGATGCTGTTTTTTCCCCCGAACCATGATCTATCAACTGTGGTTTACATCAAATCTGATTCTTTTTAATGTCTTTTGCAGATAGTTGGGTGGGGGGGATGGGGTATTATTAGGAAACTGGGGTTTAAATATTATATTTATGCTGATGACATCCAGATTTATATTCCTTGTGAATGTTCGCTCCACTCTAAAACTGAAATATGTATAAAAGATTTTGGCCAATGGATGGTTAGAAAATCTGTTACATTTTTACTCAGATAAAACAGTTATCTTGTGGGTAGGGGGAGGGGTAAGAGGCAATCTCTTCCCAGCTTTGGCCCAAATGTTAATGGAGTGGTATTTTTACACCAGCATAAGGTATGTAGTCTGGGAGCTCTGCTTGACTCAGCAATGTTTTTAGATGATCAGTTTCATAAATCAAAATGAACTTTTTCTTTCTTAAGCAGATCTTTTCCAGATTATGTGGGCTACAATTTTCTAGTATTTGGATTATTTTGTTATTATCTACCTGGACCTCCCTAAAAACTGTTAGTCCATCTGCAATTAGTTCAAAATATAGCCGCAAAGCTGATTAAGGGTAGTAAAGTGGGAACATGCTTCTCCTCTCTTGCATAAGTTACACCGATTTCCAGACTACCAGAGGAGTTTTTAAATTGCTTAAGGGAATAGGACCCAAATACATAATGCATTATATTCATCAGTATATCCCTATGTAGGCCTTCAGATCACAATTCTATCTATATTTCAGGAAGAAGTGAAAGCTTGGCTCTTCAACCAGGCTTTTAGCGGAAGAAGTAAATGGCACTGGCTGCACATCCTATAGCAGGACATGTTTATCCACTCCTACACTAGCTAAGATCATGCTCAAGCACCTTTCTGACCTCATTTGCAAGTTTCTTTTCATTAGTCCTTTATTTTCTTACTCCTGTTACTCTATTTTATCTATCTATATGTTCCATCTTTGCTTATACCTTAGGCTGTTTATGAAAATATTTTACTATGTATTGTGTTGACCAGGAGGGGCATTTTCAGTATGACGTCTAAGTCCGACTTTGGACGTTTTGCGAAAACGTCCAAGTGCAAAACGCACAAAATCAAGCCATTGGGATGTAGGAGGAGCCAGCATTTTTAGTACACTGGTCCCCCTGACATCCCAGGAGGTAAACAGGGAACCCTAGGGGGCACTGCAGTGGACTTCATAAAATGCTCCCAGGTACACATCTCACCATTGATCCCTTACCTTGTCTGCTGAGCCCCCCCAAAACCCACTACCCCCAACTGTACACCACTACCATAGCCCTTACAGGTGAAGGGGGCACCTATATGTGGGTGCAGTGGGTTTCTGGTGAGTTTTGGAGGGCTCACAGGTTCCTCAACAAGTGTAACAGGTAGGGGGAGGTAGGAGCCTGGGTCCACCTGTCTGCAGTGCACTGCACCCAACACTAGACTACTCCAGGAACCTGCATGCTGTTCTAATGGACCTGAGTATAACATCTGAGGCTGGCAAATAATGTTTTCATCACATTTTGGGGTGGGGGTGGGGGGGTTAGTGACCACTGGGGGAATAAGGGAGGTCATCCCTGATTCCCTTTAGTGGTCATCTGGTTATTTAGAGCACCTTTTTGTGCATTAATCGTTCTAAAAACAGGTCTAGCTCAAAACATCTTAGTTTTAGTCCTGGACATTTTTGTTTTGTTCCATTATGACTGAAAAACGTCTAAGTCTTAGGAACGCCCATGTCTCCGTCTGAACACACCACTGATACGCCCCTTTGAGATTTGGACATACTTCTGACCGACTTCATAGAAAAACGTCTAAAAATGGCTTTCGCAAATACTCATTTGGACGTTTTGGTGAGAAAAATGTCCAAATATTGCTTTATGCTACTTTTTAGAGGTTTTTCTGTTTTGAAAATGAGCCCGATTGTAATGTAGTATACTGAATTATCTATTGCTTATGTTTGACTTATTCTTATTATACACCGCCTTGAGTGAATTCCTTCAAAAAGGCGGTAAATAACTCCTAATAAATAAATAAATTCAGTCCCTGTTGTCAAGCAATTTAAATTGATTTCTGCTTGAAAGTGTACCTTGCAAGGCCATGCACCACAGATATGGAACACCTGGCCTTTGGATATAAGATCAGAGGTAGAATATTTGAAGTTTTGGAAGAGGCTTAAAACATGCCATTAATATTCAGTCTGCGGCGGTGAACACTTTTCTTATATCCTCCTTGTGGTATGTGGAAGGGGGGAGGGAATGGCTTTGGATATAGAGTTGGGTCAATCAGTAGGAGGGGTACTTATGTCAATGGCTCCTTATGCTTGTCTGAGTTGAGTGATATCACTGTTCTGACATATGTGCAACTTGTAATCGGAGAACCCTTTTCTCTGTGATGTATTGTTCTTGTTAATCTTTGTTTTCCAATAAAATATGTTAAAAAAAAAAAAGATAGCTCAGACAGTCTCCAAAAGCCAATTTGTACGACCTTGAGGAATCCAACTGTTATTACCTGTGAAATGAGCAGCTGGCAGGAGGACAGCTCCCTGCCCGTGACCTCCATCTTACGATGACACTCCACCTGAAGGTTCTCCAGCTGCCGGCACCGCTTTACCACTGATTTCACCTCTGACTTGATCTTACTGATGTAGAGGCGGGCCACAGTGAATTCTTCTTCAATGGCTCCACTGATCTCCATCGGCTGATCCCCAGGGAAAGACATAAGAAGAGGCCCATTCAGTCCCTGAACAGCTGTTATTTATTATTTATTTTAAAAACTTATATACCATCTATAACTAGGTGGTTTCCATACAAACATTCATAATCAACCACAATACAAGCCATTACTCAACATAAAACAGCATACTCATATATAATTACCAAAATGCAGAAACAAACAGAAAAGAACAGTGATGGCAACACATAAATGAAAAGGTGTCCATGTTCTGGCTATCAAATGCCATAACTCTCAACAGAGGATGAATATGAACATCCACCAACCTGGTAATTCTAGATGTTTGACATTCGATAGCACCTAAGCTCAACAAAATTGCCAGTTATTATTGCAGAGCTTTCAGTTGAGCTGACTTAGCCAGAGCCACTCTATACATGAAAACACATTAATCCATTTCCAAAGATCCTATATAATCCAAGGTCTAAAGAGCTCTATCCAGAATTATAAGAATGGAGCAATCCATCAGTCAAAAACAGTAGACAACCCTAGAGATTTTGTCAGTGTTCTTAATTCATTTTAAATTTTCAATTTATTTTCCCCAATTTTATTTATTTTTATTTTTCATAGCCATAAAAAACCAAGGAGGTTTCAATTCAAGTTGTCCAGGGTCCAGACTACCATTATCGATGCCCTTCAATCTCCAGCCTTGGAAGCATACGAATAAACTTAATTATAACCAGGATGCTTACTTATTCTCTACCTCAAGCTTCTCTGTCTCCTAGAGGTACTGTATGCCTAATTAGTTAGGGTGTCATGTACTTACCCCTCCCCCTTATTTAAAAGTGAACTGGAGTCCGAGTCCACAACCCAGTCAGGTTTTCAGGTTTTCCCCAACGAATATGCATGAGATCTATTTGCATGCATTGCCTCCATTGTATGCAAATAGATGTCATGCATATTCATTGTGTAAATCCTGAAAATCCGACTGGACCATGGACCTCGAGAATCGACATTGAGCACTCCTGCTCTAGTATGATAGGTGCTTAGGAATGTATCCTTTCTGACTGACTCCCTTCTGTTTAAATCCTAGAGTTCCCATATTTCTTCACCCTCAGATAGGTCTCACTCGCAAGTTCCAGAGTGCTGTCCTCCTTCTTCTGATTCTTTGTATCTGACCCTTGCCTGCCTTCCACATCTGAACCTGCTCTGCCAGCCCTGACCTTAGTCTGTTTCTTGACCACTCTTCTGCATGCTGATTTGGTGTTGTTCCTGTTCAACTAGATTGCACTCCACTGAAGGGATTAAGAGAGATTGCCCCATTAATATCCCATTGGTTTTTGTCCTGGAATTCTGGATTTTTCCCAAGTCCATTTAGTAGTGGTTTATGAACTTGTCCTTTAGGAAACCATCTAACCCCTTTTTAAACTCTGCCAAGCTAACCGCCTTCACCACATTCTCCGGCAACGAATTCCAGAGTTTAATTAGCGTTGGGTGAAGAAAACTTTTCTCCGATTTGTTTTAAATTTACTACACTGTAGTTTCATCGCATGCCCTCCTAGTCCTAGTATTTTTGGAAAGTGTGAACAGATGTTTCAAATCCACCTGTTCCACTCCACTCATTATTTTATATACCTCTATCATGTCTCCCCTCAGCCGTCTCTTTTCCAAACTGAAAAGCCCTAGCCTCCTTAGTCTTTCTTCATAGGGAAGTCGTTCCATCCCCGTTATCATTTTAGTCACCCTTCGCTGCACCTTTTCCAATTCTACTAGTTGACTTAACATGCATTAATTCATAGGCTAACACCCATTACATTGATTTAGTGCACACTACAGCTTTTAAGGAGTACTAACGAACTGAGGGCTTCTCTTACTAAGCAGCAGTAAGCCCAACACAGGCTTACCACTCGCTATAAAGGAAGTACTGCCAGGCTACCACAGAAGCCCAGCGGTACTTCCCACCCCTTCCACACTGTCATTTCTGGCGCCACAAAAATGTATTTATTTTTGTAGTGCCGGACTGTACCCAGCGGTAATTGGGCAGTGCTGCATGCTGCCCAGTTACCACCGGGTTAGCGCCGGAGCCCTTACCGCCACCTCAGTGTGTGGCGGTTAGGGCCACCTCCTGAAATGCCCATGTGGCAAGTGCTTTACTTGCCACCCGGCCATTTCCTGCAGGAAAGCGAGACCTTCCCTTTACCAGCTGCGGTAAAAGGGGGCCTCGGCGCGCGTGTAAAACACTTGCCGACACCAGCACCGGCCCCCTTTTGCCACAGCTTGGTAAAAGGGGCCCTGAATACATGCTAATAAATGCACATTTTTACTAGGTCCCTATCGTCTCCATTCTAATTTATTGGGCACCACCTTAGATAAATTGTTTTTTTCAAACAGGTGTTAATAATAAGTCAATTATGATAAATAATGAGCAGTCAATATGGAAGATGCTTCACATCTTGCTTCACTTGTAAAAACACAGAAGGGCTAGGGCTAGAGCAGTGTTTCCCAAACCTTTATCCTATATAACCCTATTTTCACACTTAGACGTTGCATGACTCCAGATGATAAGCACAAAATAGCAGACCTCCAACTCATGTCCTCTGTCTTCAATGCCGTCCTTCCCCTCCTTATCCAAAGCATGAAGGCAGCAGCAGTAGCAGTGGTGGTGGTAACAGTAGCAGCAGTCAACAAAGGACCCTTTGTGAAGTGTGTACTCACAGACCCCAGTATTCTGCATGGAGTTTTAGCTCTACACAGGAGGAGGGGATGGGCCTGACTGCCACAACTGGGCATAGATCACATTTTGAGGTCCAGCTCTCTTCCGCTGATGATGTGACCCCTATCTGGGGTCCCAGTCCACAGTTTGGGAACCACTGGACTAGATTCTTCCATTTCTATCCTAAAATAAACAGCCATAACATCACTGCCTTGCACACCATATCCTGTTACAGAAATTATCTCACACGCTAGTGTAACAATTAAATATTGGCTGGCCAGTGTTTCCCTCATAATGTCTTAGTGGATTAAAGTATATTGTGCTGTACAACAGCACTGTCCATGTAGAATCCATGATTCCATGTGGAACCTCACTTACCAGTTTAAACTCTCCATTGCCCACAATGGCACTGAATTCGCTCAGGTCCTTCATCAGGCCATTCAGCACCTCTGCAATCCTCTTGCGCTGGTGAGCACTAAACTCCTGCATCCGATGCAACTCTGTCTCCAGGGCTAACACTGTGGCCTGTTGGAAAAGAATTCATCATAGTGGGTCATTTTCACTGGTTGGCAACCACCTTACAGATGCCCACCTTTATTTATTTGATGATAACTTCCCATTGTCAAAGGTGTCTTTCAGCCACACTTGAGGTGAATAGTCTGGCAGCATAAGTCTTCCATAGGGGAGAGGACTGAATAACACATTATTAGTGTTATCAATGTATTGTTAATTATAGTTGGGAAAATTAAAGAAGATGGAGATTGGAGCTGCCTTGAGCAAACAGAGATTTAGAAAAGCTTTCTGCCACAATTTGCAGAAAACCCTTTTTATTTTATTTATTTTCAAATGTATTCATCACCTTCTCAACGACATTGCTGTCCAATGTGATACATAACATCATAAAACATTATAGAGTATATCAACAAAAATGCATCAATTCAAATAAGAATACTTTTACAAGGAAACCATAATTAAAGATCACTGAGGAAATACAAGCTGAGGATACCGTAGACTCATCACCCTATCAAAGACATTGGGGACAGTCTCACCATGTCTAGAGAACCTTACAGCCAGACTCACCATCTTCTGGATGTTGTATCTCAAAAAAATATATAGTGGAATTAGACAAGGTTCAAAGAAGATCGACCAAAATGATAAAGGGGATGGAACTCCTATCATATGAGGAAAGGCTAGAGAGGTTAGGGCTCTTCAGCTTGGAAAAGAGAAAGCTGAGGGGGGATAGGATTGAGGCCTTCAAAATCCTGAGTGGTGTAGAATGGGTAAAAGTGAATCAATTTTTCACTCTTTCAAAAAGTATAAAAACCAGGGACACGCAATGAAATTATATGGAAATACTTTTAAAACAAATAAGAGGAAATATTTTTTTATTCAATTTATAGTTAAGCTCTGGAACTTGTTGCCAGAGGATGTGGTAACAGCAGTTAGCGTATCTGAGTTTAAAAAAGGTTTGGACAAGTTCCTGGAGGAAAAGTCAATAGTCTGTTGTTGAAATGGACATGGGGGAAGTCACTGTTTGCCCCAGGATTGGTAGCATGGAATGTTGCTTCTAATTGGGTTTCTGCCAGGTACTTGTGACCTAGATTGACCACTGTTGGAAGCAGGATACTGGACTAGATGGACCATTGGTCTAACCCAGTATAGCTATTCTTATATTCTTATGTTGGTGTTAGACATGCTGGGCCCAAGACAGAAGCTTGGAAGAGGTCTCAAAGTCTTGCAGCAGGCTGTGACTCCTTCATCAGGCTCGGAGCCCTCTGTAGCATGGGACCCTGACTTACAATTTTCTGTAAGACTTTGGGGCCTAGACTCACCATCTTATGAGAGTTTTGGGGACATGGACTTACCATTTTCTGGGAGAGTTCATCTGCAAGGATCTTGTTCTGCTGGTTCTTCTCCTCTACCTCCTGGGATTTCTGGTCATAGTTTACAGCCAGTTCCTCCAAAGCTTGCAGTACCTCTTTCACCTCTTCTTTGGCGCAATCATTCTCGGACTGCAGGTGGCTTAACTCCGTCTGCACCTTCTCATTGTCACCCCGTGTGGAGAATAGGAGCTGGTCAGAAGTCAGAGCACACAAGCACCACCTCCATCATTAACTGCCAGAATGCAAAGCAAAAGGCTCCAGCGAAGCACTGAGCCACTTTCTAGCACACATGTGTATGGACATAAGGTGCTGCTTTTCTTTATGGAAATTAGAATGGCAATCCAATCTACTTACAAACCCCAAACCAAAATGGAATAGGTGCGATACGAGGCATTGTGGGAACATTTTCAAAATTTATACCCTCAACAATAACCGGAAAAAGAAAATTTCCTATCTAACACATTCTACACCTGTCTGTTTATTTACAATTCACTTTTTTGTTGTTCATGTAATCACACCACAGATCCCAAATAGCTATAAGTTCACATATACCTGAAAGGATGATTAAGAAATGCCTGTAGGTGTGAATGGGTATGTATGAAAGAATGATTGAATGAAATTTCGGGGCGGGGGGGTTATATTTTATCCCCCCTATATTTAAAACCATTTAACTGGCCAGGAACTGCTCCTGGTCGGTTAAATAGCACTTAACTGCTATCTGGCGATATACAACAGGAAAAATCGTTGGTTAGCGTGATATAACCGGCTATCCTTCGATAGTCAGCACATTGCCCAGCTAAATTTGGCAACCAAATTAGGCCACCGATATAGCAGGCCTATCTTTGGCCGGTTTCAACTTAACCAGCCAGTGCTGAATATCGACTTGGCCAGTTAAGTCACCGGAAATGGCCTGTCATTGAATACCCAGGTTCAGCCCCAACCCCGGGAGGCAGCCCAGCTACCTCCCGCAGTCTGAATATGGGTCCCTATATTTACAAAATGGTGTTAAACAATTGAAGAAATTTAGATTGCCGTTCAGTTGAACATATCCAACATAGTTCAACTGAACAGCAAACTAAATTTCTTCAATTGCTGCTACCCTATATCGCTCTAATCAGGAGCGTGATAAGAATTTAGAACCAGCAACTGATTCCATTCATCTGACATTTGGATTTAAGATTTTCTCGAGACCTCTAATGCAGGTATATGCTTATGCCAAAACACAGCTGTGTCGGGTTATTTAACTGAGGCTGGCAATAAAGAATCACCTGGTTCCTATTTTTATTATGGACTCCACTTTCTGTTTCATTTTTGGCTCGTTCCATTTGTGGAGATGTTTTCCTTCTCTTTTGCTGTAAGTGCAATATTCAGCCACATAAAGATAGGGTTGTGTTGTATGTTGTCCTATTTATAGTTACCTTATGCTGTTAAGAGATAAATATTGGCACTTAACCACATTAAGTGCCAGCTCCACCCCCAGGCCACCCATAAAATAGCCGTTTTCATCTTAGGTGCTAACCCAGCATATTCAGCGTCACTTTCTGCTTAAGCCCTTGAATATGTCCAGTTTCCCCTGGACAAGCAATTTAAAGGCCAGGATCTGTTTCTGGCTGTTTAAATTGCTTTGAATATCAATTTCTAGGAGCTTAGCACTGATTTCCAGCACTAGGCTCATAAATCAGGCTGATAAATCTATGCAAATGAATGGAATCCCTACATTTATAACCATAACGTTAAACCGCTTTGACTCGTGCTCGAAAGAGGCGCTATATCAAGTAAATAAATGATAAACTTTAAACTTCTAAATGAAAATGAATTTTCAGCTGAAAACTTAAGTTCATCAGTTTGGCTGGCAATAGTGCATAAGTTTAGGAGCTCAGCTTTTTTTCAATATCAAGCCCTTACTTTTTAATTTATTGAAAGTATATGCTTTCATGATAAGACAGGGACATCCAGTAGCTCCAAGTCTTTAGAGAGAGGCTGAGCCAATCCAAGTTTTGCTCCCAGTGCATCTATGGGCTTGTTCCTTTTCTTATAAAAACTACGACTTTTTAGGTTCACTGGGACAAAACCTTTACTGACTCAGCCTGCCCCACATTGCATAGAGCTATCTGATAGCCCTTTAAAAGGATTAAATCATTCACCACCATTAATGCATCGTTTGCTCTCATGGCCTGAAAAAACTGATATCCCTTTGAGCTATCCTCCATGGAAATCTGCAGCTTGAAACTGTCCTGGTAGCCTTTTGCAGGTCTTCTCCTGCTCTGGCCTATGCTGTGCAAATACCCAAGACTCTGGGGCTATTTGTACCTCTTCCTGGTCCAACATCTGCTGGTTGAGCTTCTCCACCAGCTGACTCTGTTGATTGATCTCATCATCCTGCAGAGGAAGAGAGAAATGACAGCATCCAAAGGAGGAAGCAAAAGAGAAGAACCTCCTTCTTCTATGCTCTTATCTGACATTAAGACAGTGAAATGGCCAGGAATGCATCATCGGGAGGAATGAATTGCAAACAGCAAAAGCAGGGTTGAGAATGTACTTGAGACTCTAGACAGGAGCAGACTGTGATGAGACCTGGTCTGTTGTAGGGGATGGCTCCTTCTTTTCTTCTCTGCCATCTAATTTACTCAAGAATAACTATTACATTACAAAGGGATGTGATTGCTCTGAGGAACTAGGAATTATTTTACCAATCAGATAAGCTCATACTGAGCCAACAGACTAGGAGGCATGTACCTTATCATCCAGCTGCTTGTACATTTTTCGAATCTCCTCCTCATACTTCTGCCTCTCCTCCTCAGAAATCCGAATGACTATGGATGAGTTATTGTCGTTAATGGGTGTCTCATCACAGGTGTCTAGAACCAGCTTCTCATCATCACTCAGCTGCTCCGTTTCTGGAACATTCTCTCCTGTGACAGAGCCACAAAGGAAGCTGTTCACACTCATTTTTTAAAAATTTAATTTAAAAAATTTCCATCCCACAAAACTCCTCTATTCTAGGTGGGTTACAATAAAGCATATACAATATAAAACTGGTACATATGACATGTTTTAGATCCAGGCCAATCAGGTTTTAGAAGGAGATATAGTAACGTGACAGTGTTAGCAGAATTACTAAGTGAACTTCGTAATACACTAGATTCTGGGCAACTAATACTAGAAGTTTCGCTGGATTTAGTCTCGGCATTTGACTGATCATACATTGCTCTTTAAGGGGTCCTTTTACCAAGCTGTGGGAAAAAAGGCCCTGTGCTAGCGGCGGAGGCCATTTTCTCCATGCGCTGGGGCCATTTTTTCCACAGCCGGTAAAAGCCCCCTCCCCAAAAAATGGCCATGCAATGAGATAACTCTTACCGTGTGGCCATGCGGTGGGGAGCCCTTACCACCACCCACTGAAGTGGCAAGAAGGGCCCCCAGCGGTAACTGGGCAGCGCATGGCAATGCCCGATTACTGCCAGGTTATCGCCGTGCAAGCCATTTCCGGGGGTTTTCTTTTTCCCCTGGAAATGGTGCGTGCTCGGGGCAGGACTACCACTAGCGGCTGCATTGGGCCAGCAGAAGTCCCGGAAGAGTGAGCTGTAAGCATGTATTGGACTTACCGCCACTCTGTGAAAGGCCCCCAAATATCTGGAATCTACTGGAATTAACGGAATAGTATTGCAGTAGTTTATGCCTTTCCTGACTGGACAGGATTCCAAACTTTTTCCTTAGGTTGTGGTTTACCACTGGTTTCTGTTCTGTCACTGGTCTTGTTTAATATCTTTTTGAGCCCATTGTTTCCAACTATTCAGTCTTTTGGAGTGAGCATGCATTGTTATACTGATGATATTCTTTCGATAACAAGAGTCTCCATTGATTCTCCACATCTCTCTAGTTTACAGGATTGTTTAGCATTCATTAACACAAGTTAGTATTAAATACAGAAAAAAAAACCCAACTGCCTGCCGGATCCCAGGATATTTGGACCAACCTGTATTGACTCCAGTATTATTTGGAAGATCTGTTCTAACGTTAGATATGTAAACATCTTGGAATATTACTTGATTACTAACTGATGTTCACAGATCATGTTTCTATGATAGTGAGGAAAGGCTTTTACATCCTGCACAAATTGTGTTCCTTGAAGCATATTTTGAATGAATCCTCCCTACACATATTAATACATGCTCTTTTAATATCACATATTGGCTATAGGAATGTGATCTAAGTGGATATATCCTCTTCCAATATGAAAAGATTACAAATGACTATCACACTTCTGGGCAGCACTTTGATCATGTTATTCCACTTTTTATACACTCTTATTGGCTTCCCATGAGATACAGAGTAGAGAATGACAAGGAGACAAAGCTTGTCCCCGCCCCGTGGGCTCTGTCTCCATCCCTGCCTTTTTTCTGCAGGCCCTGTCTCCATCCCCACCCTACCCCCGCAGGCTCTGTCCCCATCCCTGTGGGCTCTGTCCTCATCTGCACAAGCCTCAAACGCTTATGATTTTATATTTAAATCTTTTTATTAAAGTATAAAAAGGAACAATATACTGTGCAACTGTTGTTTATAAATCACAAATAGAAAACAATAATAACAATGAGCAATTGTTCAGAACCCTTATTTTATCATCCTCACTTTAATACTCCCTTATCTCTTGTTTGTCCTGTTTGTCTGTCCTAATTAGATTGTAAGCTCTGTCGAGCAGGGACTGTCTCTTCATGTTCAAGTGTACAGTGCTGCGTACGTCTAGTAGCGCTATAGAAATCATAAGTAGTAGTAGTAATTATAATAACCCACCACCACCACCACTACCACCCTCTACCCTTCCAACCCCCAAAATAGCTGACTTCTACTACCACAAGGAACCCTAATTCACCCTCTTAAAATGTTCAGGGATACAAAATACAAACCGCTCTGCATGCCCTAGAGGGGAGAAATATGCCCTATGAAGTACTGTTATGATTTTTTAATCTGTGGATGAATAATAAGTCATCAAAAATCTCAGGATTCAGTCTAGCTCTCCTGTCTTCCACAGTCCTTCCTGCAATAGAAGATGTCTTCTCAGAAGATGTGCTGGTAGGAGAGATGCACAAGATTCTCCTGTGCAAATTTTGCCAGTTGTGGCCAGCACTTTTGCTTGTTTTTCCAAGAAATCAAAACATCATCATCTGTAAAACTTGAACATAAATAACTATCCAATTCACTAATAGCCTTCAAAGTAGAGAATGACATGGGGACAAAGTTCGTCCTCACCCCTGTGGGCTCTGTCCCTGTTCCAACCCCGTCCCCAAAGTTACCACAGGTCCCCGTGTAATTACCTAATGCAGAGTACACATTAAGCTGTTAGTACTGACACATTGGGCATATTATGAACACATTCCCTTCTTCTTGGCTTTATTAGTAATTCCTTATGTGCCAAGTTTACCATCTTTGAATGATCAGAGTATGATGATTCCATCTGTTGCTACAGTGCATAGAGTTGTCATTGAGAGAAGGCATTTTTTTGATTAGTACCTAATGTACGGAATAACCTTCCCCATTCAATTAGAGCAGAGACTTCTTTAAGACAGTTTAAAATATTACTAAAAATATACCACTCAATATTCAGCCTGAAGTGGTAAGCAACATCTGAGCTGCTGAGCCTGATATTCAAAAAAAAGCTGAGCTCCTAAATTTGGGCCCTGTTTGCAGCCAATCTTAGGGGTCCTTTTACTAAGCAGCGTTAAAAAAAGCCAATGCTGCTGTCAGTGAGTGGGTTCTCAAGAGCTGCGGCCACTTTTAGCTTGGCAGTAAAATGGCTGTGTTCGGGGGGGGGGGGGGGGGGGGGGGTTTGTAATTGCCACACATTAATTTCCCCATTAGCACGTGCCATTACTGCTGGAGCCTTCTCTGCCACCTATTTAGGAGGCTGTAAGAGCTCCTGCGCTACTCCTATGGTAATCAAATAGCACGCGGTAATGTGCTCACACTACCTGATTAGCGCACCTATGCCTACTCTCCGCCCCCAGACAAGCCAACTGTTGCAAAATATAAAAATTAATTTTTACCATGGGAGTAGCACGTGCTGCTGGCCAAATTACTGCGGGTTGCCTCAGCAGGACCCGCTCTGCTACTCCTCTATTCTGAAAGATGGAATAAGGGGCCGATATTCAGTCGTCAGGAGGCAGCCCGCATAAGTACTGCGTTTGGCACTAACCCAAGATATTCAATGCCTGGCTGATTCTGGTGACCGGCACTGAATATCTGGTTTCATTTATAGCTGCTGAAACTTAACCAGTTATGCCAATATTCAGTGCTAACTGGTTAAGTTCCTAGCAGTTAAGGAAAACTGCTATGTTCGCGGTCCTATTTAACCGCTTAACCCAGCACTGAATATCGGCGCTAACCAGCTCTATTGGAAGATATAGCCAGTTAGTCGCTATGCTCTAACCACTAAGATTCAGCGGACATAACCGGCTATCTCCTGCTGAATATTAGCAGTTAGCCAGCTAAATGCTATTTAACTGGCCAGACGCCGTTCCTAGCCGGTTAAATAGCACTGAATATCAGGGGATTATACTTTAGAGCTGTCATTTTGTTTATTTTTAAGTAAATGGTATTGTGACAAGAGATCCAAAGGTGAAAATATACTGAATTTAGCACCCTGTAGTGGCAGCACTTCCTCCTCTGATGGTAGGCAGAGACTGGAGGAGGAAGTGTTGGGTAGAGTTGGTCCTTACCATTACGCCAACGGCTGAGCTCCAACTCCAGCTTCTGGATGGTCTCCTTCAGGGTCTTATTCTTCTCCTTCTCCTTCTCATACTTCTTCTTCCACTGCTCAGCTGTCAGCTCCAGATTGACAGAGGCGGTGTTCTTGATGGTCTTGGCTCTGAGGACCAGGAGAGAGGGTATACGTTATGCTAGAGACCAGCAGCTTGCAAGAATACACAAATTATTGATGTAAATAGAGATCCTCAACATCCTCTCATTAGAAAGGAGGGAGTGAAGAAGGAACTATGAGACAGGGGATTGAGGAGAAAGAGCAGAGCACCAATGGGGCAAGAGACTAGAATTGCCTGAAAAAATCATAACAATAAAAAACAAACTTTGCAGGAGAAACGTTTTGTGGTGAAAACTCTACTCCTGCAATTTTAAAAAAAAATCAATGTGGCACTTTCATGGGGATACTCTCCTCCTGTACCCATTTTCATTGCATCTGAAAAGTGCTTGATTCTAAATTATGGATTTTATTTAACACAACTCCCCCCCGCCCCTCCACAAACACGCTGAACCAATACATTACTGATGAATTAAGACATTTTCCAAGGTTTTGTATGAAATTTTCCTTCCTGACAGATTTTTGCAGATTAGTCACAAAATGAGAACAGTTTAATTCTGTGCATATTCTTCAAGAAGAGACACTGGGAAGTCTTTCTGGACAGTGAAGGGATAGCTATAGAGGATGATCCACCAGCAGCTGTGACCAGCTAAACACAGGAATCAGAAAAAACAGTGCAGAGCTAGACAGATGGGCAGCAGCAGATCCAGAAAGGAGACTCCTGACTCCCACAGTTGTTTTCACGTACATACCTTTGTCCAAACATCAGCGTGGATTTGGTTTCTGCATCATTGTAAATGGAGGGGGAGCAGCAGATGAACATGGTGGTCCTGCAATTCCCACCCAAGGAGTCCTGTAGGATTCGGGTCATCTTGCTGTCCCGGTAGGGGACATAGCTTTTCTAAAATATGCAAAGGAAGCATTGTCAGTGGAGGTGGATCATGGAGAACCTTTCCTGCCCCCTCCCCCCACCCCATTCAACAAATTCAGCATTTGAGACACTCAATGCAAGGCATGTGAGTTTCCACTACGAGACTGGGTCTTTCCCAGAACATAGGACTCTTCAATGTCAGCCATGGGATTCCACTGAAAATGTAAGGCAGGGGACCTTGAAGTACTGTCATTAATATATACTTTTATCACTTCATAAAGACCACTGAAATTAAGTCAAACGATGAAGTGTCAAGCAAAGAAGTCACATTAACTCAATGGTCTTATCTGTTGTTGTTTGTATGTCTTGTCTAGACTGTAAGCTCCAAGCAGGCCCACCGAGAGACTGAACCGGGCCCAGGGCAGGGCTGCTGCTGCCCCTGCCCCCCCTCAATTGCCATCCGCTGACGCCCCAGCCCCGATCGCTTCTTCTGCCGTAGGATTAAAATACCTTGGCTGATGGGGATCCCGAGGCCCTGCCAGCAGAAGACGTCTTCCTCCAGTGCTGACTGCCTGCCCCTGCGGCTGCTCTTCCTCTCAGGGCATGCTCAGTTTCAAAACTGAGCATGCACATCTGAAAGGAAAAGCAGCCACTCAGCAATGGGCAGAAGAGCAGCACTGGAGGAACCTCCAGGTCCTCCCCTGCCTCCAAGGGGGGCCCGGCTTCAGAGTTTTCTCTCTCCTTCTCCTGTGAGGACGCGATCACTTGGGTCCCATCAGGAGCAGACGAGAGAGAGAGAGACCCTGGCACCAGGTCCCCCTTGGAGGCCTGGGCCCGCAGAATTTTGCCCTCCTGCACCCCCCTCTCAACGGCCCTGGCTCCAAGGGGCAGGGGCTGTCTATAGTATGTGCCTGTAAAGCACTGTGCACATCTGCAGGCTCTATACAAATGATGAGCATAATAATTAAAAACAGAAATTTATTGTAAAGCAGCTGAAGATCCGTAACCAGAGGATTCACTTTCTCCCTCCCCTATCTTACTGTTCCTTCTGCTAGCGCAGAGATAACATTCCCCAAGGCAGAGAGTGACTTGTTTATGTTCTTTGCTTCATCCAAGACAGCTCCTTCTGCTCCAGTCTTGCTGACCTGTAGAGTAGAGTTGAGAGAGAATCAGAGGCAGATTGGACTGAAAGGGACCCCAGGAGTTCATCCAGAATCACAGAGATGGAACTGGAAGGAAACCTGAGCGATCAATAAGCAAGACGAGATATGATAGAGACATTTAGATACCTCCGTGGAATAAATGCGCAGGAGGCAAGTCTCTTTCAATTGAAAAGAAGGCCACCCCCAGTGCGTTCGCCTCGGGATTTTATCGCAGGACGTCTCAATTTATCATGTACTAAGGACCCCTTTTACAAACCAACGGTACCGATACATCCGCTTTGCCTTGCGTCATTTCGGCACTACCGCCAGCCCACCACAGGAGCCAGTGGTAGTTCCACCCCCACCATCACCATTTCTGGTGCGACAGATTTTTTTTTTTGGCACCAGGGTTACCGCCGGGTTAGTGCGCGAGTCGTTACCGCCTCCTAAATAGGTGGCAGTAAGGGCTCCCCTCCCCCTCTGGAAATGGCCGTGCGAAAGAGTTCACTTACTGCATAACCATTTCCTCTTTTATTTGCCTTATACCCGTCAGGGGCGTAGCCACGGGTGGGCCTGGACAGGCCCAGGCCCAGCCACTTTTGCTCCAGGCCCACCCAGCCTCTTCTGCCCGCCTACTCTGCAACTTCCTGCGTCCCACCTTTGCGGAAAACAGGAAGTTGCAGAGTAGGCAGGACGCGCCTGAGAAGAGGCTCCGACGACGCGCGCTGGCAGAAGGCTGGCTATGGGAATCGCCGGTGCTGGAGGGAGAACAGTGCTTCAGGTCAGTAAAAATGACCAGAACTGACCATGTACAGGGGGCTGTCATGCGGGGAGGGGTAGCGGGTGGACAGGAAATGCGGCGGCGGCTGGCGGATGGAGAGGAAATGCAGGGGGGGGGGTGATAGCGGGTGGATAGGAAATGCAAGGCCTGTGCCCACCCAGTCCACCTCCAGGCCCATCTAAAAATTGAACTCTGGCTACGCTACTGATACCCGCTGTGGTAAAAAGGGCCTCGGTGCACAGTAAATCCACATACCGATGCTACCGCAGGGCCCCTTTTGCTGCAGCTTGGTAAAATGGGACCTCAATTACTTAAGGTGCACTAACGCATGCACATCAGTAATACCCAGTGTCAATGATGGGTACAACAAATCTAACCACATCACCTTCTCGCTGCCAGCAAGATCTACCAGGTACAGCTTCCCACTCAGTTTCTGCTCGGTCTCCATGTTCTCCTGTTTAATATTGATGAGGAAGATACTGTGACTGCGGGAGCTGTGTTCGTTCATGTCTGACATGGGGAACAGAGAAATGTAGAGACAGTGAGAGACAATCACACCCATACAGAATGGGAGAAACACAGAGACTAAGAGGGAAGGAAACACAGAGACACACAGAAACAGAAAAAGAGATGTTTAATTGTCTTAACAAAAACATTTTAGTGTTCAGTTTGGCGTCTCTGCCTCAGACTACTGCAAACTGGAACTGAGGGAAAGGGACTGTGATACAATGAAATACATATCAGCTATAAGGTAAAGACAATTTCAGACAGAAACAAGGAGCGAGAATGGAAAGAAGGTGCTGGGGGAATAATTTTATAATTGCATGCACCAGTGGTGTAGCTACAGTGGGCCATGGAGGCCTGGACCCCCCCCCCCCCCCCACAAAAAAAAAAATTGGCTCTGGGGCCCCTGGTTTGGCTGACGGGGTCCCCAACCCCTGCCAGCCAAAGCATTTGTCCAGCGCTGGTCTCTGGCTCTCTACCGCATTGCCTGCTCTGCTTTTCCCCTCATGTCACGTGCATACTCGTTTTAGTGAAATTGAGCGAGCGCAACACTTCACACATGTTCAATTTCATTAAAATGAGTGTGTATGTGACGTGAGGGGAAGAACCGGGCAGGCAATGCGGGTTAAAGGAGCACTCAGGAACAAGGCCATATCAAAAAACTAAATGAATTCTTTGCCTTGGTCTTTTCTGAAGAGAATGTTGGGGAGAAACCCACATTGAAAATACTCTTTAATGGCGATGATTTAGGCCAGAACTGAAACATATCATGATGAACCTGGAAAAGCAAAGTGACAAACCTAAAAAGTTACAAATCACCAGGACTGGATGGTTTACACCTCAAGTTCTGAAATAACTCAGGGGTCCTTTTACTAAGCTGCAGTACAAAGGGCCCTACAGTAATGGCATGGGCCGTATTTCCCATGTGCCAGGGCTCTTTTTACCACAGCGGGTAAAAAGCCCCTAAAAATAAAATGGCCATGCGGTAAGATTACTCTTACTGCATGGCCATGTGGTGGGGAACACTTACCGCTACCCATTGAGGTGGCGATAATGGCTCCTGCCATAACTGGGCAGCGTATGCCACTGCCTGATTACCACCAGGTTAGCGCCGCACTAAAAATAACAAAAATCTTTTCTGGCATGCCAGAAATGGCACGCACTCAATGCGGAACTACTGCCGGTGGCCACATTCGGCCGGCAGTAATTCCAGGTTGCTACGCAGCAACCCTTTCAAAAAAGGGCCCCTAGAGGTGAAATTGCAGATCTGTTTCTGGTAATCTGCAGTCTATCATCCTCCTGAGGATTGAAGGGTGGCCAGTGTATCACCAGCTTTCATAAAGGGTTGTTTTATCAGCCTCACTTTAATATTCCCTTATCTCTTGTTTGTCCTGTTTGTCTGTCCTAATTAGATTGTAAGCTCTGTCGAGCAGGGACTGTCTCTTCATGTTCAAGTGTACAGCGCTGCGTACGTCTAGTAGCGCTATAGAAATGATAAGTAGTAGTAGTTTCATATCATTTTTTTGCCCAAAATGATAGGGGGAAAAAGCCTAAATTTATAATACACACTATTTATTCATTCATTCATTCATTCATTTTTGGGTTTGCCAGCATATATGTTGACTATTGCAGATGGCCCAGAATGTGATGGCACGACTCATTGCTGGGATCTCTAAACATATTTCACCAGTCTTACAAAACCTTCGCTGGCTTCCTGTGAGGCTTAGAGTTCAATTTAAAGTGTTGAGTTTGATTTTTAGGGTTATAAATGGGGAGGTTCCTCTTCCTCTTGCTACTGGACTTAGAGCCCCTTTTATAAAGGAGCGCTGGCATTTTTAACTCGCGCTAACCGTGTATATGCCGATAGGAATATAATGGGCATTTACACAATTAGTGAGCACTAGTGTTTAGTGCGTGTAAAAATGCTAGCACACCTTTGTAAAAGACCCCCTTACAGTGTATGTTCCATCTCAGCCATTGAGGTCTGCTGGGAAATCAGTGTTAACTGTTCCTTCTTATAAACAAGTCACCTTATAGAATGGGCTTCCAGAAGAGCTGCGGATGATGAAAAATTACCTTCTTTTCTGTAAATGTCTCAAGGCATATCTTTTTACTCAGGCTTTTAACTAGTGAAAGATCGTATAAGTTGTTATGCTGAATTTTGTGTTATGCGTTTGTTTGTAGGTATTGTATTGTCTTTTAGTTTTTATTGTGAATGTTTAAACTTGTAAACCGCATGGGACCTAGGATAGTTCCATCTACAAACTGTGTAATAAACAAATAAATAAGTTCATGAAGAAGGTACTTTAGGGTATGTTTACTTAGATGTGTTAGCGTTTCTAACGCACCTTTAAATTTAAGGCGCTTTAAACGCTAAGGCGCCTATACTTTTCTAAGGGCGCGTTAGCGTTCAATGTGTGTAAACCACTTACACACGTTAAAAATGCTAACGCGCCCATAGCGTACCTTAGTAAATGATTTATTTGCAAAGAATATGAACTGCTCCCCAATACAGCTCTCACTCTTTGCAAATAGTGCACCTTATTCGCAAACAGTGCACACTCTTTCCAAATTGAAATAAAACTATAACAAAATGAAAATTCCTGTAAACAATACGGGAAACAAAAAAAAATGAAAACACTTTGGCTGCACACCCCTACAAGAGACAGATGTTGGACTTGACGATCCTTTGACGTGACCTAGCAAGGCATTTCTTAGGCTCTTATGTTTTCTGTTTACCTTCTATGCAATAAATTCTTTAGGGGCCTTTTTACAAAGCTGTGACACAACATAGCCTTAGAACACCCTTAAAGGTCACTTTTTGCCATTGCCAAAAAATGGCCAATTTTCCATTTTCCGATTTAATGACCATGCACTAATATTAAATGCAGAGGTAGAGGGAATCCAGAAGCAAAGCAGCAAAGGCTAAAATCCAGAAAAAAAGCACAAGGAGCTTTCAAAAATGAGAGCGTCTCAGCTGTACTTTATTGATTAATAAAGTACAGCTGAAACGCTCTCATTTCTGAAGGCTCCTTGTGCTTTCTTCCATGCACTAATATGGCCATTAGCATGTTGCCAATAACAAACATTAGCTTGTGAGCACTTACCACCACATATTTGACAGGCAGAAAGGTCTCAGGGGCCCTTTTACTATGCCGCGGTAAAAAAGTGGCCTGTGGTAGTGTAGGCACATGTATTGGGTGCAGGCCGGGCCAGTTTTTAACCAAATCTACAATGGTTTTTGGGACAGAAAAAGGGCCTGCGGTAAAAATGAAACCAGCACGTGCCCAAAACCGGCCTGAGCCCTTAATACCACCCATTGATTTAGTGGTAAAGGCTCACACGCTACATGCACAGTGACCGGTCAGCGCACACCAAGTGCCGATTTACCGCCAGAACCAGCGTGCATAGGAGGAAATAAATAAATAATTCATCGACGTTTTATAGGCGCATGCCAAATCTGAAATTATTGCCAGAGGGTGTGCTGGCCTGGCGGTAGTCACATTTGGGCACATGCTGCACGCGCATAAAGCCTACCGTGGCTTAGTAAAAGGACCCCTCACACATTAATCCTGCGCTATCGTGTGGCAATGCTGATGTAATAACTGATTAGTGCAGGAATGCCTACTCTCCACCAGGGGCGTAGCTACGTGGTGCCACGGGGGCCTGGGCCCCTGCCGACGACCCTCTCAACTCCCCTCCTGCCGCCAACCCGCTGTCGCCATCGCCTACCTTTGCTGTACGTGCAGGACATCTAACTCAGAAACAGAACAAAGGAAGAAGAGGTCCTCGGCTGGCGGGGATTGTGTTCCTCCGCCAGCAAAGGTAGGCGATGGCGGCAGCGGGGGAGGGTTGGCGGTGGGAGGGGGGGTTGAGAGGGTCGTCGGCAGGGGGGGTCAAAGTTGTTGTTAGTGGTGGTGGTGGTGGCGGGGGGGGGGGTCAGCGGCACCGTGGGGGGCTAAAATGTGCCCCCTCACCTTGGGGTCTGGACCCCCCTCCCGCCGAAGTCTGGCGACGCCCCTGATCTCCACCCCTCAGACATGCCCCTTGGCTAAAAAATAAAAAAATATATGTTGTAGTGTGTGGGTAGCACACATGCATGAATACATTAGCATGGGACGCCTCAGCGCACCCTGTGGTAAAAGATCCCCTTAATGAATTACTTTATGCAGTGGTTCTCAATCAGTGTGTCGGGACACACTGGTGTGTCACCAAGAGCTGGAAGGTGTGTCACCAAAATTTGGACGAATAATAAAAGGCACAGGAAATCATGTACTTGTATTAATTAATCAAAAAAAGTGGAGGAAAAGACTTCATAAAAACCGGTACAGATAACAATATAATGCGGACTCATGAGTGTTACCACTTCAGGCTGTAACCAGTAAAAAAGTAATCATAGGTCTGAAAAACCTCCACAAAATTATTAGTCTCTTTAATTATGTCAAAGAATAGACTATATGCAGAAAAGTAAATCAAAAACACACTTAAATTTGTTTCTCTATGACAGTGGTGCCGTGCTGTAACTGCATATTTTGGAATGGGGTGGAAAAGTTTTGGATCAGTGGCATAGCCAGACCCGGTATTTTGGATGGGCCCATGTCACCCCCCCCCCCCCCCCCCCCCCCAGATCTAGAAAAATGTAGTTTTTATTTTTACCTACTTCATCAACATCTCTCCTCCTCCGGGGCATTTCAGCATCTGCCTGCCTGTCACTGAACCCCATCCTTCCCCGGTGTACCTGACAGGCATCCCCCGTGCCTGCAGTGATCCATTATTGGATCCCACGCATTCTTCCATCAGCAGTATCCCGCCAGACAGGAAACAGGAAATGACATCAGCAAGAGTGGGACCCAGCCGATGGAAACCTGTGGGGCCGGCGCAGGCAGCAATAATGGATCACTGCAGGTGCCAGGTATTCCTGTAAGGTACACCAGGAGGGACGGGGTTCAGCAATGGGCAGGCAGATGCCAGGGTGCCGCGGAGGAGAGATGTTGATGTGGAGTTCTGCCTGTGGGTGGGCCTGAGCCAAGAATGGGTGGGCCTGTGCCCACCCAGGCCCACCCGTAGCTACACCACTGGGTTGGATTATGGACAGGGAATGGGTGTGGATTGTTTCTTACAGGTAGCAGATGGTGACTTACACTGCTACTGACACAAATAGCATGAGACCCTTATCCCCTCCTAAGCAGTAAGTTCATCAGTGCTGTCCATAAAGTTTTTTCCTCTGCAGTAACAGCATGGGCAGATGCTGGGAAGGATACCCACAGGCTCTGCAGTTAATGTGCAGTAATTTGGGCACTTACCACATGGTACGTGCAAAACGTTACTGCATGTTAGTAAAAGGGCCCCACAGATACATATGGATGTGCACACATGTATAATAAATCTTTTATCTGAATACTAAAAGTCCTGCTCACTGGTGACAGCAACATGTCGGTTCGACTTCCCCTCATCAATAACATCCAGAATCTCCTCCGGGCTGGAGACAAAGCGCTCGGTACATCCCTGCAACAGAGAAAAAGAAGACATTCCCATCAAACAGAGCTTTTATCTCCCCCCCAACCCCACCCCCACTAACCTTTTCAGACATAATGCTCTGGTCATAGAGCCCAAAATTTAGAAAATACTTAGCTCCTAAATTTATGCTCCTAAGTTTCTTTCTTTCTCTCTTTCTTTTAATTAGATATACCATCCCTATGGCCGCCAATACAAAAGCCAGGCTTGGGGCAAAAAATGTTAAGGGGCCCACCCCCACCTCTGCCTCTCTCCCTCCCCTCCAGCTCCAGCATCTTTCCCTTCCCTCCAGCACCCCTCCCCCACGTGGGTCCAACACTTTGTCTTCTGATGCAATTTCCTTGAAAACAGGAAGTTGTATCAGAAGGTGGGATCCAGCAGAGGGAAGGCCCCAGACCCACAGGAGTAGTAATCATGTTTTTTGGTTTTTTTTCATGGGAGCAAGGCTTTATACCGTTCCTGCAGGGCAGTAATAAGTTTTGCTCCTTCACCTGCGGTAAATGCACCACATTTTTATCTGTTACCGTGAGTCCTAGTGCCGGGCCCCCCTTGTAGGACAAGCCCGGGGGAATCTTGCCTCCTTCTGCGCGACCCTGTATCGTCCCATCTGGTACACCAATCAGATCAGTTTACCATTTTGATTAAACCATTATATCATTAAAACAATAACATTAAATAAAAATGGCATTAAATAAATAAATCTACAACAAATACAGAAATGCACAAGACAATGAAGTAACAATATCAGTTAGGTAACCCCTGGAATCAACTTCCAATGTCTTGTACTTTTTATCTTCAATTCAGAAAGTACCTAAAAACTTTTTTATTTTGTAAGCCAGGTCTATCTAATGTGTAGTTTATGGTTTGTTAAAATGGGTTTATTTAATGTTTAATATATGCTATTAGTTTTTTAAATTACTTATAGCTCCTGGACTGATTGGTCCAGCTCTTGTTTACTATAATCTGTCCTTGAACTGAATTGGAATATGCGGAATTCAAGAACTGGTATAACATAACATAACAGCTATCTAGTCAATATTGTCTGATCCTGGAAATGCTAAAGAAAAATAAAAAATTATAAGTCCTTTCTTAAATGCTAATAGATTAGTTTCTAAACAAAGATAAGTTGACAAAGAATTCCCTAAAGCTAGAGACAGGTAATAAAATGCTGAAGTATGAGTAGACTCTAGTCTTGCATGTGCAAGAGACAGCAAAACCAATTTGATTCAAAGATCGTAAAATTTGCAGATAAGAACTCAAATTTTGTGGTTTATTATATGACTCTTTTCATTGTTTACAGAGGACAGCGTTTTGTTACCGGTGGTATTTTTATGGTGATTATTTACTATCACAGCAAAGTGTTGTCTTACTATTGGTCTAGCATTTCCTCTGGACATTGTTTGTTTAGCTATGGTCATATCATCACTATAACTTTAATTAGCAAAAGCATCTGCTGATGTATATATTTGACTGTTTGTTGTTCACCATATAGTTAGAGCCGGTACTTAATTTTGCTTGTCCGCTGTTATTAGGTTAAGGAACCATATAGAATGATCCCTTATAATTGAGAACGCCAAAGTGCGATGATGGTTCTCTACTCAGCCAGTCACATTTATCATGACTGACGTGTGAACTGAGCACTTTTCAAAATTACAAAGCTTCTTTTATATAAGCATTAATGTACACTTTAAATTTATTTAAAGGGAAAAAGTGTTATATAAAATCTTTCATTATACCTTATGATTAGGATTTGAATTAAGAGTTATAAGTGTAAATTTATATATTTCCTATTTATATATTTCTTGATTTATCCTTGCCATTTTCAGGGCATATACCGTAGAAATCTGCCCAGTACTTGCCCCGCCTCCCAACCACCGGTTCTGCCACCCAATCTCTGCTATGCTTCTGATCCATTCCTTCTGAAAAGGATTTCTCTATGTTTATCCAACGCATTTTTGAATTCCGTTACTGTTTTCATCTCCACCACCTCCAGCGGGAGGGCATTCCAAGTATCCACCACTCTCTCTGTGAAAAAAATACTTCCTGACATCTTTTTTGAGTCTGCCCCCCTTTGACCTCATTTCATGTCCTTAGTTCTACCGCCTTCCCATCTCCAGAAAAGATTTGTTTGCGGATTAATACCCCTGTTTCTCCTTTCTTTCAGGGTATACATGTTCAGGTCAGCAAGTCTCTCCTTATATGTCTTGTAACGCAAATCCCATACAATTTTTGTAGCTTTTCTTTGCACCGCCTCAATTCTTTTTACATCCTTAGCAAGATATGGCCTCCAAAACTGAACACAATACTCCAAGTGGGGCCTCACCAATGACTTGTTGAGGGGCATCAACACCTCCTTTCTTCTGCTGGTCACACCTCTCTCTATACAGCCTAGCATCCTTCTGGCTATGACCACCACCTTGTCGCCTTCAGATCCTCAGATATTATCACCCCAACTATGACTTACTGCTGCTGAAATGTGAGCTTCAAAGAATAATTAGGAATCAACAGTAACTCCTAAGATCTTTAAAAAGAAGACCAAAGACAGAGTATGCCCTGCTAACTGAGGGGCTACAGAAAGAGTTGGCAAATAATACGTTAGCCAAATGGCTTTAGACTTTAAAGGGTTAAGGGGTCCTTTTACTAAGTTGTGGTAAAAGGGGGCCTGCGCTAGCCTCAGCATGTGTTTTTGACGCACGCTAAGAGTTTGGGGATTTTTTCAGAAAAATAAATGGCCGTGCGGTAAGTGAACCACTTGCTGCATGGCCATTTCAGGGCGGAGCACTTACCGCCATCCATTGAGGTGGTGATAAGGGCTCCTGTGCTAACGCAGCGGTAACCGGGCAGAGAATGGCGCTGCCTGATTACCTCCGAGTAAGTACTGGTGCTACAAAAATAGAATTTTTTTTGTGCGCCAGGAATGGCACGTGCTGGGTGGGGGTGGGAACTACCATTGGGCTCCTGTGGTAGCCTGGCAATAGTTCCAGATTAGCGCGTGGCAAGCCTGTTTGCCGCACACAAACCTTTTAATAAAAGGTCCTCTACACTAGCTAATATTTTCAGCTGAATTTCAGGAAATCACTAAAAACCAACCTCTTCAAAAAGGCCTACCCCAATGATCCAACGTAAACCCCTTCATCCAGCAACACAGCATGACCAATGATCGTACTGGACAATATACAATCCTCATTCTTTCGACCCTTACAATTACCTCATCCAATCACTATATAACCTTGTATTTATCAACCAACTTGGCGAACGCCTTCGACGGTACTATGTAAGCCACATTGAGCCTGCAAATAGGTGGGAAAATGTGGGGTACAAATGTAACAAATAAATAAACTTAGAAGTATAAGGGGGTCTTTTACTAAACTGCAGTAATATTTTTAGCTCGTGGTAGAAATCAGCTGGCGGTAAACGCAGAGACGCCCATTATATTCCTATGGGTGTCTCAGCGTTGACCGTCAGCTGATTTCTACCGTGAGCTAAAAAAACGCTTCCACGGATTAGAAAAGGATCCCTAAATTTTCAGCTGAAAATTCATCTTAATTTGGGAGCTTAAAAGTTATGCTTATAAATGCAAGCCAGCCATTCATTTGCCTAGATTTATGACCCTAGCGTTGAAAATCAGTGCAATGCTCCTTAACATTTTTTCCCTGCCCTAAATCCGCCCCTGTTACAACCCACTTTTTATGCTCCTAAATTTTGAATTTGGGGGTAAATATACAGCCGGTGGCAGCCGGTGGGTGTTATTCCCAGATATTCAATGTCGGGACCATGTCTGGACTTCAGCACTGAATCTGGTTTATGTGGAGCCGGCTAACGCATAGCCAGTTAAGTTGCTATTCAGAGCTTAACCAGCCATGGGTTACCACATACAGACAGGACTATGTTTTACGTAGTTACCCTGGCCGTTTAAGTGCTGCTGACTCCACCTCAGGAATACCCCCAAAATAGCCAGTTTTCACTTGGGCACTAACTGCTAACTTTCAGCAGTGACAACCACTGAAAATTAGTGGATAGCTTTGAACAAGGGATTTAACCAGTCAGTGGCCATTACTAGCCGGTAAAATCATTTTCAATATAAACCAGTTGGAGTATAAATTTAGGCACTCAATTCAATTCAATTCTTGCATATTGCTAATATCCCCTTTCCAGGGTTCAGTGCGGTTTACATTCTAGGTGAGAAATAAAAACAGATAGTAGTAGTGTGATGTATGAGAAACATTAGAGACCATTGGTGTAATGCATGAGACTAAAAACATTAAAGGAAAGGATAATGGATGGTACTAGGAAGTAGAAGTCATGATGGATTATTATGAAGCAGTCTTTGGAAAGAGACCTATTACATTTTCAAAGAGACCAATTTCAAAGTTAGGAGCATAAATCGTTTAAATATTGGGGGCTGATAATGACCAACAGCTATAACAAACCTATCCAGAGGCACTGGAACACCTCTTTGGTTGAGGTGGAGGAAACGGGGAGAAACAAACCATCTTCCACCTTTATCCAAGCTCCATAGTTGCTGATACCATATGACAAAATAACTTGGTCTGGCCAACACAGGAGCATCTGTAGCAACCACATCATACAGAAATTTCAACTGAGCTAGCTAAATCTTAAGAGCCAGAAAACGGAAAAATATTTTATAAATTAGAACTAAAAGTTACTCTGTTGTTATTGTTATTGTTATTGTTGTTATTATAAAATAAAACCTGCTCTTGTTTCCATGCCAGGATAATATTGTAAAAGTACAATAACCCACTGCCTGATGTGAGTGTATGAATTTTGACAAGTCTATTCTGCTTCACTGGGATGAGAGTCAAAATCGGTGAGTTCACACTGTAGTGTGCTTTCCTGCTGGTAAGGCCCTAGTGCTGTGTTTCTCCAGACTCTCACAATGCACAGAGATTCCTTACCTTCACAAATGGAACACGGTTTTTATCCTCATGCACAGAGAGGTTGGTCTTGGATACTGCAAAAATTAATAAATAAATAAAGTTCGGAACATAAACAGATTACAGACCTTTTCCCTTCCTAACATCAGTAACCCCCCCCCCCCCCCCCGCACCATCACCCAGCTCCAGTAACTGCATCAGTAACTGCCCTCCAGACATTGCTCAACTTCCAATAGCTGTCACCCAAAGTTAAGCTCAATACTCCAACCCCCCTCCCCCCTGGGGAGGCCACCATGTGTGAGCATGAAGCCAACATTTGGCAGCCTACCCCAGAGATCTCCTCCCAGAAGCCAAGCCAAAAGCCCTCAAAAAGGCTGCAAAGCCCCCAACCCCTATCCTCTGACCCAGGCCCTGGTATTATGGCAAGAGGTCAGGCTTCTATATTCATATATGGAAGCTTGACCCCTAAGGGAAAGAGCGAGGAGTCTGTTATCAAGGTGGGGCTGTGATTGAGGAGAGGATGGCCTCTCTCTCTGTGGTACCAGTGATGATATATAGCACTGCCTCTACTGCAGTTACTTAGTCATGCCTCAAAGCAGGTCTAAATCCCAACATCCAGGTTTCTCAGTGCAGAGATAGGTGCCCTATGTCAGCTATTCCCAACTCAGTCCTCGGGGCTATCTCATGCATATTCATTGTGGATATCCCGAAAACCCAATGAGACTAGGTATGCCCCAGGGGCGGTCGCACAGGGCCTCGTGCTTCCAGGGGCACAGAGGCACTCCCTCCTTCACGCACGGGTCGCGATCTGACTGCTTTGCCTCTCCTCCTCCGAATCGCAGGATGCCCTCCCAGCACATACCTGAAGCCACCCTGGTGGTCTAGTAGATTCTTCAGGGTAGGAAAGATCCCCAGTCTTTCCTGCCCACTGTTGCTGGCCCTCTTGCTGCTGCATCACCTTTTACAAATGGATGCCGAGATTTCCTGCGGCAGCCATTTTAAAGAAGATGCAGCAGCAAGAGGGTCAGCGCCAGTAGTGGGCAGGAAAGACTGGGGATCTTTCCTGCCCCAAAGAATCCACTAGACCACCAGGGTGGCTTCAGGTATGTGTCGGGATGGCACCCTGCGGCTCGGGGGGTCAGGGGAGAGGGGAAGAGGTCTGGAATAGGTGGGTGGGTGGGATGGAGAGGAGGATCCTCCTACTGTAAAAAAAAAAAAAAAACAAGGTAATATCTCAAGCAGCAGGATCCCTGTGCACTCAAACTGCTGCAACCATGTTGTTTTTCTTCATTGCTGGTGGGATTTTTATTTAATCTCACTTTAATTTTCAAACATGCCAGCTTGTGCATATGGATTATAGACAGAGGAAGTTAATAAGTAGAGTAGTAATTTGTTATAAATTGTAATGAGTGTATCATTTGGAGGGGCTTGTTAAAGGGACACCCTAGTACTATTATATTTGTGCAGAGATTTTTTTTTTCTCCTGGTAAAGGGCCACTAAAGAGACGTCATGTTCTGAGAATCAGGTGCTCAACATTCAGAGTTTCTATCTATCTATTTATTTACTTAATTATGGCATTTTATCCCACATTAAATATAAATTAGATTGATACTTGGGAGCATTTAAAATCTTTTCTTTTTTCCTGTGCCTACATCAAAAGAAAAAAAGATGGCATGTGGGAACTTGCTCCTTTTGCTTTGTGGAATGCAGTGGTACATTATAAAAATGCACTTGCCTTTTTTTATTACTACTATTTCAAGAAGGTATTGATTAATGAGAGATGGGTTTCCTTCGTGCAGAACTGTCCAGAGTCAGTCTAAATGTGCCAACATTGTCCAGTTCAGCACACTATTAGCAATCAAGTTCATACAGTGGAAAATAAATCTGTTGGCTCAGGAACAGGCCCGAGGCAGAGTGCCATAATCCTTCCGCTGATGCACGCATGTTTGGTGGGGTGAAGATGAGGGGGAAACATTGGAGTCAGGAGCTTAGGGGTAGAGAGGAAATAGATAGATGCTGGATGGACCCGGGAGGGAGACAGAGGTCAGGGAAGGCTCCCAAAGGCAAGGAAGGAAAGGTGAGACAGGTCATGAGTCGAGAGCCAGAATGCATGTGAGGAGGGTACTTGTGCAGGAGGAAGAGAACAGAGAGAAGGCGAGTGAGGGGAACAGAGAGGGCATAGAGACTGGATGGAAGAGGTAAGGGAAGAGAGGGACCAGACACTGGATAGAAATGGGCAAAGAAGGAGGGCAGATGCTGGATGGAAATGAGGAGAGAGGGACAGATGCTGGACTGAAGGGGGAGAGAAGGAGGGCAAATGTTGGAAGGAAGGTGGAGAGAAAGAAAGCAGACCCTGGATGGAAGGGGAAAGAGAAAGAGGACAAACCCTGGATGGAACGTGGGGAGAGAAATAGAGCAGACCCTGGATGGAAGGTGAAGTAGAAAGAGGACAGCATGGATGGAAGAAGGGGCAGAAAGAAACCTGGAAGGGGGTAGACTCTGGATGGGAGGAAGAAATAGGGCAGATGCTGGATGGAAGGGGGAAGGGAGGACAAGCGAGAAGGAAGGAAGGAAGATACTGGTCCTAGCGGAGGGAGGACAAGAAGGGAAGGGGAAAGAAAGAAGGAGGAATAAGGGGAGAAACTGAACATGAGTAAGAATAAGGAAAGGGACAGAGATGTGATCCTGGAGGGGCGATAGGGACACAGAGGATAGCTGCTGGACAGGGCAAGAATAAAAATATAGATAGGGGAGATGCTCAACATGGCAGGAAGAAAGGAGCAGGGACACAGACAGGAGTTGAATGATGGACTTGAACAGAGAAGAAATGCCAAATGGACCAAGAGACCCTCAGAAAAAAGTTAAGAGAAGACAGAGGAAAGCAGAAACCAGAGACTGGGACCAAAACGATTAGAAAAATAAAATGACCAGACAACAAAGGTAGAAAAATGAATTTTATTTTCTATTTATTGATTAGACTATGTTAGTTTTTGTAATGTATATATGTTAGAACTTGTGTTAGACCTGCCTGGAGCCCACAAGAAAAACCTCAATCTTTGGCCTTCAATCTTCAGCATTCTGGTGGTAAATCTCCAACTTTGGGATGGGCCACCCTTGGCTCTCTAGTAATGACTAAAGCTTCTCCTTCCCCACTCCACCCCGAAGAGCTCTGAATGTTGCTTCTGTAGCATCTGTAACCCCAGCCAGCCTGGGAAGCAAACCCAGATCATTCTTGTTATAGCAAGTTGCACACCATTGATACACTGGGCCAACTCCAACTCCTTTTCATTCTGAGCAAGCAGAACTCTCTTTAATAACAGATAGAACTCAGAAAAACTTACCATCCAACAAATCTCTGATTTTGTCCAGGTAAATTTCAAAGTACGAAACCTAGTGTGAGGTAGAGAGAAACAAAATCAACATCATTGCTTTACAGAACAAAGATTCAGCTGTTGTTTTTCAACATTGTCAACATGGGGATGTTGTCAACCCACCCAATAACAAATGAAAATGAAACATTCAGAGATGATGAAAAATAGCAAGCAATCCAGAAAATTAACAAAACACTATTCTTATCGTTGCTTGAAAAAAAAATTACTTCAATATTCGCCTATCATAAAAAGATCACTATTTAATTATTCTATTCATTTATCTATAGTTTTTTTTTTCAATGTGTTGGTGGGTATTTTTATAACTGTTGTTGAATGTTTAGAAATTTACTCACTTGCAATCTTTGAGTATTAGCTATTCATTTTATTTTTCAGACCAATAAAGATGGACCGTAGTTTACAAGGGGTAATTCTGAGTAGCTCATATAAGTTTAAAGTGCTTTTGCCATGCATACTCTATATCTAACTTTCAAAAGGAAATCACATGGCTTGTTTCCCTTTGAAAAATTAGCTAGCAGGAAATCTGCACGTTATACATGGCCCTGTCCTTTGCGTGTGCTATTAAACAGAGGACGAAAGGGAAGTAAAATAGTGCATGTACTTTTGAAAATGCCAAGTACACCTGCTCATTCCCCCCCCCCCCAACTTAGAATGCTATGTTAAACTGACACCTACTGCCTCTCTGAGGGGTCCTTTTACAAAGGCGCACTAGCATTTTTAGCGTGCGATAAAACTGAGGACACGCTAAACGCTAGAGACACCCATAGGAATATTTATTTATTACATTTGTACCCCGCGCTTTCCCACACATAGCAGGCTCAATGCGGCTTACACAGTAAAAAGTAGATAGAATTACAAAGTCTTGAAAGAGATATTACAAATTATGGTGAACATAGTAATAGAGGGGTAAAAGGATATGTAAATTGAACATGAAGAGGTAAACAAGGATAGATTGTGTAAAAGGAGAAGAATTTGGGGAGGGTAAGGCGTAGGAAGGATGGAGAGGAAAAGATTAGGGATGAGCATAAGGAGATAGGAGACATGGTCTAAGGTATAACAATTGTAGGACAGGAATATATGGGTGTCGCTAGCATTTAGCACGCTAAAACTTAGTGCACACTGAAAACGCTAGCGTGCCTTTGTAAAAGACCCCCTCAGTAAAGCAAATTTCAAACAGGCCACTTTTCCTGGGGAAATCCAGGTAATTGGCTTTGAAAATTGTCCACTAAGAGGGTTCACAGAAGTTCACAATGACATCTATTTTATAAAGATGCAACATCAACCTTTCAAAATAACATAATTTATGAGGGTCGTCAAAAAAACCAGAACAGCAACAAGCTAATATATTCACCAATGCTATCTCCATTGTTTTAATCATTGGTCCAAGAATTCTTTTTGAGAAAACATTTTATAAAAAGCGCTGATGTATTATTTTATATTTCTGCTCACACCTTTTTCAGTAGTAGATCAAGGTGAGTTACATTCAGATACACTAGGTGTTTCCTTATCCCTGGAAGGCTCGCAATCTAATTTTGTACCTCAGACGAAGGAGGGTTAACGGGTCCTTTTACTAAGGTGCAATAAAAAGGGGCCTGCGCTAGCATCAGCACGTGTTTTTGGCGTGCACTGAGGCCCCCTTTTACTGCAACGGGTAAAAGGCTGTCTTTTGTTCAAAAAAAGAAATGGCCGTGCTGTAAGTGAACCACTTGCCGCATGGCCATTTTGGAGGGGGAAACACTTACCGCCACCCATTGAGGTGGCAGTGAGGGCTCCCACGCTAACCTGGCAGTAACTTGCCCGATTACCGCTGGGTAAGCACTGATGCCACAGAATTGAAAATATTTTTATAGAGCCAGAAATGGCTCGCGCAGGGGGTGGGAACTAGCACTGGGCTCCTACGGTAGCCCAGCTGTAGTTCTGGATTGGCACATGGTAAACCTGTTGCCACACACCAACCCTTTAGTAAAAGAGCCCCTAAGTGATTTGCCCAAGGTCACAAAGAGCAGCAGTGGGATTTGAACATTTCCAACCATTCTACTCTGCTTTTCATCCAATAATAATCATGCACACTTGTGTCAACATTCGTATCAAAGGTCCACAAATACATTTATTTATTTGTTACATTTGTATCCCACATTTTCCCACCTATTTGCAGGCTCAATGTGGCTTACATAGTACCGGAGAGGCATTCGCCGACTCCGGTATGAACATATACAAAGTGATGTTGTGGTAAGATAAGGTTCTTGTGGAACAGACACATTAGGGAATCGTAGAGCGGAAGAGTTGTGTTATGTCCATTACGTGCTCTGGTTTCGTTGTGTTGCAGAGTTCAAGATTTTAAGTTGGATCGGTAGGGTATGCCTTTTTAAACAGGTTAGTTTTTAGTGATTTCCAGAAGTTTAGGTGGTCATACGTTGTTTTCAAGGCTTTTGGTAATGCGTTCCACAGTTGTGTGCTTTTGTAGGAAAAAATGGATGCGTAAGTTGATTTGTATTTAAGTCCTTTGCAGCTTGGGTAGTGGAGATTTAGATATGATCGTGTTGATTCGGATGTGTTTCTGGTTGGTAGGTCTATGAGGTCTGTCATGTATCCCGGGGCTTCGCCGAAGATAATTTTATGAACCAGGGTGCAGATTTGAAAGCAATACGTTCTTTGATTGGGAGCCAGTGCAGTTTTTCATGGAGGGGTTATAGGGGGCAATTCTATAAAGTGGCACCTAAATTAAGGCACCACAAATGGGCGTGCTTTGTGCCAACTGTATAATGGCGTGCCTAACCCATCATAGATTACTAGTACTAATTCGATTGGGCGTACCGAAAGTTGGGCCTCCAAGAGTGGTCATCAGGTTGACTCACACAGAAGAAACAGAATCCTAGGCTTCCACGTCAGCTGCAGCAACGCGCCGGCCCAGAGACCGGCTGAGGAGGACTTCAGCTGGCGGGGGTTGGGGACCCCCGCCAGCACAGGTACTTGACGGCAGCGGCGGGGGACTTGGGGGAGGGTTGGCAGTGGCGAGAAGGGGGGATTGAAAGGGGAGGGGCGCCGGGCATCAAAGGTGGGGGGTACTAAAATGTGCTCCCTCACCTCGGGCTCTGGCCCCCCTCCCGCCGAAGTCTGGCTATGCCCCTGGTGGAGAGTGAGAGTGGAAGCATTAGCCAGCTATTTATATAGGAGGATGCTAAGTGCTTCCGCATTAACTGGGAGCAGGTACCACATGTTAATCTGAATGTCAATGTATGACCTGCAACAAAATGAACTGGGAATGCCACTTCTTGATGCATTCATTTTGGTCTTGCTGTGCATTGAAATCCTGTGTTCTAATTCATTAAGCCCAAAACGTATTGCTACAGGAAAAAGCACCTACAGAAATTTGCATCCTGTTCTCCAGCAGCTACCTTTCCATGCAAAACAACCTGTAAAGCAAATGACATAAGCAGTTGATACCCTTGCCTAACTCTGCGTCGGGAAATGCATCTCCATCGTGCCACACGGGGAAGGCAATTTTAAAGTCTTTTTTCCCTGGATAATGATTTTGATCATTGACTTCACCAAGATTATAAAATTAAAAGGGTCATCTTTTTGTGAATTGTGAATAGTTTTATATGACTTCTCATTTCCAATGGCGAAGCTACCAGGGGATGCCTTGGGGGCCTGGGCCATCAAGTCTGAATCGTCTGAAGCTTTGACTGGGGAGGATTCTCAAGTCCCAGAGTTAGCTGTACCCTGTGCAAAGCCTTTCCTGGACTGCTGCCACATCAGCCCTCCCCTCCCCTTCTCCCATACATGATTGGCTTTTGTGAAACTGAGTGTGTGAAAGACGCCTGCCCCCCACCACATGCACGAAACCAAAGATGTACAGGGAGAAGGCCTCCTTCACACATGCTCAGTTTCACAAAAAAACAGCATCTGTGGGGGGGGGGGGGGGGGGAGAGAAGGAGCTGGTGCAACAGCAGCCCAGGAAAAGCACTGCTCACTGCCAGGCTTCAGATGGTTTTCTGCTGGCGGTTTTGGGGACCCCCGTCAGCTCGGGTTTGTGGGGCCCCAGAGAGGGGGGGGCATAGAGTGGTAGGGGGTAGAGCAAAATTTTATGCCCCCATCACTTTGGGCTACAGCTCCCCCAAAATCTGAGGTTTGGCTATGCGCCTGCCCCATTCTATTCATGAGAAGTGAAATTTGAAATTCATCCTTCAGGCAATAATTGACTCCTATTTGTCTGTGCAGCAATTAGGTTAAAAGTTTGTACTCTAGTCATGCATAACAGGCTACTCCACACTTTGAACATTCCCTTCATTCACTACCACTGCATTCTATAACAGGAAAAAAAAAGATGGACCTAGCACAGAAGTTTAAAAGAAAATCTTAAACTGTGATTACCTTAATGTGGAATTCCAAATTCTCATCCATGGAATAGATATGATTAAAGATGTCTCGAGCAATTCGGGGTATTATCCCCATCAGCTGGGGGTCATGAAGTTTCCCCTGAAAAATGAGAAGAGAGAAATCAGTATCCAGAGACATCAGACTTGAGGAGGCAAAATGTGGAGGAGACAGGGACAGGTATATCAATCTATAAAGAGCCATTAACATGTATAGTTGACACAGGGACAGATGTATCAGTTTATAAGGTTTAGTTTAGTTTATTTTGATTGATATACCAATGTTTGGAATATCATCACAGTGGTTTACAAATACAGTATAAAAACATAGTAATGAGAGGGAGAACAGGAAAACAAGAAATTACGGGCCCAATATTCAAAGTGATTTAGCTGGCCGCTGACTGATTAAATTGCTGAGATCCAGAGCCGTAAGAAAATCCTCCAGCTATATGGCCGCCGGCAGAGAGTGAAGAGTCTCCATCTAAAAATGTTGTACCTTGAGAAAATGGTCTATGTCCTTTAGGTCCAACATTGGCTGGTGTGAACCTCCTTTTTTGGGCACCACAAAATAGATGGAATAGCAGCCCTGACCTCATTCCCTTGGTGGAATGGGGACCATGGCGCCAAAGACCCGCAAGGTTGACAGCATGGCAAGAACTGCCAAGCACTTGGAAGGTGCTCTGCACGGGGAGTCCAAGAAAAAATCTGCGACTAGAGCAGAGATCCTAACTTGTAGCCTTCTCTGATAATGTCAAGAATCCATTGGTCCGAGATAATGCAGGCCCATTGCTCAAAGAAGAGGGTCAGTTGACCCAGCCCCCTTGCACACAGAGACGAGCAGAGGCTTGGCACCCCATCATTGGGCAGTCTGAGCCAGAGGGACAGCCCAGGATATGGTCCCCAAACTCTGCTTGTCACCATGAAAGGAGAACTGAGGCTGAAACCGTGGCCGCTGAAAGCCCCCTGAGGGAGCCGAAGCTAGTCCTCTGACCCGGTCGATACTTCCTGGCCTCCTTAAAGTGAGGTCGCACCATCCCTGCTTTGAAGGCCCACTTCCTCTGGTCCTCCAACAACCGTTGCATGTTAGAATCATCCAAATCCTTGACCAGCTTCTCCAGGTCTTTCCCAAACAACAAACAGCCCCAGAAGGGGAACTTGGTAAGCTGCTGCTTGGAAGTAGCATCATCAGCCCAATGTTACTGCCAATGTCATCTGCTTAGCGGACAAATGCACAAAGTCATACAACGCATCTGCCAAATAGGCTAAGCCCGATTCCAGGGTTGGGAGATATATCCCTGACTGCTCCTCCCTGGAAGCCAAGTCTGCCGCCTGCTGTGCCCTAGGAGAGACAAGCTCTCCCAACATAGGAACTGCAGATGGTGGTCTGGAGCAAAAGAGCCAAGACCTCAAAGGCCTGCTTCAGGGATGCTTCCAGTTTCCAGTCCTGCACATCCTCTAGGGCAATGGCACATTTCACCGGCAGGGTCGTCTTCTTGGTGACTGCCACCACCAAGGTGTCCACTCATGGGAGCTGCAATTTCTTCAAGTAGGCCTGGGGCATCAGATACAGCCACACCGTGGCCTTCGCCACCCTGAGCCCTGCATCCAGCGTGACCTACTGTGCCACAATGAGTTCCTCAATAGCCTCATGTACAAGGAAAGACCTAGTAGGGCGCCTGGTGCTTGCAATCTTAGGGTTCACCGCAGCTGGCACGGGAGAGTCACCCACCTCAATATTAAGGGCCTGAAGGGCACGGACAACTTTCCCTTATGAAAGAGGGCAACTCATCCTTATGAAAAATCCTGATGTCTGAGGAGTCATCAGGCTGCAGAGGCAGCAGTTCACCCTCCTCCAAGTCCTTCCCATGCAAAGACTGGTCACTCAGCGCCAATTCTGAATCATGGGGAGAAGGAGGGGAGAAGGGCCAGTAAACCCACCTCAGACACAGGAGAACCCAGCTGCTGCCTTTTCCCTGCCCAAGAATCCCTGCTTGCAGCTAAGCCTGATTTATCAGAAATGACTGATGAAGCAAAAGGACAAAATTGGGGGGCAACAGAATCCCTGCTCCAACAGCCCCCAAACTCCCTGCCCCTGCATCAGAGACCACTGAGGATCTGTGAACAGCTGAATCTACAGCACACACCCCCGGCAGCGGGTGGGTCCACTGACAAAATGGCCACAGAGGGTGCTACATTACCTTGCAACCTACTCCTCACTGGCCTCCCACTTAGCCATCTATCCCCCCTTCAATCCGTTCAGAACTCTGCTGCACGTCTTATATTCCACCTGAACCGATATACTCATATCAACACTCTCCTCAGGTCGCTTCACTGGCTTCCGATCAGATACCGCATACAGTTCAAGCTTCTTCTCACCTACAAATGCACTCAGTCTGCAGCCCCTCATTACCTCTCTACCCTCATCTCCCCTTACGTTCCCGCCTGAAACCTCTGCTCACAGGACAAATCCCTCCTCTCAGTACCCTTCTCCACCACCGCCAACTCCAGGCTCCGCCCATTCTGCCTCACCTCACCCTATGCTTGGAATAAACTTCCTGAGCCCTTACGCCAAGCCCCCTCCCTACCCATCTTCAAATCTTTGCTCAAAGCCCACCTCTTCAATGTTGCTTTCAGCACCTAACCTTTATACCTTTCAGGAAATCTAGACTGCCCCAATTTGACTGCCCCTACTTCACTGACTGTACATTTGTCCATTAGATTGTAAGCTCTTTGAGCAGGGACTGTCCTTCTATGTTAAATTGTACAGCGCTACGTAACCCTAGTAGCGCTTTAGAAATTTTAAATAGTAGTAGTAGTAGAGAAGGAGAGCGCACAGGAAAGTCCTGCTCTGGCTGACGGTATGTTTTCCGCCATCCCCACTGTGCAACCGCCCCTCCCCCTCCCCCCCCATAGCCACCGGGCGCTGTCCACCGCTTACTGCAGCACAAGCAGCACTGCCTGGGCTCTGCGCCAGATCCATAAGCTGAAAGAAGCAAAGCAACATTCACCCAGCAGCCACAACAGAGCAGCGATGTGCTCTTCCCGCACTGAACAGCACGAGTTTTCCTGCATGCTACCTGTCAGCTCCTGCCTCGTCAAGACTCATAACTGCTGGGTTGAAAAATATGCCTTACTTTTTTTTTAAGGGGCAGGCAGCTCCTTATAGCTCAGTCAGCCAAAAGCTCATAGACAGGGAACAAAAACACACTCAGGCCACCTCCTGACAGAATCCCCACCAAGAAAAAACAAAGGGGTTTCCTTTTTTTTTTTTTTTTTACAAAAACAGGTGACACAGAGGAATGAGCATGCTGAAAATAAAGTGACTGGGGAACACCCAAGGTGAGGAAAGGACCTGGGGTGACCAGGTATACCCCCCAAAGCTGGTGTCACACAGCCAGAGCACCTCCACATGCTGCTCAGGAGACCCAGGCCAGGAGCACCCCAACAGAGGAATTCCGGAGCTAATGAGAGCTATCCATCCACCTGCTGGAGACAGAAATATCCTGACTAAGGAGCAAGCTGTGCTCTATCACTGTATGAAAGTCACTAATCTCTATCTCCATCTGCTGGTAGATGGACACACAACCCACTTGTTCCTGGATTCATCTGATGCTGACGATAAGGAAAGAGATATTAATCTATACAGACGACACAGGGACAAGTGTATCAGTTTATCATAGACAATAATCTGTTCAGGTGACACATCAGTTTATCAAGAGACATCGATCTGTGCAGGTGATACAGGGACTGGTTTATCAGTTAATAAATATTAATTTGTGCAGGTGACAAAGAGACGGGTGTATCACTTTAGAAAGAGACATAAATCTGGGCAGATCACACAGGAACAGGTATAACAGTCTACAAGGAATCATTAATTTGTGAGGTGACACAGGGACAAATATATCAGCTATCAAGAGTCATTATTCTGTGCAGCTGACACAGAGACAGGTGCATCAATTTATGAAGAGACATTAATCTGTGCAGGTGTCCGCAAGGCAGATACATCAGTATATAAAGAGACAATAACTGTGCAGGAGACACAGAGACAGGTTTATCAGTCTATAAGGAGATATTTTTATGCATAGAGTACACAGGGACAAGTGTATCAGTTTATAAAGAGACATTAATTTGGGCAGGTGTCATATGAACAGGTGTATCAGTCTGCACAGTGATATTAATCTGTAGGGATGTCATGGTGATAGGTATATCAGTCTGTAGAGTGATATTAATCTGTGGAGGTGTCATGGGGATATGTGTATCAGTCTATAGGGGCACGCAATGAAGCTACAAAGTAGTAAATTTAAAATGAATCAGAGAAAATACTTCTTCACTCAATGTGTAATTAAACTCTGGAATTCATTGCCAGAGAATGTAGTAAAAGCAGTTGGCTTAGCAGGGTTTAAAAAAGGGTTTGATGGCTTCCTAAAGAAAAAATTCATAGACCATTATTAAAATGGACTTGGGGGGAAATCCACTGCTTATTTCTGGACTAAGCAGCATAAAATGTATTGTACTGTTTTGGGATCTTGCCAAGTACTTGTGACCTGAATTGGCCACTGTTGGAAACAGGATGCTGAGCTGGATGGACCTACGGTCTGTCCTAGTATGGCAATAATTATTAATCTGTAGCAGTGTCATGGTGAAAGATGTATCAGTCTTTAGAGTGATATTAATCTGTGGGAATTTCATGGGGACAGGTGTATCAGTCTATAGAGTGATATTAATCTGTAGGGGTGCATGGTGACAGGTGTTTCAGTCTATAGAGTGATATTAATCTGTGGGGGGGTGTCATGGGGATAGGTGTTTTATTCTACAGAGTTATATTAATCTGTGGAAGTATAATGGGGATAGGTGTATCAGTATATAGAGTGATATTAATTTCTGGAGGAATAGGTGTATTGGTTTCTACAGAGGTATTAATCTAGGCAGGTGGCCCAGGATATATGTCCCTGTTTACAGAGAAACAGTGGTCTGTGCAAGGAACCCCGGGGACAGGTTTATCATTTTATAGGAAGACATTAATCCCTGCACGTGGACCAGGCACCGTTGTATCCATAGGAGCCAACTTTTCAAAATTATTGGGGGTGCTAAGGCCAATGGAAATAACCCCTCCCTGGACACACACAAGGAATTTTCTCAATATTGGGGGTGCTCAAGCACCCACAGAGTCGGCTCCAATGGGTGTATCAATCCACAGGGTGACACTTACCTCTACAAGTGGCACATGGACAGGTGCAGAGGTATTCATGTGTGTAGGTGCACAGGAAAAGGTGTATCAGTCAACAGAACAACCTTAATCCCTTCAGATGACACAGGGACAATGTATCTGAAAATTCGGCCCGCAAACTTTTATAGATGCAGGTGCTGTCAGTCAGGTGTTTTCAGCACAATAACAGGTAGCACAGAGAGCTGTGGAGAAACTTCATAGCTGAGATGTTTCAAATCTCGCACACTCTACCAGCCTGACTTACAAATTATCTCCGTTGCCAGATCACTTCAACACAGGGTAACAGTAGAATCTCGGCCTTACCTCCATCGTGTGAGTCTTTCCTGAAGCCGTCTGCCCATAAGCAAAAATGGTCCCATTATATCCTGCCAGTACATCTGCAAGAAAAGGAAAAGAATGCAGCTTGAGATTCATGCATGTGTCCCTTGTTGGCAGCATCTGTGGTAGAGACACTGTTTATCTACTTCGTAACAAGCGGTATATCATGAAAATAAATAGTAAAAAGCACATAGAGGTGACTGTGCCTTGTGCCATCAGTCCAAGTTGCCTTGTTTGGCAAATCTTGGTCTCAATTTCATTTCCAACACCTAGGCCAGCAGTAATGAATTCATATGAGAAGCCTCTATGAATAAGGCCATCTGCAAAAGTGACCTGAGGAGCCTCAGGAGCTCACCCAACTTAGGTGACTCAACCCTCCAACACTTCACTATCAAAGATCGTATTGAACATTGACAAACCCTTTTACCTCAAACCCAACTTGATTGAATCTTATCTTCCCTATCCCACTATAACATTTTGTACTATTCCCATACCAGACTTGGCGAATGTCTTCACGGTATTATGTAAGCTACATTGAGCCTGCAAATGTGTGGGAAAATGTGGGATACAAATGTAACAAACAAATAAATAAAATGTGTTATATGATCTTTGAATAATTCTTATGTATATCCAATAAAATACTGAAGAGAATCCAGTTTACTCCCAGATCAGTGATTATTATTAATATTGCTGGCATAGTAAGCACTGTGTCTTTCCTGGGAAGTGATATGCATGGTTTATCTTGACTGGTCAGATGTAATTATCCCAGTCTGAAGATGAGATAGGTCGCTGTATCTGTACAGTAACAAGTCAGGAATGGACTGGTGAAATGGGGCTTAGGTCACTGTAACTGTAGAGTAATAAGTCTGTAAGGGACAGGTAGGATAGGGCCTAGGTCACTGTATTTGTTCAGCAACAAGGCTAAATGGTACAGGCACAATGGGGCTTAGGTCACTATTTGTAGAGTACCAACTCTGGGAGGAACATTTTGGTTGGGATTTAACATTTCTGAGAATGTTAGGTATTATTAGGAAAGGAATGGAAAACAAAAATGAGGACATTATAATGCCTTTGTATTGCTCCATGGTGCGACTGCACCTTGAATATTGTGTTCAATTCTGGTCACCGCATCTCAAAAAAGATATAGTGGAATTAGAAAAGGTACAGAGAAGGGAACCGAAAATGATAAAGGGGATAGGTCAATTTCCCTATGAGGAAAGGCTAAAGCAGCTAGGGCTCTTCAGCTTAGAGACAAGACGGCTGAAGGGAGACATGATAGAGGTCTATAAAATAATGAGTGGAGTGGAACGGGTAGACGTGAATCGCTTGATTACTCTTTCCACAAATACTAGGACTAGGGGACACGCAATGAAGCTACAAAGTAGTAAATTTTAAACAAATCAGAGAAAATATTTCTTCACTCAATGTGTAATTAAACTCTGCAATTTGTTGCCAGAGAATGTGGTAAAAGCAGTTAGCTTAGCGGGGTTTTAAAAAGTCCATAAGCCATTATTAAGATGGACTTGGGGAAAAATTCACTGCTTATTTCTAGGATAAGCAGCATAAAATGTATTGTACTGTTTTGGGATCTTGCCAGGTACTTGTAACCTGGATTGGCCACTGTTGGAAACAGGATGGAGGGCTTGATGGACCTTCGGTCTGTCCCAGTATGGTAACGTTTATGTTCTTATGTTAGGCTATGTAAAATCTGTGTAAATGCTGGCCATGGTATTTAAAAGAATACATATATTCAGTGCTGCTCTAGGTGTGATAGTCAGCAGCACTGATTGTACATATGCACTGCTGACCATCGCCACCACTGTCCACTTACTTTAGGCCCAAGCTAAATGTAGAAAGTATTTGCAGCCTACCATTATGCCTGAAAATCCATGGATAGTGGACTAATACATTTACCCCCCCCCCCCCCAAGTTCTATATTTGGTGCCCAAGTTTGCAGGTCGAATTTTCAGTGAAAGTCCAAGATGTGCACATAAACAAATTGATTAATGGATCGTTAATTATCAATTAATTGACCTTAATTATTGACATTAATTGGCTCTAATTTGGTTTTGCACACACATCTGCTTGCATGCTGCCCTATTAACATTAAGAGCCTAAATCCCATAGTGTGGAACTCAAAAGGGGGTGTGGTCAGGGAAGGGGCGTAGGTCAGAATCATACCAAAAACTTGCGCACAGTTATAGGATAGCACCATTTACATGTTCAAATGCCATGAGTTGAGTGCCAGCATTTATACTAGATTTCAGCTGCTCAATTTTGGGCATAGGAATTGGCTGTAAGCCCTTTATAGAATAGTGCTTAGCAGCAATTGTTTTCTGCTGCTGATTTTTTAGCACCATTTATAGAATATATATAATGCTCAGGACACATAGGATGGCAACTGTCTGTTGAGCCCCACATTGCTTCACCAGTGGCTACCAAGGAGTTTTCTCTGATGTCCAACTTTGCAATGAGTGAATGTAAGGGCCTTCTTTGCAAAGCTCCACAGTACAGCCTGATGGAGGCAGAGGGACCTGGTGGCCCCACGGAGGAAGGAGATTTGGCAAATGGCAATGCTAGAAGTTCTCAGTGACCCTGAATGGCACAGCCCTATGGAGGCAAACAGTGAAGAAGCGAACGGTGGCAAAGGTGAAGGGATCTTGTGGAAGAGTGCAGGAGTTCATCAGGGGTAAATAGTGGAAGGAAATGTCCTGTAATGAATTTCACCAGGTGTCAACTACTGCTGTATTAAAGTGGAAAAGAATTAGGCTTGGCAATCTCTGTTTCATCCCCATTCAATAGCCTTCCCCCACCCTATACCCACTCACACACCCTCCTTCCCCATACCTTTAACGATCTGCAAAGCACAGGCGTGGTACACTTGCTCCTGGGTGGTGTTGGGGGGGAAGACCCTGTCAAAGACATAGGGTTTACCCTAGAATAATGGGAGGGAAGAGACAAGAAAACAGACTTTGAGTTTCAGAAGCATTACCCAAATTAACTTATCAGAACGTAATAACAGTTTTAAATTAAAAAGATGTGTTGTTTTCCTTTACAATTCATACTCCAGTTCACTTTTTTTTTTGTTAATTTGAGGTTCACAAAGCAGAGATGAAAGGCCCAGAGTCTTTGCTAGAATACTTCCCACCTGATGGAAAACTGAGAGAATGCACAGTCCAGTGCAGCAGGACTTCTAGACAAACAGGACATTCAGTGCAGTAAGAATCCAAAGTAGGAGGATAGCCAAAGAAGCAGAGGCAATTTCTGCAGGAATACTTCCTAGTAGTACTACTATTACTTATCATTTCTAGAGTGCTACTAGACGTAGGCAGCACTTTACACTAAACACGTATAAGACAGTCCCTGCTCGAGCTTACAATCTATTCAAGCCAGACAAACAGGACAAATAAGGGATGAGGGAATGATTAAAACAGACTTCTTGTTATGATAGAAATAGAAATCTCTATTCTGAGAAAGCATGGACAGTGCTGAATTATACTGCATTTTCATAGGTTTAAAAAATTACAGGACATGCTCCTCTTTTATCCCATTCTTTCTTGAATTCCAATAACATAGTAACATGGTAACATAGTAGATGACGGCAGAGAATGACCTGTACGGTCCATCCAGTCTGCCCAACAAGATAAACTCATATGTGCTGACTTTGATTTGTATCTGCCATTTTCAGGGCACAGACTGTAGAAGTCTGCCCAGCACCTGCCCCGCCTCTCACCCACTAGCCCCGCCTCCCACCACCGGCTCTGCCACCCAATCTCCACTAAGCTTCTGAGGAACCATTCCTTCTGAACAGGGTTCCTTTATGTTTATCCCACGCATTTTTGAATTTCATTACTGTTTTCATCTCCACCACCTCCACCAATACCATGTTTACCCCACCCCTACAGGGGGCTGTTTAAGAATTTTTACATACCACAATACTGAATCACAGTATATTGAAAGAGGTGTACAGCTATAATAATCATCCTAAAACATATTCAAACCCCATCCCCATCATAAACACCCATTAATCAAAATCCTGTTACAGACACCAACCACCAACCACCAACCAACCCACTAACACAACAGGCCAGCTGACATGCCAGGCTTTCCTACCTACCTTATTAAGACTTTAATGGCATCCTACTTTGGAATGCACCATCTTTCCTAGGAAGAAATAGATTTCTTTATGCTTCCCTTTACTTCCTTGGAGTCTCATATTATGATCCCTTCTTCTAGGACTACATTTTTTGCTGAAACAAATGATTGCCTCCCTGTATGCTGTTTATAGTGTTTGAGTACTTGAATTTTTCTATTATATTATTTCTCTCTTTCCTCTCAGATATTGTTTGTTATTTATTAATTTGATATACCTCCTCTTTCGAGCACGAGTTGAGGCGGTTTGCATGCAATTATAACAACATAGATACCAGAAAGGAATGCCACAGTTAGGATAGAACAATACATTCATCCAGTAACAGATAGGAGGCAACATTCATTCTTAAACCAATACCCACTATCCCCAAGCCCATATATCCCAATACAGAAACACCAGTGAATTAGGCACTTCTTCCCCATAATGCCTCTACTGTATACCATTTTGGAGGTACAGCCACCAGAGTAGGATTCAACTCTCAAATTCCTCACCAGTGACTATATTTTTACAAAGATATAGCATACAGATAGTACAGAGAAATGTCTTTATATGACATCATATCCTGTGTTTCTTGATTCAGAACAGTTTAGCTGGTCTCATGTCTCTGTAAAGATCTGTGGAGCTATCCAAGTGCTGAAATGGGTCTCACTAACATGGTCTCTGGAAAGATCGATGGAGCTATCCGTGGTGCTGAAAAAAGTACAGACACTCCAGTCTGTGCCCTTAACTTTTTATCAGAATAGGGGCAGACAGTATCTGCCTTATTACTCCAGTAACAGAGTTTGAAAATAGAATCATAGATTTAATCCCTACCCTGATCTAGAGATACATATTAAGGATCAGCATTAGTTTGGAACCATTAACCAAAACCTAGGCTATATCAAAGGAACATGGCTTTCTTTGTGAATAAGGGATCTGTTTTCTAGAGGTTTCTCCCATTTTGTGCCTTTGGGGGAAATGCTTAGAAAATAAGGCTCTCGACAGTAATCTTTCAGTGTTGGACTGTTACAAACTCCCAAACAATCTAAAATTCTTAAAATTTAACCCTTGTAAGGGCACCTTCTGATGCTGTTTTAAATTCCATTCTCATAAACCTTAATCCTGCCCTGCAGAAGCTTCTGCTATTCCAGTACTGATACCTGCAAACACAACTCTGCTAATGCATCTATATTCTGAATCTGCTCTGCACCTACACCTGCTATTCCAGTACTAAAACCCATACACAAGTGATGCCAATGCACCTCCATCCTGCTATGCTGCTATACCTGCTATTCCAGTACTGATACCCGCACAAACAGCCGAGCTATTACACCAACAGACATCATGAGATTATATATTCAGTATCCTGCACTCCTGCAAAATATGGCTAGTCACATCCTACCCCAGACACTCTATATTTACATGAAAATATATTTAAATAGCAATTAAGCAGCCAGCTGAGTAGGCCATAAATAATCCATTAGGAGAAACCATGTCTGCAGCAGTGTGGGATATGCAATAATTGCCAAAAAACCCCATTGTAAAATCAATTTAGCACTGATTTTACATGACTTGAACCATTTTAGCTAAGTGCACATTGAGATTTTTTTTCATGTTCTTACATCTATATTGAGAAAACATTATGATTTTTTTTCCCTTCTGGGTAAGAGCCAACTGCTTCCTAGCAATACTCCCTTCCCCTCCTCCCCCCCACCAAACTTGGCTTCCAGATCTTTCCTAGATTTCTCTGCAGTTGTAATGGACACCGACAGATCCTCCTTTGTCCTCCCCACAGACAGAAAACATAATGAAGATGTACCAAGCATCTGAAATTGACTCCCTCTTGTTGAGAAAGGATAGGCAGGCAGGCAGGAGGCAGGCAGCAGCAGCAGAAAATGGCCAATTATTCCTGAAAGAGCTATTAGGAGAAAAGAGAATTGGAGTCCACCTTCTGTTACAGAAGCACAACTTGAATTTTAGTAATGTCATGGGTTCATTTCCCAGAAAATTGGTGTGTGTGTGTGTGTGTGTGTGTGTGTGTGTGTGTGTCTATGAGAGAATCACTAACTGTGTGTGTGATTTTACTGGTGTATTAATGTGTAGAAATGCAGGTATGTACAACTGCACTGTGTAATTCTCTGTGTCCCAGAAGTGCAGAAGGTAATAAGGAGTAACTTTATAATAGGCTACATTGGTTTAGAAATCAAGAATGCATTTATTCTTGGCCTCTTTTAAAGTCACATAGGTGCCTATGGGGCTCATTTTTGAAAGAGAAGGATGTCCATCTTTCGACATAAATCGGAAGATGGATGTCCTTCTCCCAGGGATGTCCAAATCGGTATAATCAAAATGCAATTTAGGACGTCTCCTCCGTTGCAAGGACGGCCAAAGTTCAAGGGGGCATGTAGGAGGCGTAGCGAAGGCAGGACTTGGGCATGCCTAACACTTGGACGTCCTTGACCCATAATCGAAAAAAACAAGGACATCTCTGACGAACACTTGGACGTTTTCATCCAGACCTGTTTTTCTTGCAACTAAAGCACAAAAAGGTGCCCGAAATGACCAGATGACCACCAGGGAGAATCGAGGATGACCTCCCGTTACTCTTCCAGTGGTCACTAACCCCCTCCCACCCTCAAAAAACAGCTTTCAAAATATGTCGTGCCAGCCTCAGATGTCATACTCAGGTCCATGAGCAGCTTTAGTGGGTACTGCAGTGCACTTCAGACAGGAGGACCCAGGCCCATACCCCTCCCTATCTGTTATATTTGTGGAGGAAACAGCAAGCTCTCCAAAACCCACCACAAACCCACTGTACCCATATATAGGTGCCCCCTTCACCCGTAAGGGCTATGGTAGTGGTGTACAGTTGGGGGTAGTGGGTTTTTTGGGGGGGCTCAGCACACATGGTAAGGGAGCTATGTTCCTGGGAGCATTTTATGAAGTCCACTGCAGTGTCCCTTAGGGTGCCTGGTTAGTGTCCTGGCATGTCAGGGGGACCAGTACACTAGAAATGCTGGCTCCTCCCATGACCAAATGGCTTGCATTTGGCCGTTTTTGACATGGACGTCTTTGGTTTCAAAAATTGCTGAAAGTCAGAAATGTCCATGTCTAGGGACGACCAAATCTAGGGATGTCCCTGACGGTATTTTCAAAATGAAAGATGGGCATCCATGGGACTGCACCTCGAGTATTGTGTCCAATTCTGGTCGCCGCATCTCAAAAAAAATATAAAGGAATTAGAAAAGGTGCAGAGAAGGGCGACGAAAATGATAAAGGGAATGGAATGACTTCCCTATGAGGAAAGGCTGAGAAGGTTAGGGCTCTTCAGCTTGGAGAAAAGGCGGCTGAGGGGTGATATGATAGAAGTCTACAAGATAATGAGCGGAGTAGAGCGGACAGATGTGAAGCATTTGTTTACACTTTCAAACAACAACAAAACCAGAGGACACAAAATGAAGCTAGAATATGGTAAATTTAAAACAAATAGGAGAAGGTTTTTCTTTACTCAGCGTGTAGTTAGACTCTGGAACTCGTTGCCGGAGAATGTAGTGACAGCAGCTGGCCTTACGGAATTTAAAGGGGGTTTGGACAGATTCCTGAGGGAAAAGTCCATTGAACATTTTTTTTTTGGGGGGGGGGGTTGCCAGGTTCTTGAAGCCTGGATTGGCCGCTGTCGGAGACAGGATGCTGGGCTTGATGGACCCTTGGTCTTTTCCCAGTACGGCAGTGCTTATGTACTTATGTATTTATGTACTTATTTTTGAAAATCTGGATTTCCCCGCCCCTGGATTTGGCCGTTTTGCAAGGACGTCCAAATCACAACTTGGACGTCCGTTTCGAAAATGCCCCTCCACGTGTTGTTTTTTTTTTTAATCCTAGCCCAGATCCTACAGAAATTGTGGCTAGACTGAAGTGAGTGTAAATGTTAGCACATACTTTATGAGTGTGTGTGTGTGTGTGTGTGTGTGTGTGTTATAAAATACCTCTAAATTCATAGATAAGAACTATGCTGGAGAGGATCCAATAGCAGTATACAGTGGTAACCTCTACAGCAATGAAAGTTATAAGGTGTATGCCTCAGTGGTGCAACTCGTAGCTAGAAACTATGAGAATTATAGCACTAACCTCCTCATTGGCTCCACAGAAAAATTAAACATTAAATTTCAGTATTTATATTGTGGTTCAAAAGTTCCCACAGACTATTTTTATAAATAAATTATTTTAGTAGAAATGTTTAAATGCTCATCTAAGCATTGCATCACTGCCAGGCTGGGGACAGAATCCGACATGATTCATGTTTTACTCGTAGAGCTGTTTCAAGGAAGTCCCCTATAGAAAAAGGGAAAGCATGAATAACTTTACCTGCACTACCCTACCTCACCTACTCTCCATACAGAAAACCTTATCATACAAAAGCTAGCTTAATGGAACTTCAGTGCCAGCTTCACCGGTCAGTGCTGTTACCTCGGGAAAATGGCAGCAGCGTTTTAAATCTATTTCACCATTTGCTGACGTCACTGTAATTAATCCCTCCTACCAGATACACTCAGGGTTTAATTTCAGAAACAGAGTGGATGATTGTGGTTTAGCCTGGGAGTGTATCTGATAGGAGGAATATACAGTGACATCAGCAAATGGTGAAATAGATTTAAAATGCAACTGCCATTCCCCCCCCCCCCCCCCCCCCCCGAGGTAAAAGCACTGACCGGTGAAGCTGGTGCTGAAGCTGCATTAGGGTAGTTTTTGTATGATAAGGTTTTCTGTATGGAGAGTAGGTGAGCTAAGGTAGTACAGGTAAAGTTATTCACGCTTTCCCTTTTTTTAATAGGGGACTTCCTTGAAACAGCTCTAGAAGTGAAACATGAATCATATCGGATTCTCCTTTACCCACTGCGCTACATTGGCTTCCAATCAAAGGTCGAATTATGTTTAAAACATGCACACTAATAATCAAACATTTGTTTCAGATGGCTCCAGATTATGTGACCAGTCTAATTGTCTTGTCAGCTAGAAATGCAAAGCCAACATCAAGGGAATATCTATTATTGCATCTACCTAGTTCTAAAAATGTTAAATACAATTCTATTCATACAGCTGGATTTAGTTATCTAGGATCCATATGCTGGAATCTCATTCTGAAAGAAATTAAAAGCATAAGCTCATATCTTCCACTCCGTAAAGCTTTAAAAGTTCACTTGTTTAAAAAATATTTCTCTATGTAATCATTAATTTGTAGAAGTATTATTCCAGTATATACCTATACCAGTGGTTCCCAAACCTGGTCCTGGAGGCACCCCAGCCAGTCAGGTTTTCAGGATATCCACAATGAATATTCATGAAAGAGGTTTGCATGCAGTGGAAGCAGTGCATGCAAATCTCTCTCATGAATATTCATTGTGGATATCCTGAAAACCTGACTGGCTAGGGTGCCTCCAGAACCAGGTTTGGCAATTCTATAACAGGGTCTCTACAATTAGGAACCTGGAGGGCACCTTGTAGGAGCCTATTCTATAAAAGAACTTAAGTGCCTACTTTCCTTTATACTACTACTACTACTTATCACTTCTATAGCACTACAAGGCATACGCAGCGCTGTACACCATACATGAAAAGATAGTCCCTGCTCAAAGAGCTCACAATCTAAATAGGACAGGCAAACATTTGAAACAGCCATAGAGCTGGTATAAATGCTTGCCGCTTAATGTCGAAGATATATGCATAATTTACAGCATCCTGTGAGAGCCCTGTCCAGGCCCTCTTGCAAATATGAATTATATAACTTAAGTGGGTATTTAGAGAATAGTGCTTAAGCAGAATTTTGTCCCTTATGGGGGGAATTCTATATTTGTCACCTAAAAAAATCCACACGGAAAACATTTCCGTCTAAGCGTATTCTATAGCAGCGCCTAGATATAGGCACAGTATATAGAATACGCTAAGTTGATATCCCAGCACCTAAAACTACACATGTCCATTTACACCAACAAAAACATGGCGTAAATCCCAGCACATAGATTTAGGCGCACTGGGCTATATTCTAGTACTATGCACATAAATTTCGGAATGCCCATGGACCACTCATTTCCCTGCCATAACTACACCACCGTGTTCTCATTGTTGTTTGTTAAATGCTGTTAACAACGCTGATTAGCTTGTTAAGCCAATTAAGTTCTACGTGTTGTTACAGAATACACTTGGATTTCGGCACAGATCTCTAGGCGCGCTATATAGAATCTGGGGGTATGTATACATGTGTGCACACATGTATAAATGCCATTATTTTAAACTTTACAGGGGTATTTCTCTATAGGTCGCTTAAAGTTAGGTGTTGGGACACTGCATACTAAACACAAATTCTGTATCAGAATTTCACATGTAATTGCTGTTATAGAATACTAGAGTATGTCATCGTTTATGCACCACTATTTAGGTATGGCTGTTTACACCATGTCTACTACTACTACGACTACTTATCATTTCTAAAGCGCTACTAGACGTACACAGCGCTGTACACTTGAATATGAAGAGACAGTCCCTGCTTGACGGAGCTTACAATCTAATTAGGACAGACAAAAAGGACAAACACGAGATAAGGGAATATTAAAGTGAGGATGGGATGATAAAATAAGGGTTCTGAACAAGTGAATAAGGGTTAGGAGTTAAAAGCAGCATCAAAAAGGTGGGCTTTTAGCTCAGATTTGAAGACGGTCAGAGATGGAGCTTGACGTACAGGCTCAGGAAGTCTATTCCAGGCATATGGTGCAGCAAGATAAAAGGAACAGAGTCTGGAGTTAGCAGTGGAGGAGAAGGGTGCAGATAACAGAGATTTACCCAGTCAACGGAGTTCCTGGGGAGAAATGTAGGGAGAGATGAGAGTGGAGAGGTACTAAGGAGCTGCAGAGTGAATGCACTTATAGGTCAATAAGAGGAGTTTGAACTGTATGTGGAAACGGATAGGAAGCCAGTGAAGTGACTTGAGGAGAGGGCTAATATGAGCATAACAACACTGGCAGAATATTAGTCGTGCAGCAGAATTTTGAACAGATTGAAGCGGAGAAAGATCGTTAAGTGGGAGACCTGTAAGAAGCAAGTTGCAATAGTCTAAGCAAGAGATGATAAGAGTGTGGATGACGGTTCTGGTAGTGTGCTCAGAAAGGAAAGGGCAAATTTTGCTGATATTATAGAGAAAGAAATTACAGGTTTTAGCAGTCTGCTGAATATGTGCAAAGAAGGAGAGGGAGGAGTCGAAGATGACCCCAAGGTTACCAGCTGATGAGACAGGAAGGATGAGAGTGTTATCCACAGAAATAGAGAACGAGGGAGGAGGAGAGGTTGGTTTAGGGGGAAAGATGAGAAGCTCAGTCTTGGTCATGTTTAGTTTCAGATGGCGCTGAGACATCCAGGCAGCAATGTCAGACAGGCAGGCTGATACTTTGGCCTGGATTCCTGCTGCGATTTCTGGTGTGGAGAGGTAGATTTGGGAGTCATCAGCGTAAATGTTCACGACTAAATATTATAGTTGGACACATAACTTTCGGTATTCTATAACCTTTAGAGTGTAAGTTCTGAACACAATCCTGACCCACCCATGCCACTCCTATGTCCGCACTCCCTTGTAGTTACATGCTAAAAATTTGCACGTTAAGGTTTTAGAATACTGAGTAAGAGCAATATGGTTAGTTAGAGTTATAGGGCCCAATATTCAGCTGGTGGGAGGCAGCCCGCATAAATCCCACGGTCTGTGCTGACCCCGGATATTCAACATCAAGCCATTTCTGATAACTGGCATTGAATATCCGGTTTCATTTTTGGCTGCTGGAACTTAACTGGTTAAGTTGATATTCACTACTTCTGCTAATCATTTCGATAGTGCTACTAGATGTATGGGGTAATGGAGGGTTAAGTGACTTGCCCAAGGTCACAAGGAGCTGCAGTGGAAAAGGAACGCAGGTTGCCCGCTGCACTAATCATTAGGCCACTCCTCCACTTCAGCACTAACCAGTTAAGTTCCTAGCAGTTAATGACAGGAGTGCTGCTTATATGGTCCTATTCAACCACTTAACCCAGTACTGAATATCAGCGTTAACCTGCTATATCGTGCGATATAGCCGGTTAGGCACTGTGTGCTAACTGCGAATATTCAGCGGAGATAGCCAGCTATCTCCCACTGACTATTAGCGGTTTTTTAACCAGCCAGGAGCTATTCCTGGCTGGTTAAATAGCATTGAATATCCAGGAGATAGTTTATTCCATTTACTATACCAATTGGCTTATATAAGAACACAGCGGTGAACAAGAAAAGAAAAAGAAAACCCGAAAAGAACTACAATATCAATAGGAAAGCAAGTAGTTTTGCCCTCTTGACCCCATCCCTTCACACTGATTGACGATTCCCTTCCATGGTCTCTTTTCTCTTATTTTGAGAATTAATTTAGGCATACTCCCCCCTCAGTGGTAATCAGCTGTTAAGCCAATTCTTAAGAAGCATACCTCAGACCCACATGATCTCGCCAATTACAGACCGATTTCTAATATTTATTTCTTTCAAAATTAACGGAAAGAGCAGTTTTCTCCCAACTGTCTCAAAATGTTGAATCTTCACTTGTTCTTCATCCCTCCCAATCCACAGATACTATTATCACCTCTCTACTTAATGATTTGCATTACACTTTTGATCAAGGCAATGCAGCCCTTCTGATCTCTCCAGATCTCATAACCACATTTGACCTGGTTAACCACAGTCTCTTACTCTGTCGTCTCACCAAAATTGGGTTATCTGGTTCAGTCTACAAATGGTTCTTTTCATTTCTCTCTCATCACTCCTTTCAGGTCTCTCTTCTCTCTTCCAAATCTGATCATTGCCCCCTCCTTTGTGGCATCCCTCAGGGTTCTGTACTCTCATTTCTTCTCTTTAATGTATTTCTGAGCCCCTTGGCAGCTTTGATTCAATCTTTTTCCAATAAATTCTATTTTTACGCCAACGATATTCTTCAGGCCTCAGGCCACTACCTTTCTAAACCAAATTTAACCTATCTTCAATCTGCTCTTGATGCCATTGATGACCGATTATCTTCCATTGAATCAGACAAAGTCTGTGGCTCTTTAGCATGCCTCTGTCACTTCCCTAGTTCCAAGGATCCATTCTGTTCCTCTTAGGCAGGTGGACTGTTTGAAATATTTTGGGGTTACATTTTATTGTCAGCTTTCATTTTGGCCCCACATCTCCTCTGTTATCGGCTCATGCTTCTCTCTTTGACTTAGCCACTCTTAGAGATACTATCTGGAAAATGAGGCTTATACTACACTTCAACATTCTTGTTAGAGCACAGCTTGACTACTGAAATGTAATTTTTCAGGTTTACCTCTTTCCCTCATGAGATTACAGTTAGTTCAGCACACTGCCATTCATCTCCTCTCATGTGCTTCCTGTTTTGACCGCTTCACCTCTCTTTTAGCTCATCATCATTGGCTCCCAATTCCCTTTCATGTTCAACATAAAATTCTTACTTTGATCCACAAGGTTCTCTGGTATCCTAGCTTACTTTTCCTCACTCATTACCCCCTACAGGATCTCTCGCATTCTACCTTCAGCAAATGAACAATGCCTTTCCCTGCCCCCACTCTACCCATCTTTCGGCATTCTTCTTCATTGTTCCCTCCCTCTGGAACTCTCTCCACACTGACCTTTATTTTGAATGTTCCTATTCCAAGTTTAAAGTTGCTTTAAAAACCCATTTATTCACTTCAGCATTCCCAGTTTATCGGTGAAGCCAGGTGCTCGGTGTCAACTTTGCACTCTTTTTTTTTTCTTTCTTTCTTTCTTTCTTTCTTTCTTTCTTTCTTTCTTTCTTGGTCTTTCCCTCTTTCCTTTACATTATGTAGTTCCTTTGAATTTGCTGATTTTTTTTGTATGGTACACTGCTTTGATTTAAAAGTGAAAGGCGGTATATCAAATGGCAAATAAGCTAAACTACATGTCATACTTTGTCGTGCCTTCAGAGCAGGCCCAACCATTATGCAAGAATAGGCTGCTGCCTAGGACAGCAAATTCTGAGGAAGCCATAAACAATTGTAGTCAAAGCAAAACAATAGGTGCTAACAACCACATACACTCAAAAAAACAGAAAGCGGTACCTTTACCAGTAGGGAGGGTGGGAAATTTCAAATCACCCATTTACCCAGATTAATCTTTAAGTGCACGAATGATGAATGCCTTGAGAGATGGGGGGAGGACAAAGTTGAATGTTTGCCTAGGGTGCCTGACATCTTTGCACTGGCCCTGCATGCCTGCCTGTGCTTTACAGTTCATGAGTTACTGTGTGGATGTGTCTACAGGAGAATCTGTCTCTAAGTTTGAGTGTCTGGCATTGTTTTTGTGTGCATCAGCATGCAGATGGACTCCTCCTGGCACTGACGTCTTATGCTGCCTCTAGTAATGTGGATCTCAGAACTCATCAGTACCACTATAGGACCGGCCTGGACTAGGGAAGTGATTCAGTTTTATAATTATGTGTACAGTCAGCCAGGTTCTTCTCCATAGCAATGGCTCCCTTGGGAATTTGCTGGGTTGAAGTAACTATGGCTCCACAAACTGAAGCCCCTCAAGAGCATGAGACCTGGAGAGAGACAGGCAGTAAGGAAAAGAGGGTGAGAGTTTTATGTTTTGGGATTTATTTTCCATAAAGTTAACTTAACGGTCCTATAGTGGTACTGATGAGTTCTGAGTTAACTTTATTATGTATATTTTGTCCATTTGTATTCCTCTCCTCAGCAATGTCTGCTCACAGCGACAAAACACCCTGTGTTTTGTCTGTGCCCTGAGAATGGCAAGGACAAATTAAATTTGAGTATACATATAAAGTATCACATACCATGTAAAATGAGTTTATCTTGTTGGGCAGACTGGATGGACTGTTTAGGTCTTTATCTGCCGTCATTTACTATATTACTATGTTACACTAAATTCTTTATCATAGTTTCCATGTGCAGTTACCGAGTGTGCAAGAAAAAAGATTTTAACCTCTGAGGAAAAGTACAAAGAAATAGAAGTCACAAAGCATATGTGCATCACCCACTTATCACCAGAGGGGAGCTCAGGAAAGCGCTGTTTTTCCTTTCATCTCCAAGCTCTGGTATTCCTGTGGAGCCTCTTAAACTCAATGAACACAGGTGGGGTAGGTAATCCCAGCACAGCTCAGCTTTTCCAGCTCAGTGGTGCTTCTTCCAGTAAAAGTGAGTAGCAGCAGGTCGGCAGCCGCTCTCTCCCACCTCCCCCAACCCATGGGAGGCTGTCAGAGGCGCTTGCTGCTCCTCCTATCATAAAAGCCATTAAATCTAACAGGCTGACAGCCATCTTACATGGCCTCTCCTACAAGCCCATGTCTGAGGACAGTTTAAAGTGCTTTTCTATGGCAAAAGAAGAAAATAGCCAAGAAAGACACAGGATATTGCCCTACAAATGTCCTCTTTGTCAGAGGTAATGTAAAACACCAGCATTAGACTCTGCTGTTGGTTGATTGTTCAGAAACAGGAAGAAAGTGAAGAAATAGCTTCATAGGCAGCAGTAGCCCAAATTCATTGCCTTCATAAAAATCTTCAGTGCATTCTGTGTCCAGTCGAGTGCACATCACTAATACTACCAATACAGTCTGATACTACCTAGCACAGTGATGGTGAACCTATGGCATGCGTGCCAGAGAGGGCACACAGAGCCCTCTCTGTTGGCACGCGCGCCATCGTCTCAGCCAGAGTCGTCATCCCTCCCTCCTTTTCTTCGAGTTCCAGGCCCCCTTCATCCCTCCCTCCCTCCGAATTTTAAAAGTCATCTCTTGACTTACCTCATCAGGGACCAGAGCTGAGAGAGAAAGCAGGGCCAAACCTGCACGCATTTTAGCGCTGCTGCCGGCCGCCTTAACCCGTCCCTGATGAGATAAGTCAAGAGATGACTTTTAAAATTCGGAGGGAGGGAGGGGGCCTAGAACTCGAAGGAAGGAAAGGAGGGAGGGAGGGTCGACGACCCTGGAACTCAGAGGGAGGGAGGGAGGGAGGACCGATCCTGGAACTTGGAGGGAGGGAGGGGTGGAGGGGGCCTGGAACTCGGAGGGAGGTGGAGGGGGAACGGTGGAGGGGGAACGAGGGAAGGGGGATGAGGGGGGACAGGGGAGGGGGAGGGGACAAGGGGGTTAAATTGCCCTGTTGGCACTTTGCGTTAATAATTAGATTTTGGGTTGCTGTTTGGGCACTCAGTGTCTGAAAGGTTCACCATGACTAGCATCACTGCTATCAGTTTCAACAGAGACCCTTTCACAAAGTACAGGTGATCTACTCCTGAGCAAGTTCCAGTATACTGACTGAATGAGCAGAGCATTTCACAAACAGTGAATTCACCTGAAAGAAAAAAAAATCAGAGATTATTTTGAATATTAGTGTTGCCAGCCTGTACTACTCAACAGTTGTCAGTGGAAATATCTGTAGTTGAATTGACTCAATTTCCAGCAACAACCAAGTAAAAGACTGAAGGAACTAATATGATTATTACAACCTTTATAGTCTCAATTGTGTGATTTGGTAAAGCGAGGGTGGGATCAATATGTTGGGTAAAGGGGGCAAGCTTAATGTTAGCAAATAATTCTCTAGTTGTAAGCATACTGCCTGATATTCAAAACATCTCATTATTATGTAAATCGAATAATGCAGCTTGCCGTGAGCACTGCAAGCTGTGTTATTCCTGGAAAAATAACGTCAGCTAAAAGCTGGCATCATTTTTCTCATCTAGAAGCATCGGGCCGCTATCCCACAGCCCAGTACTCTCAGCCACACCTTACAAGGGTTAAGCATTAAAAGAGTCTTCTCCCTCCTCCCCCAACCCCACTCCCAAACACAACTCCACTCCTGAATATGCTCCTATCACAACCCCTCTGAAGAGCACCCCATCACAACTCCAGAACAGCACCCTCTCTTCCCCCCCATGGAATACCCACTGTCCCATAGTTGCCCTCCCCCAGGCCTTCCTGTTCAAACCCCTGGTGTATAAGGGATCTGGGACAGGAGCTATCCCCAATCACTCCTGCCACTGCAGCCAAGCTGGATCATAAGGGTCTACTCCTAGGGGTCACCAGTGCCAGCAGAGGCAGGAACGAGTGAGGGGATGGCTTTTGCTAGGGGGCTCTTCGGGGCTTGTAATGGGTGGTCCTTCAGGAGGGAGTGTTGCATTTCTGGGAGGGAGCTGTGTTTGAAGGGGGCTTTGGAGGAAAGAAGGATAAGATTCTTGTAATGCCTGGCCCTTTTAAGGTGTGGCCCAAAAGCATTGGGTCACAAGTTAGTGCCTCGATGCAAATTACAAGCGATTCATGGCTATGTGGATGAGAAGGCTTTCTTGATTTTGATACAAGCATCATTTATGGCACAATTAGATTATGCTAGCGCTATATTGGTTGGCCTTTCTGGTACTATGTCAAAGAAACTTCAAACACTTCAAAATACGGCAATTGGGGTATTGGGGAGAGCAGTTAAAACTGATCATGTTACCCTGCTTTATATATATCTTAATAGTGGCTGCCGGTCCAATATAGAATTAAATTCAAAATATTGATACTGACACATAGGAGGTATCATGACCAGGCTCCACTAATGATTGCTGACTTACTAAGACCATATGTTCCTGCAAGAAATTTGCATTCATCGGATTTAGGGCACCTAGTGTGAGTGAGGCTCATTTGATGATGATTACAAGGAAGGTGGCGTTTTTTGTTGTGGCCTCAGTATTATGGAATGCTCTACCTCATGCCTTGAGAGCGGAAAAATCGATGTCTCATTTTAAGCATCTTTTGAAAGTGCATTATTTTACCATTGCTTTTCAAGTTCCTCTTTAGGGGACTGACTAGAATGTGTGTGGTTAATTTGTTTTTACTGTGAGTGATTGGACTTGCGTGACTGAGCTTTCTTATCACATAATACAGTTCATTTTCTTATCTTTTTATTGCTTAGTTATTTATTATTATTGATTGTACATCGCTGTGATCTTATTTTATAGCCAGGTGATATAAAAAATTAAATAAACTGTAACTGAATGATGCAACTTGCGAGGGTGATATCATGCTGCATTTTTATATAATGTTTTAAACACTAGACAATATAATTTAAATTTAATATATAAGAAATAAAGGAGTTACTTGATCTAATCATAACTTCGAGTATATCAATCTTGTAGCTGTATTCTAGACCAAATGGAGTTTCTTCATGAGTTTTACCAGTAACCTAGCGTACAAAGAATTACAATAATTCAAGAAACACAAAACTATATATTGAACTGGCACCATAAAATGTTGCTGATAAAAATAAGAACAAATTAATCGCAGTTGTCTTAATTTAAAAAATGATTTTCGAACTACTGAAGTGACCTGTGCCTCAAATTTCAAGGAGGAGTCCAGAAGGACATAGTATCAATTTTAAATCTCATACCATCAAACAACTGAACAGAAGCTGGAATAGAGTCCTTCTTTAAAATAAACCATAAAAAGTTGGCTTTCTCTGTATTAAGTTTCAACCGATATGTCAGTGACCACAATCTCCAAAAATCTGAGAAAAAACAGATTCATAATTAACAGGAACAAAAATATGTCATCCGCATATAAAAAAATCAATTCATCAGAATGCAATGAAATCATATTTAATGTGCTCATATAAAGACTGGGGATTAATGAGGGTGTCAGCTCTCCCTGGAGTCACTGGAGGAAGAGCATTGGGATGTCCCTGGGTGAGAAGGAAGTCCAGCCCAAGGGGGTGTGGTGTTGAAATAAACTGCAGAAAGAAAGTGGGGCTGTTGATTCAGGAGTTGGAGCTGGAGGCAATAAAGGCTCTGACTTGTGGGGGAAAGTGGTGTTTGGTTGCCTGTACCCCTGCCGGGACCCTTGGAAGAGAGGGGAATCCCAAAGTGGTTAAATAAGCTCAGGCTGAATTGAGGAGTAGTTGCTGCCCATTCAAGTGGCAGCTGAGATGGTGTGAGAAACTCGGGGTGGGTAAGGGGAGCCCAGCCCAAGAGTAAGATTCGAGCAGGGGAAGCCTGTTCGAGGCCAGGGTGCAGCTCCAGAAGTGCATCGCTGGAAGGAGGAGGACAGCCTAAAGGGTCTGCGCCTGAGGGAAGCAGATTGAAATCAGAGACGTTCAGGAGCAGTCTTGGATTATTACCAGCCTCTGGAATGGGTAAAGGACAGGAGTATCTGTAAAAGTGTAAATACCAAAGTCACTAAGACGATCAAGTTTGGTAAAAAAACGTGGGTTGAGATTGTAACACACAGTCTTGAACGGACAGGAGTTCTACTGTACATATGGAGTTATAAAGACACTGGGAAAGATATTGAGACCGTGGGAGCTAGAACGGCTAACTCCCGCGGTCGGTGCTGAGCCTGGACATTCAATGTAGGGCCTTTTCTGGTGATTGGCATTGAATACCCAGTTTGTTTTTGGCCAGTTTAAAGATAACCAGCTAAGTTGATATTCAGACTTAGCTAGTTATCTTTAAACCAACCAAAGATATTCCACGTTTTCACACGCCCAAATATGGCTTGTAAACCGGCTTTAAAAATCAGCGGATAGCCGGTTATATCGAGCGATATAACCGGCTATCTGCTAGCCGCTAACCCGGGATATTCAGTAGGGGATAGCCAGTTATTCCCCACTGAATATCGGCAGATATCCAGTTAAGCACTATTTAACTGGTCAGCAGCCATTCTGGCCAGTTAAATAAAGCTGAATATGAGGGGGATTGATTTATCTGCTGTTTGCAGAAAGTTCAGTAAAGATGAGTTTGCATTAAATTAACATCCTTGGAGTACTGTGTGGTTCTTGGAAGCAGGATTGAGGACACTTGCTCCCTGAACTGGTAATATAACACTGAAAGGCCTTCACTTACATTTTCACAATCCTCAGATCTATATTCCAGACCTTGACCCACTCCCAAGCTCAAACTGGATGGCCTATGCTGAATGGAGAGAATAGGGTGAACTAGAGTATGGTGTATAGAAAATGAAGAGAAAATGGTTTGGTTTTTTTTTGTTACATTTGTACCCCGCGCTATCCCACTCATGGCAGGCTCAATGTGGCTTAATGGGGCAATGGAGGGTTAAGTGATTTGCCCACAGTCACAAGGAGCTGCCTGTGCAGGGAATCAAACTCAGTTCCTCAGGACCAAAGTCCACCACCCTAACCACTAGGCCACTCCTCCCTATGACTCGGGTTAGGAGGTTGGAACTGAGCTAATGGTAACGGCAGTGAGACCCAAGTTACAATTGTATACTAAAGGAGCTCTCAAGGACTCCAAAACCAGGGCTTTTTTTTGTGCCGGTACACGCCAGTACGGCGTACCGGCACCTTTTTTCACCTGTTCTAACTTTGAGCTGCACTCGTGCTCTCTCTCGCCACTGCCTCTGCCACCAATGATAGCTGTCTGTCCTGAGCTTTTCTCCCGCCCGCCTGCACGCCCGTCCGCCTGCCCGCCCACCTACCTACCTGTTCCATTTTTTTTTCTCTTCGGAACAGAGGCAGCTGCCTGCCCTGCATCGGCTCACGAGTCCTTCTTTATCTCTGCCGCGCCCCTGCAGAAACAGGAAGTTACAGCATAGGGGGCGGGGCACGGCCGAGAGAAAGAAGGACTGCAGAGCCGATGCAGGGGAAATGTTTAGCGATGCTGGCAAGGGAGGGGCGTGGTGCAGGAGAAAGACATGGGGAGGGAGGAAATTTTCACCTGACCTGGGCATGGGGTGGGAGCGCAGGAGAGAGACATGCTGGACTCTGGACTCAGTGGAGATTAGAAAAAGCGGGAGACAGCCGACGGGGTAGCCCATCACACTGGTTCATGCAAAAAGATACATTAGAAATAAGGGACTGCCTATGCCTGGCCAATCTGTAAAAAGTTTAAAGCTGTTCCAGTTGGATAGGCTGTGCCTTCAAAGGTGGAGCAGATAAGATTTTTAAAAAAACTTATTGCACAGCTTTTTAATTTATTTGAAAGCTTCCCAAAGAAGAAGCAGTTATAAACTCTGTATTTTGTGCTCATTTTTCTACACTGTCCTATACAATACAGATGGCAAAATTTTAGTGAGACTAACCTGTTTCTTGATGGGTTCATCTTAACTGTTGTTGTAATATGCCTTGGGAAGCCTGGTATTATAAATATTGGAAGTAAAATTTAACTCTCCATTTATTGGGGCACATGGAATCACATCTTCACCTGGACATGGATTGAGAGGAAAGCAGGGGAGAGGAGAATTGCTGGACATGGATGGAGGGGAGGGCAAGGGAGAGAGGAGAATTGCTGGACATGGATGGAGAAGAGAAAAGGGAGAGAGGAGATTTGCCAGATATGGATGGATGGATGAATGGAGGGGAGGGCAGGGGAGAGAGGAGAATTGCTGGACATGGATGGAGGGAAGGGCAAGGGAGAGGGGAGAATTGCTGGACATAGAGGGAAGGGCAGAGGAGAGAGGAAAATTGCTGGACATGGGTGGAGAAGAGGAAAGGGGGAGAGGAGAATTGCTGGACATGGATGGAGTGGAGGGCAGGGGAGAGGAAAATTGCTGGACATGGATGGAGAAGAGGAAAGGGAGAGAGGAGATTTGCCGGATATGGATGGAGAAGAGGAAAGGGAGAGAGGAGATTTGCCGGATATGGATGGAGGGAAGGGAGAGAGGAGAATTGCTGGACATGGATGAAGGGGAGGGCAGAGGAGAGAAGAGAATTGCAGGACATGGATGGAGGGGATGGCAGGGGAGAAAAGAGAATTGCTGAGCATGAATGGAGAGGAGAGCAGGGGAAAGAGGAGAATTGCTGGACATGGATGGATAGAGGGGAGGGCAGGGAAAAGAGGAGAATCACTGGATGGAGGGGAGGGAAGAGAGAGGAAGGAGATGCACATGTATGGAGGGGGAAAATGCTGAACATGGATGCAAGGGATGGGAGAGAGGAGAAATGTTGGACATGGAGGGGAAGGAAGAGAAAAAAAGAAGATACACATGGATGGAGATGAGGGAAAGGGACAAAAGGAGAAAAACTGCACATGGATGGAGAAAATAGACAAAAGCTGGATCCACTCTAACTCTTCCAGTCAAGTCTGTGGAGGACCCAATTTTTATTTATGTATGTACATACACATGTATGTATGTAGGGCATGAAATGAAGAAGAAAGGAGGAAAGTAAAGAAATAAATGGACATAAAGCCCTGGAAACGGAGTTAAGATAACAGATAAACAGCAGCAGAATCAGATACTGGGACCAACATGATCAGAAAAATAAAGTCACCAGACAACAAAGGTAGAAAAATAATTTTATTTTCATTTTAGTGTTTGACAAATGTCCAATTTGAGAATTTACATCTGTCTTATTTTGCACTGTATAGGAGTTAACATGTTTCTTTCAGGTAGTGTTCTGCATGCAGAGTCTAGCTTCTTAGGATTTCAGGTTAATTTTTGCCTGTATTTGAAGAGGGGCTATCTGTTCTGCATGTGTGACTGTAAGGCCAAGTGTCTGAATAGGGATCTGTTTGTTAGGTTCTGAGATTTTGATAACATATTGTGTTTCATATTTGGCAAGACTGTTCTCCTAATTCCTGGTCTGTGTACTAATTTGGTTTGTGTCATTTTGGGTATACTGGAGCTGTACCAGTTTATAGAAATTATTTATAATGGAAAAAAAGGTTATTTTTCTTCTCCTATACTGGTGTAATATTTTCATTGATCTCTTTTATTAGCCATGGTGCATATAAACAGGTGTGTGGCTACTGAAGGGGTGGAGTCAGATAGTAACCCCACTCCTAAGGTTATCCATAATGAGTACCGGTACCTTTTTTCCTTCAAAAAAAGCACTGTCCAAAACACACAAGGGTGGAAGAACGCCAGATCCAAAAAGACCAGTCCTGAAGACACGGTAGTAAGAGCACCAAAATAAAGTCTAATATGTGTAACTTGGCAAGTCTTTTTGAATCTGGCATTCTTCCACCCTTGTGTGTTTTGTATTCCTTGGTTCGTCTGTGGAAGTATTGGACCCCCTTCTTCTTTTCTGGCTCTCAAGGACTCAACAGGCAAGGCATGGTTCAGTCAGGATAGATGAAACTCCAGAATACAGACAAGCCAGAGAGGCCCAGTGAATATAGGAGCATCCCTCCAGGATAAGCTTTCACAACCTACCCGTAAGTATCAAAAGACTGGCTAAGTTACATGTCTTGGTCATTTGTGGCCTGGCCAGAGCCAGGCCTGAGTTTGTTTAATACTGAAGTTAAGCTAGTGCACACTGAAAATCTGGGGCTTACCAGAAGACAGGCCGGTGTCAAGGTTGTAATTGATTTTCAAGAGATGTTATTACAATGTACCTGCCTGTCAAGTTAACAGGCTTCAGCATACCCTTATTAAAATTAATAAAGAGTTTTCTTTTACTTTTAAACCTTTGTGTGGCTATGTTTGTAGAGGCTCCTCACTCACACTATCACATCCCCCATAGTGACAGCAAATATAAATCCTTCCATGGCCAAGTCTCTTGCCATTCCCACTTCCCCCTTTCGGAAAAGAAATCAACCGCATGTTTTGGATGCATGTCAAAAATGGAATTACCGCCCGGGGCACACAGTAGTCAGGCGGTAGTTCCAATTTGATATATGCTGGACATGCATAGGCACCTACGCACCTTAATAAAAGGGCCCCATAGCCTCTTAAGTTGATATTCAGCACTTAAGTGGCCACTGGCTAGTGTAGTGGTTCCCAAACCTGATCCTGGAGGCACCCCAGCCAGATAGGTTTTCAGGATATCCACAATGAATATTCATGAGAGAGATTTGCATGCAGTGTTTCCATCTCATGAATATTCATTGGGGATATCCTGAAAACCTGTCTGGCTAGGGTGCCTCCGGGATCAGGTTTGGGAACCACTGGGCTAGCACATAAAAATAGGACAGACTTTTACAAGGTCCCGAGGAGTGGCCTAGTGGTTAGAGCACCGGTCTTGCAATCCAGAGGTGGCCAGTTCAAATCCCACTGCTGCTCCTTGTGAGCTTGGGCAAGTCACTTAACCCTCCATTGCCTCAGGTAAAAACTTAGATTATGAGCCCTCCTAGGAGAGAGAAATATCCAGAATACCTGAATGTAACTCACCTTGAGCTACTACTGAAAAAGGTGTGAGTAAAATCTAAATTTAAAAAAAAAGAACAATTTATGCAGTAAACCTGACAGCTTAATGGCTGAATATCAGCACTTGAGTGGCCAAGTGCTGACTCCTCTCCCAGAACACTCCCAACATTTTCTAACTCTTCTTACTCTCTTACTTATCTATATGTTCCATCATTGCTTATAACCTTCACTGTCAATTAAAATGTTCTATTACGTATTGTGTTGACATTGTAAGTAGTTACTGGCATTTTTTACTGCTGTAATTGTCTATTGCTCATGTTTGATTTATTCTTAATGTACACTGCCTTGAGCATTGGAGCCGACTCTGTGGGTGCTGTGGGTGCTTGAGCACCCCCAATATTGACAAAATTCCTTGTATGTGTCCAGGGAGGGGTAATTTCCATTGGGCTTAGCACCCCCAATAATTTTGAAAAGTTGGCTCCTATGGCCTTGAGTGAATTCTTTCAAAAAGGCGGTAAATAAATCCTAAGAAATAAAATAAAATAAACAAACATAGCCGGCTTTGAGTTCAGTGCTAACCGCAAATTTCAGTGGCACTTAGCTGGTTAAGTGTCCCTGAAAATTAGCAGCTAGCCCTAACCAAGCAATTTATCCGGTTAGTGGCCGGCTACATCGCTTTGAATGTTGGCCCCACAGTTTTTTTCCTACTTACAGAACTGAAGTTTTTTTCTCTAAATTCAGCTTCAACTTATATCTGCATCTACATGCTAATACTGTTCAAGCAAGGCAACAACTGAAATATAGTTACAGCTGGTGAGTAAAATATCAGCAGCCAAAATCATCTGCATATGAAAAGTAAAAAGCATTATGCTTCTTACTAGATCACCTAAACCATGCACAAATAAATTGAACAACAATATAGGTAAAGGTGAGACTTGAGGCATACCATATGGTGGGACTTAATTACAGGATAAAAGACCACGGTATATAGTGTAGTGGTAAATGGAGTTCACTCTGAGGAGAAAAGGGCATTACCGACAGTGTACCACAGGGATTGATTCTTTGTCCATTTTTTTTAACCATTTTTGTAAGAAAAATTGTGGAAGGGCTGTCTTGTAAAGGTTTACATCAAAATCTGCAACAGGATAGAGCCCCCCAGGTGGTACGGATAACATGGGAGGGATCTAGTGAAGCATGAAGAATGGTCTAGAATTTGTCAGCGTAAGATTTAATGCTAAAAACTGCAAGGTCATGCAATTAGACTGCAAAAACCCAAGGCAGCGGTACAATATAGGGGGTAAAGTACTTCTGTGTACAAATGAAGAGCGGGACTTGGGGGTGATCAGATATGATCATCTTAAGGTGGCCAAAAGTGTAGAAAAAGTGAAGCAAAAGCCAGAAAGATGCTTGGATACATAGAGAGAGGAAAGACCGGCAGTAAAAACGAGGTGATAATGCCTCTGGTGAGACCGCATTTAGAGTACTGTGTACAACTCTGGAGACCACACATTCAAAAATATATAAGCAGAGTTGGTCCAGAGGACAGCTCCTAAATTGGTTAGTTGTCTTCATCATTAAGTATATGGGGACAGACTTAAAGATCTGAAAATGTATATGCTGGAAGAAAGGCAGGAGAGGGAAGATATGATAGAGACATTCAAATACCTCTGAGGCATAAATGCACAGCAGACAAGTCTCTGAAAGGAAGCTCTGGATTGAGGTGTTATAGGATGAAGGTGAAAGGAGATAGACTCAGGAGTAATCTAGGGAAATACTTCTTTATGGAAAGGCTGGTGGATGTTTGGAACACCGTTCCAGTGAAGCTGGTGGAGATGAGGACTGTATTGAATGCAAGAAAATGAGGCAAACACAGATGATCCCTAAATGAGGGGAAAGGATAGTAGAGATTAGTAGTTGGTGTGGTTGGGTAGACTAGATAGACCATATGGTCTTTCTATGTAACTGTGAAATGCATGCGCATTCTACACTCCTGTAAGCTGGTCTAAATAATTCAAAGTGCTGGATTTGCTACTTAAAGCCCCGAGAGGGGTAAATACATAGAAAATTATGGCAAATAAACACTCCATGGGTCCATCTATACCATCCATAATCTCTTCCTCTCCATTGTCTTTTTTTTTTTTTGAGGAAGCTACAAATGAAAGGCCATAGATACCAAGGGGACGCCTGGATTTGAACCAGGGACCTCTTGATCTACAGACAAATGCTTTACCACAGATCTGTGCCCCACTACATACAATCTTTATATCTGAGTAATATTTTACGCCCACTTTGTTTCCTTTCTTTTTGTATAGTGAATTTAATTAGGAAATGGCCTAGTTCTGCTCTGCACCCATTGCTAGGCAAGTGGGACTTCTGTGGATGTAGACTAGATAGTTACAATTAACACTATGAGGATTTAGTGACAAGAGTCAGGGGTCACTATTTTTATATCAGAGTCCTAGGCTGCATAATTCCACTGCTACAATTATGGCAAAGTTGTTATTTCTGAATTAAATAGCTTGGTAATATAAGTTGCATTCTTTTTTCTTGGGGGTGACCACCTGACCAGTGTTCTGAGTAAGGGGAGCTTCTCTCCCTCCAAACTGCCTAACCAGAGCTCTGAGAGGCTCTCCTGTTTAGGTGCCTTGTGGAGAGCAGCACCATCTCATCCCTTGCCTCAGGCAACAGATTGCCTTGAGCTACTCCAAGGATAGGAGGATGCACATGGGAGAAGCCTAGGTCAGATACCCTTGGGCCAGCGCTGTTGAAATGTTATAGAATGCTTCCTCAAGCTAAGCAAAAGATGTCATTCTTAAGCAGCATCTGACAAATTGTTTATTACCGTGTTAGTTTTCATGTATTTGTAACCATATTTTTGAAACAATTATAATTTGATTCAATTTAAATAATGTTTTTTCCATACAATATTTTATATGTCATCTATACATTATTAATTTTGTGTTTGATCATTAATTGCATGATTGTCCTTATAATTTTTAGGATTATTTGTGCATTTATCTTTTATTTTAATGTATACATCTCTTTTATTTATGCATTTGATAATTATATACATGTTCGACCTCAATAATAACTTTTGAAAGTACTTTGAGGAATTTTTTGAAATATCTCCTTAAAGGATTTTTTAAAATATATATATTTGTGAATTTATATGTATTTATGTTATTTTGTTTTTAATAAAATTTTTTGAATAATTTTTTAGACTCCTGAGGCAGGCCTGTGGCCGAAACACAGTAGTATGTCGAGTCTACAATAAAGTTTACTCCTTTATACACCATCTCAGTCTCTATGTCCTGAAGTCATTGATCCACTTCCCACTTTTGTTTTTGCATCTTTACGCCGTGGGATTTAGCGTTCATCCACTTTGTGGAGACCCTACCCCATTCTTAAGCAACTCCCATATTACCGGTTGAAATGCCCATCGATGCCTCTGTGCCCCTGCACCTTGACATTTCCAGCTTTCCATGAAACTCTGAAGGGTTCAAGGGAGGGAGAAGACTAGAGACTAAATTTGGTCTGCAGTGGCACAGGAGGCAAGTGGCAATTGAGCAGATTGGATGGGCCAAATAGTCCTTTTCTGCTGATAGCTATCAAGTCAGGATGTCCCAAATCCTGCTGCCTTACTCTTCACTCATGCCAAACATTCAAAAAATCATCACAATTCTCCTCCCCTTGCTCAACTTATCATTTAGGATTCAATATAAAAATTACCCCACTAGTCTTGCAAACCTTCCATGGAATGGATCTTGAATACCTGTCCAATCGTTTCCTCATAACTCCCTTACCATCACCTCATTACTATGCTGTCCAGGATTGTCACATCCATGGAAGATTTCTGCCATCCTCTACCCTGAAAATGCACTATGATCTCCTTACCTCCTTCAGCAAGCCTGATCTTCCCCCACCACCAGCAGTCTCTCTCTTTCTCTCTCTCTCTCTCTCTCTCTTCAAATCCCAGGTGGACTTCATTCATTCTCCTTTGTCTTTGAGGTTTCTTCTCCAACAATCCTGCCCTACTCTGATGCATAACTTTTTACCCATTTATCTAGTCCAACAACCACAATAAGCTCTACCTCATTCTTTTCTCTCTCTCCTACCTTACGCCTACTGCAGTCTTTTACTGTATTTATTGCACTGCATAGGTAAAATAAAGCTCGTACTGCTTCAGATTTCTCAAGGAAAGATACTGAATTGATTTTCTGGAGCCTGAAGGAAAATTTCCACAGCTAAAGCAGTTTGTAAATGGAACCAATGACAGAATGGTGTATAGAAAGATTAATGGACAACTGAGTTAGAGCAACCTGTCTCTAATGGGTATCAATGGGCTTACTACAACAGTGGACTTTTAAAATTTCTTATACATTTCAGCAGTGCCTTGCAGAGCATAAAAGGCCCAAATATTCCTTGTACTCCCTGTTATTCTAATAAATATACATATTCAAGTTATTTTAATAATTTTAATAAACCAAATATACAAAAACCCTATGACACATGTAACATTTATAGCCCCGCAGTGCTCCCAGCCTGTGAGAATATGCTGGATTAAGAATGCGCTGCAGTTTGCTCGCAGCAGCTGGATCCCGCCATTACCAACGGTCTTAAAAAACATTGAAGATCACAGTTTTGGATGTCCTATCTGCCTATATCTTCTCCTGGATAAACAATATTTAAAGCTCCTTGATCTCGAGGAGGATTATTAACAGTTGAAGCCGGCTGGCGCAGGACTAGTGTTATATCTAGCAGTATACTGATTACCACGCGGACAACCCTTAAATATTAAGGGTAGTCATTTACAATTGTGGGTAGTAGACATTTGGAATAAGTAGATGAAAATGTTTTTGAAAATCTAACATCGATGTATGAGTAGTTGGGCATGTATTGTAGTTGTGGAGAAGTGATGTATACCTGACCGGTAGGGGGGAAGATTTTCCAGCAAGGCTGGGAGCACTGCGGGGCTATAAATGTTACATGTGTCATAGGGTTTTTGTATATTTGGTTTATTAAAATTATTAAAATAACTTGAATATGTATATTTATTAGAATAACAGGGAGTACAAGGAATATTTGGGTGTATAAAATGTACTTTGTTGTAAAAATGTAAATTTTTCCCGATATTTACTGTTAGAGCATAAAAGGCACCATCACATGGACAGATCAGATTGTGCATTATTAGAAAAGGATCAACCTTACGATATTTGCTTGCTATAATGCTATCATGCTTTTTCATTATCATTTTACCCAAGATCCTTTGCAATACTAAATGTCTATTTTCTTATGTACTTCCACTATTCATGATGTAATGTAAGCCACATTGAGCCTGCAAAAAGGTGGGAAAATGTGGGATACAAATGCAATAAATAAATAAATTCTGCCTCGCCTCACCCTATGCTTGGAACAACCTTCCTGAACCCTTACGCCAAGCCCCCTCCCTGCCCGTCTTCAAGTCTTTGCTTAAAGCCCACCTCTTCAATGCTGCGTTCGGCACCTAACCCTTACCGTTCAGTGAATCCAGACTGCCCCAATTTGACTGCCCCTATCGGACCGACCGTTCACTTGTCTATTAGATTGTAAGCTCTTTGAGCAGGGACTGTCTCTCTTTGTTAAATTGTACAGCGCTGCGTAACCCTAGTAGCGCTCTAGAAATGTTAAGTAGTAGTAGTAGTAGTAGTAAATAAGCCCCATTTTGCATAGGAGCTAAAAATGGGAAATGGGACGTAGTGGCCCAATAAAAAAATAAAAATAAAACAGGTATAAATGACACCAAATTAACTAGGGAAGCAGCACAGGGTTTGTTTTACACCTTAAAGCCAAAATTAATACACAGGGGATTGACCTCCTCAAGCTCTATTAAAACGAAATGAGCACTTTTATAAAAGTTACACCTGCTTTAAAGCAGATGCAAAAGCTGATAGGGAAATTATTTAGAACGTACGTGTATTCCCATTTGACCTGCTCAAGCCAAGCCTACAACATGCTCCCTTCAAATCTCGGCATCCTTTAAAGGGGGGGGGGGGAGGATTCTATATATGGCGCCTAAAAAATCCATGCAGAAAACATTTTCACCTAAGCATATTCTATAAGCGGTGCCTAGATTTAGGCGCGGCATACAGAATTACGCTTGGTTGATATCCCAGCACTTAAAACTACGCGCATCCATTTACACCAACAAAAACATGGCATAAATCCCGGCACATAGATTTAGGCGCACTGGACCATATTCTATAACTACCCACCTTTGAAACGCCCTTTTCCCTGCCCATAAACATGCCCCTTTTTGGTTGCGTGCATTAGAAGTTAGGCGCACTGGGTTACAGAATACACTTAACGAGTCATGCGCGTAAATTATAATTATTGCCAATTAGTGCTCATTATTGCTTGTTAAGTGCTGTTATCAATGCTAATTGGCTTGTTAAGCCAATTAAGTTATGTGCATTATTACAGAATACACTTAGATTTCAGCACAGATCTTTAGGCGCGCTATATAGAATCCAGGGATAAATGTGTAGATAGTAGTCTTTCTGAAATGGCTATTTACATGTGTAGCCAATCTACTCAAGTAAACTAGGACTATTTACATACGTAGATGCTTCTAAAATGATCTTTTTTATGTGCTTGTGCTGAAGAGCATTTGGATTTATGGGTTTGTAGTGAGAACAAATGTCAGGATTTATGTAAGAGTAAAAGGTCATGGGCTTCATATACTGCCTCTCTGTGGTACGGCCATATGTGTGGGCATTTTTCTGTCCCTAGTGAGCTCACAATTTAAGTTTTGTATCTGAGGTAATGGAGGGTTAAGTGACTTGCCCAAGTTCAAAAGGAACCGTAGTGGGAATGAAACCCAGCTCTCCGTTCTCAACCCACTACACTAATCCTTAGGCTACTGCTCCACTCTATTTATTTGTTTGTACTGGGAAGAAAGTTTTGGAGGTCATGGGAGTTGGGATGGGAAGGAAAGGATGGTTGAATGTTATTGTGGGGAGAGGAGATTCCTGGATTATTTGTTTGTGTGTATGTTTTGGAAAACAGGTTTAAGATTGTGTTTGTAGTGGAAAAAAATTTCAGGATTTATGTGTTTGCCATGAAAAGAAAAGTCAACAATTACATATTTGTGTCGATCACTTCTTCCATGATGACACGATGCCAGTTTTGCTTAGTTCACACTGGCTATAGATTGAGTGGCAAATTAAATTCAGAATAGTAAGCCTTATTTAAGGAAGTTTAAGAGAAATCACATCTAATTATTTAAGAAATGTACTTGCTGAATATATCCCTTCTTACCCATTTGGATGTTGTGGTAAACTATGACTGCAGGTTCCTTCAGTGAAATTTGCTCTTTTGACTGGGCACCATTCAAGGACATTTTCAGTTTTCAGCTCTGTTTAGTTTACCACGAGGTCTTTGACAGATTGTCTCTCATCTTTCTTTTAGCAAATAGATCAAAGCTTTATTTTTTTCTACATGCTTATGGATCTACATAAGTTGTGTGATGATACAGCTTTTTTTTTAACATAAGTATTTTACCTTGGTGATTTTCTTTATTTTTGTGGAGTGGAGGAGTAGTATTGTGGTTAGAGCAGCTAGCTAACAACCATAGAAGCAAGAGCTCAAATGCTGCTGATGCGTCTGGTGACCTTAGACAGGTTACTCCACTGTACTAACTTAGGGCCTTTTTTTTTTTTTCAAGCTGTGCTAGCAGGCTCCCGGTGCAGTAATGCTGACAAAGCCCATTCACTTTGAAAGGGAAATGGGACTTGATATACATGGGCTGAGTCATCATTGCTGACCGGGAACCACTACTACAGCTTGACAAAAAGGCCCTTAAACGACAAGCTCTCTGAGGAGAAGGAGAGACACACGGTGCTTGAATGTACCTTTCCATGAAAAGGCTAAGCTAATGATAATCTTTTTAGCTATTTTTATGTATCTTTGTTATTTTCATATTGTTTGGTATTTTGGTGTATACAGAAGACGGACTGAAAGCAAACCTATAGAAAGCAAACATAATGAGGTATGGTAGTTCTCGAATGGTTTTAAGAAGACTGGCTAAAATGAAAGTATCTCAAGTGATAGGGCCAGATAGGATACATTTAAGGGTACTGGGGGAATTTAGAAATGTTTTGATTGCTCTGTTATCTGACTGTTTCAATCCTTCTTTAGAGTCAGGAGTGGTCCTGGAAGACTGGAGAAGGGCAGATATGGTCCCTTTCCATAAAAGCAGAAGTAAGGAGGAGATTGGGAACTACAAGCCACTTAGTCAGACCTTTGAGATTAATAAATTAATAGAACTGCTAGTAAAATAGAGAAGTTTCTGGAATCCAGTAGATTTCAGGAGCCAAAGCAGCATGGTTTTACTAGAGGTAGATCCTGTCAGAAGAATCTAATCAATTTCTTTGATTGGGGGACCAGACTGAGCAATCAGGGGAGAGTGCTAAATATGATGCCCTTAGATTTCAGCAAAGCCTTTGACATGGTTCCACACAGGTGACAAAAGAACGTGAGCGCCCTTCATATGAGCCTTAAAGTAACTGGTTTGCTTAGAAACTGCTTGAGTGGAGGCAAAAAGGTTAGTGGTCAAAGCCCAGTATCTGTATAACAAAATATCTATATATCCAAGCTTCCCATGTTTGGGGTCACGATCTAGGTGGGCATTACCCTTACTCTGAGGCTAAAAGGTGAGCCACAGGGATTAGACGAGCTCATGGCCTTTGCATTCTGTCACGTTTTCCAAAAACAGGAACTAGGTTTGTGAGCCCTTGGGTCACTGCCGAGGAGCGGCAGTGGCAGGCAAAACCACCCTACTCAGGGATAAGGCAGAACTCAGACAGGGCCAGCTAGACTTCACCTGCACTTGACCACCGTTCCTCAGGAGTTGAGCCCCTGAGTGCAGGTGGCCGGCAGGGCTTACCGGACAGGGCAGGAACTGGCTACCAGCAGGATACACACAAGGACTAGAGCACACAGGGAGGCTTAGGCAGAATACTAGACTAGGACTCTCAGACAGACAAGGGACAGAACTGAAAGCTGCAAGCAGCCACTGAAACAGGGAACAAACACTGGTGGACAAGAGACAAAACTGAAAGCTGCAAGACAGCCACTGAACAAGAAACACGACAACCAAGAACTAGCCAAAGACATACAAACAAGAAACAAGACTGGAAAACAAGCAATACAGTAACAAGTAATACAGAACACAAAGCTACACTAAGACTAAACTAGAATCAGGCAAGAATTACAGACTATAACTGGACTAGGCAGAAGTGCAGCAAGCACCAACAAACCAGGGCCTTAGGCGATGCAAAGGCAAAGCAGAGAGTTTCCAAATGGCTAATAAGCCCAGCGGCAGCTGAGATTCAGCTGCAGCAATCACCCGGCAACTACGGGTGCTGAGAAGGCTCAAACAAGACAAGCAAGTCTGGCAGGCCGGAAGATCCGGACTGGACTGCGCTGAAGTCTGGAACGGGAAACAGCACATAGACAATCCAATGCAGCCAGCACACAGAGACAGAGACAGAACTAACTCAGGAAGAACAGACAGGAGCCAGCACAGAAGCTGACCGCCGGAAATAAGGTGAGTCTGAGAGGGGTCACGGCCACAGACGTGACAGCCTCTTTGGGCCTTCAAGTGAGTGTGCAACTTGTTTGTGGCAAGAGCATGTCTGAAATGGCATCAGCAGTCGGCAAAACAAGACGGGTGCTACCTGGCAAATGCTATTTATGTCATGTTATGTGTTATGATCCACAGTATGTCTTTGGCTGTCATAGCACGTCAGCAACTCTGGTTGCGGCATTGGGCAGCAGATGCAGTGTCAAGTCACATCTAGTTAAACTGCCATTTCGGGGCAAGTGGCTATGTGGGGAAGATCTCAGTAACTTAGTAAAAGAACTGGGGGAAGGTAAGCCACAAAAGTTGTTGGACGATAAGCCAAAAGCCTATGGTCATCCATCTTCAGGGACTTTTAGTCTCCATTTCGAGACAGCAGACAGTACTGGCCTGGTTGTCAGCAATATAGTCAGAAGTCCCACTTTCAGGCGCACCAGTCTTCCTTTCATGCAGACAAGAAGTCCTCCTCTGTCACCTAGAGTGCCCAATGCCTCCAGAACTTTGCAATGATATGAGGCTTGTCCACGTTTCTCTTTCTCCGATGGGAGGACGACTTCAGGATTTTTGGGAGAAGTAGGCCAAGGTCATATCAGACCAGAGGATTCTCTTCTTGCAGTCTTCTTGTCAAAAGGAAACCAAAGCAGTCAAGGTTCAGGCCACTATAGATTCCTTGCTGGTGCTCCAGGCAATTGTTCCAGTTCCCTAGGCTGAACAGAAGCAAGGCAGATACTCCGTCTACTTCATTGACTCAAAGAAGGAAGCCACCTTTTGTCTGGTCATAGATCTCAAAGGTCTAAACTGCTGCCTCTGAGTGTTCCACTTTTGCACTTCGAACAGTCATAGCTTCAGTTCATGTGGGAGAATTTCTCACCATCCTCAATCTCAAGGAGGCGTACTTGCATATACCCATATGGCTGCCGCATCACAGGTTTCTACGTTTTAAAATGCCTGGCCATCACTTCCAGTTCAGAGCTTTGCCCTTCGGTCTCGCCATGGCTCCAAGAATGTTTACCAAGCTTATGGTAGTGGTGGCTTCCTTCCTTTGTCACCAGAAAATCTGAGTTCACCCCATCTCAACGACTGGCTTATTCATGTGTCATCCTATTTGGATAGCATGGCAGCAATAGACAAATTTGTCCATCTTCTGCAATCATTGTATGATCTTTCAGTTAGAGTTCTTACTGATAATAAGGATATTGTATCCAGATTCTTTCATTATCTGAAATCATTTTATGCTATTCCAGAAGAACACTCTGGCCCCCCCAGTTATTGGAATATTTAGAGGACTCAGGTCTCCCAAGATTATCACTGATGCAGCAGGAGAGTCTTCTCCTTCCCTTGCAGGCTAAAGAATTACAATTATGTATTAAGAAATTAAAATATCATACTGCACCAGGCCCTGATAGATTTACTACAGAATTTTCAAAATTGTTAGCCCCTCAGATTATAGCTCCATTACATTCATATTATACAGCATGTTTAGATGATGGTCATTTTCCACTCTATGCTAATGAAGCCCTCATTTCATGAGTCCCTAAGCTGGGTAAGTTGGGCATTCACTGTGAATCTTATCATCCCATCTCACTGTTGAACGTTAACGTAAAAATTCTGGCTTGTATTCTGGCTACTAGGTTATTGGGAGTTTTGCCCAGTTTAGTAGGAAATCATCAGGTGGGCTTTGTGTCCAGGCGCTATTCAGTAACTAATGTACGGAAAGTTTTGCTTGCCTTGTCAAGTGCTTGATTGGAGAGGGTTCCAAGTATGCTAGTAGGTTTAGATGTTGAGAAAGCACTTGACCAAGTTCGATGGTTTTATATGTTTGATGTTCTGTGGTAATGTACAAAAATGCTATCAGTTGCCTTCAGTGAAATACAGGTCAAGGCAGGCTTAGAGCTGAGAACTAGGCCTCTAAAAATCAAAGTCCATCTCTGACACAGATAATGTCACTGCAGCTGAATTAAGCAACTGAGAGTTGAGAGAGAGAGGCGGAATCTGTTCTCAAAATAACAGGTGGACAGACACTAACAAGACAATAACAAGAGGTTGTGAGCAAAGATGTTTTGGTAAAGTCAGATAACAGTAGGTCAGACAAAAGTAAATAAGAACGTCTAGGGGGGGTTGAAGGGAAAATTTGGAAACATGTGAAATCATTGCTATCAAAGATGTTGATATCTAGAAGATACTAAAGATAATAAGCAAAGATTGCCGGTGGGAGAATGAAACGTTAATAGAATCAATGATAGAATAAGTGTATAAAAAGGCTGACAGTTAGGGCATTAAGGGGACAGAGGAGAGAAGAGGAGACACACCGGTTGCGTGTCATGGAGCGCTGCTCCTCTGAGAAGAGATATGAATGCCAGGGATATCCACTGTGATGATCTTGTGTTAATCCTGCTTTTGGTAAGAGACAATAAACTTTGAATTACTTTCCCATATTCACTTGTAGGTATATTTGGATAGTTTTATGAGGCTATACAATTGTTATACACCTCACCGATGGCAGCGGTTTTGGTTAATGGGGTGCGCACGAAGGGATTTCCTATGGGAAACTATTTGCTAGATGCTCAATTATTAGTGCTATTCACAGTATGCGGGTAAATTGAATGCTGATTTGGGGATTTCTCTGACAAAAGAACAATTTAAAAGATGTATGCTTCATAAAGGAGCAGTTACATGGGATGCTATGTATGGAAATTACAATCAAAGTTTCTTTTGAGATTGTATGTTTCTCCTCACAGGGCATTTCTAGCTAAACTTTGAGCTGATGATTTATGCTTGACATGTTCTGAAGACAATGCCACTTTGGGTCACATGTTTTGGAATTCCCACTAATATCGAATTTTTTGAACTCTGTTGGTTTACATGTTGGTCATCTTTGGCAGAAGAGGTGGAGCCTGACAGCGAATATGTTGTTTGACACTGTTGGTGTCATGCAGCCTTCATCAAAGGGTTTTGGGTGATGTATTAAATACTCCATTCTGTTAGCAAAGAAGTGTATACTACAAAAGTGGCTGGAGTCGGAGCCCAATGGCATTCATCTATGTTACAACTGGCGGTGCTGGAGAGATGTTTGTTTTCTTCTATGTTATTCACACAGCCACCAGTTTCAACTTTGTTGGGAGCCATTTTGGAACTCTCTCACACCAGTTGCTCGTAGCCGGCTACTTAATCAGTGACATTTGTTATTGTATGATACCACGCTTAGAAAATGGAGGGGCAATGAAAGAGTTGGGTAGTGGGGGATTAGATTCATGGGGGAGGAGATCTATTTGAAGTTCTAATTTGAAAATTGTTTTGCAATTACTATGTTCCTTGTATGTTTGCAACTGGATTAATAAATATGAGTTTAAAATTAATAAATACATACATAGCAGTAAAGGCTTTCAGTTGGTCCAGAGTGAGAAATACTACTCATGCTGTTTACATAGTTCCAAATTGTCTACTAAAATGCAAAACTCATTGTGTAATATCAGTGTTGTGCAGATGGAAAGGGTAACTGAAATGCATCTATGTAAAATGAATAGACAGAGTGATGCTCAATCACCTTTTTTTGTATTATAATTTTTATTAAGATTTTCAAGGCAATTTTGAAACAGAGAAACATTTACCATATGCAACATGTAATCTAGCACAAAGTTAGCTGTGAACAATTACAAGTACAATTGCCATTACCATTTTTCCAGCAGATCAAGGTTCCCTATGTTGCTTCATTTAACCCCCCCCCCCCCCCAAGAATCCCCTTCATTGGGTTTTCTAAAATCCATATTACGCTGCTTGGTAGGCCTTTTCCTAGTTCTAAAAGTACAAGTCCCAGCATGCACTGCAATGAGCATTTTGGAAAACCAGGACTGGATTCCTCTATAGTTGGGTCAGGTGGCAATACTTCTTCAATTCTTGGGGTACCTGGTGTATGGTTTTATATGTGCTTTAGTGACTCAAAAATCTACCTTCTTTGTCTTTTTCTTTGTAAGTTCTTTTCATATGTCTGTTCATTTTTTTCAAGGATGTCAAGTTCCCCAGTTCCAGGAGGGAGTTTTTTTTTTTTAGCAGTTCTGCTTTTGAACTTATATCACAAAGCAGTTTGGCATTTGTACTTCATGAAATGATTATTGTAGGTTTCTTAGGGGGTCTTTTACAAAGGTGTGCTAGCATTTTTAGCGTGCGCTAAACTCTAGAGATACCCACAGGAATATAGGAATAAGGACCCCTTAATGTGTTAGGAAATTAGGACAGGGTTGTTAGAAATGCAAAACAGTTCTAAAATCTTCCTCTTGGAGCTTGGTAACTTAGAGGGGCATAATAGAACGGGGGCGCCCATCTCTAAGGGCGGCCATCTACGGGGACGGCACCGGGAAGGGGCAGAGCCAACCGTATTATCGAACAATATGGCAGCCATCTTTCGTTTCCATAATACGGTCGGGGACACCCAAATCTCAACATTTAGGTCAACCTTAGAGATAGTCAACCTAAATGTTGAGATCGCCAGACTTAGAGATGGCCGACCTCGGTTTTTAGCGATAATGGAAACCAAGCCCGGCCATCTCAAAACCGGCCAAATCCAAGCCATTTGGTCGTGGGAGGAGCCAGCATTTGTAGTGCACTGGTCCCCCTCACATGCCAGGACACCAACTGGGCACCCTAGGGAGCACTGCAGTGGACTTCAGAAATTGTTCCCAGGTGCATAGCTCCCTTACCTTGGGTGCTGAGCCCCCCAAAACCCACTCCCCACAACTGTACACCACTACCATAGCCCTTAAAGGGTAACAGGGGGCACCCAGATGTGGATACAGTGGGTTTCGGGTGGGTTTTGGAGGGCTCCCACTTACCGCCACAAGTGTAACAGGTGGGGGGGGGGGAATGGGCCAGGGTCCGTCTGCCTGAAGTGCACTGCAGTACCCACTAAAAACTGCTCCAGGGACCTGCATAGTGCTGTGGTGGAGCTGGGTATGACATTTCAGGCTGGCATAGAGGCTGGCAAAAAAATGTTTTTTAAATTTTGTTTTTGGGTGGGAGGGGGTTGGTGACCACTGGGGGAGTAAGGGGAGGTGATCCCCGATTCCCTCCGGTGGTCATCTGGTCAGTTCGGACACCTTTTTGAGGCTTGGTCCTGAAAATAAATGGACCAAGTAAAGTCGGCCAAATGCTCGTCAGGGCCGCCCTTCTGTTTTCCATTATCGGCCGAGGGCGCCCATGTGTTAACCACGCCCATTTGTACCTTCGCTACGCTCCCGACACGCCCCCTTAAACTTTGGCTGGCCCTGCGACGGAAAGCAGTTGAAGCCAGCCAAAATCGTCTTTCGATTATACCGATTTGGCCGGCCTTAGGAGAAGGCCAGCCATCTCCAATGTGTGTCAGAAGATGGCCACCCTTCTCCTTCGAAAATAAGCAAGTTAGGCTTCAATGCTCAAAACTCTGACACTGTTCCAAACAGTGCCATAAAAATACCGCCAGAACAGTGCAGAAGAAAAATGCCCTAATGCTCAATGCTAATGATTGCAAAATAGGAGCACTCCTAACGCTGTGGATTAGAGAGTTCGGCAGGAGGATTGTGCTTTGTCTCAGGAGGATTGTGCTTGGCGTATGTACAGAAGAGTTCCGTGGTAAGCTCAGCTCCTGTGTGCATATGTCTGGTAAAACCCAAATGTGAAGCATACATTGGCGTCTGCTTTCTATGGGGAGGAATACAAAATGACCTCATTAGCATGAGCTTGACTACTTTAGCATACTACTTGTATTGTTCGTCTGTGTGCTCGTTTGTTCCCGCGCTCTGGGCTTCTGAACATTCTGCACAAGTAAATGCAAGCGCTAGTATGTTACTAATGGCCTCTAGCGCCCATGTTTACTTTTGAGTATCGGGGTGTTACAACTCTGCAGTCTTTTGTGCTTTTTTTTTCTTTGTACATTTTTAAGTAGAGTGGAGGAAAGAGAGAAGCAGCACATAAAGAAAAAGTATTCTTCAGACCAAACTTTGGATAAGAAATAGATAAGGGATGACAAAGACTTCCCAATCAATTGATGCTGCTGGAGGCGATGCAGTACCTGCTGTAGCTGATTTCCTGCACTACACACTACTTAACATTTCTAGAGCACTACTAGGGTTACGCAGCGCTGTACAATTTAACAAAGAGAGACAGTCCCTGCTCAAAGAGCTTACAATCTAATAGACAAGTGAACGGTCGGTCCGATAGGGGCAGTCAAATTGGGGCAGTCTGGATTCACTGAACGGTAAGGGTTAGGTGCCGAACGCAGCATTGAAGAGGTGGGCTTTAAGCAAAGACTTGAAGACGGGCAGGGAGGGGGCTTGGCGTAAGGGCTCAGGAAGGTTGTTCCAAGCATAAGGTGAGGCGAGGCAGAATGAGTGGAGCCTGGAGTTGGCAATTTTTTTCCTAACTACCAATATTAAATTCTACGGTCTACAGGTATTTTATGTAATAGAAAGCCTATATCATTTCATGACAGAGGAGCACAATATTAAATTCTACTCTCTGCTGCATTGCATATATAAGACAGACTATATCATTTCATGACAGAGTGTGCTACCATTTCATCTCTGCAGGGGTAATAGCAGTCAGTGATCCCATAATGTTAGACAACTAGAAACCATGTGTAACTTAGGCTACTACTGATGACCTAGAATAGACAATTCTGGTCCTCGAGAGCCCAAGGCAGGTCAGGTTTTCAGGATCTCCACAGTGAATATGCATGAGAGATTTGCAGGCATTGCCTCCTTGATATGCAAATCTCTCTCATGCATATTTATTGTGGAGATCCTGAAAACCTGACCTGACCAGCATTGCCTATCCCTGACTTAGAACCATCTGTAAATAATACTGGAAATAAATGTGAAATAACTGTATTATTCATGCATGTCTACATTTGATTATCCAGCTTATTTTCAAAGGAGAAGGGCGCCCATCTTCCGACACAAATCGGGAGATAGGCACCCTTCTCCTAAGGGTGACCAAATCGGCATAATTGAAAGCCGATTTTGGCCAGCCTCAACTGCTTTCCGTCGCACGGACGGCCAAAGTTCAAGGGCGTGTGTTGGCAGTGTACCGAAAGGCGGGACGGGGGCATGGTTAAGAGATGGCCGTCCTTGGCTGATAATGGAAAAAAGAAGGGCGGCCCTGACTAGCATTTGGCCAACTTTACTTGGTCCCTTTTTTTCACTACCAAGCCTTGAAAAGGTGCCCGAACTGACCAGATGACCACCAGAGGGAATCGGGGATCACCTCCCCTTACACCCCCAGTGGTCACCAACCCCCTCCCACCCAAAAAAAACCCATCTCTAAGGTTGACCTAAATGTTGAGATTTGGCCGGCCCCGACCATATTATCGAAATGAAAGATGGACGCCCATCTTGTTCGATAATACGGTTGGCTCCGCCCCAGGGCCGTCCCCGGAGATGGCCACCCTTAGAGATGGGTGCCCCCGTTCGATTATGCCCCTCTATAATACCTAAAATTTACAAAAAGATTTTCAAAATTGGTGCAAACAGGATTACATTATCCAACTTTAAAATTAATTCTTGCCTTCTAAAGTAACTATAGCAGGGGTTCTCAACATACCCAACTAGTTAGATTTTCAGGATACCCATGATGAATATGCATGAGATAGATTTGCTTACAATGGAGGCAATGCATGCAAATTTCTCTCCTGCATATTCATTGTGGATATCTTGCAAACCAGATTGACTTGGTGTGTCCAGAGGACTGGATTAAGATCCCCCGAACTACAGCTTTGTAGTAAGCAATAGTCAACCATGATGACACAGTTTCCTATATTTCTTCAGAACTGTGTATGAAATCCAACACAGACTGCAACATTAGCTTCATAATTCAGAACTGCTGGGATGCAAGAATGATTTTCAGAAGAAATAATGGCCTCAGTCTAGAGCTGTGGTTCTCAACCAAGTCCTCAAGACCTACCCAGGGAGTTGGGTTTTCATAACATCCACACTTAATATATGTAAAGTAGTTTTGAATGCGCTGCCTCTGTTGTACATAGATCTATCTTCTGCATATTCATTGTGGGTATCCTGAAAACCTGACTGGCTGGGTATATCTCAAGAATGAGGTTAACCCTTAGCTTAGAGTTTTGGACAAAATAATCTCTATCATTCTCTATTTCGTCCTTTATAATGAAAACAAAGTTTTTGGGACTTTTTAATATGTAGCTAACCACATCTGTCTGAGAGTCATAGGAACTATTTTTTTTTACAAAGTTTTTTCCCCATATGCACCGAATGGGAAAAGCCTTGCTAAAACATGCATATGGACAGCCGACGGAACAATGCAGGGCGGTGGACTGAGAGATAGTGTAGAACAAAGACTGGATGGCTTAAAGGAATGATCACCATGCTCCAGAGACTTTCATCTCCAGATAACAATTCTAGATCAAATCAGTAAGGACCTAAAAAGAGGTCTCTGTGAAATTTATTTATTTATTTATTGCATTCGTATCCCACATTTTCCCACCTATTTGCGGGCTCAGTGTGGCTTACAATACATTGTGAGTGATGGAAATACAATATGTTACAGTACAATTATGGTTACATTGTGAAGAGTTATGAGAGACAGAGTCAAGTCAGAACATCTTTGGGGCGTAGAACAATGGAATGATACAATGGGGAGAAGATGGGGCACAAATCAACTGGAGGTCTCAGCGAAGCTCCAAGGGTTATAGCAGAGCTGTTCATATCACATAAGAACATAAGAAAAGCTGTGCTGAGTCAGAACAAGGTCCATTAAGCCCAGCATCCTGTCTCTGACAGTGGCCAGACCAGGTCACAAGTATCCAGCAGATCCTCATACACATGATTTCCCATTGTTATTTTCCAGGAATGAACAATGGCTTTCTCAAGCAGACCAAACTTAACAATTGTTTATTAATTTTCTTTTCCTCCAGGAACTTGTCCAAACCTCTTTTGACCACATCCACCAGCTTAACTATATGCTGCATGAACAACTTTCTACAATTTGTTTTCAACGTGCTGGTCATTTAATTTCATGGAGAACCTTCTTATTTTTCCGTTATTTGAAAGGTTAACCAACTGTTCCCTATTTAACCGCTGCACCCCGTACTGTGTCTATCTATAGGGCCAGTAATTTTGTTTATTAAAGCAGCTTCAACCACTTTGCCCAGCGTAGACCAGGCTAGCCAATCTATAATTTTCCGCATCACCTCTGGAGTCATTTGTACAAATTTTCGCCGCTCCTGAATTCTATTGCACCCACTATTGGGTTTAAATCAAGATTTATGGCACTGTACAGACAGTAATTAAAGAATATACTCAGTTTCCACCTTGAGTATTACATGCCCAGAATAAAGTGTAATGTTTGTCTGTAAACCTATTACAGTACCACACCCCTGGAGAAATAATATATAACTTTAACACAAATTCCACAAGGAGAGGACTCTAGGGCCTTAAGAAAACTAAACCAGAGAGTCTAGAAGAGGTGATCAGTCAATTTTCTGGGGGCTTTTCTTACACTAATGTGGCTCCTACTTGCTTATCTAAGTACAGAACTTACTTTCTATTTCATAAGGCTTAAAAGGGGATATTAAAACTCAATGCTGACAAGATGGAGACCTGAGTTTCCTTCCCAGCTCCTCACTAGGCTGACAAAGGCAGCTAAGGTGAAGTTCCCACCCACTGGGAGGACTGAACTAAGTACGCCTCATATGATGACATCTAGTGGTAAAATGAAGAACAGCAGTGGAAGCAGCTGCCCATTACCTTGTCAGCTTTTGTGAGAGGATATGAGGTAAAAAGTAGAAACAAGTACTGGAAGCTATAATGAAATAAATTAATAAAGATTTATCAGCACAAGATGGGCAAAAGTATACTACCCCACCCACAGAAAATAGATTCTGTCAATTCAATCAAAAACAGAAATGCAATGACTAAAGATTGCCGGTAGTTTGCTAAGGCCAACGCGCTAAAACTGATTAGTGTTGATAGGGAAAAATCTATGTAATGCATATAAAGAAATCTATGCACTTGTTTCTGTACACCCCCCAAAAAAATAAGGTGAAGTGAAAGATGAATCACCCCTTATCCGAGAAAGAGAGTAAGCTCTGCCCTGGAAAGTGTGACATCATTGGGCTTATTACTGGCCATCCGATTCTCCAAACCCCGCCCTCTTTCATATGTCTGTGTTCTATTATATTTATCCCCCCCCCCCCCACCTAATTAATGCATATTCGTGATTAAATATGTAAAATGTTGCAGATTTCAGAGTATTATTTTGGTTATTTTATAGGGTCAAAATGCTATTAAACATAGTTTGAGGCATGAAACGGTACCGATAGAATTTAGGGTATAAGAGGATGTGAAAGGTTGGCCCTTAGGCCCCTTATATTCAAAAAAGCACTTTTGGCACTTATATGCCTAACTATGAGGGAAAGAATCTCTCCCGAATAAGGCCCTTTACACACGTTACCTTTATTAAGGCGACGTAACGTCACCCAGCAGGCTCAGTCAAGGGAACCAGAAAACACCGTTTAATATTGATGAAAATACCTATTATTAAACTTTCACTCTTTAAAAGGTCAGTTAGAAATGATTCCACACTGGCACCAAATCTACCAAAGTGGCAGAAAAACAAATCAAAACACCATGAAGAGCAAACAGGGATATACAAAAAATATCAAATAAAAATTCAGCTATATTCAATATCCACAAACAATTGATCATCAATTGTACATCAATTGTTTGTGGATATTGAATATAGCTGAATTTTTAGAAAAACAAATCACTCATGAACTGAAAGAGAGAGAGAGGCTGCCTCCAGAGCACTAAAACTACTCAGTTCTTCTAAATATAACTTTTGATGGAAAAAGAAACAAATTTAGACGAAACAACTACGATTCCTATTTCTGCTTTACAATAAGTGGCAGGTGTATTTTTATGATACATACTATAGTCATATCCAAGTAGCCAAATACACGGCCCTGCTTGCCACACCCAAATCACCTTAGCCACAGAGGATGTGGAAGGACAATCGGAGGGGGATGTCTGACACTGGACATTCAGGGCTTTTGTCTATGATCTGCTACAAACTAAAGTAGAAAAATGGGTCACAACTAGATGCCCCAAAAGCACAGCAACCCTAAAAAACACAGAGAGATAAAAGCAAATCATTATTATTATTATGTTTTTAATATAGAATTGTAGGTTATTTTTGAACAAACCCGGAGGTTAAACAGAAAATCAGCCGACCGTTCCCGAAGCCTGTCTACAGGGATCCTGGAATAAATCGACATCACTCACCCCGATGATGACTGAATCGTCTCCTTGGAAAATGGGCAGAAATTTATCCCCTCGAAGGATCTCCGATTGGTTTAAAGGGCGAAATCTGCAGAGCACTTTGATGCTGCATTCGTTGGCGGGTTCGGCCATCCTGAGGACCACAGCAAGCGGGAGACACAGGGATGCGGCAGCAGAACTACTGCAGCAGGATCGGATCAACAACGTCAGCTCCGGATTGCAAATCCTTGGCTCCGAAACTGCAGGTGGAGGAGGGAGTAGAATCAGCTGGAGACAAGACGGCAAAGGAGGATATCAGGCGAAGGACAAGGATGCGGTATAGAAGAAATCGGTCACTTTGCAGATGCACCTTGGGTGTGCCTAAACCTCTTATTGCTGATTTCTGTGTACTAAGAAAAACGATGGAAAGCCTTGGAGAGAGTTGTTGTGTGCAAAAATGCACGCCGTTCTTCAGTTTCTTCACTGGCTGATTTTACTATTTTTTTTTTTTAGAGGATAAAATGCTTCAAATGCAACGCCATCACAATTCAGCCCTTCCTATGCAGTGGCACTGAGGTTGCTCCCTACTCTGATGCAGCCTTCTGCTATGGCTCCAGCGGCAGGGGGAGCGTTTCGCTCTTAAGGTAGTGCCGATGTCAACTCTTAAGGTGGAATGGAAGATTGGATCTGAAACAAGTGTGTATTGTAATAAGTACATTTTTACCAATTTCAGGTTTCTGTTCAACTAGCAGAGATGACTGAAAGTATTAATTGGAATCTTAGGTCCTTCTTCCTCTATCTGCTATGTCAGAACAGTCCATGGAGTCCAGCATCCTGTAACTGGACAGCCCGAGTTATAAGAATATAAGAACATAAGCATTGCCATACTGGGTCAGACTGAAGGCCCATCAAGCCCGTTATCCTGTTTCCAACAGTGGCCAAGCCAGGTCACAAATTACTTGGCAAGATCTCAAAAGAGTAAAGTAGATTTTATGTTGCTTATCCCAGAAATAAGCAGTAGATTTCCCCAAGTCCATCTCAATATGTCCCCAAGTCCACAATGAATATGCATGATCTTGATTTGCATACACTGCCTCTATTATATGCAGATCTCTTTCATGCATACTCCATTTTGAATATCCTGAAATCCTGACTGGCAAGGGATACCAGCGACATAACGTAACCAAAGACCGTAACTGGACATATCTTAATCCTTCCTCTCCCTCTCTAAGTTCCCCCCAATGGTCTTTACCATACATGTACCTCAATATCACCTTGTTCATACCAGAATCAATTAACGCCGTTTACGGTACTATGTAAGCCACATTGAGCCTGCAAAAAGGTGGGAAAATGTGGGATACAAATGTAACAAATAAATAATCGTTAGAATCAGCCTAACCTGTCTGCTAGCAGTCTGCTAGCCAGTTTAAGAAAGTGCATTTAATAACGGCAGCCCCCATCCTGTTGGGGTCGAAAGAAAAAAAAAAGCTGGGTGGACAGAAAACAGAGGGTAGGGTTAAATGACCATTTTTTCTCAATGGAGGAGTGTGAATAGTGGAGCGCCGCAGGGATCTGTACTGGGACTGGTCATGTTTATCATATTTATAAATGATCTGGAAATCGGAACAAGTGGGGTGATTAAATCTGCAGATGACACAAAACTATTCAAAGTTGTCAAATCACATGTGGGTTGTAAAAAAAAATGCATGAAGATCTTAGGAAACTGGAAGACTGTGCATCCAAATGGCAGATGAAATTTAGTGTAGACAAATGCAAAGTGATGCATATTGGGAAGAGTAATCTGAATCATAGCTACCTGATGCTAGGGTCAACCTTAGGAGTCAGCACTCGAGGAAAAGATTTAGGCGCCATTGTAGACAATATGCTGAAATCTTCTGCCCAGTGTGCAGCGCCAGCCAAAAAAGCAAACAGGATGCTAGGAATTAAGACTAAGAATGCAATAATGCCTCTGTATCACTCCAAGGTGCAACCTTTACCAGTTCTGGTTGCCATGTCTCAAAAAAGATATAGTGGAATTAGAAAAGGTTCAAAGAAGAGCGACCAAAATGGTAAAGGAAATGGAACTCCTCCCATATGAGGAAAGACTACAGAGGTTATGGCTCTTCAACTTGGAAAAGAAATGGCTGAGGGGGAATATGATTGAGGTCTACAAAATCCTAAGTGGTGTAGAATGGGTAAAATTTAATCAATTTTTCACTCTTTCAAAAAGTACTAAGACCAGGGGACACGCAATGAAATTGCATGGAACAACTTTTAAAACAAATAGGAAGAAATATTTTTTCACGCAAAAAATAGTTAAGCTCTGGAACTCATTGCTAGAGGATGTAATTGTTATCATATCTGGGTTTTAAAAGGTTTGGACAAGTTCCTGGAGAAAAAGTCCATAGACGTATTGATATGGACATGGGGGAAGCCACTTCTTGCCGCAGGATTGGTAGCATGGAATGTTGCTACTAATTGAGTTTCTGCCAGGTACTTGTGATCTGGATTGGTCATGGTTAGAAGCAGGTAAGTGGCTCTGAGTGCCATCCCATGAAAGGCGCCCATTGCCACATTCTTACTGCTTCCTGACACAGGAGAAATGACCTCAGAGAATATTTTGCACCCTATTTACATTGCTTTGTATTTGTCTACATTAAATTTCATCTTCCATTTGAATGCCCAGGTCTCCTAGTCTCACAAGACCTTTCTGTAATTCCTCATAATTGTCTGCTGTTTTAGTTCAAGTCTTTTTACCACGTGAACAAACATGTGGCACCTGAAAGTATTACTTAATCTCTCCGGGGCGCTAACGTGACATAATCGCTGTATGCCGGAGGAAATCTGCTAGCAGGCAATCGAAAAAAATAACACAGAAAGAGAAAGGTTAAAGTTTAAATAATCACCTAATTAGCCGGGGCACAGATGGAGCTTCAGGCTGAAGTTGTCGTCTTATCGATGATGTCACCGGAAGTCAGGTGACACCTTTTTAATGGACTAACTTAATATATGTCTGGATCAGCTTCTGGGAGAACACTCCCTTCCTGTGGTCCATTTCTGAATTATTCTGAATTTAACTCTGCCTCTGCTTGGGGAGTCAGCTAGGACTAGGGATCAGGGTAACTGATGTCCTAGGTCAGGGCTTCCCAAACTGTGGATCATGATTCCATGCCTATGGGGGGCTTGCAAGCTTTCTGTGGCCATGCAAATCAAGTCACAGCCACAAACTTTAATAAGTGCTGCCCTAGGTGAACCTCCAGCTGTATGCCCCTCCCCCAACAGGATTATGTCAAGGCTCTTCCTCTTTATACCAGAATCTCTCCTTTCCTACCCCCCCCCAAGTGTCCACAATCACTCCTTCCATACTTCTCTAAGTATCTACTTTACCTCTTCCTTAACCCCCCCCCCCCAAATGGCCAGCTTCTCACCGTCCATGTTTTCCCCAAAGGTGTTCTCATTTCCCCTTCCTTTCTTCCCCCCCCCCCCCCAGGTGTCCAGCATCTCTCTTCCCTCCCCTCCCAGGAATTCATTATCTCCCCTTCCCTCTTGCCCTCAACTGTCCAGCATCTCCCTTTCCCTTCTCCACACTAGAGACCTTCATGGGAACGAGGTTTGCAGGAATCCTGCGGAACTCGCGGGATTCCCACAGGGACGGAAGCAGTTCCTGTGGGGTTCCCGTGGGGATGGAAGCAGTTCCTGTGGGGTTCCCGTGGGGACGGAAGCAGTTCCTGTGGGGTTCTCGTGGAAGTGTATGCTGCACTTGCGCCAGCCTCTCACCTACTGAGTACCAGGTTCTTTGAGTGCTCCTTCCTTGCCTGCAGTGCTGCAGCTCAAATCCAGAGACTGAGAGAGCCGACAGAAATATTTTTTTATGTACCATTAAATTCTTGCGGGACTGGGTGAGGACAGGTTAAATTCTTGCGGGGACGGGCAGGGACGGTTAAGATTCCTCGTGGGGACGGGCAGGGATGGGTTAGATTCCCTACGGGGATGAATGGGAACGGGTTGGATTCCAGTGGGGATGGGCAGGGGATCGGGTTGAATTTCTGTCCCCGTGCAACTCTCCACTCCAGTCCCGCATCTCCCGTTAAATATTCCCAAAAGTGCACACTGTCACCCCTTCCCTACTCCTCCAAGTGTCCACATCACCCCTTTCCTATCTCCCAAATGTCCAAATTTTCCACCTTCCCTATTCCCTCTGAGGTGTCCAGTAGAGAATGACATGGGAACGGGGACCCGCAGTAACCGTGGCAATGGGGTCGGGGACAGAGCTTGCAGGGATGGGGCAGGGATAGATCCCATGGGGACAGGGCGGGGATGGGGACAGAGCCCACGAGAATGGGGACAAACTTTGTCCCTGTGTCATTTTCTACTTTGAAGCCTGTTAATGAACTGCACTGTTATTTATGTTTGAGTGATGCAGACAAAAATATTTTGATTTTTTGGAAAAGCAAGCAAACATGCTGGCCACGACTAGCAAAATTTGCATGGGGGATCCTGTACATCCTGCTACCAGCACATCTCCTAAGAATGTATCTTCTATTGCAGGAAGGACTGTGGAAGACAGGAGAGCTAGACTGAATCCTGGGATTGTTGATAACTTCTTATTCATCCACAGATTAAAAAATCATAACAGTGCTACATAGGGCATATTTCCCCTTCTAGAGCATACAGAACAGGTTGTATTTTGTACCCCTGGACATTTTAACAGGGTGGATTAGAAATCAGCTATTGTTGGATTTGAAAGGGTAGAGGGTGGTGGTGAGGATGGTTATTATAGCTGCTCACTGTTTTCTATTTGTAATTTATACACAATAGTTGCACAGCATATTGTTCCTTTTTATACTTTAATAAAAAGATTTAAATATAAAATTATAATTGTTCGAAGCTTCTGCAGATGAGGACAGAGCCCATGGGGATGGAGTGGGAACAGGGATGGAACCTGCGGGGACGGAGACAGGGTCTGCGGGTATGGGGCAGGGATGGAGACAGAACCTGTGGGGATGGGGCAGGGATGGAGACAGAACCCTCAGGGACGGGGGCGAACTTTGTCCCCGCGTCATTCTCTAGTGTCCAGTATCCCCTTTCCTTCCCTACCCCCTCCCCAACAGCCCAAAATATTCTCTCCATTTCCCTTCCCTTCCCTACCCCACCAGGTGTCTAACACAGTAGTGAAAGACCAGTTGTCTGCTCCCATCTCCACAGGGTGGGGAGGAGGGGGGTGTGCGGCAAGAACAAACTAGCAACAGAAGAAGTCATTGCCAACAAAGAGAAGTAGGCACATCCTGTTCTCTGCTGAGAATTGTATTGAGTGGCTTTTAGCAGCTGTAGAATCTGATGAATCTTCATGCCAGGGATTTCCATCAGATATTCAAAGTATGATAGCTAAGCAGGGTCTTAAAAATCTATAGGTCAATATTTGACACCACAGTGTGTTTTTTTTAAATGCCAGCCACAGCATTTAAATAAACCACATATATTGCACACAGATCTCCAGATAGGCAGCAGTGCTGGGTGTATGCAGATAGTGCTTGTCACTGCCACCGTACATATAGGGCTGGATTCAATAAATGATGCCCAAAATTAGGCTCCGGAAACAGGGCCGCCGAGAGGGGGGGCAGGGGGGACAAAATTCCCCGGGCCCGGGCCTCCAAGGGGGCCCGGCGCCACAGTCCCCTCCACCCCCACCCCCGTCCACCACCGGGCTGGGCCCCCCTGAATTAAAATCATAGTGCCTCACCTCGACCTCGCTCCGTGTGAAAGAAGCGCACCAGCGGCAGTCTGCAGATCGCCTCCCTTCGGGCCTTCCCTCCCTGTGTCCCGGCTCAAGACTCCTTCCTCCCCCTGCACCCTCCATAGTTCAGCATCTTCTATTCTCCTCTCTCCCTAGGTGGCCATCATCTACCCTTCTCCTCCCTACCACCATGAAATGGCCAGCATATCCCTTTCTCATTCCTAACCGCTCCCAGATAGCCAACATCTCATCAGCCCTTCCCTATCCCCACCCTATGTCCAACATCTCCCCCTCCCTCTTCCCTCCCTCCTCCTGATCTGGGCCCAAATCTGTGGAAGTATGAGCATTGCAAAGGCCCTTTAAGTGCCGTGAGCGGAGGTTACGGGTGGGAACGTAAGGGGAAATGAGGGTAGAGAGGTAATGAGGGGCTGCTGTGTGCAACCCCCCAACCCCACTCTGGCAGGAAATCTGCATCAGAGGAGAAGGTGCATGGCAGTGCTAGAATGCAAGCCTGCTCTTAACAAGCCTCCACACAGCACTTAGGGGTCCTTTTACTAAGCCATGGCAAAAGGTGCCTTTGATAGTGTGGGCATGGGTTTTTGGCACATGCCAGGCCAATTTTTACCATGTTTGGGGAAAAAGGGCTTTTTTTCAATGGGCCAGGAAAAGGACTTGTGGTAAAACTGAAACCAGTATGTGCCTATTTACGGCCTGAGCCCTTAATGTCACCCACTGATCTAGTGATAAGGACTCAAGCACTAGACATGCGGTAACTGACTGGTGTATGCTAATTATTAATTAATGCTGGAAACACTGTGTGCAATAAGAAATTTAAAAAAAAATTTGTCCTAGGAATATGGGCATATGCCAAACCTGAAATTACTGTAAGGAGAAGGAGCATACTAGCATTTAGGGCCTAGTACATTGTAATGAGATATATAGAAAAAAGAGAACCTCAGAAACCAAGCTAGAGCAAAGCCATATAGAGGGGCATTTTCAGTCGACCTAAATGTTGAGATGGTCGACTTTAGAGATGAACGACCTCGGTTTTCGCCGATAATGGAAACCAAGGATGCTCATCTGAAAAACGACCAAATGCAAGCCCTTTGGTTATTGGAAGGAGCCAGCATTCATAGTGCACTGGTCCCCCTCACATGCCATGACACCAACCGGGCACCCTAGGGGGCACTGCAGTGGACTTCATAAATTGCTCCCAGGTGCATAGCTCCCTTACCTTTAGTGCTGAGCCCCCAACCCCCCCCCCCAACCCACTCCCCACAACTGTACACCACTAGCATAGCCCTTAGGGATGAGGGTGGCACCTACATGTGGGTACAGTGGGTTTCTGGTGGGTTTTGGAGGGCTCACATTTACCACCACAAGTGTAACAGGTAGGGGGGGATGGGCCTGGTTCCACCTGCCTGAAGTGCACTGCACCCACTAAAAACTGCTCCAGGGACCTGCATACTGCTGTGATGGAGCTGGGTATGACATTTGAGGGTGGAAACAAAATGTTTTTTTAATTTTTTTTTAGGGTGGGAGGGGGTTGATGACCACTGGGGGAGTAAGGGGAGGTCATCCCTGATTCCCTCCAGTGGTCATCTGGTCAGTTTGGGCACCTCTTCAAGGGTTGGTTGTGAAAAAAATTGGACGGAGTAAAGTCGGTCAAATGCTCATCAGGGACACCCTTCTTTTTCCATTATCGGCTGAGGACACCCATTTCTTAACCACACCCCTGTCCCAATTTCCGTACATTGCCAACACACCCGCATGAACTCCTGATTGTGTCAGAAGATAGGTATTTTTCCCTTTCAAAAATAAGCTAGAGACAGTCACCAAGGTTGCCAGATGGGAAAAATTTTCCCAGCCCAAAATCAGCCCTAATCCTGCCCAAAGTCAAACCCTGCCTCCCACATCATTAACCCCACCCCCTGATGTCATTAACCCTGCCCATGATGTTAACCACACCCCTAAAAAGCTTCTATTGGACCAATAGAAGCCCCAGGAAAGCTTCTAGTGGACCAAATTGAACCAATAGAAGCCCCAGAAAAAAAAAGCGCACAGCAGCCACAGAAAAAAAAGCCCAAACCCGCACCCACTGAAAATTTTCCGCAGCTGCATGCAGAAAACCCACCCACTGTTGCAGGAAGACCGCAACCTTGGCAACAATGAGAGTCCCTACATGAATCTGAGTTAGTCTCACAGCAACACCTTACATTTAAGGTGAGAACTTTAGACCCTTGTGCAGGAGAAAGTAGCAGTCAGGGAAGCTACGTGGGAGATGACAAGGGAGGGGAGACTAACCCTTCTGTGAGATATTAACATAATTCCCTTATAGCTGGGTACAAGAGACATATACTCAGAATCTAATTTAAATGACCTCAATTTGCATATAATATACATAGGTGGACTGGGGAATTGTGGGAATTCATTCTAACCTCAAGGGAGGAATTAAAATAGGACCTTGTAGTCAGTCAGGTAGCAGAACTGGAGTGTATTCTCTCCCTCATCTGGAGAAAGTAGAGGACTATGTGTTGGTAGTATGAGTTAGAGTTTTTATTCTGATTAAGAGCAATCTTTTAGTTCCTTAGCATTGAGACCTGCAATTGTGAACTGGGTTTGTTTCAAATATTTAATTCACACCTGTGGGTGGGTGAAGTATAACATCTGTTCAGAGCAGGAGTGAAAGAAACCTGCAGGAAGAAGCTTGCAGGCACTGGGGCTCCCTTTCCCCCCCCCCCCCCCCCCCCCAACCCAGCAGTCCTGCTGAATATTAGTGCCCAAACTCAATCTCTCATTGCCTTAGAGTTATTTAACCACTGCTGGTTTCACATTATTCCTCTCTCAGTGTCTTGGCATCTTCCTGACACTGTCTCTATATTTATTGATTTCACCATTTACAATCTTATTGTTTGGGATTGGTCAATAATAACTTCTTTGAAACAGCCTGCAGATGAAGTACAAAATACAGATGAAACTTTAGGCCGCATTTCAATCTTCCTTTTAAAGAATGGGTCTTAGGTCCTTTCATGGGATCTTTCCAGCAGTGTGACAAAATAGATTCTTGCCATCAAATTTTACTGGGCAAACCTGTCTATGGAGACACTTGGATACTCCTTCATGCATTGGGTTCAATGAGCTCATTTTCCCACAGAACTCTAACCCTGGCCTAGCCTTCTTGGTATTTCTTTGCCCTTTGCCCAAAGGATTTGGAGTCTTGCTGCCAATGTTGGTGCTACTTTATTCCTTTCCCAGTGACTTGGGGTCTTCCTGCCAGTGTTGGTGTTGCATTGCATGTCCCCACTCCTCTTGACAGGATTAAAGGCTTGGGAGGAAAGCCAAGCTTTCACCTGCTTTAGACATAGGCTTGCATTAAGAGAAGCCTTTCTGGGAGTTCATTGCAGAATATGGGGGCTACTCCAGAGAAGGCTTGTTGGCAGGGTCACATCGCATGATTTTCTTTGGAAAGGGTATAGTTAGGATATTTCTTGGGAGGACCTTAGCAATCTTGAATCTTCATCACCCTCCTCCTCAATCCCGCCCAACACTACTTCCAGGAATCTCCAGGCTGTCGACCCTCCCACCTTATCCTCTAGTATCTCTAATCTACTCCCTTCCATCTTGTACTCCGAGTCTGTAGACAAGGCTGTCTCCACTTACAATGCCACTCTCTCCTCTGCTCTGGACACCCTTGCACCATCCATCTCCCGTCCCACAAGGCGTACTAATCCCCAGCCCTGGCTGACCCCTTGCACCCGATACCTTCGCTCTTGTGCCCGATTGGCTGAACGCCTCTGGAGGAAATCTCGCACCCATACTGATTTCATTCACTACAAATTCATGCTATCCTCCTTCCAGTCCTCCCTATTCCTCGCCAAACAGGACTATTACACCCAATTGACTAATTCCCTCAGCTCTAACCCTCATCGTCTCTTCGCCACACTTAACTCCCTCCTCAAAGTGCCCTCCGCTCCCACCCCACCCCCACCCCCACTCTCTCCTCAATCACTGGCTGACTACTTCCGTGACAAGGTGCAGAAGATCAACCTCGAATTCACCACCAAACCATCTCCTCCTCTTCACCCTATAACCCACTCCCTCAACCAACCAACCCAGGCCTCCTTCTCCTCTTTTCCTGATATCACCGAAGAGAAAATCGCCTACCTTCTTTCCTCCTCAAAATGCACCACTTGTTCTTCTGACCCCATCCCTACCAACTTACTTAACACCAGCTCTCCTACTGTCACCGCCACCACCTGCCATATCCTCAACCTCTCTCTCTCCATGGCAACTGTCCTTGACACCTTCAAGCATGCTGTAGTCACACCACTCCTCAAAAAACCATCACTTGACCCTACCTGTCCCTCCAACTACCGCCCCATTTCCCTCCTACCCTTCCTCTCCAAGATACTTGAACGTGCCGTTCACAGCCGTTGCCTTGATTTTCTCTCTAATCATGCCATCCTTGTTCCGCTTCAATCCAGCTTTTGCCCCCTACACTCGACAGAAACGGCACTATCTAAAGTCTGCAATGACCTGTTCCTTGCCAAATCCAAAAGTCACTACTCCATCCTCATCCTCCTCGACCTATCCGCCGCTTTTGACACTGTCAATCACAGTTTACTTCTTGACACACTGTCCTCTTTTGGGTTCCAGGGCTCTGTCCTCTCCTGGTTCTCCTCTTATCTCTCCCATCATACCTTCAGAGTACACTCTCATGGATCTTCCTCCACCCCTATCCTGCTCTCTGTTGGAATTCCTCAGGGATCTGTCCTTGGACCCCTTCTTTTTTTAATCTACACTTCTTCCCTGGGCTCCCTGATCTCATCGCATGGTTTCCACTATCATCTTTAAGCTGACGACACCCAGCTTTATCTCTCCACACCAGACATCACTGCGGAACCCCAGGCCAAAGTATCGGCCTGCTTATCCGACATTGCTGCCTGGATGTCCAACCGCCACCTGAAACTGAACATGGCCAAGACCGAACTTATTGTCTTCCCACCCAAACCCACTTCTCCTCTCCCTCCACTCTCTATCTCAGTTGATAACACCCTCATCATCCCCGTCTCATCTGCCCGCAACCTCGGTGTCATCTTCGACTCCTCCCTCTCTTTCTCTGCGCTTATCCAGCAGATAGCCAAGACCACCACCCGAACTCTCATCCACTCTCTCATTACCTCTCGCCTTGACTACTGCAACCTACTCCTCACTGGCCTCCCACTTAGCCATCTATCCCCCCTTCAGTCCGTTCAGAACTCTGCTGCACGTCTTATCTTCCGCCTCGACCAATATATCACCCCTCTCCTCAAGTCACTTCACTGGCTTCCAATCAGGTACCGCATACAGTTCAAGCTTCTCCTACTAACCTACAAATGCACTCGATCTGCAGCCCCTCCTTACCTCTCTACCCTCATCTCCCCTTACATTCCTAACCGTAACCTCCGCTCCCAAGACAAATCCCTCCTTTCAGTACCCTTCTCCACCACTGCCAACTCCAGGCTCCGCCCTTTCTGCCTCGCCTCACCCCATGCTTGGAACAAACTCCCTGAGCCCATACGCCAGGCCCCCTCCCTGCCCATCTTCAAATCCTTGCTCAAAGCCCACCTCTTCAATGTCGCTTTCAGCACCTAACCACTACACCTCTACTCAGGAAATTTAGACTGCCCCAACTTGACATTTCGTCCTTTAGATTGTAAGCTCCTTTGAGCAGGGACCGTCCTTCTTTGTTAATTTGTACAGCACTGCGTAACCCTAGTAGCGCTCTAGAAATGTTAAGTAGTAGTAGTAGTAAGTAGCATAGAGGAGAAATCCTCTTCTTTAAGTACTCTGGCCCATTTCCCTTAAGGGCCTTGAAGATCAGACACAGAGTGTTACGTTTAGCCTTGTACTGTACTAGCAGGCCATTGAAGCTTTTGCAGAAATGGTGTGATGTGATCACTTCATTTAAGCAGTGGATTCACTGGGCCTGGGAGCTGTGTTGTGGTCAGCATGGATACAGATATTAGAATTTTATGATATTCTCTCTTTCTGCTATGGATCTCTTCTGTCCTATATGATTTTTGTTGTTCTTTTCTTTCTGTTTTACTTGATTACATTTATATAGTATGTTTATTTTACACTGCTCTGCTAACCTTGCTATTAAGGGTGGTATTTTGAGTCTTGAATAAACCATAAACCATGTGCTGTGGCATTTGGAGGCAGTGCAAACTATTTGTAGTCCAATGTACAGTACGTTACAATAGCCCAACCTTGATATTATCATGGTGTGAACCACTGTGACAAGACTTGCCTTTTTGATCTTTGCAGAAACAGCATAGTTGTTGCAGATAATACAGGTAGCTCCTGAAAGTTGCTTGGATTTGGGGGATCAGGGGGGGCGTATATGTGGGCAGAGCATGGGTGTGTCAGTTACACGCATTGCAAGGTATACTTAGGTATGCCCATTTATGCCAGCCATTGACCTCTTGTAAGTACGTGCCTACAACATGTGCCAGTTTATAGAATTGCTGTTTTAGGCTCCTAAGTTTGGCTAATAAAAAAGGACACAAATTTAGAAGCTCAGCTTTTTTTTTAATATTGGGCCCAAGATTGACACTAATTCTCCCTAATTCTATAAAGTGGCGCCTTCAATTTCCGACTAGCACGCAAATTTCCATGTGCAGGGTATAAAATAAGGTTAACTGCGCATAGAACTTAATTCAGTAATTGGTTATAATTGGCACTAATTGGCATAAATTAGCAGTTACGTGTGTAACTGCCCTTAGTTGCTATTCTATCAGTTGTGCACTCAAATTCCAGCATGTGTAACTTCGATGGTGGCATGGGCAAGTCGGGGGTGTGCCAGGCAGTTGCATGCACAAGTTATAGAATACTATCATTTACGCATATGAGCACTTATGTCGGCCATCAAATTAGTGTAAGTGCTCACTCCTGAATTTATATGCATAAATGCAGACTTATGCTATTATTCCATGGGGCTAAAGTGCAGTCATTTCAAATCCCAATGTAGAGAGGCAACAGAGTTGACATCATTTATTCAAAATTTGACAGTGAAAGACAGCCAAGAATGATTCACCTGCTAAAGATAAGTGAACTTCTAAACTAGTAATCTTCACGTTATGTTGAATGAGAGAAAGTTCTTACATGTAAAAGAAACGGACCGATGAGGATTCAGGATGTTGATGTACAAGTGTTTGCCTCTCACTTGAAAAAGTAATCATCCATTTTCTGATGGTCCACAAAAATATTTGAATGCATTTAAAATTGTGTTGCTGCAGTATTCTGTAACGGCAATTTATTTATTTATTTTGCTGCATTTATATCCCACATTTTCCCACCTATTTGCAGGCTCAATGTGGCTTATAATACAACTACAATCGCATTGATGGAATAGAGAATCAGAGTATATATAACAGATAAGGTGCATAGGAATATTATGGCAGTCATATTAACGGAGAAGAATTGTGTACATAACTGCTGTTAAAGACTTCGTGCTCAGCACACATTATCCCAGTGCCTACATTTTAGAGAATTTATCCCATTTTATGTATTTTATCTGATAATTTTGACATTTTATGTAACGTGGTTTATATATATTAGTAACTTACATATGGTTTTTGTACAGTTCACAGTGATTTTAATCAGTTGTAGCGGTATATACATTAATTTTTAAATAAAATAGTAGATCTAGCCCTATTATGACAGGGACAGGGTCTGTCCTGTCTGGATAGGGTTGTAGAGGGCAGTTCCAGGACCCTAAAGACTTGGTTAGAGATGGACAAATCCAGGGTGGACCTTGATAGCAGCCTATAGTGGATGTGAGCAGCAGAACTCTATCTGTTTCATTAAGAAGTGCTAACAAGAAAGATGTTTCTCTTTAAGAAGAAAGGAGGGGGAGGGACTACAACTCCCAGGAAGCCTGTGCTAGAGCAGGGAGCTTCCAGAACTCAGAAAGGAGAAGGCCAGCTAGGAAAGTTCTGAACCAAGCTGAAGGTGAATGGGAGGAGTGTTCTAGCAGGGTGGGGACAGGGAAGCCTGCAACCCAGCAGGAAACTGCCTCTAGGACAGGCAAGGAAGGACAATACCATCCTAACTGAGAGGAGAATGATCCAAGCTCACAAAGGCAGAGATCTAGTGAAAGGGGGCTTTAGTGCCTAGAGACCCTTAAAGAGAGTTTTCTAGCATTAGAGAGGCAAAGAAGGTAGGGAAAGAAAGAATCTGCAGCTTTGTATTCTGGGAAGAAAGAATGACCTGAGGAGCACACTACAGTACCTGAAGCTGGATAGTGGAGGCCTTTGGGGGGAAAATACTTTCCAATTCTTGGGAACTGGAAATGTGGACATTGTTGTCTGATGATTTTTTTTTTAGGTCAAACAGCCGGGGTGGAGGATAGAACTGTAAGGTTATGTTGAGTCTGGTCCTATCCAGGGTGAGTAGGCTGTTAGACTGGAGCTCCTAGTTCTTGCTTAGAAGGAGCCAGTCTTGTTCTTTTTGAATATTGATTAAGGAAAGCTGCAAAGAGAAAACCCCCAGACTGTGCCAGAGGAAAGCCAATTTGCATAACAGGTCTGCAGTCTGTGAGAGAGACTAGTAGCTAATTTGCATAAGTAAGGATCTCTAGCATGGTATTTCCCCATTCCTCCTCTGCCAAAAGGAGGCTCAAAGGGTATTATTATCTTGTCTCACAGCAGGAATAGTGCTGAACTGTGAGAGCAGCAGTTTAGCTTAGGGTAGAAATTCACCCTGAGTATGAAAGTAACTGGGAATATAGAGTACTGATGCTGACGCTGCATATGAAAGTAATTGGGAATATAGGTTACTGTTGCTGAAAGAACTTTCCTTCCCCCCCCCCCCCCCCCCCAAGTTCTATATATGGTACCCAGGATTGTATATACAAATTCAGACCTTTGTGTGTATAATTTATTTGAGTAGCTACCAATAAATGGGTGCTAGTAACCAATTATTGCTGTTAATTGGTTATAGTTAAGATTTGTGCTTGTATCTTGCTAAGTTCATACACAGTCCTGTTTTTTTAAATAGATACATGTCATACACTGCTCTGCTAAACCGCTGGATTTTATAGTTCCAGTGTGAATCCTCACTGGTCAAGGTTATTTATTTTTACACTTTTTGTTCAATTTCTTTTTTATATATAAACTCTAAATCAACACTTATCTTCTTTATGTTCGGGCTACATAAAGAAGATAAGTGTTGATTTAGAGTTTATATATATAAAAAAAAATTTGAACAAAAAGTGTAAAAATAAATTATGAGCCAGCAGTAAAAGCCTTGAATAAAATCCAATAGGCTTTCTAACACTAGCACCCTTCATTGATCCCCCTAATCATTAAGGAAGTTGAGGGCCCAAATTCCAACTGAAATATAGGGGAAGAGCTGAATTATCCTACCAGAAATTTAAAACTGCTCTTTAAACACTCGCTTGTTGCAGTAGACCTTTATATTTTTACCTACACCCACTTTCCCTTTGTGTTTATTTACAGCTCTGTAATGTATTTTAATTTCTTATCCCTCTGTGTGTCCCTATTGTATGAGTTTATAGTTAGAAAGTCTATAAAGAATAGAAAAGGTGTCACATGTTTAAAAAAACACAATTTGCAATTTAAATCATCATAAACTATAAAGGCTGCATTTTTATTAATGACATGTATACTGTTCTTAAGTTATATTTTAAAGATTTGTGTGTCAAATGAGTTGTATATGTTTTAGTTTTAGCTGAAGGAGTGTTGGAATTTTCAGAACAGGTGTTACATTGTTTGTTCCATACTGTTTTTATAGCTATAATCGCTCACTATGATTCACATTGTTTCACCTATTTATATTTGTGGTTTTAGATATTTGTGACTCCTGATGCAGGTGTTTGCACTGAAACACGGCCCCGTGTTAAATTCTTCTTTTGAATGTATTCTATTTGGAACCTAAAATAGACACTTGTAGGTCTATTCTTTTATGACTAATAAACTTTGGCTGTTTTCAATTCCTTTTGGTGTTTTATCCACAGCAGGCTTTTCTACAATAAGCCAGTTGGTCCACCCCTACTCCCTTTTGTTAGTGCAGAAATGAAAACTTTAATCCCCCAAAATAAAAGAGAAGACAAAAATGCAAGAGGTCAACCACCTGCCTAACAGTACCCAAACGATCACTTCACTTCCATACCCAAGCTACCCCTGGGACCCCTAGCTCACTCTTTGGAACCATAGTCCTAGTGAATATGAGAACAGCTACTAAGAAATCCCCAGTGATCCTGTCAACATTGAACAGCATCTAGACATCTTAGAAATAACTGAAATTTGATTAGATGATACCAGGGGACTAAAACACGCTGAACTATGCCCAACAGGTTTCAACATCCAATAGCAATCAAGACCAGGGAGACTGCGTGAAAAGGTAACAATCACACTGCGCAGAATCGCCACCTCCTATCTAACAGAATCAGAATCCTTTTAATCCAGCTAGAAGAAAATAAACTAACCTTGCTACTCATGATATGCCTAGCATCTCATAACTGCACTTCATCTGTGCATGAACTCCTCGATCCAAATACAGAGGTGACCCTGAGTTTTCCTAGGTTGCTGATCATGAGAGACTTTTCTAAATCAAAACCCCAAAAACCATAACAGCTGTCTTCCTGGACAAAATGACAAAACTAGGATTCACAGAGGTGATCAATTCTCCAATCCATGAAAGACTTTTGGGTTCATTTTTGAAAGAGAAGGGCACCCATCTTTCGACACAAATAGGGAGATGGGCATCCTTCTCCCAGGGTCGCCCAAATCGGCATAATCAAAAGCTGATTTTGGGCAGCCTGAACTGCTTTCCATTGCGGGGATGACCAAAGTTCCCGGGGGAGTGTCAGAAGCATAGCAAAGGCGGGACTGGGGCTTGCTTAACACATGGGTGTCCTCGGCCGATAATGGAAAAAGATGGGCGTCCCTGACGAACACTTGGCCGAATTTACTTGGTCCTTTTTTTTTTTACAACCAAGCCACAAAAATGTTCCCTAAATGACCAGATGACCACCGGAGGGAATCAGGGATGGCCTCCCCCTACTCCCCCAGTGGTCACTAACCCCCTCCCACCCTAAAAAAAATGTTAAAATATTTTTTCCAGCCTCTATGCCAGCCTCAAATACCATACCCAGCTCCATGACTGCAGTATGCAGGTCCCTGGAGCAGTTTAGTGGGTACTGCAGTGCACTTCAGGCAGGCAGACCCAGGCCCATCCCCCCACCACCTGTTAAACTTGTGGTGGTAAATGTGAGCCCTCCAAAACCCATCAAAAACCCATTTTACCCACATCTAGGTGCCCCCCCTTCATCCCTAAGGGCTATGGTACTGTTGTACAGTTGGGAGTGGGTTTTGGGGGGGGGGGGGCTCAGCACACAAGGTAAGGGAGCTATGCACCTGGGAGCTTTTTCTGAAGTCCACTGCAGTGCCCCCTAGGGTGCCCGGTTGGTGTCCTGGCATGTCAGGGGGACCAGTGTACTACGAATGCTGGCTCCTCCCACGACCAAAGGGCTTGGATTTGGTCGTTTCTGAGATGGGCGTCCTTGGTCTCCATTATCGCTGAAAATCGGGGACGACCATCTCTAAGGTCGACCTAAATGTTTGGCGTCCCTGACCGTATTATTGAAACAAAAGTTGGCCGCCCATCTTGTTTCAATAGTACGGGTTTCCCCGCCCCTTCGTGGGGACGTCCTGCGAGGACGCCCTCAGGAAAACTTGGGCACCCCATTCGATTATGCCCCTCGTCATGTTGTACAAGGGCGTTGACATTCCAGATTACTGGGATAGCAAGTGTTAAAATACCGTATTTTTCGGACTATAAGACGCACCGGACCATAAGACGCACCTAGGTTTTAGAGGAGGGAAATAGGAGAAAAAAATTTTCCTTTTTCCCTCCTCTAAAACCTAGGTGCTCCGGTGCGTCTTGTCCGAGTTTTGGATCGCCGTCCCCTACTTACGCGATGCCATGTTCCCTGGTGGTCTAGTGACGTCGGGGCAGGAAAGAGCCCCCTCTTTCCTGCCCATCGCGCTGCTCTCCGTGCTCCTGACTGCTTCCTGACGGTCTCGGCGATATTCAAAATGGCAAGATGACACATTCCATAATTTTGAAAAAAAAAATCAGAGACAAGAAAAATATGACTGATGAGAATTTAGACCCCTTGGACTATCACCAAGTGGATGAAAAGACAAATGCAGTTTCAGAGCAGGTTGATATCTGGAGTACACATTTAGCTAAGGCCCTAGAGAAAGTTACCAACCAGTATATATCATCCCATTCTAGGAAAACTTACAGAACAAGCATTCTCTGTTCAGCTCAACGATTGGCTAGAAGAGAGAAACTGGCTGAATCTGTATCAGTCTAGACTCAGACCCAGTTAAGGAACAGTGATGGTTCTACTGGATTTCTCAGCAGCTTTTGACACTGTGGACCACAAGATCATGCTAGAATGACTAGCAGAAATAGATATCAGTGGAATAGTAGTTGCCTGGTTCAGATCCTTTAGGCAACAATTCATACTGTTTGGCAGCACCTCACAGGCAGTGTGGGTGTCAAAGATCAATACTGTGCCTATTTTGTTTAATATTTACCTCGTCACTTGTCAAACTGATTCAGTTGATGGCTACTCAATTCTACATCTATGCAAATGACATGCCGCTACTCTTGCCTGTTGAAGCAGATTTGCCTACAGCCCTGAATAAACTGACTACCTGTTTAACAGCAACTGAAGAAGGGGTTAAAAACAACTATATTTTCTGAACCCTAGTAAAACTAGGCTCCTGTGGATAATCAACAAAAGTAGTCACATACCTGACATCAAAATCCCTTTGGGGAGCTATGATTTCCCCCTTAAATCACAGGTCAGGAATCTTAGGGTACATCTAGATTCCACACTTATGCCGATCCTCAAATCCAGCCAACCTCCAGGAGCTACTTCTATCATTTATTGAAACTACGCTGTCTTTCTTCTTCGTACATTGAGAGGGTAAGTCTTGTCACAGTGGTTCATGCATAGCAACATCAAGTGTACACTACCATAATGCAGTCTACTTGGATCTGACGATAAAAGGTTTGCACTAGTTCCAACTGATTCAGAATGATGGCGCATGACTGATAGGAGGTGTAAGCGATGTGATCACATCACACCATCTCTGCAAATCCTTCACTGGCTACCAGTGCACTACAGGGCTAAATTTAAAACACTCTGTCTGACCTTCAAGACCCTTAAAGGTAATGGGCCAGAATATTTGATTTCCTTCTGTGCTCTTCCAAGGTCCCTAAGTCCTCCCAAGGAATAACCCTAACTACATCTTCTCCAAACATAATTATATGATGTGACACCTGCCAATGAGCCCACACTCTGGAACACACTCACAGAAAGGCTTTAACTTATTGCAAGGCTCTGCTTCAGGAAGCAGGTGAAAGCTTGTCTCTTCACCCAGGTCTTTAATGGAGGAAACAACTAACTTGCTAGTCACACACACAAGGACTAGCACCAGTTGTTCATACTATAGCAGGATTTGTTTATGTACTCCTACCCTAGCTAAGATCATTTTCAAGCACCTTTTCTGACTCCACATGTGAATTTACTCACCCTTATTTTCTATCTGACTCCTGTTATTCTGTCTGTCTGTCTGTATGTCCCACCTCCGCCCACATCCTATGCTGTCTATTAAGATGGATTAATGTGTATTTTGTTGACACTGTAATTAGCATACTATGCAATAATGTGTACTGTTATTTGAATAGTTTTACTGCTGTAATTGTCTATTGCCTATGTTTGGCTTATTCTTGCTGTACACTGCCTCGGGTGAATTTAATAAAAAAGGCAGTAAATAAATCTTAATTTGCAAATTAAATAATAAGAACATCCCTCCACTGCCAGATACTTTGTGACGTAGCACTACAAATGAACTACTCCGAACCTATAGCAACTTTGAGGACACAAATAGCAAGAGCAGTGCTTTGAAAAGGCAATACTGTGCAAATACAAAACACCTCCTACTGCAGAAGCCAACCAAATCAACATGTTACAGAGCCCCACACCAAAACTACAAGCCGGCAGGATCCCTCATCTTGGTCACAAACATAGAACAAAGACCAATTACAGAATAAAGGACCAAAACAAAGAAATGGAAATCGTGAGAACCCACATTCTCTGTGAGCAGTACAGAATAGCAGAAATAAAAATTGAAAATGCCTTTTGTTCTATATAGAGTGAAATATAAAGATGTATGAAATATACATTCCCAAAACTGATACTGTTCCTCTCACTAAAAAGTGAAAAGGAAATCATTTTCTTAACCAGTTTTGTGGGTAATTTATTTTTTCTAACTGGGGTGCTTCCTGGTCTCTTTTCACTCTCCTTTTGTTGGTCTTCTTCTAAGTCTCCTTTCATCTTTTTTCTTCATTTCTCTCTTCTGCACCTCTCTATCCACTTATAACTAGATTTCATCTCTTCTTTCACTCCATCCTCTAGTTCTAAATCTCTCTTTTTCATCTCTTACCCACCTGCTAACTTTCGTCTTCTACTTTCACTCCTCCCCAGTCCATCTCTCCTCTATTTCTCATGCCTTTTCCAGCCTTCTGTTTCCCCTATTTCTTTCATTCAAACCCTAGAACCCCATTTCCAAACCCTTGTGCTCAACCCAGCCCCTTTCCAGTCCTTCAAGACTGGAATACTGTAATGCACTTCACACTTGTCCAACTACAAATGCTGCAGCAAGACTAATAGAAGGTTGCAACCACATCATACCATTTCTGCAAAAGTTTCCCTGGCTACCAGGACAATACAGGGCTAAATTTAAAACTCACTCTGATCTACAAGGCCCTCAAAGGAAATAACCCAGTGTACTTGAAGAACAGGATCTCCCTCTACACACCTCCAAGGTCACTAAGGTCCTCCCAAAGAATATCCTTAACCACACCCTCTCCAAATGACATCGAGGAAATGATACCTGCCAGCGAGTCTTCTCTAGAGTAGCCAACACACTCTGGAATACACAAAACTATCTCTACTTCAGGAAGCAGGTGGAAGCTTGGCTCTTCAACCAGGCCTTTAATGGAAGAAGTAATTAACTCACTAGTCACCCACACACAAGGAGTGACACTGGCCACATGTACTATAGCAGGGAATGTTTATCCACTCATACCCTAGCTAAGATAATATTCAAGCACCTTTCTGACCTCATGCGCACCTTTCTTCATATTAGTCCCCTCATTTTCTTACTCCTATTACTCTAATCTTTTCTGTCTATATATTTCACCTCCACTTACATCCTATGCTGTGTATTAAGATGTTTTATTGTGTATTGTGTTGACGTTGTAATTAGCATACTATGCCATAATATACAGTTATTTGAATATTTTGTTTCTTCTCAAATTTTACATTGCCTATGTCTAGATTGTTGTTGTTCCAAATAAATAAGGGGTCCTTTTACTAAGCTGTGGGAAAAATGGCCCCGTGCTGGCAGCGAGGGCCGTTTTTCCCACACACCGGGGCCCTTTTTCCTGCAGCCAGTAAAATCCAAAAAAATGGCCATGAGGTGAAATAACTCTCACCACATGTCCATGCCATGGGGAGCCCTTACTGTCACCCATTGAGGTGGCGATAAGGGCTCCAGTACTAACCCGCCACGCTAGCCATTTCCGGGGGGGGGGGGGGGGGTTCCCCTGGAAATGGCATGTGCTCGGGGCGGGATTACTGCCAGCAGCCACGTTGGGACGGTGGTAGTCCTGAAAGAGCGAGCGGTTACCCTACGTTGGGCTTACCGCCACTCTGTAAAAGGGCCCCTAAATAAATAAGCAAGCTGTTGATGACACGTGTTTCCTAACATACTGGTTGAGAATTGCAGTTGTAAAATATTCGTACAATGCTCAGACAGTGGAAAAATGTAAACTCCTCTCAATATCTAATTCTATTTAATACAAAAGAATCTTGTGGAGGAAAAGACCTCAGCAGTCATTGGCTTTGCGCTCTGATTTTTGGCTGTCACCCAACCAACATAATGCTCCCAAATGACTTAGACCAATCACTGGCCAAAAACCTCCACAATAATAAGCTTCTTGCTTCTTCACTCCAGTCACATGCATAAACTCTTTTTGCAGAAAAAGTCAGTCAAATGTTTCATTTTTATCAATGCTTAATATATACGTAATACTGTTTGAGCATTGTATGAGTACTTGGTGAGTGGAATATTGCTCCATTATTTTGGGACACGTGGAGGGGCATTTTCAAGAAGCAGGAGGGGCGCTGGGGTGGTGTCAAGGAAGAAAACGGGAGTACAGGGCACATTTTGGAAGCTTCCTCGGAGATAGAGCACACAGGGTAGCTATCCTGGCATCTACAGACAGTGAGCTGTAAAGAGCAGACGAAGCAGGGCATGAAACACAGTAAAAACCAGCACAGCTGCTGTTCTGCATGCCCCAGACTGGCCTCCTGTTATAATGGAAAGGAGCCATATTGAGTGCACTCAAAACAAGGCCAGATGCGTGCCAGTGTTCCTTTCTGTACCTCTTGTCTTCCACCTGAGGCCAGCTTGTGTCAGATTACTGCAAGCTGCCCTTATGATTGCCAGTACAGCAAGGAGGGAACCAGGTATGTACTTTCTGTAATGAATCTGATACAGTTACTGTAAAATTAAAGTGCTGGAAAGGGATGCATTCTTATTGAAGTTCCCCTGTCTCCAGCTGCTTCCTGCATCCTAGGATGAAGAAAAAATGGAAGCTGTATCTGATCGTTCCTGATGAAAGCTGAATAAAAATGAGTGGAGAAAGAGGCCACGCCTGATGGGTCCCTGATTAGAGTAGGATGATGACAGACATGAGCATATGTGATGGCTCCTTATTATATGTGATGGCTCCTTATCATAACAGCGCTACTACAACTAGTGAAAATGTGGAGAGAATGCTATTTTTCAGCACCAGATTTAAAGATTCACTAGTGAAGAGTATGGAGAGAATGCTAGTTTGCAGCCGCAAATTTACAGATTCCCTGACAGAGTGGTGAGAGAGCCATGAAATGCTGGCCACATCGGAGCTATCCTTTGGACTGCAGTGAGCAAGTTTCATGAAGTGTGCTGCGTGATTTTGAGAGACATAACATAAGTTGCTGAGACGCTCACAGAGGGTCCTGTGCTGGACTCATGATTCCTAAGGGAAATGTTCCTCCTGAAGAAGGAGTGTTCGAAATGCGGTCTCGCATCGAGGAACAAAAGAGAGAAGGTGTGAAGAGTTAGAAGGTGCTTAAAGTCTGGAAACAGTATGTAAATTCCAGGAAGCCCTTGACACACTGCACTGATTCACTCTGCTGAATTAACACTACTCCAAGAAGAGTGCTGGAGAGACTTTGTTGTGAACACTGTGCTTCTGCTTGATGTGATTTAGAAGATTTTTATGATTTATAAGGACTATAATTTGAACCTTTAAGGACGATATCTAAGACACAAGTGGAAGATTTGAAATTGAGGAAACAACAATTGGGGAGCATGTACACAGATTATGGATATATAGAAATGTGCCCACACAAGGTTTATGTGAATGGGTGGTGAAGTGAAGGGTGTGACTGGGCAAGTTCCGGAACTTACATAGCATAAGTGGTTTTATGTGATATATGTATTGTAATAAAAGAAATTAAATATTTTAAAGGAAGAACGTTTTTTGTGATATAGTTTTGGGATCTGTTCTTCTAGTTTAAATATTTATCCCCAGTAATATATATATAACATAAGAGTGGCCATACTGGGTCAGATCAATGGTCTATCTAGCCCAGTATCCTATTTCCAACAGTGGCCAAGCCAGGTCACAAGTACCAGGCAGAAACCCAAATTGTGGCAATATTCCATGCTACCAATCCCAGGGCAAGCAGTTGCTTCTCCATGTCTGACTCAATAGCAGACTATGGACTTTTCCTCCAGGAATTTGTCCAAATCTTTTTTAAACCCAGATATACCAATTGCTGTTACCACACCCTCTGGCAAAGAGTTCCAGAGCTTAACCATTCATTGAGTGAAAAAATATTTCCTCCTATTTCTTTTAAAAGTATTTCCATGTAAGTTCCCTGAGAGGCCCCTAGTCTTTGTACTTTTGTAATGAGTAAAAACTTAATTTACTTCTACTCGTTCTATACTACTCAGGATTTTGTAGACCTCAATCATATCTCCCCTCATCCGTCTCTTTTCCAAGCTGAAGAGCCCTAACCTTTCCTCATTAAACCATGCTTTTGAATTATGCTTTGAACCTGGTGTGAAAAATTGAAAAGCATAATGTGAAGGGTGCTGGAATACATTTTTACTAATGCAAGACTTTTGAACTGACAATTTTGATAGAGCTTATGATATAGAGGGGAGGTTTTTTGAAGTCAATGATTGAAAGGCAGGGAGCTTTAAACAGTTGGTTTGGCTACCCGGTGCAGCCAAGGCTTTTTCGTATTCCTTAAGAGAATTGTTGAGTTTGCTGATGAGAGAATTAAGACAATATTAAATGTTCAAAGACATTCCTTCACTTGTTACAATACTACAGTGGTAATGGAATACAATTTGCTATGTAGGAATCACTGTAGTTTTGAGTGATTTGGTCCTTATCATAACAGTCAGCTCTGGGGGTGACACTGGTTGTACCACTGAAAGGTGGTATATTTTTCCACCTTAATTTTACAACTTCAAATACAAAGACAACAAACATATAAACAGAAATGTGTAACAGCAACTTCCCCTTTACAATCTCAGTGCCACCACCTGCAAAGAAAGCTGAAACAGCTCCGACATAACAAAACAAATGTCACAATTCAGTCTTGCAGCTATACAGGGGAACATGAAGCACAAGAATAAACCTAACCCTATACCCTCCCTGCCCCCTAACCATCACCATTCCCCTCTTAAAAACAAGTCACTGCAGTTGGAGGTGATATTATTTAGAAGGGGTCCAGGGACCAAGTTATTATCACTCAAAGTGGTATATGAAGAATCTTATAAACATTTAAAAAAACATCTTATAAGCATAAACATAAAGAAAAAGACCTTCCGTGACAACTCTGATGAAAGCCAGATGGAAAAGGGGTAAGGGGGTAAGTACTTAGTAGTAGTAGTAGTAGGACAGGGGCCATGCATGTTTCCCTGATAAGAGCCAGCTTATTAGGTGCAAGCGGTTTATTTAGTTTAGTTTGTTGAATACTTGCTCTACTGCCTTTCATATTAAGAACATAAGAATAGCCATACTGGGTCAGACCAATGGTCCATCTAACCCAGTATCCTGCTTCCAGCAGTGGCCAATCCAGGTCACAAGAACCTGGCAGAAACCCAAATAGTAGCAACTTTCCATGCTACCAATCTAAGGGCAAGCAGTGGCTTCCTCCATGTCCATCTCAATAACAGACTATGGGCTTTTCCTCCAGTAACTTGTCCAAACCTTATTTTAAACCCAGATATGCTAACTACTGTTACCACATTCTCCGGCAGTGAGTTCTAGCGCTTAACTATTGTTTGAGTGAAAAAATATTTCCTCCTATTTGTTTTAAAATTATTTCCATGCAATTTCATTGAGTGTCCCCTGGTCTTTCTACTTTTTCAATGACTGAAAAATTGATTCACCTCCACCCGTTCCACATCACTCAGGATGTTGTAGACCTCAGTCTCCCCACTCAGCCATCTGTTTTCCAAGCCCTAACCTCTTTAGCCTTTCCTTATATGGGAGCAGTTCTATCCCCTCTATCATTTTGGTTGCTCTTCTTTGAACCTTTTCTAATTCCGCTATATCTTTTTTGGAGATACGGCAACCAGTTTACAATAAAAGAAAATCAATAGCCAATAAAATAACAAGGAGGTAGGTTTTGTTCCCTCTAAGCTGAGTGGGAGTCCTCTAACTGCATTCCTGCCAGTGGAGGATGGTGCTTCAATATTGAGTTTTCAATCGCTAGAGACTGCTGTCCAATTCATGATTCGAATCGATTTGCCAATTCATTTTGGGTGAATTGATTTGAATCAATTTGTTTTAGGAAAAATCGGGATTCCCGATTCAGGACTTCCCCACCTCCCTCCCACTGTCAACCAAGCCACTAATGTTGCTTCTCTCAGCAGCAGCGGTGACAAAAGAAGATAAATTCACCATGGGGCTGGTCTCCCTATTGGCGCAGGCTGCTGACTCTGGCCCAGAACAGGAAGTGGCATCAAGGGGCGAGACCGTCAGCCACACCATTGGAGAGTCCAGACCCATGGTGAGTTTATCTTCTTTTGCTGCTGCTGCTGCTCTAGAGAAGCAAAAGAAGCAGCAGCAGGGGTGTCAGGATAGGAGGAGGAACAGAGAGGAGGCAGACACTGGATCGGGAGTTACAGAGATGGGACAGTGGCTGGATGGAAAAGGTGGGGAGAGAGAGCAGAGACTGGATGGAAAGGGGACAGAGAAGGAGGGCATATCATAGATGGAAGGAGGGAGAAGAGGGCAGAGGTTGGATGGAAAGGGGACAGACACTGGATTGAAGGGGAGAGAAAGAGAGCAGACCATGGATGAAGGAGGAGAGAGAAGGAGGGCAGATTCTGGTAGAATGCGGAGAGAAGGGCAGACACTGGATGGAAGGGTGAGGGGAGGACAAGAGAGAAGGAAGGGAGATGCTGGTCGGGGAGGAAAGACAAGAGGGGATCAGGGACAGGATGGAAGGAGGAATAAGGAGAGAAGCTGAATATGAGGAGGGATAGGGACAAAGAGATGTGATGCTGGACATGGGGAGGGGTGATAGGGACACAGAGGGCTGTTGCTGAACAAGGCAAGAATAAAGAGAGGGGAGAGATGCTCAACTTGTCAGGAAGAAAGGGGCAGGGACACAGAGGAGAGCTGAATAATGGACATGGACAGAGAAGATATGTCAAACGGACAAGGAGAACCTGGCAAAAGAGGTAAAAGAAGAAAGAGGAAAGTGGAAACCAGAGACATGATTACATAAATTAAAAGAGCAAAGGTGGAAAAATGAATTTTGTTTTCTAGTTATTGATAGTAACCTTAAAGGACTAAATCAAATTGAATTGAAAAATGGATTAATATGAGTGAATTGAATCAAAACCATTTTGGCTGAATCAGATAGCACTATCCTACAGAGCTTGCCTGTCCCTCACTATTGAAACTGTGATAGTGAAACAGCACAACCCCCACTGAAAGGACTGTTGGTAGAGGATTCCTGCTCATCTTAGAGGGAACAGTGTAATGTGCAGGAGGGCTCCTTGATGAGGGGTGAATAGGTAGGCACTAGAGCAATTCAGAGGAAGTATTGCAAAAAATGAGGGGAAAAAAATCACTAGATATAGTAAACATTACTGACATTTTTTAATTTAATTTTTTCTTATAAGTTTATGAACATCAAGTTCCTCTCATTGAGGCCAATGCTAGAAGGCTCGCATTAGAGCCATGCACAGATGTCTGAGTGTGTGGCTTCTAAAATGAGCCTAATACCATGGAATGCAATAAGTTAATTATAGGCAAATTTTATGTGCAGAAATCCTGCAGCAAATAGGGAAAGAGTATGCTGGATATACAGGTATGTGCACAACATACTAACATAGTAGATGATGGCAGATAAAGACTTGTACGATCCATCCAATCTGCCCAACAAGATAAACTCATAGCATAAGGTATGATGCGATAATACATATGCATACTTGATCTTGATATGTCCTTGCCATTTTCAAGGCACAGACCATAGCAGTCTGCCCAGCACTGGCCTTGTTCTCCACAGGGGCATAGCCAGACATCCAATTTTGGGTGGGCAGAACTCCGCCCTTTCCCACAAGTGATTTGGCCTCTCCTTCTCTCGCCTGCATGCCATATGGTCTCTCAAACATCTTGTGGGGCAAACCCCATACCATTTTCATTGCTTTTCTCTGAACTGCTTCAAGTTTTTTTACGTTCTTGGCAAGATACGGCCTCCAAAACTGAACACAGTACTCCAAGTGGGTCCTCATCAATGACTTGTACAGGGGCATCAGCACCTCCTTTCTTCTGTTGGTTATACACCTCTCTATGTAGCCTAGCACCCTGACTGTGGACACCGCCTTGTCACATTGTTTTGTCACCTTGAGATCCCCAGACTTCACCCCAAGGTCCCTTTCCTGAGCTGTGCTTATCAATCTCTTGCCTCCTATCTCATAAATCTCCTTTGGATTTCTACACCCTAAGTACATCACTTTGCAGTTTTTCATATTATATTTTAATTGCCAAATCTGTGACCTAATTTATGGAGATCTCGTCTTATGGTTTCTACTCCCTTCGGAGTATCCACTCTATTGGCAATCTTCGTGTCATCTGCAAAAAGGCAAACATTCCTTCTAACCTTTCAGCAGTCTCTCTCACAAATATATTGCACAGAATCAGCCCCAGTACCAATCCCTGAGATACTCCACTACTCACCTTCCTTTCTTCCAAGTGAATTCCATTTACCACCACCCTCTGTCATATGTTGGTCAGCCAGTTTCCAATCCAGTTCACCATTTTGGGTTCTAAATTCAGCCCTCTCAGCTTATTCATGAGTCTTCTGTGAGGAACCACATCAAAGGCGTTGTTGAAATCCACATAGATTAAATCTAACATATGTCCTTTATTCAGTTTTTTGGTCACCCAGTCAAGGAAGTCAATCAGATTCGTTTGGCAGGATTTTCCTTTGGTAAAACCATGTTGCCTCAGATCACACAACCCATTGGATTCTAGAAAGTTAACTCTTTTCCTTCAGCAGCAACTCCATTATTTTTCCTACCACCGATGTGAGGCTTACTGGCCTGTAGTTTCCCACTTCTTCCCTGTCCCTGCTTTTGTGAAAAGGGACCACATCCAATTGTCTCCAATCCCGTGGAATCTCTCCCCTTTCTAAAGATCTATTAAATAAATCCTTAGGATTTCTCTGAGCTCCCTCAGTAGGGGTATAGCCAGCCCTCTAATTTTGGGGGCACCCAGGGGTTGGCTGGGGGGCAACTCATTGTTCCCTCCTCCTCCCCACTCACCAGAAGTCTCAGTGTCAGGGGCTGAAGGCATGTTGCTGATATCTGCCTTAAGAAAGCAGTGCGAGGAGAAGGGAAGTGGTGACACTGTATTTATTTGGCTGGTGGGGCTTCAGCATCCCCACCAGCAAAGGTATAGGGGTACTACAGTTCCTGAAGCCAAAAATGTATCAAATGCCTGGGTCAGGCCACTGATCCCCCTAACAGATGCTGCTGAGAAAGTCTTGCTCTCAGTCCATGTCTCATATTTTGGTCAGTAGCAGGAGCATAGCAATGGCAGAGGGGACCTGGAGGCATAGGCGCCCTGTATAAGAGGCTTGGGGAGGCTATGCCTCCCCAGCCACAGCAGGATGGATCAGCTGTTTCTATAGAAATGCTAAATAGTATTAGTAGTAGTTCTCCTGCAGAGTCCTGCTGCTCTGAGATAGCAGCAGCTGCAGTGAAAGCTGTCTCTAGCCTTGTGTATAACCAGTTGTAATTTGATCATCTTACTGCTGGGAGAGCAGAGCAGGGGAGGGGGGTTGGCTGGAGGTGTCCTGGGTTGCCAGGGAGATATTTAACTAGGATCATGAATTCCTGCACATGAGCAATTCACACCAAAGAGACTTGCACTGACCCCTGAAATTTTAAAAGTGCTAAAAATAAGTTTTAAAAGTATTTGCATTAAATCTAATTGCAGAATTTAGGTGCTAGGAAGTGGGATTGGTATGCTATGTACTCAAATTTGCTCAAGCCATATGCAAATTAGTCCGTTTTTGGGAGGTTCTCATTTGCATATTTATGGGTAAAAATTGTTGGAAATGTTTACAGCCTTAATGTTAGGGCATGGCTCTGATCAGAAATGTGAACTTTGATCCAAAAACAAAGGGTTTAGCTAGTGTTTTTGACTAAAAATTCCCATTAGAGTGTCCGTATGTTAATCTGCATTCAAATAGAGCTCTCTGATTGGATAAGCAGCTCCTGTTAGAAAATCTGCCCGGGAACAGAGAGGAGAGGAGAGAATCAATGGGTGGGTATGGATGGCTGGAGGGGGGGCAGGGGAGTGAGGACATGAAATGAAGAAGAAAGGCAGAAAGTAAAGAAATAAATGGAAAGGAAGCCCTGGAAATGGAGTTAAGAGGACAGATAGCAGCAGAATCGGATACTGGGCCAGCATGATCAGAAAAACAGTCACCAAACAACAAAGGTAGAAAAGATAATTTTATTTTTGTTATAGTGTTTGGAATATGTCCACTTTGAGAATCAGGTGCTCAACATTAAATGTTTATATTTATTTATTTATTTATTTATTTACTTATGTATGGCATTTTATCCCACATTAAACATGAATTAGGATGTTTTGTGGCTCTACATGAGAATTGTGATATTATGATCCTTGTTTCATATTGTTGACGGTCTGCATTTTCTGTATGGGTGGTATATTGGTGTATTAGGTTCTGCCCAGTGTAATAGGTATGGTACAGTAAGGTTCTGAGTGTGTTTTTGTACAAAGTTGTGCATAGTGTTTTGTAGTTCCAATTGTGGTTAGTATATGCTTTGAGCAACCACTTTATTCTTTGACATATGATACATATCTAATATCTAAATTTAATAAAAGGTATTAATTGTGAGTTTTTATTTATTTTTTTTTTCTGTGTGTTATCAGACAATTATGAATTTAAGCTCCAACCCTGGCCCCACCCCTAACCCCGCCCCCTTTAGCCTCCCCAAACAGTTGGGCCACCGACCTCCTATGCCTGGAGGAGCACAGCCCCTTCCAGTTTTGGCTCAGGCCCCTCCACTGCCCCCAGAAAAAAATGCTGTAGCTGGCGGAGGATCTCCAGGCCCTACCAACTGAAGATACCTCAGTCCTACACTAATAGACCATTGCTTCCTGCCACTCTGTTCCCCCACTTTTCTAATGCCTGCATCCACACATATGTTGAAACTTAACAGGTAGCACATCCCATGACTGATCTCACAAATATATCAATGGGATGTACAGCCCACATGAAGTCGATATGTACATGGATGCAGGCAATACCAAAGCTGAGGAACAGAGCAGGGTGAAGCAGAGATACAGCTTTTCATCCATTACATGGTACTACATGCTACCAGTTCTGAGCGCCAACTACTTAAAAAGTAGTTTAACTATAGTTACTTTACTAAAAAAAGTAGTTTAATTACCAGGTTAACTACATTTTTCTTGTAGCAGTTAACTACATGAGATGCGGGAAATTATAGGCCGGTGAGTCTGACGTCGGTGCCAGGCAAAATGGTAGAGACTATTATTAAGAACAAAATTACAGAGCATATTCAAAAGCATGGATTAATAGACAAAGTCAGCATGGATTTAGTGATGCCTCACCAATCTATTACATTTCTTTTAAGGGGTGAACAAACATGTGGATAAAGGTGAGCCGGTTGATATTGTGTATCTGGATTTTCAGAAGGCGTTTGACAAAGTACCTCATAAAAGACTCCAGAGGAAATTGGAGAGTCATGGGATAGGAGGTAGTGTTATACATAAAAGAATCCTGTGCAGAAGGAATGGATCCTCAGAAGCTTAGCCGAAATTGGGTGGTGGAGCCGGTGGGGGGAAGAGGGGTTGGTGGTTGGGAGGTGAAGATAGTGGTGGGCAGACTTATACGGTCTGTGCCAGATCCGGTGGTGGGAGGCGGGACTGGTGGTTGGGAGGCGGGGAATAGTGTTGGGCAGACTTATACGGTCTGTGCCAGAGCCGGTGGTGGGAGGCGGGGCTGGTGGTTGGGAGGAGGGGATAGTGCTGGGCAGACTTATACGGTCTGTGCCCTGAAAAAGACAGGTACAAATCAAGGTAAGGTATACACATGAGTTTATCTTGTTGGGCAGACTGGATGGACCATGCAGGTCTTTTTCTGCCGTCATCTACTATGTTACTATTGTGGATTAAAAACTGGTTAAAAGATAGAAAACAGAGAGTAGGGTTAAATGGACAGTATTCTCAATGGAGAAGGGTAGTTAGTGGGGTTCCCCAGGGCTCTGTTCTGGGACCGCTGCTTTTTAACATATTTATAAATGACCTAGAGATGGGAGTAACTAGTGAAGTAATTAAATTTGCTGGTGACACAAAGTTATTCAAAGTCGTTAAATCGCAGGAGGATTGTGAAAAATTACAAGAGGACCTTACAAGACTGGGAGACTGGGCATCTAAATGGCAGATGATGTTTAATGTGAGCAAGTGCAAAGTGATGCATGTGGGAAAGAGGACCCGAATTATAGCTACGCCATGCAAGGTTCCATATTAGGAGTCACGGACCAAGAAAGGGATCTAGGTGTCGTCGTTGATGATATGTTGAAACCTTCTGCTCAGTGTGTTGCTGCGGCTAAGAAAGCAAATAGAATGTTAGGTATTATTAGGAAAGGAATGGAAAACAAAAATAAGGATGTTATAATGCCTTTGTATTGCTCCATGGTGCGACCGCACCTCAAATATTGTATTCAATTCTTGTCGTCGCATCTCAAAAAAGATATAGTGGAATTAGAAAAGGTGCAGAGAAGGGCAACAAAAATGTTAAAGGGGATGGGACGACTTCCCTATGAGGAAAGGCTAAAGCGGCTAGGACTCTTCAGCTTGGAGAAAAGGCGGCTGAGGGGAGATATGATAGAGGTCTATAAAATAATGAGTGGAGTTCCATTGGTAGATGTGAAGCATCTGTTTACGCTTTCCAAAAATACTAGGACTAGGGGGCATGCAATGAAGCTACAATGTAGTAAATTTAAAATGAATCAGAGAAAATTTTTCTTCACTCAACGTGTAATTAAACTCTGGAATTCGTTGCCAGAGAATGTGGTAAAGGCGGTTAGCTTAGCAGAATTTTAAAAAGGTTTGGACGGCTTCCTAAAGAAAAAGTCCATAGACCATTATTAAATGGACTTGGGGAAAATCCACTATTTCTGGGATAAGCAGTATAGAAGGTTTTGCACTTTTTTGGGATCTTGCCAGGTATTTGTGACCTGGATTGGCCACTTTTGGAAACAGGATGCTGGGCTTGATGGACCTTTTGTCTTTCCCAGTATGGCAATACTTATGTACTGCAAAAGTACTACTACTACTACTAGTTATCATTTCTATAGCACTACTAGACGTACACAGCGCTGTACACTTGAACATGAAGAGGCAGTGCCTGCTCGACAGAGCTTACAATCTAATTAGGACAGACAAACAGTAGTTAACTAATACCTCAATGACATTTTAATTTGCCTTAAAATCAACTCACAACCTTTGCACTTGGGAAGATATGTGTTTAATGTTTAAAAACAAAGTTGATAAATTCTCAGCAAATCCCTAATTAACTAATGCTAAATACTTTATGATTACTCTGCTTTATGTTTATTAAGAATTCTCAATATGTTGCTTCAGTTTATACCACAGAAAAACCAGTTTCTCACTAAAAATTTGTCCGAGCAGTTAAATAACCGTTCTATTACTGCACTACTGGGAAGTGCAGCATAGAACTTGATAAAAGCTTTTGCCACTTTTGGAAATGCAAGAAAACTGTTTGTAGAAATGTCTGTGGTTTGCATTCCTGGTAATGCTCAACCTCTTCCTTTGTTCTAGAGTTGGCTGCTGGAAGGTTTGTTCTTTGCAGCGGACAGAAAATCAAAGAAGTCTGTTCCTTGGAAGCCGACTGTAACTCCCGTGCAAATTAATGTGAAAGTGCGCCACTAGCTCTGACTTCAGTCTCTGTTGTAGCCACAACACGAATGAGCAGCAGTGCCTTCTCATACCGTTTTTGTTCTGGTAGATACCTCAACTTGAACTTCAGAACAAGCATCATTGCAATACGACATTGGCGTAGCCAGACCTGACATTTTGGGTGGGCCCACAGCTAATACGGGTGGGCACTATATATATATAGTGTTTCTAGTTCAGTTCTTTTGCCTTTATAATTGATCTCAGGCAGTTAGTGTTATTCTGGTATGGCAATGTTCTGAGTGTGTCTTTGCCCAGGTTTGGTGTATACTGTTAAAGATGTCTTAGCAAGGTGTAGCTGTACAAATGTCTCAGGAATACGGAATGGTGTGCAAGCTAAAGTTCGTGAAATGACTAAACAGCTTCTAAAATGTTGATGATAAGTATCTATTTTACAAAACTGAAATAACTCCAGTTTTTCAGTAACATCATTATATTTTACTAGTAAAAAAGGCCCGTTTCAATACGAAAGGAAACGGGCGCTAGCAAGGTTTTCCTCTCCCCCCCCCCCACCTCCCTCGCTCTCTCCCTCTGTCCCCTCCAAGTCCCATGGCCCCCTTTCCTCCCCTCCGATTTCCATGGCTTCCTCCCTCGCTCTGTCTCTCTCCTTCACTCTGTTCTCCCTCCGAGTTGCAGTCCCCCCTCCCTCCCTCTGTCATTCTCCTTCGCTCTGTCCTCCCTCCGAGTGCTTGCCTCCTCTAAAATCGCCAACCCCCTCTCCCCCTCTCTTACCGGGGTCCCGTCGGCAGCATTGAAGAGCGAGCAGGATCAGCGAGTCTACTGCCTTTCTTTCTCTTCGCTCTGAGCTCTGGTCCTGCCCTCATTTCCTGTTTCCGCAAGGGCGGGACCAGAGTCAGAGCTCAGAGCAAAGAGAAGGGAAAGCAGCAGGCTGGAAGGGATGTATGACATCAGTGTTATCTACCACAGGTAGCAGACCACATCCGAGTGAGCCACGGTCCCAGGCAGCATCAGAACTTTGGAGGTGAGAATTATTATATAGGATATATAATCACATTATTTGGGGGGGGGGGGGTGCCACAGAAAAACTTTCAAAATTAATGGGGTAGCAACCTACCACATTGATTGTTAAGCAGCTGGAGAGATGTCATTGCAATTCATATTTTTTCTTCCAGCTACGGAAATACCCACTGTCTGCAGCAGCACATCCATAAAGCACAACTTGATCTTGATTGTACAAAAGACAGCTAAAATGGATAAATTTGTAATTCGGATCGCAGTAGGAAAAGAACTGGAACAGCATATACCCCCAGCATCTGGAGCCAATCAAAATAACAGAAAACAAACTTCTGAAGAGTTGGATGAAGATGAGAGACCCAGCACTAGTGGTGCAAAATCCAACAAAGGTTGCTCATTTCAGGAAAAGTGGATATCCAATTTCAGCTGGCTCACTTACTGCAAGATAAAAGAAAAGGCATTTTGCAAGACTTGTCAAGATGCAAAAGGTGAAGGTTTAATACAGTTTGCTACAAAGGCTGAGGCCTCATTCATTGATGATGAATTTGACACATGGCATCATGCATTGGAAAGATTCCGTAAGCATGAAAAATCTGAGTGCCAACGGGAAGGAACAAGCAAATTAGCAAGTACACAAAATATATTTCCCATTATGAGTAAAGCCAAGAAAAATAACATGCTGATTGCACGCCTGGTGCTGACAAAAGCCTTCACATCACTGAGATATCTTGCTCAGCAAGGCCAGGCTATACGTGGTCATACAGATGACAGGTCTAATTTTTTTGAATTTGCTAAAGTTAAGGGGTGAAGATGTTCCTGAAATAAACCAATGGCTACAACAAACTAACTACAAATGGTTGTCACACGATGTGACCAATGAAATGCTTATGATCATGTAGCAGGATGTGTTGAGAAAAGTGCTTGTGAACATTCAAAATTGTGAATTTTTTTTCTATCATGATTGATGAAACAGCTGATGTAAATGTGCATGAACAAGTTTCAGTTTGCATTCGCTGGATTAGTGATGATTTAGAGGCTCATGAAGACTTCATCGGATTTTATGAAACAGGTGAAACAACAGCAGAAAACCTTTTTAATATTGTTAAAGATGTCTTAACAAGGTGTGGTTTGGATTTTAAAACGTGCAGGGGACAGTGCTTTGATGGTGCCAGTAATGTCTCAGGAATAAGAAATGGTGTGCAAGCTAAAATTCGGGAACTGGAGCCTCGTGCTATTTTTGTTCATTGTTTGGCACACTCCCTCAATTTGGTTGTTCAGGACTGTGTAGTAAATGTATTAGACTGTAGGAATGTGCTCAATGAAATCAGGAAACTGATTAATTTTGTGAGTGCATCTCCTAAACGAGTAGCAAAATTTAAAAATCTGAAACATTCGTCTGATGCACATAACCTGCGACCATTTGCACCCACCAGATGGACACTTCGTGCAGCTAGTTTAAAATCAGTTATTGACAATTACAGTGAGCTGCTTGAATTTTTCCACATGACAGCTGAGGAAGATCACAATGAAGCTGGGGCTAAAGCAAATGGATTTTGTTGCAGACTACAGACATTTTCTGTGTACTTCATGCTACACCTACTTCTGACGTTATTCTCTCATATTGATGTAGCAAACACTGCAGTACAAGCAAGTACTCTCTGCATCCAGCAAACATCATCTGTTATTGAAAAATTGAAAACCACTCTTCAGCATCTAAGGAATAATTTTGATATGTTCTGGTCAGAAACAAAAGAACTGGCAAACAATCTGAATATTGAAGAGCCAGTCCTGCCCCAAAAGCGCAAAGTACCAAAGCGGTTGGATTCAGGAGTCAGTGAGCAATATACATTTTCCACAATAGAAGATTTTTACAGGTGCCAGTACTTTGAAGTTTTTGATAATGCAGTGACTGCTTTGCATGACAGATTTGACAAAGAAGGCTTGCAATTACTTATGCAAGTTGAGAAATTTGTGATTGGAGAAGATTCAGGAGAAAGAGTGTTTCAGTTCTGTGGAAGTGATATTGACAGTAGTAGATTAACCTCACAACGCAATATGATGCTGGATATAATACGAGCTAGTGCTAGTCAATCCCTCAGCAGCATGAAAAATATACATGACGCTGTGATATTTTTCAAATCTGATTCAACATTTCCCATTATGTTTCCTGAAATGTTTAAGCTTATTCGACTAATTCTAACAATCCCAGTCACAACCTGCTCCAGCGAGCGATCTTTCTTTGCACTACGCCGTCTAAAAACATTTCTCCAGTCAACAATGGGTCAAGCAAGACTGAACAGCATTGCTGTCCTCCAGATTCACAAAGAGTCAGATTTTGTTGACATCGAGACGGCGGTAAATGAATTCATCAGCAGAACTGCTGTACAAAGGAACACATTCTTCATACAGATTTCTTCACTTTTTGTGGTTTTGTGATAATGTTTTGTCTTGGATGTTGGCGAATACGCATTCAGGGAACACTTGGTGGAGCAGGGCCTCTTGACCTCACAGTGCCACTTCCTTAATAATCTTTTGCTCATCAAGAAATTGATTCTGTCCTATTGGGTGGCAGAAGATTCACCACCACTATCTGCACCTATAGTTAGTCAATATGAGGGAAATGGCCTGTTTTGAACTTAGGACCTATCATCACAGCTGGCAGTCTCACTGTCTCCCGTTGCTGATGATAAGAAATGCTGTGGCACAAGCTTTTTACACTTGTTCCATGCAACTACTTAGACAGTAGACTAATTTTGCACACCATTCATTTTCGATTTGGTATTGCTCCGTTGTTAATTGTTTTATCTGAATGTTGCAATAAAATATATTTAAAAAAAAACAAAACAAAGGTGAATGTAGTCTAAGACTATTTTTGGTGGTGGCAAGTGGAGGGAGAAAGAGAATATTTGGTCGCGTTCATTCAGCACCCCCAATCATTTTGAAAAGTTGGCTCCTATGCCCACAACCAGCACTCAAAACTGTGGTTCAGTTTTTATCAGTGTAATATGCATGTCCTCATATGCATTCAGTCCGTTTCTCTTCTGGGCAATTTCCTTTGAAAACTGTCCTATAACTGCTTTCACTCTGCCTAGAAATGTCAATAAATTGCTCAGATTTCAAGCCCCTCCTCCATACCCTGTTTGATCTATTCCCATACCTTCTAGGGGTGCAAGTAGGGTCTTTAAGGTTCAAGGTAGTGCATGTAGTGGAGGAGTGGCCTAGTGGTTAGGGTGGTGGACTTTGGTCCTGGAGAACTGAGGAACTGAGTTCAATTCCCGGCACAGGCAGCTCCTTGTGACTCTGGGCAAGTCACTTAACCCTCCATTGCCTGCTGCATTGAGCCTGCCATGAGTGGGAAAGCGTGGGGTACAAATGTAAAAAAAAAAGGCTATTTTATTTGATGAACTGCTTAAGCGCAACCATTAAAGCAGGGTACATAAAAAATAGCAATACAATCAGAGTAATCAGAAAAGGAACGCCAACTATATGAAAGGAAAGAGCAAAGAAACAAAGTAAACACAGCATTCAAAACCAAAATAAAAACAATAACCTGCTAGGTTACCAGAGCCCCAGGCACATAACGCCCCAACTCCACCAGCTGAACAGAGGAGGAAAAAGAAAAAAACAATGACTCCCTCTGTTAGCTCCTTAACTGTGGCTTTGATTTGTCTTCATCTTTATGTATTACAGACATTTTATTGAATGTCAGTCTAACCAAGAGGTTATTTCACTTGGATCCCTGGTCAGTAACATTCTCAGCCCACATACAGCCCACTCTTCTAGTGTGTCTATCTTTTCCCCAGAACATACTATCAGTCCAGAACCTTTAAGTTATTAGGTGAATGCTTCCCTATGGCTTCTAATTAAATGATATCATTATCTTAACATTTTGAAATGAAGTTTAGATAAGTACTAAATTTTTTGTATATTCTACAGTAGTATATTTATTGTTTGACTACCATTTCAATTATATGAATAATGACTGGGAGGCTGAGGCTTTTTCCTCCCTTTATTTAATAATAAACATTTTTTGGTCTGTTCTTCTGTGAAGGTGCATGTGTTTGATTAGATTTAGGGCTCTGTTTACTAAGAGACACTCGTAGGAATATATGGGTGTCTCTAGCGTTTAGCACTCGCTAATATTAGGGCACGCTAAAAACACTAACGCACCTTACTAAACATGGAGGGGCATAATCGAACAGGGCGCCCAAGTTTTCATTAGAGCATCTTCGCAGGACGGCCCTGCAAAGGGGCGAGGCAACCCATATTTTCGAAACAAGATGGGCGTCCATCTTTTGTTTCGATAATACGGTCAGGGACGCCCAAATCATTAAATTTAGGTCGACCTTAGAGATGGCCGTCCTTAGGTCGTTTTTGAGATGGTCGTCCCTGGTTAGGGTGGGAGGGGGCTAATGACACTGAGGGAGTAAGGGGAGGTCATCCCCGATTCCCTCTGGTGGTCATCTGGTCAGTTCGGGCACCTTTTTGATGCTTGGTTGTGAAAAAAAATGGACCAAGTAAAGTCGGCCAAATGCTCATCAGGGACGCCCTTCTTTTTTCCATTATCGTCCGAGGACGCCCATCTCCTAAGCATGCCCCAGTCCTGTCTTCGCTACACTGCCGACACGCCCCGTGAACTTTGGTCGTTCCTGCGAAGGAAAGCAGTTGAGGGCGCCCAAAATCGGCTTTCGATTATGCCAATTTGGGTGATCTTGTGAGAAGGACGCCTATCTCCCGATTTGTGTCAGAAGATGGGTGCCCTTCTCTTTCGAAAATTCACCTGATAGTAGGATAGTAGATGACGGCAGAGAAAGCCCTGCACGGTCCATCCAGTACGCCCAACAAGATAAACTCATATGTGCTACTTTATGTGTATACTTGACCCTGATTTGTATCTGCCATTTTCAGGGCACAGACCGTAAAAGTCTGCCCAGCACTAGCCCCGCCTCCCACCACCGGTGCTGCCACCCAATCTCCGCTAAGCTTCTGAGGAGTCATTCCTTCTGAACAGGATTACTCTATGTTTATCCCACGCATTTTTGAATTCCGTTACCGTTTTCATCTCCACCACCTCCCGCGGGAGGGCATTCCAAGTATCCACCACTCTCTCCGTGAAAAAATACTTCCTGATAATTTTCTTGAGTCTGCCCCCCTTCAACCTTATTTCATGTCCTCTAGTTCTACCACCTTCCCATCTCCGGAAAAGGTTCGTTTACGGATCACTACCTTTCAAATATTTGAACATCTGTATCATATCACCCGTTTCTCCTTTCCTGCAGGGTATACATGTTCAGGTCAGCAAGTCTCTCCTCATACATCTTGTAACGCAAATCCCATACCATTTTTGTAGCTTTTCTTTGCACAGCTTCAATTCTTTTTACATCCTTAGCAAGATACGGGCTCCAAAACAACACAATACTCCAGGTGGGGCCTCACCAACGACCTGTACAGGGGCATCAACACCTCCTTTCTACTGCTGGTCACACCTCTGTCTATACAGCCTAGCAACCTTCTGGCTATGGCCACCGCCTTGTCACACTCTTTCGTCGCCTTCAGATCCTCAGATACTATCACCCCAAGATCCCTCTCCCCGTCTGTACATATCAGACTCTCACCGCCTAACATATACATCTCTCCCGTGTATCTCTACTCCCTAAGTGCATCGCTTTGCATTTCTTTGCATTGAATTTTAATTGCCAAACCTTAGACATTCTTCTAGCTTCTGCAGATCCTTTTTCACATTTTTCACTCCCTCCTGAGTGTCCACTCTGTTACAAATCTTGGTATCATCCGCAAAAAGGCAAACTTTACCTTCTAACCCTTTGGCAATGTCACTCACAAATATATTGAACAGAATTGGCCCCAGCACTGATCCCTGAGGCACTCCACTACTCACATATCCCTCATCCGAGTGAAATCCATTAGCCACCACCCTCTGGCGTCTGTCCATCAACCAGTTCCTAATCCAGTTCACCACGTCAGGTCCTATCTTCAGCCTGTCAAGTTTATTCAATAGCCTCCTATGGGGAACCGTGTCAAAAGCTTTGCTGAAATCTAAGTAGATTACATCTATAGCATGTCCATGATTCAATTCTCCGGTCACCCAGTCAAAGAATTCAATTAGATTTGTTTGGCACGATTTACCTTTGGTAAAACCATGTTGTCTCGGTTATTGCAACTTATTGGCTTCCAGGAAATTCACTATCCTTTCCTTCAGCATCGCTTCCATTACTTTTCTAATAACCGAAGTGAGGCTTACCGGCCTGTAGTTTCCAGCTTCTTCCCTATTACCACTTTTGTGAAGAGGGACCACATCCGCTGTCCTCCAATCCCACGGAACCCCTCCCGTCGCCAAGGATTTATTAAACAAATCTTTAAGAGGACCCGCCAGAACCTCTCTGAGCTCCCTCAATATCCTGGGGTGGATCCCGTCCGGTCCCATGGCTTTGTCCACCTTTAGATTTTCAAGTTGTTCATACGCACTCTCTTCCGTGAATGGTGCTATATCCACTCCATTCTCATATGTACTTTTGCCAGTCAATCGTGGTCCTTCTCCAGGATTTTCTTCTGTGAAAACAGAACAAAATTATCTGGTTAGCAAATTAGCTTTTTCTTCATCATTATCTACATAGCGGTTTGCAGTGTAGGAAGCAGTCAGGACATGGCACTGGGCCTCTAGCCATGGCATGGTACTCAGAGCCACATACCTGGTGGGCAAAGATAACAGTCTGGTGGACTTTATTCTGTCCGACATCTCTTTGACAAATCTGCCTTGTGCATACTTACTCACGCCTTTGTTATAAAACGACTGAACTATTGTAACTCATTACTTCATGGCACTCGCATTCAAGATATCTGTCGTCTCGAGATTGTGCAAAACTCTGCAGCCAAAAAATTTGATCATGTTAGCCTGCTTCTCCTTGAAGAATAGTGGCTCCCTGTCTCCCACAGAATCTCTTTCGAATTGCTGACATTGGTACATAAAGTGCACTACTCTGGAGTCCTGCTTGATCTGTTACATTTCCATACTCCCTACCTCCCACCTTAGAACACTTCGCTCCTCCCAGAGCAACTGCCCGGTGGTCCCATTTTTCAGTTCCCTTCGGTTTGATTTCTTTCGAACCCAAATCTTTAGAGTATCTGGCTCTATGCTCTGGAATGCCCTTCCACCGATGTTGTGTTTGGAACAATCTTTCAAAACATTAAAATCCAGCATAAAAAGTTTTTTTATTTAATGATGCTTGCAAACCTTGAGTGTGTGAGGGAGGGAGTGGTTTATTGGCAGGTGTCCCTAGGAATACTCCCTCACTGAGGATGCAGGTTAGCCACCTTACAGCAGGTGGCTCTAAACCTGCCATGTCAGAGGCCGAGTCAAAGAGGCAGGGCTCAGGCTGGGAGGTGGTTAAGGGGCCCTTTTACTAAACTGCGGTAGGGCTACCATGTGGGTAGCGTGTGCCAAATCGGCCCTACCACCAGGGTAGCGCAGGAGCCCAGCAGTAGTTTTCAAGTTGGTGCATGCAGTTTCCCATGGTAGAAATTTTTTTTCTATTTTCTACCACAGGGTGCATTCCTGGCAGTAATTGGCAGCGCGGGCCATATTGCCACATGCTGCCTGATTACCACACGAGTAGCATGTGAGCCCTTACCGCCTCCTAAATAGGTGGTGGTAAGGGCTCACGCAGTAAATAGCCATGTATTAATTTTAATATTAGCCAGGGGCATAGCCAGACAACAGATTTTGGTTGGGCCTAGGCAAGAAGTGGGTGGGCACCAAATGTTCTCCCCACCCCCCCACCCCCACCCTAAAACCACCACCAAAAAGATATTTCAGCTGGCAGGAAAATGCTTCTTTCCACCTTGGCAGTCTGCAGTAGTCATGCACTGAAAACTGAGCATGCGCCGGTGCCAGCATCATGGAGAGTGGTGTTTTCATTACCATCAGGGGGAAGTCTTCAGCTGGCAGAGCTTGGGATCTCTACCAGCTACTGCTAATTGTGTGCTACTGTTGGGTGGGCCTGAGCCCTAAGTGGGTGGGCCCTGGCCCACTCAGGCCCACCTGTGACTACGCCACTGATATTAGCATGCAGCCTTTTACTGCCCCATTTTTTAAAGGCTTTTTTCCCGCCGCAGTAAAAAGTGGCCCAGCATGCACCAATTTCACATACCAAAACTAGCGCAGGCTACCTTTACCGCAGCTTAGTAAAAGGGCCTTTTCATGCCCTAGAGCAGAGTGGATCGAGAAGGCCCAAAGTATAGAAACTTCCAGGAGAGAGGCCCTGATACAGGAGTCTCCAGGAGAGAGAGAGAGAGAGAGAGAGAGTGGGGACCTGAGTGCAGAGGACTCCCAGGGTGTTCCCATTGGCTGCAGTACTTGGGGAAAGTCTTGGGAAGAGCCGTGGCTCTCAACAGTGATTGTTATACTGTAATTGCCAGCAGGCCAAGGCTTCGGTGAGGTAGGAAGAGTTTACTTGAGACCTCAGAGCTAAGAGAATTAATATTGACTAGCCCTGTGAAGTTGTATCAGAGAGAAACTCCAAGAGCCTTGGTTAAGAAGAAGTGACTGTGTATTTAACCTGTGAAACCTGTGTCTGGGAAAAGGTGCAAGAACCCTGAACCAAAAGGAAAAGTAGTCTATATTGAAGTGTGAAATCTGTCAGGGACAAGTTTCCAGGATTATGTTTAAAAGACTTTATTGTAAGGAAACAGGTCTGTTTATTTCCCTTTTCAGTGATAAAGCTTTTCCTTTTGACACTGTACTGACCTCTGTCTGTATTTTGCAGGGCTTTTTTGAGGGGGTACTGAGTACCGGCACCTTTTCCATTGTCTGCTAAAATTGACCCATGGTCCCCAAGTTTTAATGAAAGAGTTCAGGCTCTACACACTAATTCTGCCTTGTCACAGATTCTGTGAATGTTTGCAGGGGACCTGGCTATTGTGGGATGGGTCTCTCAGTGATCACCCCACCCCTGAAGGGTGGCTTGGCATTTGAGTACCGACACCTTTTTTGCTAGAAATAAATGCACTGGTATTTTGTGAGGACTCCACAGTGGCGTTCCTAGGGGCGCTGACACCTGGGGCGGTCGCGCAACCCCCCCCCCCCCTGGTGAAATAACCCCCCGGGTGCAGCGCGACCCCTTTGGCAAAAGAACCCCCCACTGGGTGCACGCCGCACCTTTACTACAAAAGTCTGATTGTTCATGCTGCTTGCTATATATATATATATACCAAATATTATTTATCTCCAATAAATAATAATATATTTTTTACAAACCAGCATGTCATCCTCTAGGTGTACCATATTGCCCTAATTAAGGTAATTACCTCACCCCTAAGTGTTCCTACACAATGATGCAGATGCGTCACTCCCCTTAGAAAACATGAAATGTTGGGATGCACCAAAAGTGAGAGTCCTTGAATTTGTCCTCTATAACAGGCAAGTGCCACAACTTACACAAAAAGTCAAGGTTGATGACAGTGATGCTTTGAAGGGAGAAATCATTCTTTTGGTTCATGAGGCATCAAAGATCCTCCACACTCTCGTATGAGCCAAAGACGTGGATCTTTTCCAAGCTGGTAGCAGACTATTTATGACCTTCGCAGGGTAACTTTTTTCACTGAGATGAACCCTCTCAAAAGTCAGGCTATAAGGAAAACTTAAGCAGGATCTTTGAAAGCCACTGTTTCCTGCTTCCACAGACCCTTGATCTGGGGAAACAGCAGAGGTTTCCTGTTTTGATCCTCATGAGGTCTGCATACCAATGACATCTAAGCTAATCCAATGCTATTGACACCACAGGCTTCAATTTCTGGCTATTTTCTGCAGAATCTGACCTATGTGTATCTATGAAGGAAATTAAGAGACTGTGAAAAAGGCTGTGATTGTATTAATGTGTCTAAACTTGCAAATCCATTTTCTTTTCTGCAGCTGAAGAAATCCATGGGTTGTCTTCCCCATCTTGTAACCACTGTTGTCTGATAGGATCCATAGTACCTGTCCTCCTAGGATTAGTGCAAATTCTTGCAAAGCCTTTCTCATGGCTCGTTTCCAATTTGTTCACAAGGGGAAACAACTTATTTTACCTATTTGCATGGCAAAAGTGATTAAATAAAACATTGCTTATAGCCTTCACTCTCTTAGCATAATAATAGTATTATAAAGCTCTATAGTTTCTTTCTGCTACTCTTAGATGGTTTACCTTGGCCCTCTTCAGCCTCTAACTGTTCTCTTCAATTATGAACCAGGACAGAGTAACTGCAGATCAAATTCAATATTACTTTAAGGTGACAACTGTATCAACAGTGTTGTGAACCTTTGAATACCACAAATCTACTAACCTGTCTAGAAGAAGATTCCCATCCAACTCAACATCAGCTGACAGCACTGGTAGTGGAATAGGACAGAGGCCACAGGGACCATTGCCCCGCCAATATTTTGTCTAGCACAGCATCAACAACAAAAGAACAAGGCGGCACAGATGGAGTTTGATTTGTTTGGCCCCCTCCAACCAAAAAGGTGTTCTACTGCCCTTGGCTGATAGAAGACCCCCAAAGAATCCCTCATCCCCTCTTCAGGGTCTCCTAATCATTAAATCCCCCTCCCACCTCAAAAAACGTTTACACAAGAATGATCAGAGGACATTTAAAAGACCACTGAATGTTAATACACAGTTCTGCAACATAACCTCAGAGCCAAAAATTAGGTCCAACATATGATCTGCCATAGGGGTTGAGACAACCACTAATTGAAACAGGTCAATATCTATTAAAGTGGAGACAAAGTTCTGGGTCTGAATGCATGCCAAATTGTCAGTGGAAAGATTAAAATAGCCAGTAATCATAAAATATTCAGAATGCAGGGCTACACTCAAAATAAAAATCAAACAAAACATCCAACCCATTGGCAGCCATTTCTGGTGATAGGTTTGATGTTATTTATGCCAACCTGTACCATAAGTTAATTGTAAATCCAACAATCATCCCCTGTGACGGATCTACAGAAAATTACTGTTCCCCCTTAACAGCACTTCTTCATAGTCATACAGCCACTTTAAAAGGTGGGCCACAGAGCGAGGAAAAGGTGATGCAGCAGGAGCAGAACAGGAAGGGTGCCCAAGGCAGGATAAAAACTCTCAGCACAGATCAGTCAGGGAGGCCCAAAGGAGAGAAGAGGATCCCTCCACCCCATGCCTCCACTGCAGAAGCTGTACACAGGTAGGCCAAGTTTATCTTGGAATCTTGCTAAAATTGGTTATTGGACAGAAAACAGGGGGTAGGGTTAAATGGCCATTTGTCTCAATGGAGAAGAGTGAATAGTAGAATGTTGCAGGGATCTGTACTGGGACAGTGCTATTTAATGTATTTATAGGAACAACGAATGAGGTGATTAAATTTGTAGATGACACAAAACTATTCAAAGCTGTCAAAACACATGTGGATTGTGAAAAATTACAGAAAGACCTTAAGAAACTGGAAGTCTGGTTGTCCAAATGGCAGATGAAATTTAATGTGGACAAATACAACGTGATGCATATTGGGAAGAATAATCCAAATCATAGCTACCTGATGCTAGGATCCACCTTAGGGGTCAGTACTTAAGAAAAAGATTTAGATGTCATTCAAGCTCATTTTCAAAGCACTTAGCCTCCCAAAGTTCCATAGAAACCTATGGAACTTAGCCTCCCAAAGTGCTTTGAAAATATGCCTGAATGTAGACCAGTGGTTCCCAAATCTGGTCCTGGAGGCACCCCAGCCAGTCAGGTTTTCAGGATATCCACAATGAATATTCATGAGACAGATTTGCATACAGTGGAGGCAGTGCATGCAAATCTCTCTCTTGAATATTTATTGTGGATATCCTGAAAACCTGACTGGATAGGGTGACTCTAGGACCAGGTTTGGGAACCACTGTTATAGACTATATGCTGAAATCTTCTGCCCAGTGTGCAGTGGCAGCCAAAAGAGTAAACAGGATGCTAGGAACTATTAGGAAAGGGATTCAAAATAAAACCAAGAATATTATAATGTATCTGTATCGCTCCAGGGTGCAATCTCACCTTGAGCATTGCGTTCAATTCTGGCCACCGTACCTCAAAAAAGATATAGCAGAATTACTACTACTACTACTTGACATTTCTAAAGCGCTACCAGGGTCCCTGCTCAAGGAGCTTACAATCTAAAAGACAATCTACAAGACAGGTGTACAATCTAAAAACAAGTATAGAGTATAGAGTCCGTCTGATAGGGAATACTATAATTCACAAAAGGTTAGGTGCCGAAAGCAGCATTGAAGAGGTGAGTTTTAAGCAGAGATTTGAAAATGGGTAGGGAGGGGGCTTGGCGTAGAGGTTGAGGAAGATTGTTCCAGGCAAAGGGTGAGGCAAGGCAGAATGAGCGGAGCCTGGAGTTGGCAGTGGTGGAGAAGGGAACTGAGAGGAGGGATTTGTCCTGTGAGCAGAGGTTATGGGTGGGAGCATAGGGGGAGATGAGGGAGGAGAGGTAGTGAGGAGCCGCAGACCGGGTGCATTTGTAGGTAAGGAGGAGAATCTTGAATGGTATGCGGTATCTGATCGGAAGCCAGTGAAGTGACTTGAGGAGAGGGGTGATGTGATTATATCGGTTCTGGCGGAATATTAGACGTGCGGCAGCGTTCTGAACGGATTGAAGGAGGGATAGATGGCTAAGTGGGAGGCCGGTGAGGAGTAAGTTGCAATAATCGAGGCGAGAGGTAATGAGAGCATGGAAGAGTTCGTGTGGTATGCTCAGATAGGAAAGGGCGAATTTTGCTGATGTTGAAGAGGAAGGAGCGACAGGTCTTGGCAGTCTGTTGGATATGCGCAGAGAAGGAGAGGGAGGAGTCGAAGATGACTCCGAGGTTGCGGGCAGATGGGACGCGGAGGATGAGGGTGTTTTCAACTGAGATGGAGAGTGGAGGAAGAGGAGAGGTGGGTTTAGGTGGAAAGACGAGGAGCTCGGTTTTGGACATGTTCAGCTTCAGGTGGCGGTTGGACATCCAGGCAGCAATGTCGGATAAGCAGGCCGATACCTTGGCCTGGGTCTCCGCGGTGATGTCTGGTGTGGAGAGATAAGAGATATAGCTGGGTGTCATCAGCATAAAGATGATACTGAAAACCAAGAGATGAGATCAGTGAGCCTAGGGAGGAGGTGTAGATTGAGAAGAGAAGGGGTCCAAGGACAGATCCCTGGGGAACTCCAACAGATAGTGGGATGGGAGTGGAGGAAGATCCATGAGAGTGTACTCTGAAGGTGCGGTGGGAGAGATAAGAGGAGAACCAGGAGAGTACAGAGCCCTGGAACCCAAAAGAAGACAATGTGGCAAGAAGTAGGTCATGATTGACAGTGTCAAACGCAGCGGATAGATCGAGGAGGATGAGGATGGAATAGTGGCCTCTGGATTTGGCGAGGAGCAGGTCGTTGCAGACTTTAGAGAGTGCTGTCTCTGTCGAGTGTAGAGGGCGAAAGCTGGATTGAAGTGGATCTAGGATGGCATGAGAGGAGAGAAAATCAAGGCAGCGACTGTGAACGGCGCGTTCAAGTATTTTGGAGAGGAAGGGGAGGAGAGAGATGGGGCGGTAATTGGAGGGGCAGGTAGGGTCAAGTGATGGTTTTTTTAGGAGAGGTGTGACTACGGCGTGCTTGAAAGTGTCAGGGACAGTTGCAGTGGAGAGAGAGAGGTTAAGGATGTGACAGATGGAGGGGTGACAGTATGGGAGATGGTGTTAAGTAGGTTGGTGGGGATGGGATCGGAGGAACAGGTGGTGCATTTCGAGGAGGAGGAGGAAGGCGGGAGGTTTCATCCTCGGTGATCTCAGGAAAGGAGGAGAAAGAGGCAATGGTTGGTTGGATGTTGGATAGGGCTACAGGCTGAGGAGGAGGTGGCTTGGTCAAAGAAGAGTGGCCAAAATGATAAAGGGGATGGAACTCCTCCCATATGAGGAAAGGCTAAAGAGGTTAGGACTCTTCAGCCTGGAAAAGAGACAGCTAAGCGAGGATATGCCTTTCGTTTACGCTGAAAACTAAACTCATCGATAAACAAGTCTTTTTGTAAAAAGGTCTTTTTAAAGACCAACCTTTTCAACTTCTCTTTATTAAAAAGAAGTTCATACATTATCACAAGTACCTGAACCATTCTATATTTTGCAACATCAATGCATCAGATGCTCTCTGTCTATTAAGACTCCTGATGCAGGCTTAGCGGCCGAAACACAACATTTGTGTCGCGTCTTTTATCAATAAACGATCTTTTTGAAGCATTCATCTCGCCAGTCTTTGTTTCCGTGGTCAAACATCCCACTTTTTTCTTCATGTCTTGAGGTCTATAAAATCCTGAGTGGTGTAGAACGAGTAAAAGTGAATCGATTCTCACTGTTTCAAAAAGTACAAAGACCAGGGGACACTCAATGAAATTGCATGGAAATACTTTAAAAACAAATAGGAGGAAATATTTTTTCACTCAAAGAATAGTTAAGCTCTGGAACTCACTGCTGGAAGATGTGGTAACATATCTAGGTTTAAAAAAGGTTTGGACAAGTTCCTGGAGGAAAAGTCCATAGTCTGTTATTGAGATGGACATGGAGGAAGCCACTGCTTGCTCTGGGATTTGTAGCATGGAATAGTGCTACTAATTGGGTTTCTGCCAGGTACTTCTGACCTGAATTGGCCACTGTTGGAAGCAGGATACTGGGCTAGATGAACCATTGGTCTGACTATTCTTAATTATTTATTTATTAGGGTTTATTTACCACCTTTTTGAAGGAATTCATTCAAGGCGGTGTTCAGCAAGAATAAGTCAAGCACAAACAATTATAGTCACAACATTTTTCTTCTTCCTTTGAGCACTTGATATAACAAGTGATCCCTGAGGCAACTGTGCGGTTTACAATTTCTGTTACAGGTACTTTGCACTGTCCCTAATAGGCTCACAATCTAAGTTATATATTGTGTTGCTACTATTTGGGTTTCTGTCAGGTACTTGTGACCTGGATTGGCCACTGCTGGAAGCAGGATACTGGGCTAGATGGACCATTTGTCTGACCCAGTATGGCTATTCTTATGTTCTTAAGGAATTGTTTTTAAACAGACCTGATGATCTAGGTTTTATGATAATAAATTTTGTGTTTGTCAATTTTTGACTCCTAGATTACTTATTCTTTTTATTTTGTCCTCCTCTACTACTCTACTAGTTAGGGCAGAGCATGAGCAGAGAGCGTATTTATGCACATCTTTCATAAAATACACAAGTCCACTTATAAAGTCGACACTTACATCTGCTCTCGAGCAGGCAAAATGTCAATACCTTCGATCTAGGCATTATTCCTGCCTCATTTGCACTAATATTTTTAAAAGTCTCATAGGTACCTTTGTATTGTGTCCTCCTGCCCAGTCAGTTCTAAAATTGTCTCCCAACTGCCTGATTCTGTAAACTTGCGCATGCAAATAAATGCTTTGCGTGTGAATTTGTGCTCACAGTTATAGAATTAGGGGAATTTATGTGCACAGTTTGTTTAATTAGATGATAATTGGCTTTAATAACCAATAATAGGCTATTATTGATGTTAATTGGTGCTAATTGGCTCTAATTAGCAGCTGCCCTTAATCGGTATTCCTGTGAGCATTGGCGAGCTAGCTTTCTGCACTGTTCTGGCAGTATGGGTTCTGCGCTGTTTATTTATTTATTAGGATTTATTTACCGACTTTTTGAAGGAATTCACCCAAGGCGGTGTACTGTAAGAATAAATCAAACATGAGCAATAGACAATTAGAGCAGTAAAAATATTCAAATAACAATACAAAGTATGGGATAGTATACTACTTACTGTGTCAACACAATACGTAATAGGCCATTTTAATTGATAGTGAAGGATAAAGCAAAGATGGAACATATAGATAGGTAAGAGAGTAAGAAGAGTTAGAAAGTAAGGCAACTAATTTAAAGAAAGTTGCACATGAGGTCAGAGAGATGGTTAACATATAGATAGGTAAGAGCTATAGAAATGATAAGTAGTAGTAGTAGTAGATTAAGAGGAGTTAGAAAATAAGGTGACTAATTTAAAGATAGGTGCACATGAGGTCAGAAAGATGGTTAAATATTATATCAGCTAGGGTAGGAGTGGAAGTGCTGAGCAACGGCCTACTAGACCAGCAACTGCAAGGGAGCGTGGACCTGGGAGGGGTATGGATGGGTCAGGGGAGTGCCTAGGATTAGTGCACGCAGGTTTATTTATTTATTTGTTACATTTGTGTCCCACATTTTCCCACCTATTTGCAGGCTCAATGTGGCTTACATAGTACCAGAAAGGCGTTTGTAGATTCCGGTGTGAACAAATACAATGTGATGTTATGGTAGGATGAAGTTTATATGGCAGAGCCACAATAAGAATCATAGAGCGGAGGAGCAGAGTTATGTTCATTACATGCTTTAGTTTTCTTGTGTAGCCGAGGGCAGGCATTTAGGTTGGATCGGGAGGGTATGCCTTTTTAAACAGGGTGGTTTTTAGTATTTTCCGGAAGTTTAGGTGGTCATACGTCGTTTTCAAGGCTTTTGGTAGTGTGTTCCATAGTTGTGTGCTTATGTAGGAAAAGCTGGATGCATAGGTAGATTTGTATTTAAGACCTTTACAGCTTGGGTAGTGTAGATTTAGATATGTCCTTGTTAGATCGGATGCGTTTCTGGTTGGTAAGTCGATTAAGTCTGTCATGTATCCAGGCGCTTCGCCGTAGATGATTTTGTGAACCATGGTGCAGATTTTGAAGGCGATGCGTTCTTTGATTGGGAGCCAGTATAGTTTTTCACGGAGGGGTTTTGCAGGTTACAGAATACTGTCAGTTACGCACGATCACTTATGCCTGCACTGAGCTAGCATGAAAACACCTACAATTACACATGTAGAAGACAACATGCTAGTATTAATGGAAATTATGCTCGTAATTGCCATTAGAGAATAGGTGCTTAGTGCACTTTATTCCAGAACCTAACTTTAGGCATCCTTTTGAAAATTATGCTCTAAGACCCGAACTCTATATGTTGAACCTGAAAAATCGGTGCTGACTAAAAGCATGCTAAGCATGATTCTATAAAGGCTGTTAAGCATCATTTTTCCATGTCATGTTTTTGTGTGTCATGCAATCTGGCTGCCAATCTGTGCTGTTTATAGAATATGCCTATCTTGTGTTCTGTGCTATACATAGAATCACCAAAACTTCTGTGCACTCTTTAGAAACCAATCAGCACTGATCTGATGTCTGTAAGGATGCTATGATGTGATGTTTGTGGGGAAATTTGCAAAGATGGCTTCTTGAAGAAGGCAGCTGAACTGTGCTGCTAGCTAGAGAATCCTATTTGGGATATGGTGGGGGGAGGCTTGGAAGAGGCTTGTATGATTGTGGTAGTTGACTGGCCGAGGGGCAATGCAGCATTTTCTAACCACAGGGCTACTTCCTCCCCTGCTTGGTGGTGCTTCTTGGGGTGGGGGGCCTGTGGGGGATAGAGGCCAGTAATGGGATTTGATCTTGCTAACTTGAGTGGTACATCTAGAGGGGCATTTTCGAAAGGGACATCCTTGCAAAACGGCGAAATCCAGGGGCGGGGAAACCCGTATTTTCAAAACAAGATGGACGTCCATCTTTTGTTTCGAAAATACCATCAGGGATGGCCAAATCCTTGAATTTTGCCGTCCCTAGATTTGGATGTCCCTAGACAAGGACGTTTCTGATTTTCGGCGATTTTCGAAACCAAAGACATCCATGTCAAAAATGACCAAATGCAAGCCATTTGGTCGTGGGAGGCACCAGCATTTGTAGTGCACTGGTTCCCCTGACGTGCCAGGACATCAACCGGGCACCCGAGGGGGCACTGCAGTGGTGCTCCCAGGAACATAGACACAAGGTAAGGGAGCTATGTTCTAAATGTTAACACTTGTAAGAAGCATATTTCTATATAAAATACCTTTTCCCAAGCCACATCTGTCTGTTGTATTATTGTGCTACAAACCCCACTGCCTCTGAGAAGTGGATCCGGGACCACAAGAAAAGTGCAAGACTAGAAACTAAGTTGACAGTTCCAACCAGGTTGGCCTCTGGATCCTATAAGGGGGCATTAGAGAAGCTCCCTCAACCCCCCTTCCCCCCGGGACAAAAAGGACTAGAGGGATGGAAGTCTGGCAGACCTTCAACCCTCCAGCTCCCCCCCCCCCCCCGGTGGTCATGCCCCCCAACCCCTCCAGACAGAAAGGGCTAGAGGGCTGGTAGACCTCCAGACCCACCCCCTATTGGTTTAGCACCCCCCAACCCCCCCCCCCCCCCCGTACCTTGAAGACAGAGGAGGGAGTAGCACTCGTTCCTCCTTCCAGCACCTCAAAAATGGCTGCACCCTGCCCAGTGCATTTTGGAGGCGGCACTTGAAGAAGGAGGGAGTGCTACTCCCTCCTCCATATTCAAGGTACAGGGGGGTTCAGGGGTGCTAGACCACTGGGGGAGCTGGAGGGCTGGCGGACCTTTAGCTCTCTCTGTCTGGGGAGGAGGGGTTTGAGGGTGCTAGACCACCGGGGGGGACTGGAGAGCTGGAGGTCCGCCAGACCTCCAGTCCTCTAGGCTTCTCTTTCTGAGGGTGGTTGAGGGGGCTACTGTCCAGAGTGAGATGGGGGACCTGCAAGCATGCAGATGCACACTGGAGAGGGCTCCCCATTCCTCCTCAATGCTCTGCAAACCCTAACACCAGCTCCGAGCTGGCATAGATTTTGCTGCAGGAGCAGCACCCTTGTTTGGAGCGCTGCCGGCTGAGCAATGTGGAGGAATAGTTAATGCCCTGTTTAGCATGGATTTGCATGCTACTTGCAGTGAGAGCTGGCGAGCACATTGTTTTACATGCTCGCCAGCTCTGATCACGGGGCAGGGAGAAAACGCGGGTGCTAGTACAGCACTAATAGCCTGTAGTGCCCTCATTCTGATCACCAGGCCATGTTAGGCTTTCAAGTTAGGCCCTGAATAGCTTCATGTCAATTCATTTGGTGCTCAGTGCCTCCACCTGGGAAAGAAAAGTGTTAGTGGGGAGGATTACCCTCTTCTCCCCCTAGGAAAAATCCAAAAGACTGCTGTGAACAGGGCTGGCTAATAAATTAAACAGGTTTTATTGAACTATTTACACATACTTCTATATACACTGTCTTATGCAACTAAGAAATGAAGGATTTCTTAGCACATCAATTCAGTTACTATAAACAAACACCAACAAATGTACAGGAACAGTGCTGGGCAGACTTTTACAATCTGTGCCCTGAGAAAGGCAGGGACAAATCAAACTCAGGTATACATATAAAGCATCACATACCATGTAAAATAAGTTTATCTTGTTGGGCAGACTGGATGGACCGTTCAGAACTTTATCTGCTGTCATTTACTAAGTTACTATGTTATGCCAACAGTCTTGGTACTTAACCCAGTACTTTTACACTTAAACCAATGGCATTACTCTATAACTCAGATTTATAGAACCAATAACTTAGTCTTTCACACCTTTCAACAGCGCATTTTTTTTCTACCAAAAAAGGTGCCAATACTCAAATGCTAGGCCATCGTTCAGGGGTGGGATGACCACTGAGGGACCCACCCCACAATATCCAGGCCCCCTGCAACCAGTCACAGGATCTATCACAAGGCAGAATTCGTGTGTAGAGCCTGAGCTCTTTCATTAAAACTTGGGGTCCACAGGTCAATTTTAGCAGACAATGGAAAAGGTGCTGGTACTCAGTACCCCCTCAAATAAAACCCTACCTTTCAAACCCTTTCAGTCTTGGTTGCCAAAGTAGTAGCTGTAAGCTCCTCCCAGCTTCTTAGCTAAGTCAGTGTGTGGGTGTGACTTCCCTCCACTTAAGTCTACTCTCTCCCAGTCCCTGAGATCTCACCCCTCTGCTGGAAGCTTCTCAGGCTGGGGCTGTTGTGCTGGCCTTCCAGGCTGGCTATGCTTGTCCCTGCTGCAGCTTCCTGGAAGCTTTTCCTGGGCTCTGAGGTCTGGTTGCCCTCCCACACTGGGCTCCAAGTGCTGGCTATATCCAGGGAGCCTTCTCCCTTTCCTGGGTCCCTTGTACCCTGCTGGTCCTCTCATAGTTTATAGTTTATTGAGATTTGCTATACTGCCAAACCTAACTGGCAGATCTAGGTGGTGTACAATAAAATCAAAGTTATCAGAAAGGAACTGGGGTTCAGGCTTACCAGCCCTTAACAGTGCTCTGTAATCACCAGTACCAGGGTTCCCCACTAGAGGACTACCTCTGCTCTTCTCGACTTCAGGCACCAACAACGCCCGCCCCTCACCCAAAAGCATTTGTGCTTCAAGCAATGCTCCCAAAAGCTGCTGCTCTTCTTGTCTTCAGAAGAGCCTCTAAGGCAGCCATTCCCAACCCAGTCCTCGGGGCACACATAGTCCCATTGGGTTTTCAGCAATGAACATGCATGAGATAGATTTGCATCCATTGCCTTCAAATCTAACTCATCAGTATTACATAAGAACATAAGAGTAGCCATACTGGGTCAGACCAATGATCCATCTGGCCCAGTATCCTGTTTTCCAAACAGTGGCCAAGCCAGGTCACAAGTACCTGGCAGAAACCCAAATCATGGCAGCACTCCATACTACAAATCCCAGGGCAAGCAGTTGCTTCCCATGTCTGTCTCAATAGAAGATTATGGACTTTTTCTCCAGGAATTTGTCCAAACCTTTTTTAAGCCCAGACTCGCTAACAGCTGTTACCACCTCCTCCGGCAAAGAGTTCCAGAGCTCAACTATTCATTGAGTGAAAAAAATATTTCCTATTTGTTTTAAAAGTATTTCCATGTAACTTCCTCGAGTGTCCCCTAGTCTTTGTATTTTTGAAACGAGTAAAAAATCGATTTACTTCTACTCATTCTACACCACTCAGGATTTTGTAGACCTCAATCATATCTCCCCTCATCCGTCTCTTTTCCAAGCTGAAGAGCCCTAACCTCTAGCCTTTCCTCATACGAGAGGAGTTCCATCCCCTTTATCATTTTAGTTGCTCTTCTTTAAAGCTTTTCTAATTCTGCTATATCTTTTTTGAGATACGGTGACCAGAATTGAACACAATACTCAAGGTGTGGACGCACCATGAAGCGATACAAAGGCATTACAGTGTTTTCGGTCTTATTCACCAATCCTTTCCTAATAATTCCTAGCATCCTATTTACTTTTTTGGCCGCCGCCACCACACACTGAGAAGATGTCAGCGTATTATCTATAACGACACCCAGATCTTTTTCTTGAGCGCTGACCCCCATGGACCCTAGCATCAGGTAACTGTGATTCGGATTATTCTTTCCAAAGTGCATCACCTTGCATTTGTCCACATTAAATTTCATCTGCCATTTGGATGCCCAGTCTTCCAATTTCCTAAGTTCTTCCTGTAATATTTCACAGTCCACACGTGTTTTAACAACCTTGAATAGTTTTGTAACATCTGCAAATTTGATCACCTCACTCGTTGTTCCAATTTCCATATCATTTATAAATATGTACCAGTCCCAGTACAGATCCCTGTGGCACTCCACTGTTCACTCTCCTCCAATGAGAGAAATGACCATTAAACCCTACCCTCTGTTTTCTGTCCAATAACCAATTCCTAATCCACACCAGAACCTTGCCTCCTATCCCATGACTCTTTATTTTTTCTCAGGAGTCTCTCATGAGGAACTTTATCAAAAGCTTTCTAAAAATCTAGATACACGTCGACTGGCTCACCTTTATCCACGTTTATTCACGCCTTCAAAGAAATGAAGCAAGTTGGTGAGGTAAGACTTCCCTCGGCTGAACCCATGCTGATTCTGTCCCATTAAACCATGTTTGTCTATGTGTTCTATAATTTTATTCTTTATAATAGTTTCCACTATTTTGCCCGGCACTGATGTCAGGCTTACCGGTCTATAATTTCCTGGATCACCCCTAGAACCCTTAAAAAAAATTGGTGTCATATTGGCCACTCTCCAATATGTATTATGGATACCCTGAAAACCCAATGGGACTGGGTTGGGAATGGCTGCTTTAAGAGTACTCTACCTACGGTTCAGAATTACCAGCTGAAACCATCAGTAATAGGATTTTCCCTCTAAAGGACTATCTTTCATTTTAACCAGAAGCTAAAACCATTCACCAGAGGTGAACACAAAATCCAGGCCCACACTAGCCAGATGAGCACATTCAGCATTTACACCCCACCCCCACACCCCTAATGTTGCTCACAAATACTGAATGTGATCACAGGTCTGGCCCTTACTTGTACTGAGAAGGTTGAGCAAAGAGAATGGGACTAGTCAACCTCTGCTCTTCCCTGCTATAAGCAGTGGCCATAGTAGTGAGGCAGCGGGCAAAGAAAGTGTTAACTCTGAGAAATGATATTAAAAGCTTGAAGTTAGAATTCTAACTTTTTACTTTGCAACTAAAGTGAAGGTATGCCAGATGGTTCATATTATTTCAATGTCTAGCTTGGCCGAGCTAAGGTTAGGAAAGGTCAGTGAGAAATGAAACTCTGTCCCTTGTGAATTGCCAATGCTAGCTGGCACAGCTGTAAACTATTATGAATGAATAAAGGAATGAGCCAGACATATGATTAATTGTAGTTTAAAATGCTTAGATAGAAAATACTATTTAAAGAGAGAGGCAATAGATTAGTATTTACAAGTTTTTGATATTTAGAATATGTCTTATAAGAAATACTGATTCTGTGTAAATTAATAAGGTTTGTGTCTGTGTAGAATATCTGTTAAATTCTGTATTACTCTTTGTCTGCTGTTTAAGACTGCAGTTGAGGAGATCAACATGTGGTTTGACTTAGCCATAGTTCTGGCTGGTTCAATGTATAAGCTGATAGGTGAAGAGGTCAGAACTAGTCAGCTCTCTTCTCCTTGATTAATTATAGCTAAGTGTAGGACTGGCCTCCTGGAAGTAATAACCTGATATGTATGCTATTAAGTAAGATTGGCCCTTGACCCCTTTAATGAATGCCAGAGTTTAGTTAGCAGTTAGTACTAGGAATATGAGAAATCAATCATAATAACATGTAAGAGACTGGAGACCAAATGTCTGGCTTAAGGGGCCCCAGGTCAGAGGTCAGTTTAGGATGTCTGGAACCTATGTAACTGATATTTCAAAAGTAATGATTGGTTGAGGCAAGGTAGCCAATCAATTTCTTAACCAATTGGGAGTAAAGGGGGCTAGGCTAGGAGGAGGGCTTAGGACCCTATTTAAGTAGGAGCAGAAGCAGTTTACGTCAGAAGGAGCTCAGAAGAAAGAGAAGGACAGAAGGAACAGACAGAAGAAGGAGAAGACAGCATAAGAAGAGAGCTGAGACAAAGACACAGAGAGCTGAGACAGAGGAGAAGAGAGCTAGAACTGATGTCTTGCTTTGTTTGCTGGCAAATAAAGAAGATTTTTCTCTCATACTGGTGTGTGCTGTCTGACTCCTGAAGCATCACAAATTCATGCATCCATTCCTGCAACAATTCTTGGTGGCAGCGGTAGGATGAATCCTGCATTAATCCCAGCACCCAACTGACTGGAGAACATTCGCCGGGTATGTATTCTGTATTTTGTATTGTAATTCTAGCTAGAAAATTGTAAATCAGCCCCTCAAACAAATTGAGGAAGGAGAGCCTGATCAACTCTCAGCGAAGGCCCTAGTACCTTCTAATCTAGAGGAGATTAGAAGCGAAAACGCTTGAGCTTATCTGTATCTGAGAAATCTGAAATTGTTGGGTGGGATTTTCTGTACTGAATGAATGTGTGATGCCTGAATGTTAATGAGTGCGGACTTCTTATAGCTGCATTTCCAATTAACGCGAGTTCAATTGGTCAGCAACGGAAGGAAGCGATTGTTGTCTGTCTACCTAGTGTCTCGAGAGTGCAGACCCCTTACTGCATTCTCAAAAATTCCCCCCCTCTTTGTGTGTTGTAACTGTAAGCATTATGGGTGGGACATCATCTAGACAAATTGCTACCCCCCTAGATTGTATGCTTAAAAACTTTAAAAAAGGCTTTTTAATTAATGACTATGGACAGACTTTAAGCTCAAGTACTTTAAGAACCTTGTGTGAAGTTGAGTGGCCATCTATGGGAGTGGGGTGGCCCCCTAGTGGCAGCTTAGATATTGAAGTAATCCGGAAGGTCTACAGCATAGTTGTAGGAGAACCAGAATATTCTGAACAATTCCCTTATATAGATTCCTGGGACAGCCTTGTGACTGACCCTCCCTCGTGGTTGAAAACTTATATGGGATCCCCAGTAAAATTCATGTTAGGCCGTGTTCAAAGAAAGATTAGAAAATCTAAACTAGAAGAGGGAAAGAGCCCTAGGAAGCCTACCACCCAATCGGTGGCTTCCGCCCCTACCCTGTCTGAGAAACCCATACTCTCTGATGACCCCTCAGATCTTGAGCCACCACCTTATGGCCCATTGTTGGGGTTCCGTGCTACCCCCAGAGATCCACGTCGCCCAGCTCAAGCCTCTCCAGTACAGGCTTCTCCGGATAGTTCCTCTTCTGTGCGAACCCCACCACATCCTAGGTTGGACTTTTCACCTGGCCTCTACCCTTCTGTGCCAAATCCTCTCCTGTTAACCTCTGAAGACCCGTTTTGGGTTCCACTCCCTGACTCCTCAACTCCTGACAGCCCAGCCTCTCCCTCTAATACCCCTACCCACTCATCAGGGGCCCGGCATCCCTTTCAATGGACTGACTCACCTGTGACCACCTCTCAGTCTATGAGTACCCCTCCCCATCCCTCAGGGGTTCAACCTACCTCCACTGAATGGGTTAGACCCGCTGCAATCACTTTTGAGCATGATAGGAGGGTAGCTCCTAGCTCTACCTCAGATTCCATTCCCACCTCCTCGAGAGTTCTGCCCCTCCGCCAGGTAACTACCACTCGACCGGATCCTAATAATCAGGGTCAGGTTATACAGGCACAGGCCTATCAGTATGTACCCTTCACAACCACCGATCTCCTGAATTGGAAGACGCATTACCCCTCTTATACTGAAAAGCCTCAGGCAGTGGTGGACCTAGTGGCTAGCATTATGGCCACCCATAACCCAACCTGGACTGATTGTCAACAACTTCTCCTGACCCTCTTCACAACTGAGGAGAGGCGGAAGATTTTGCAAAATGCTGAGGCCATCACGCGAGAGCGTGTCCCCGGGGGGACACAGGATCCAGAGGGATGGGTTAGAGCTCGGTTTCCTCGCGCAGCTCCAGATTGGGATCCAAATGATGGGCAGCACTATGAACTGTTGTCTGGCTATTGCCGGGACTTGCTGGAAGGTATGAGGAAAGGCATAAAGAGGCCCATTAATCTGGCAAAGGTCTCTGAAATTCTCCAAGGGGCAACTGAATCCCCTGGGGCCTTTTTAGAGCGACTAATTGAAGCCTACAGAACATACACCCCATTTGACCCTGAAGCCCAAGAAAATCAGAGAATGGTGAATAGTGCATTGGTGGCCCAGAGTATGCCAGATATCCGGAAGAAGTTGCAGCGTCAGGAGGGATTCGCAGGGATGAATACCACCCAGCTAATTGAGATCGCAACCAAGGTTTTCATTAATAGAGATCAGGAGGTGCGCCGAGAGGCTGACCGGAAGATGCAGAAGAAGGCCGACCTTTTAGCGGCAGCCATTACTAATTCCACCCTTAACCGAGGTCGACCTCTAGCTAATGGGAAGCCAAAGTGGGACCCCGGACCACCAGTCAGGCCCCGAGATTCCTTCAATCAATCCCGGCCAAGGGGGGAGAATCCCAGACCAAGATTGGAGAGGGACCAGTGTGCCTATTGTAAGGAAAGAGGGCACTGGAAAGATGAATGCCCCCAGAGGCGCCAGGGACTGAGAAGGGGACCAGGAGATCGAGGAAGCCGAGGCCGAGTTCGAGAGGGAAGATATGAGCCTCCTGAATCTGACATCATCGGGATAGCCGAGATGGCAGAATGGGACGAATAGGACAGACCGGGTTCCTACAAACTGGGCTCCCAGGAACCTATGGTCAAGCTAACTATAGGGAGCCGCTCAATTCCATTTATGATTGATACAGGAGCTGAACATTCTGTTGTGACGGAGCGATTAGCGCCTGTGTCTGGAAAAACTGTCCGAGTGGTGGGAGCCACGGGGGTGCAGAACCGGAGGCCTTTCCTGACAACCCGTAGATGCCAATTAGGCTCACACATAGTCACTCATGAATTCCTGTATATGCCAGACTGTCCAATCCCTTTGTTAGGCCGAGACCTGCTGTCCAAGCTTAGGGCCCAAATTTCCTTTGACTCTGATGGCCAGACTTCAGTCTCCTTTCGGCCCCCGATATCCAGCCCTAAGGGTATATTGAGTTTCTGCTGCCCTCTTGAAGAAGAATGGCGGCTGCATCAGTCACATAGCCAAGTTGACCTACCCCTGGCAGACAGCTTTCAGGTCAGTGGGGTATGGGCAGAAGATAATCCCCCAGGGTTGGCCCGAAATATTCCTCCTGTACATGTAGATTTACTTCCAAGTGCCCGGCCAATCCATCTTCGTCAATACCCAATTCCCAGAAAGGCTCTGGAAGGGATTCAAGCACATTTGAATCGTCTGTTATCCCATGGAATTATTCGTCCTTGCCAGTCTCCATGGAATACGCCACTATTGCCAGTTCAGAAGCCAGGGACTGAGGACTACCGGCCAGTCCAAGACTTACGAGTGGTTAACAAATCCACTATCTCATTACACCCTGTAGTGCCTAATCCATATGTCCTGTTAGGATTGATACCTTCTGGAGCTACCCATTTCACAACACTAGACCTAAAAGATGCCTTCTTTTGTATTCGGGTGGCCCCAGCCAGTCAGTTGCTTTTTGCCTTTCAATGGGAAAACCCAGTAACAGGAAGGAAGCTTCAGTATACATGGACCCGCCTGCCACAGGGGTTCAAGAATTCCCCCACCATTTTTGGGACAGCCCTAGGGCAAGACCTTAAGACTTTTAAATCTGAGCCTTCCAGGCGAGTTTTACTCCAGTATGTAGATGACCTCCTGATTGCAGCAGTGACCCAGGAAGAGTGTTTTGAGGCTACTAGAGAATTGCTGGAGCTACTCTTGGATGCAGGCTATAAGGTCTCACGCTCAAAGGCCCAACTTTGTCAGTCAGAAGTGAAGTATCTGGGCTTTTGCATTTCCCAGGGAAGTCGGAGACTGGATGCTAGTAGGAAGCAAGCGGTAGCTGCAATTCCCCAACCCAAGTCCAGAAGAGAAGTTAGGGAATTCCTGGGAGCAGCTGGATTCTGCAGAATTTGGATTCCAAATTTTGCATTGATGGCGAAACCCCTTTACCAAGCCACAAAGGGGGGTGAAAAGGAACCATTTGAATGGGGACCTACTGCTCAACAATCCTTCATTGCCATAAAGAAAGCCCTACTCCAAGCCCCTGCGTTAGGCCTTCCTGATGTGGAGAAACCTTTCTCATTGTATGTCCACGAGCGACAGGGGGTTGCTCTGGGTGTGCTGACCCAGATGATGGGATCCTGGCAGAGGCCTGTTGCATACCTGTCTAAACAGCTGGATGGAGTGGCTAAAGGATAGCCAGCCTGCATGAGGGCCATTGCAGCAACAGCCTTACTGGTCCAGGAAGCTGATAAGTTGACCTTGGGGCAAGAACTGGTTGTTAAAGTCCCCCATGCAGTTCTTACCCTCATGGAGTATAAGGGCAACCACTGGTTTACAAATAACCGTATGGTTAAGTACCAAGCCAGCTTGTGTGAGAATCCACGGATACACCTGGAAACAGTGGCTACATTCAATCCTGCTACTCTTTTGCCAGCATCTGAGGGACCACCAGATCATGACTGTATCCAAACTATGGATGAAGTGTACTCCAGTCGACCAGATCTTAAAGATGTTCCGTGGAGGGACCCAGATGTAATTTATTTCACAGATGGAAGCAGTTATGTGGAGAACTCCAAGCGACTGGCAGGCTATGCTGTGGTGACAGAGGACAAGGTGATAGAAGCGAGAGCCCTGCCCCAAGGAACTTCAGCCCAGAAAGCAGAACTTGTGGCCCTCATACGAGCTCTGGAGTTAGCAGCAGGACTGGTAACCAACATTTATACTGATTCCAAGTATGCCTTTACAACTTTACATGCTCATGGAGCTTTGTATAAGGAAAAGGGACTCATAAATGCTGCAGGCCAACCTGTTAAGTATGGACCTGAAATACTTCAGCTGCTAGAGGCTGTGTGGGCCCCTAAGAAGGTAGCTGTTATTCACTGCAGGGGACACCAAAGGGTAGATACTCCAGTGGCCCGAGGGAACCGCCATGCTGATCGGGTGGCCAAGGAAGCTGCTCGAGGACCCCCAGCAAGTACTGTGACCCCCCTGTTCCAAATCCGACTGCAAGAATGGACACCTATATATACCCAAGTGGAAGAGAAATGGGCTCAAGAAGAAGGTGCAGTAAGGAGACCTGATGGCTGGTTACATCTCCCTGATACCAGAGTTCTGGTGCCACGCCACCTAGCTTGGCCTGTAGTGTCTCAAGCTCATGACCTATCACACTTAGGGAAAACAGCACTAGCCCGCCTACTCAATCGAGTAGTGGTGCTGGAAGGATTGGATAGTCTGGTTGCCACTGCCTCTGCCCGATGTACTCTCTGTGCCCAGAATAATGCTCGTCAGGGACCCCGTATTCCACCAGGAGTTCAGTCTAGAGGACTAACACCCTTTGAGTCCCTAGTTATAGACTTCACAGAAATGCCCAGGAGTGGTAGGTTCCGATACCTCTTAGTCATGGTCTGTACCTTTTCTGGGTGGGTGGAAGCATATCCTACAGTCACTGAGAAAGCCACAGAAGTAGCTCGAGCCCTCCTTAGGGATGTCATCCCCAGGTATGGACTGCCCCTTGCCATAGGTTCAGATAATGGTCCCGCCTTTGTTGAAGCTACACTTCAGGCCCTGTCCCGCGCATTGCGCATTACCTGGAAATTGCATTGTGCCTACCGTCCCCAGAGTTCAGGGCAGGTTGAGCGGGCAAACAGAACCTTGAAAAATAGCCTAGCAAAGATTTGTCAGGAAACCCAACTGAAATGGCCACAGGCATTGCCACTAGCCCTCTTCCGCCTCCGATGCACCCCAACTAAAGGAACAGCCCTCTCTCCCTTTGAAATTGTGTATGGGAAGCCCCCAGCCATTTTACAGGGAATTAAGGGAGACATAGGGATTATAGGGTCTGCCCAGGTGCAGGAGCAGGTAGCCCTCCTGGGTAAGATAATTTCTGAGCTTCAGTCTTATGTGAGAGAAATAAACCCTGTCCCCTTCCAGGCTCAGGTACATTCCTTCCTGCCAGGGGATAGAGTTTGGGTGAAAGATTGGAGGCTTCAGCCTTTGGGGCCCCGATGGAAAGGACCTTTTACTGTTTTGCTTTCTACTCCTACAGCTGTGAAGGTCGCAGGGATAACTCCATGGGTCCATTGGTCTCGAATTAAGTCTGCTGACCAGACTGAGCCCAGCACGGATCAGACGGAGCCTAGACAGTGGAGAGCAGAAAGAGATCCAGCGGAGCCATTGAAGTTGCGCCTGACCCGAACCAAAGAATCTACTAGCTGAAAAGAAGGGTCAACTGCATACTGCAGGAGCGGCTGAACTTCGGCTTCACACTGAGACTCTTTCTTGCTCTGATTCTGGCTTTCTTGGAATTTGAGAGCTTGATCCTTGTCAGTTGAGGGTCTATCCCAACTGGTATAAGAACTCAAAGACTGAGAACACTATATGAGAGTAATCTGTGATTAGCACAGACTGTTGAAATATTATTGCTTAATTAGTTTGCTGTATTTGTTTTAGATTAGGAAGAAAGAAAATGTTAGTAGTTTGGATGCTTTTGTTGTTTTCTACTCCTTGCCTCCTTGTTCCTAATACCCCAACTCGCTCCAACCTTTGGTTACACTCTGTCCAGGAACTAATTAGCCAGGCAAAGATTACTTCCCCTTGTATTGTGTGTTCCCGATTTTCTCCTTATACCACAGATGTCCCAGCTGTACCTGTCCCTGTGCAACTCCCAGCTCTTATACCTCCCTACTTTTCGAGTTCAGGCCCTTGGAGCCAGGATTATACTTGGTGGTCCTTTTATAATGCTACTTCCCCCTCTGAATCTTCTCTAAGGCCAGTTTTTACGTCTCCCTATCCAGCCTCTGGAGTGTTTTGTTTAACAAGAAGCATCTCAACTGTTCTTCCCATTCCCTGTAACTATACTAATGTTCTCCCAGAAAAAGGAGAATCTGTGTGGGTAGTTTCTCCAGGTACTCCTATGTGCCCTGCTACCATACCTGTAGATTATGACCCAGGTGATTATCTGGCTCCTAAGCGTACCACTGAGAAGACTATAGTGTCCAAGCTTATTTTCTACTTTCATAAGTCCCCGGGGTATGAAGAGTTATTAACAAATGAGCAGCCTGTCACAATTGGGGATTGGCGCCTATGGTGTGCAAAGTCTCCATTTCGTCTTCGTTCCCCCTGGGATAGGGGCTCGCATTATGGGCACCCTAAGTACCCTGTCCAGCCTGAGCCAACATTTATTGGGAACTTTCCTCACCCTCTTCTTGGTCATTACTGGCTCTGTGATAATGTCCTCCACATGATTCTTCCCTCCACATATGATTTTTGTGTATTGGTAACCTTGAATTATTTTCCTAAAGTTATTCCTCTTAAGCCACTATCCCCGCACCGCTCTAAGCGAGAGGCTTTGTCCTTACCCTCCTCCGTTGCCACAGAGGATGAGGCGATTGAATTAGCCCTCCAGTATATTAATTCTACTTATCCTCTGACTAAAAAGAGACTTGTAGCCCTTTCTGCCACGGCCTGGATTCCAATTGGAGGCCCGGTAGCGGGTATTACTGAACTAGGTATGGCTACTCGGAGACTTCAGTCCCTACTCCATGTTTTAGTTCATGAGCTGAACGTGGTAGTCAATGCATTGCAGGATCAAATTAATGAATTAAGTATAGTTTCTCGGTATAATCGTATGGGCCTTGACTATCTCTTTGCAGCTCAGGGTGGCCTCTGCACAGTGCTAAATTCTTCAGAGTGCTGTACTATTGTCATAAATAGGACGCATGTAGTTAGGCATGCTATGGATAAAGTCCTACAGTTGGCCAGCCTTAATGTGGAGGATTACCGAGGAGGATTAGATCTTACCTCCTGGTGGTGGTCATTGACCTCCTGGATACGTCCCTTGTTCATTTCCCTAATAGTCTTAGTTTTAGCAGGGTTGTTGTTTTGTTTCCTGGCCTCATGTGCTTCGGCAGTATGCCGTCGGACCTTAACAAGTAGGGTAATGGTGGTTCACAAGTCTATTCCCAGTTAGGATCACTATAATCTCCAGAGTTTGAGTTGTGAGACTTATCTCTGCATAAGCTGATTTTAGTCTCAAAGGGGGGAATGAGGCAGCGGGCAAAGAAAGTGTTAACTCTGAGAAATGATATTAAAAGCTTGAAGTTAGAATTCTAACTTTTTACTTTGCAACTAAAGTGAAGGTATGCCAGATGGTTCATATTATTTCAATGTCTAGCTTGGCCGAGCTAAGGTTAGGAAAGGTCAGTGAGAAATGAAACTCTGTCCCTTGTGAATTGCCAATGCTAGCTGGCACAGCTGTAAACTATTATGAATGAATAAAGGAATGAGCCAGACATATGATTAATTGTAGTTTAAAATGCTTAGATAGAAAATACTATTTAAAGAGAGAGGCAATAGATTAGTATTTACAAGTTTTTGATATTTAGAATATGTCTTATAAGAAATACTGATTCTGTGTAAATTAATAAGGTTTGTGTCTGTGTAGAATATCTGTTAAATTCTGTATTACTCTTTGTCTGCTGTTTAAGACTGCAGTTGAGGAGATCAACATGTGGTTTGACTTAGCCATAGTTCTGGCTGGTTCAATGTATAAGCTGATAGGTGAAGAGGTCAGAACTAGTCAGCTCTCTTCTCCTTGATTAATTATAGCTAAGTGTAGGACTGGCCTCCTGGAAGTAATAACCTGATATGTATGCTATTAAGTAAGATTGGCCCTTGACCCCTTTAATGAATGCCAGAGTTTAGTTAGCAGTTAGTACTAGGAATATGAGAAATCAATCATAATAACATGTAAGAGACTGGAGACCAAATGTCTGGCTTAAGGGGCCCCAGGTCAGAGGTCAGTTTAGGATGTCTGGAACCTATGTAACTGATATTTCAAAAGTAATGATTGGTTGAGGCAAGGTAGCCAATCAATTTCTTAACCAATTGGGAGTAAAGGGGGCTAGGCTAGGAGGAGGGCTTAGGACCCTATTTAAGTAGGAGCAGAAGCAGTTTACGTCAGAAGGAGCTCAGAAGAAAGAGAAGGACAGAAGGAACAGACAGAAGAAGGAGAAGACAGCATAAGAAGAGAGCTGAGACAGAGGAGAAGAGAGCTAGAACTGATGTCTTGCTTTGTTTGCTGGCAAATAAAGAAGATTTTTCTCTCATACTGGTGTGTGCTGTCTGACTCCTGAAGCATCACAAATTCATGCATCCATTCCTGCAACAGTAGCTCTGGATCTCTTCTACTAGTAAGCCTGTGGATTCCTACCACCAGCTCTACTTCATCTGATGGCCTCTCCAAGTCTTAATTGGTACAGGCTGGAGGGGCCTGGGTTAAAAATAGGGGAGGATGGCTCAAGCCATCAAGGCACCCATATAGCTATTGAAAATACCCTTAACATTCACAGGAAACCTCTTTCAAAGAAAGAAGGACGAAAGGGGACAGACTCAGAAGTAATTTAACAAAATATTTGTACAGAAAAGGGCATGTACAACAGAACAATTTCACAGTGTAGGCAGTTCAGGGGGAGGCCCACTGCATTTAGCAGAACTCATAAAAGCATGGGACAAGCAGAGAGGATCTCTAAGAGACAGGAAAGCAATGTAGAGATGAGCGGTTGCTGTGGATGAACTGGCTAGCCCTATGGATTTTATCTGATGTCATTCTATATTTGTATGATTTTCTATTCTCATCCGCCAACTGCCAGCCTTTGAAAACTGCAACTCCCATCATGATACTGATACCGCAGAAGGCGCGTGGCGACTGGGCGTGGCAGCAGCACGGAGAAACTACTACTACTCCCAGAATGCCGCGGGATGACAGGACCTCGCCCGGCGGGCAGAGGTGCCGGTTTCTCGCGAGATTTGCAGCGGCCGCTCCCTGTCTTGCTCGAGAGCCGGGTTCAGCGTGCGGCGGCCCGCAACCTCTTCTACCATGACCGACCCCAAATACGCCGACCTGCCCGGCATTGTGAGTACCGGAGGCGCCTTCTCCCTGCCAGTGCGGGACCCAGAGACCACTGTCGCTTCTCTTAATCTCTGTAGCCCGAGACCCCCTCCCCCTCTCCGCCGATAGTCTCGCGCGCATGTTTTGAAGGTGGGGGGCTCGTTTCTGTTTCTCTTCAGAGACCCCCCCCCCTCCCTCCCTCCCTAGGACAGGCCATGAGGAAGGAATCTCGGGTTACTTATTCCCTGACTGCGAAAAGCTGCTCCATTCATGATGTCTCTTCATAGCGTAATCTCACCCCTCCCTCTCTTTCACAATATTTAGGGCGGTTACTGAAGAAGGATCTTTTTGCTGCTACACAAACAAGGAGAGTACGCAGGGCCTGCCTTGATGATGGGTAGGGGAACAGGTGTTGGTGGTGTTAGTGCATGTAGGGGAGTGTTTTTATTTACAAAGGCCTGATATATTCGTCAGTCACATTAATATTAAAGGACAAGTCCATAAACCACTACTAAATGGGCTTGGGAAAATCCACAATTCCAGGAATAACGTATAGAATGTTTGTACGTTTGGGAAGCTCACCTGGCCTGGATTGGCCGCTGTCGCGGACAGGATGCTGGGCTCGATGGACCCTTGGTCTTTTCCCAGTGTGGCATTACTTATGTACTTATATGTACTTATTATAGCCAGGTAGCATACTTTAACAGAAGTCTTGGATTTATATTTTTGTTCCAGATTAAAATTCAGTTCCAGACATGTCAATGTAAAATACGATGCTGAGAGTTCTCATGAATTTGCTCTGCAGAGGATTTGATTGAAGACTTTAATATCAAGTTCTTTTTGTGTGCTGATGACATTTTACTAATTTTCCAACATCTCCTGACTTTGGGCCTCTAACTGCAGTTTCTCATTGACTCTCCAATCATAAAATGGTACTCAGTGTATCAAAAACAGTGGCATGCCAGATCACTGACACCCACTCTAAGCCATCTTTTATTCCTCCTCTTTTCAATCTGCCTTCTCGAACGGTTGAATCGTTCTGCTACAGTGGTGTGACTATAGTCTCAAAGCTTTCGTCTGACAAACATATTTCTTAAGTTCTCCAATTAGGCTTTTTATCGCTTTGTCATCCTCTGTTTCTTGATTTTTCAGTGCTACATACCTTGATTTGCATGTTCGTTACCTCTTACTTGGATTACTGTAACAGTGTATGCGGGACTCACATCTTATCAACTCCCATCATCTACAAACACTCCAAACTGTAGCTACTCGGTTTTTTTACTTAAGGCCAAGAAGTATGATTCTGAGTCTCTTACGGATCTTACATTTGGCCCATTTCACTTAAGAACTCCTACCTGTGATATTACCTTACACTCCTCATGCTGTGCGTTCCATTGGTGCCCATTGGTCTTCCACCTCATAAAAAGGCTCACTGTCAGTACCAGGAATTCTGCAAATTTTTATCTGGCCCCTAATTTGTGGAATGACCCCCAAACTATTCGCTCAGAACACAGCTTTGTAAAATGTAAAAACTAAGAACTCATTTTTTTCTGATTGGCTTTTGGTTACAATGAATAACAAGCCAATTACTGCCAATAATTGGCTTTTTAACAAACAATTATTGGCACTAATTAACTTGAGACTAATGCACATAAAGCTTACACGTGTCCCAAAAAATGGGGCACAGAAATGTGTCAGGCGTTTGGGAGCAGGAGTGTGGCTTCAAGTTGTGCGTGTAACTGCAGAATAATGGTGCTCTGTGCGTAAATTTAGTAACGGGCATTTGCACCAGGTTTTCGTTGGTGCAAATAGCTGTGCCTAAATTTATGCGCGACTTTCCGCTTATGCATGTATTCTATAAACCACGCCCAGAATACCACCTAAGTAGGGGGGTTTCAGGGTCAATTTTTTAGGCGCCATTCATAGTATTTACCCCTATATATGTATTAAAATTCCTTGATGTACTGCCATTTCTTCATTAAAAGGTCAAAATGGTTCACACTGCTACTATTTAGCATTTCTATAGCGCTACAAAGCGTACGCAGCGCTGCACAAACATAGAAGAAAGACAGTCCCTGCTCAAAGAGCTTACAATCTAGTAGACAAAAAATAAAGCAAACAAATCAATTAATGTGTAGAGGAAAGATGATGATAATACAGTACATTAAAATAGAAAGGAAAAAAACCCAATTAAAATAGGAAAGAAGCAATCACATCAGACAGCAGCAATCAGCAAACTAGTAAATAAACATACAAATTCTACATAGGCTGGACTGTCCCCAAACATATGTTATTCAATTAAATTGTGTGCCCAGATCAGGAGTCTGCCTAAATTTGCGCAGTTTTTGGCAACCTTTATGGAATCGGGGGGATAATCCTTATAGGCTCTCCACTTATTTGCCCACCTAGTTATGTTGATGTTTCTCAGTTCCCTAAGATCCCTACCAAAATATATTTACTCATAATTTCAGGCCCCCACCACTCCACCTTTAGCTCATGCAGCTCTCATTTCCATGGGATGGAAAATCTTTTATTCCCTTTCCTTCTGCATACCAAATACAAACAAAGAAGGTTTATAGCAGAAAAAGACCATGGAAGCTGGTCTATGCCACCCTCTTTCTTTTTAATAAGTCCAGTTCAAGTGCAATAACAACATAACAAAATGTACTCCTAGTGGAATTCTGTGCAAAATAATTCAAAATTCTATGCACAAAATATGTAAATTCTGCAACTTTATCATAATTTAAACACTCCACACACCTTTTCGAGCACCCTCCATGCCATCTATATTTTTCCAGCTCCCTTTCCTGCACACACACATAGCATCCACCATTTTTCCAGTCCCTCTGCACCCATACTCCATCCTTTTGAGCCTCCCACACACTATCCAAATTATATTTCTTTCCAGTCCCCCCCTTGTACACACTCGCACTCCATTTTGTTCAAAATCCCCCCCCACTCACTCACCAGTGAGGTAGGAGGAGGAGGACCTGCATCGAGTACTTCTTAGTGCAGGAAAGAACCCCTCTCTTTCCTGCCCAAGGCTTCTTCCAAGCGGTCGCCAAGACTTCCTTGCAGGAGCTTCTTGAGATCACCGCTTGAAGTCTGGGCAGCCATTTTGTAGAAGTGACGACAGCGAGCAGGAAAGAGTGGGTTCTTTCCTGCCCCAGAAGAGGCACTAGAACAGGGCATGTTACGGTAGGCTGGGGGTGGGGAGTAGCCTGCCTTCCTTACTTTACCGCAGACTAAAGTGGCTAAACTGGTCCCCATTCTGCAGTACTACCGCTGATTCTTTGTGAAAATGGTGAATCCTGCGTGGCTGGGGAATGTTGCTCTGTGCAGTAGCGCAGAATTCTAATAGGAGTAAAAGTGTAAGGAAAGAGCTGGGAAATTTTAATTTTTGAGCTTTTTCTCTGCTGCGAATGTACAGTGATTGCTGCAGCACATTTATTTTGAAACAATTTTGGTTGTAAATGGTGTTAATAATCTTTAATTTCTGTGTAAAACCACAGAAAACTGGTCTCTCTAGTGTTGCACATCTGGAAGGATAGAAATCTTAAATCCTGATTTCTACCTGCATTAGAAGTGTGCATGGGGACATAATCTGGTCCCCAGTCAATTTGTTTCTGTTCCCTCCCCATCCCCACAGTTTTCTTTCCTATTCACGTAACCAACCTGCATGTAAAAGATCTTGTAAATTCAAACAAAACCTAAAATGCGTCCTATAACTTGTTAAAATGTAACAGAAAACAATAGGCATTACTTTATGAAGAAAAACAAATTAACATGGATTTCTCTTTTTAGTTTAAAAAAAATAATTTATTTTAGCTGAGGGGCTGGTGTTACAAGTTTTTGAATTGAGGTATGCATGGGAACATAATATGGTCCCCATTCCGTTCCTATGCATCCCCTCCCATTCCCGCGGTATTAATGACTGTTACCAACACTGTAGTTTTCTTGTTGCCCCCCCCCCCATCCCCTTGGACACCTCTAACTTGAATCTATCAGATTCTTTCCTGATTATATACTGTTACCAGTCTATGCAAATAGATCTCGTGTATATTCATTGTGGAAATCATGAAAATTCAACTGGATTGTGGCCCTCGAGGACCATGGTAGCCAACACCTGCTGTAGAGCAGCCAGCATCCCCAGTAAAGAGGGTGCATGAGAGAGATTTGCATGTCCACCCTGCTGTAAAGGTTACCCTGGGAGTCCATTTGGATGCCCAGTGCACTACACTTCTCCTGATGCCCAATGCCCTGCCTAAAACCTGGTCAGGTTGACATTTGTTTGAGGTCAGAGATCTCTAAGTTGTAGAGGGCATTATAATAGTCCTCCCAACAGCTGAAAAACTACTTAAATAAAAAGATTACAGTAAATCCACAATACTCTTGGAGATGTGATCGTGCATTCACTTTGGTGGCAAACTACTGTTGGCATCAACTTCACCAGAGTACCTAGCTGACATGCTCATCTCATGTTCCTGAAAGGCCTCTCCACTGTTTTCAAAGTAATCTCATGCTTATTCTTTGCCTACTAGGATTATACTGAAGATCATGCATCATCCTTTGTTTTATAAAATTCTCTGCGCAATAGACTCAGAAATAAAGTAGTAGGGGAAAACTTTGGTGCCATACACAGACCTTCTCAAGTAGAGCAGTCAGTGGACTGGTTAGGTATGTTTCAGATGGGGTTTGTTTTTTTTGCAAATTCTCATTCTTTCAGGGAGGTTACAGTACAGTACATTTTGGTCTGGTATTCTGCAATATCCTCCACAGTTCCATGCGGATCACAAAAAAAAGATCAGAACAAACATCCTGGAATTTACAAATACAAATCACATACTAAACCATAAATCATTCCACATATTTCTTAAAATAGTTTTGCATTGTTTACAAAACAACAAATAATCCGTTAAAGAACAAACAGATGAGGGAAGAGAGTTCCATAGTGAAGCAGCCTGATAAGGCAATGTCTATTTCACCGACTTAACCAAATAACCTGTTGCTTGCATCAGTTATTCCTGAAACAGTGCTGTATGTCTAGTGTTATTGTTGGGGGGGAGGGTATGTTGGTCCGTTGCACTGTATTCTATAATTGTGTGTGTGTGTGTGAGAGGGGGGGGGGTTCTGTTCTTTATTGTGTTGAATGTTTAGACTTCTGTTATTGCATAGTGTTGTGTAATTTTAAACTTTTGGTTTTTATTGTTTTGTATGTTTTTTTAATTGCGTTTTTATTGTATATCTCATTATTGTGAGTATCAAAACATGGTTTAATACATCTGTAAAACTAAACTACAGTATCTCTGTTAGGATATTCTAATTTCCCTGTTTGCGTATATACACTACAATACAATATTATTGTATTCCACTCAATACCATGAATGGTTCTAAGCGGATCCCAATAAAGAAGCTGGCCATTACCACCATAAGAAAATACATACAACCAAACTATATCATCTTAAAAATTTGTTGAACACTTAAGTCTTTAATTTCTTATGAAAACAAATAATTTCTCTCCAATCTGACATTTATGTTTAAACAATTTTTATTGAACAAGCAATAAAACATTACAACCATAAACCTTTATAAGTTGTTCAATTTTCCATTCCATCGATTCCCTCCTTCCCCTTAGGAAATCCGATTCACACATATATATTATATATATACAGGACAAGAATAACAAAATTCCAATATTAGGACAGCCAACCCATAAGTGGAAGAAGGCCTGGACTCTTAGACCTTCCTCCAACGATACCTAATCTCTATATATAAAAGGCACCACCAACTCTCTATATATAAAAGGCACCACCAACGTTCTAATGAAGCCTCCAGCCGGAAGTGTGAAGCGCCAGAGATATCCGGTTTCCCCATGAGTGAAGGAAAACAGCACAGCACAAAATCCCTCTCTCTGTAACAGTGAAGGACTCAGAGGGGGGAGGGGAGAGAGACGGCCCTCACTCTCTCTGTAACACAAACACAGTACAGCAGGAAACAACACTGAAGGACTGGACTCGGAGGGGGGAGGGGGAGAGAGAGAGAGGGCAGGGACACACACACTCCCACATGCACACTCTGAAGAAAACCTTGCTAGCCCCCGTTTCATTTGCATCAGAAACGGGGCTTTTTTTTTACTAGTAGTCCTATAAATTAAACAATTCTGCCGTTCTGATTATCACACAATACCTTCACCAAAGTGACATACTTCTCTCTCCCTTCTGATTCTGTATCTACTATGTCTCCTTATTCCAGCTTATAACCCTCCCCCCCCCCCCCCGAAACACTCCCCCTCCCTCCCTCCCCTCCTCCCCCATCCTTCGCTCATGTATATTGGTAAATATGGTATCTTCATCTCAGCATTACAGGGCATTCAAAACTAAACTTCTACCTCTGAGTCAGAGTCTATATACTTCCCCCAAATTTTGAGAAATGCAATTTTCTTTTTGGGTCCACGTTTAGCCTCTTGCCTCCCACATCATCAACTGATGGATTAAATTCCTCCAGTGCCAATATTCTGGCCCAGTGTCCATTGTCCAGTGTTGCAAGATACATTTCGTTGCCAGCAAAGTAAATTTACGAAGTTCTAGGGCACCCCCAGGCGAGATCCCCCCCGACTGATCCCGGAAGATTCAACAACAACCGTAAGGGTGTGCCTTCTATCTGATAGCCTAGCACGTTTGACAGGTAACTAGTTACTTTCCCCCAAAACGCCTTGATTTTCCTACAATTCCAAAAACCATGATAATTTTCTGCTCTCCCACATCTCCTGCATATTGGCGTCTGAATCCCCCCAAACTTTGCCATTTGAGCCTGGGTCATGTAAGCGCAATGTATAAAGCGAAAGGCACATTCCCTATACTGAGCTCCACTGATCATACTCCAATCTGACATTTAAAGGAAATTAATTCCACATTGATGCAACCCAACATGACAATCTCCACTGAGCATACCCAAGAATATTCTAATGCCTCTATATCACTCCGTTGTGCGACCTCACCTTGAGTATTGCATTCAATCCTGGTCAACGTATCTCAAGAAAGATATAGCGGAATAAGAAAAGGTTCAAAGAATAGTGACCAAAATGATAAAGAGGATGTAACTCCTCCCATACGAGGAAAGTCTAAAGAGATGGCTGAGGGGGAATTTGATTGAGGTCTATAAAATCCTGAGTGGTGTAGAATGCATAGAAGTGAATCGATTTTTCACTCTTTTTTTAAAAGGTACAAAGACCAGGGGACACTCAATGAAATTACATGGAAATACTTTTAAAACAAATAGGAAGAAATATTTTTCCCCTCAAAGAATAGTTAGGCTCTGGAACTCGCTGCCGGAGAATGTGCAACAGCTGTTAGCATACCTGGGTTTAAAAAAGGTTAGGACAAGTTCCTGGAGGAAAAGTCCATTGTCTGCTATTGAGACAGACATGGGGAAGCCTCTGCTTGCCCTGGGATTGGTAGCATGGAATCTTGCTTTTAATTGGGTTCCTACAAAAATTAAGGGCAAAAAATTGTCACTCCCAAATAAGAAATACAGACAATGAAAAGGTATGTTCTAATTGAGCAAAAACGGTGGAAGTCATGAGAAACTACTCAAACATTATGCAAAAAGATGCTCGATTAGAACACTCCTTTTCATTGCCTTTATTACTAATTGGGTTTCTGCCAGGTACTTCTGACCTGAACTGGCTCCTGTTGGAAGCAGGATACTGGGCTAGATGGACCATTGGTCTGACCCAATATGGTGATTATGTTCTCCTATATTTGACACTGGTCGTTGCTGGAAAGTGCAAGATCAGCTGATGTTGCAGCACATAAACGCCGACCGTGGTAGGCCAAAAGTTCATGATGACTAACATGTCTGGGAGACTGCCCATGCAGAGATCTAAAAACTACAGAACAGACCTTGAAATAAAAATGAAATCCTACACTGGAAGGCAGTGCAGTTTCCATTACAAAGGCGTAACACTGTCAAACATTTTGGCATGACTGAGTAGCCTGGCTGCAGGATTTTGCACAGTCTGTCGCCGTCTGGCTACTTTTATAAAGCAGCCGGTAAAAACTAGATTGCAATAATCGATCAAAGGCAAAAAGAAAGCCTGTGTTACTATCCTAAAATGATGTTAGAAAATTCTTTCTAATACTATGGAGCATTCTCAGAGCATAAAAAGTTTTCTTAAGCAACAAATCAACATAAGTCTCCATAGTAAGGGTCGTTTAAAATGACACATAAAATACGCAAAGTAGATTCAAATTGAAAAACTTTATCCTGAACTGTAAAACTACTGCATTCAAGTTTCAGTTACTGAGGACCTAACCAAAATACTTTAGTTTTTCCTAAATTCAATTGAAGTCAGTGTGAACGTACCAAATTATGCATCAACACATAACATTGGTGGACAGTATCCAATGCATTGTCCAAAATAGATGTCACTGGGAGCAAGAAAGTAATGTCTGCGTAAGTGTAAAAACTAACCCCTGAATCTTACCAAACCATGTCCAAATGTACACATCATGAGATTTAAAAGGACAGGAGAAAGCAAGGACCCCTGTGGGACCGTGCATCAGATATTACAAGGAGCAGAGATCTCGTCCATCATCTTCACCATGTGTAGGTATGGCACGTTGAAAAGCCACTTAACAAATTAAGAACCTTCCCTGATACCGCTATTTGAACCAGTCTGTGTAAAAGATAGCTTTTATCCACTAAATCAAAGGCGAAAGATAAATCAAATAGTAACCATAAAACCTGTCATCCTAAGTATTCTGAGATACTTCACTTTGAGCTATGTGTTCTGAGTGACTGCTTTCCTCCATGATCTGGTTTAAAAGCTATTCAATCTCTCTTAAATATTGGTGCCGGTGTTCAGATTCCACTCTGGTTAAAGTAACCAGTACTCTGTGATGCCCATCAAATCAAGTGTCTTATCAGTGATTAAGTTATAAGTAAGAGCTGTCTTATTTCTTGCTAGCCTTGCATTAATAGTAACATTAATCTGTATGATCTTAAAATTATTTAAGAAAACGCCACATTCCATGAGGTACTGGACATCTATATAGAGGAAGTAGTCTTGTAGCTACCAACATTTTCTGTGTTTCTCTGTATCGCACCATTCAAGCCCCCCTCCCCCCCCCCCCAATCCCTCCCTTCTAGGTCACACACACATAGAGACAACACAGCCACATATGCAGAGGTATTGAGATTCTATAAGCCATGCCTTTCTCACTTGTTTTGTTTGCTGGTTTTCCCAAATAACTCTTTGCTACTAACAAATTTCTGGCCTCAAATCGGGGTGAAGTGAACCCTTTATGGCTCCGGAAAAAAGCCCGTGCACACTAACATCTCTGCAGTCTTTGTGTGTTGTGATACATAGTTGGACGAGGATAAGATTTGTCCCATTTCTCCAGAATAAGTATGGCTCTTAGAACTCTGCAATTTTTGGGAAAAATAAGCTTCTCATTTGGTCATGCATGGGGTGACTTAGAGGTAATAGTATCAACTTAGTGTTTTGGTTAGGTTTGCTCATTTTAATCCTTTCTGTGTTGAGCAGTAGTGAGTTTGTAGTGTGTACGACAGTAGGTTAGTGAATGAGGTCATGAGCAGTGTTTGGATGTGCAATCATTGTCTTACCAAGGGAGCTATAGAAAAGCTGACAGCTAAATTTAAAAATGAGACAATGGCCCGGATACCATAAAGTAGGAGCATTAATGGAGTCCACTCATCTCGGTTCTATAAAGTAATTTTGAGATGTTGTAAGATAGTTTGAGCCATGTATACAATATAAACATATTGATCATGGTTTTTGTTTTCAGGCCAGGAATGAGCCGGATGTCTACGAGACCAGTGATCTCCCTGAAGATGACCAAGCTGAGTTTGATGCGGTAAGCTCCATTAATAGGAGAACACTACATATTATTCAAAGCAAGTAATAAGCAGGAATGCCAGCCCCCTAATTTTGTCAGTTACTGTAAATCCAGCATGTTTGTAATGAGTTCCTACATCTTTCTGATAGTTATCTTTACACCCTTACAGAATAGGAAAGGGCTTGTTTTTGAAGAGCAATTTTGTTTTTTTGTGCAAATGCATTTGAAAAAGAATAGTGCTGTTTTCTGACCCCAGCTCCCACCTCCTTCCCTGAAGTGTGAAGGAAAAGACTTAACATTTTTGCTACTACTGGTCCTAACTCAAGTTTTGTGATCTCTTGATTATGATCCAGTTAGTCACTGGGGCATGACACTTTTACAGAATTCCAGTTGTGGCAAAAAAGTGGGCATCAGAGAAGGTTGAAGAAGGAAGAGATAAGCAGCTTATATACCTCTGAGATTAGTTCCTCTAAATCAGCCTCCTGCCCCGTGCATTCCAGTCCTGTTTTCAGGATAGCCGCAGTGAATACGAATGAGAGCATTTATGCAGCTAGAAATAAATACGTCTTGTGGTCAAGGGAGATAGTTGCTAAGTTGTGATAAAATTGGCCTTTTACCGCACCTTAGTTTACCACGAGAGCCACTAACCTGCATTATCTCAGTAGTGCAGGTTAGACTCCTGTGGTACGTGAATAATGCAACTTGAGATCAACCTCATAAGCTGTGTTATTCATGATCCCTGGAAGCGTTTCTAAAGCGACTGGAGCTGAACTGTGGTTCCGGACTCCCTGTTCCCACAAGAGCCACTAACCTGCAGTATCTCGGTACTGCAGGTTAGTGACTCCTGTGGTATGTGAATAATGCAACTTAAGATCAACCTCATAAGCTGTGTTATTCATGATGCCCGCAAGCGTTACTAAAGTGACTGGAGCTGAACTATGGTTCTTGACTCCCCCTTCCCATGAAGAATCTTGCCCTCCCATTGCCCCCATTCTCCTGGCCTACCTCTGTCAGTCCCTGGTGGTGTAGAACAGTGGTTCTGAAACCTGCCTGGAGGACCACCAGTCAATCAAATTTTCAGGATATCCCTAATGAATCTACATGAGAGAGATTTGCATATAATGGCGGTAATAAGCGTGCAAATCTGTCTTGTGCATATTCATTAAATATTACACCATGGCTAAAATCTTATTGACTCACTTTATTCACATATCAAAAATTACTACTCCAAATACAATCTTTATGAACTAAAATCATTATTTATGTTGAGATAACAGTTGCTTTTATTGTTGAGAGGAGCCAAGTTGGTGATCCGTTTACAAGTTTAACATAACAAAGGACCAGTATGAGATAAGTGAAGTGATGCAATTAGTATTTAGAAGTAAAGACTGGCAGTAATGGTAATAAGGAAGGTTACACCAGTTGTCTTATCTCAACATAAATAATGATTTTATATGTGTGATTTTAGTTAATAAAGATTGTATTCTGAGTAGTAATTTTTGATATGTGAATAAAGTGAGAGTCAATAAGATTTTAGTTATGATAATAGTTAATATATAGAAAAGGACTAATGATATAGTAGCCCAAGTATACAAACAGGTGCATATTCATTAGGGATATCCTGAAAACCTGACTGGTTAGGTCTCTTTCCAATCTCTTTCCAAGGCAGAGCTAAGAACAACTGTCCCTGGGGGGAATGCTTTTCTCTCAAGATATGTGGTAATTTTACCACTCTTTTTCCTATACACCCCCACCCCCTACACATTTAAAACCCTGTGCATTATTTTAGCACTTACTGACTCTGGTAGCAAATTCCGACTCACTCCAAAGTGTGGCAGGCTGCACATACTAACAGCATCATTGTCAGAATGTAGAAAAATAAACTGTTGATGCCAGTGCTGCTTTACAGTTTATTGTACTGTGATGGCCTATCATAACTGTGGAAGGTATAGCAGAATCCAGATGTAATGACACTGGGATTTTGGTTGGGTGATCGGTGGCACTGGGTTAGCTGGGCAGCTGCCACCATGCATTTGTGCAAACTGAAGCTTTTATCTAATGCAGCCTCTCTGTGTTATTTAACTTGTGCGTGCTTCAACTTACCTGAGTTTTCCTAATGCTTTACCCCACCTTTTCACCACCTTGCCTGGACACTAGTTTGCACAAGTAAGACCATTTTAATGCTCTTATTTTGCATGTGTTTTTCCTTTATTTTTTGCATGCAAATGAATTACACAGCTGGATTTATTACTGTTCACTAATTGTCTCAATTCCAGTGATGCTTTTTGCTAAATTTTGGCATGGAATCAAAAAAGCTTTGTGGAATCCTTTTTAAATGATTGAGTTTGATTTAGACATTTCTCTCGATTTTCTGAGGCAGTGTATTTTGTCTCACATTCTGATCCTCCATATTAAACAATTTGAGTAAATATCAAACAAATTCGGTTACAATCACTTTAATAAGCAGCAAATTATTTCTAAATCCTGGGTTTTTCTACAGGCTTATTAAATGGGGCCAAAGGCTGAGACATGCCGGGGGCTTTTGCATTTGATGTCTAAAACTGTATGTTAATTTTAAAGACAAAGTTAAAAAATGATGGGGGGAGGGTGCTGACTGTATATGAAATAAATATGAACATGAACTTGACTGTTCCAGTGGCGGTGCACGAGATTCAGGTTTGATTCTTGAACTCTGCTTTTGTCTCCTGGGGCCTGCTGGAATTGGGGACACAGTGGAGGCAGTATTGAAAGGGGCATGCTAGCCATTGCTAAACAGCAGCACCTGCTGTTTGGCTGTAGAGTGGACAGACTTCCCAGCATAAGTACTATTGCCATGATGACTGGGCTAAATTTGGATAGGGATAAAAAGATGGAGGGGAAAGGGGAAGTTTAACACACACGAAAATGTGTAACACCTTAGCAGAAGGTACAGCAGGTCCCAAATGGACCAGGAAAAAACTGCCAGGCTAAGAGCATTTAAAAAGGAAGCCTCTTGCCTATTGAAACAAATGAAACTTGCTCCTTTTCATGTTAACATCCAGTCAATTTTCTTTTTTTCAAGTGGGGTTTAACCACCGCCTCTTTTAAAGTAGAGGGCATGTACCCCAATATTAAGGACACATCACTAGACTTCTCAACAAAGGCACTGTTACAGCTCTATGATCCTTAACAGCATTAAATGGAACAGGATCCAGTTCACAAAAGGATTTAAAATCCAGCAAAATCTTTTCCACCGCTGAATTTGAAACCTGATTAAAAGAAGAAAACAAACCAGACTATTCCCTGGATTCTATTATGGCGCTTGAAAATCTGTGTGGAAACCAAAGCATATTCTATAACAATACGCATTAGTGCTGTTAATTGGAATTAACAAGCAATTAGCACTAATTGGCATTAATTGAGATTTGCGCACAACTCGCTGAGTGAATTCTTTAGAATACACCCGATCGGTGCCTAATTTAGGCATCGAGATTTACACCAAGTAAAACGTGGCCTAAGTGGACATGACCAAATTTAGTTGCATGGCATGTTTCCCAAGCCCAGTCCTGGAGTACCCCTTGCCAGTCAGGTTATCAGGATATCCACAATAATTATACATGAACTTGATTTGCATACACTGCCTCCATTATCTGCAAATCTTTCATGCATATTCATTGTGGATATCCTAAAAGCCTGATTTGGTGTTTGGGAAACACTGTTCTATATACCATGTGGAAATTTGTCTATTCTGTGGTGTACTTTAGAGAATGTATGCAGGTATAATTTTTTTCGGAGCGGATTTTTCAGACACCATATATAGATCTAGCCCTATGTGCCTTCCTTCCCTAAAACAGACAGGCAAATCATTGTTCAGAAGGCTAATAGCCAAATCCCTCCTCAAATTCTCCCATCTACAGGGACCATAGTACCATCTCATATACCACACCCTATGTGATGATTCACAGTCCCCTGCTTCATCCATATCATTAACTGCAACCAGGTCCATATGTTTAAAATAAAATTATTTAAAGATAGTCTAAACTTGTTAATTTTATCAACAGAATAATAGCCCAATGCTTGTGCAGACAAATTATTGACAGGTTGAGCCTCTGGGCTTATCCTGAAAAGGGCCTTTCACAAATTAGATATCTTTAAATCTGTTTACAGAGGTTTCCAATTGACTGAAAAGAAATCCCTCCTTGCTTTAGCTGTTTCCATCCTATACATCTTGATTAGAGTCCCTATGACGCTGCCTATCCTAGATTTTTTCCATCTTCTGTTTAACTGCCAATTACTATTGCTTCATCAGCCTTAAACTTGAGTGGTAGCATGGACTGGTGATCGTTGCTGTTCATCAGATGAAGGACCCTTTTAGATGTCACAGAATCCAAAGTATCAGAAAATAACGGGATTAGGAGGAAAAGTTTGATGTCTCCAAGGAGGACAAGCAGGCCACCATATTCTCACACCTGAGTCTTTCGATGGAGCCCGGTGTGGAGTCTGACTAGCAAGTAATGTAGAAGCTTCTAATAGCGTCCCACCGCACATGCACTGGTGCCTTTCCACCTGACCCGTGAGTGCAGGTCCTCCAGTCTTGTTTTTGTTATTTCAAAGTGCGTGGGTTTATTTTTCTTTATTTTATTCCTAATTTTTATTCTTTTCGTTTTAGTCAAACCCCTTTTATTTTTTTTTTAGGGATGGGGGTTCAGCCTTTTAAGTTTTTCTTTGTTTTCGGGAGTGGCTGCCCGGTTTAGGCTGCACTCTGACTTCAATTTGAACGCTGCCCCTTTTTTTTGAAAGTTCAAGATTGAGGAGTTTAATTTGGCCGAGATTCTTTTTTTCAGTGTCACAGAAGACCCCCAGTGGCTTCAAGAGGTGCGCCCAATGTAATTGGGTGATTTCTCTCACGGACCCGCACTCTTGGTGCACTGGGTGCCTTGGGCCAGATCATGAGCCCTCTGATTGTGATGTTGGTTTGTTTCAAACTTTTTTATTAGAAAATTGTACAAACAAAACCATCAGCATACAGATTATTGGAAATAGTTAACACTCTCATAGCTTAAACTCCCTCCCTTCCTTTCCCAACCTGCCCCTCAACAACAGAATCATACATTTAACAATCGACTTCATGCTGCTGGTGACAGTGTGTTCCAAACTAGAAACCAGAGACTCTGAAAGTGGAGACCTACGGGCGAAGCTATGTCTTTGACACCCACTCTCTCTATCCGCAACATGTCCAACATTTACACACGCCATTGTTGTATGGACAGCTATCATGAAGAAAGCCGTCCCAGAAAAATTGTCTGCTTGGCCATTATAATAGAGCAGATTACAAATCGATGCCAGCCCACATTCCAAAGTTGAGAAACATAGATCAATAAGGCACGCCAAAAAGCTTGAATCGTCAAGCAAGTCCAAAACATATGGCCCAGAGTAGCTCCCGGGACTCCACATTTCGGACAGTCTCCAGTAGATGATTGACCTATATGAAAGGCCCACTGTGGTGCCATATAGAACCGAAGGGCAAATTTATATTGCATTTCCCAGTGGGTTGCAGTCTTGGTATACTTCCGAATTGCTAGTATATGTGCCTGAAACTGCGCCAGCTGCAAAGAAATGGTGAAATCCTTGCTCCACTGTGAAGCAAATCAGGCATAATTGAGTTCCAGCATCGTGTCCCATATATGCCTATGATGATATGAGGGAGGTACTTTTTGTTGTGCTCCCAGAGAAAAGGCAGAAGCAAGTTCTTCTTCAACGACCTTAGCTAAGTCCTCCCACGGCAAACTATTAACATAATGTCGAAGCTGATAATAGAAAAAGATATCAGTTGTTGGGAGTGAGAGAGCCTGCTGGCGTATGGAAAAAGGTTTAATATGACCATCATCCGTAAATACTTGGGAAAGATAATGGACTCCCAAGCAGCGTCATCTACCAAAGATTGAGTACAACTATCCAGAAGGGAAGGCGGTATTATTGCAGATGGAGAGGAACGGCGTCTCACTGGATGAGAAGTGATGATGATTACAAATCCAGCGCCAAACCACTCCCCTCCAAATGTTACATAAAAGGCCTGGTGGTCTAGTGGACCCCCAGTCCCCCTCCTGACCCCCCCCCCCCATGTTAAAAAGGGCCTGGTAGACCCCTAAGACCCAAAAAAATTCCCTGGTGGTCTAGTAGGACCCCAGCCTAACTCAGCCAAAGCCTCAGCCCTGTACCTGGAAGGAGGCAGGATTAATGACCACTTGCTCCTGCCTCTGGGCACCATCATCTTCAAAATAGGCGCTGTGTAATGCATCCCATTTACTTTATAAGGGAGAACTCAACCACTTTGAACTGCACTGTACTTGTCCCCTCACACAGCTGAAAATTGCCATTAGATTCTCGAGCAGCAGAATCTCTCAGCGACATGGAGGGGGGGGATACCAAGAAAAAAAAAAAACAACCGAACTTGACAACTACCGCCCAGTTGCATCTATCCCACTAGCTGTCAAACTGATGGAGATCATGGTGACCAAACAGATTACTGACTACATGGACAAGTTCTCATTACTACATGAATCACAATTGGGATTTCGCCCCCTCCATAGTACCAAAACTGTGTTAGTCACTCTCCTGGCCAAATTCAAGCAGGAAATAGCCACAGGCAAAAGCATACTTCTCCTCCAATTCGATATGTCAAGTGCATTCGACATGGTAAACCACAACATACTACTAAGACTCTTAGACTACTTCAGTATTGGTGGAAATATACTTAGCTGGATCAAGGGTTTTCTAATCACCAGAACATACCAAGTGAAATCAACCTTAAACGTATCATCACCTTGAAAAGCAGACTGTGGAGTACCTCGAGGATCACCACTATCACCAACACTTTTCAACATAATGATGATCCCACTGGCCAAGTCATTATCAAAGCAAGGCCTCAACCCGTTCATCTACGCAGATGATGTCACAATATACATTCCCTTCAGACATGATCTAACAGAAATCACCATTGAAATCAAACTCTGTTTGAACACCATGGACTCATGGGCCAACTCTTTTCAACTGAACACTGAAAAAACACACTGCCTCATCCTCTCATCTCAACACAATACGTACAGACCCACAACCTTATTCACCCATTCCACACCCTCCCTATCTCAGACAATGTGAAAATACTCTGCATTACAATTGACCGCAACCTCACATTCGAGAGCCAAGTGAACTCCACAACAAAGAAAATGTTCCACTCAATGTGGAAACTTAAACGCGTAAAGCCTTTTTTCCCGAGGGAAATATTTCGCAACCTTGTACAATCAATGTGTCACGACTGTGGTCGTGATCCCTCTCAGACCCCCTCTCAGACTCATCTTATTTCTGGTGGTCAGCTTTTGAGCTGGCTTCTGTCTGTTCTTCCTGAACTAGATCTGTCTCTGTGTGCTGGCTGCTTCCAGGGTGGCTCTAATTACTCCACTATACTGCACCTGTGTGTATTAAGCCTCTCTGTGCTTCAGTAGGCTTCCTGCCTGTGTCCTGTTGTTGTGACATCATCAGTCAGGGCCTTGATAAGGAAGTGGTGTGCTTCCATTCAGGGCCATTGCATCGTCTAAGGTATCTGGTGTGTGGGTGTACGCTGTGCACTTCTGCCTAGTCCAGTTCTAGTCTGAGTTCCTTGTCTGGTTCTAGTTTGTTTGTGTGTTGTTAGCTTTGATTTTATTGCTTAGTTCCTAGTCTTGTTTCTGGTCTGCCTTTCCTTGTCTTGTGTTTTTATTTCTTGCTTAGTGGCTGCTTGCAGCTTTCAGTCCTGACTCTCTCCTGTCTGTGTTTATCTCTTAGTGGCTGCCTGGCAGCTTTTAGTCCTAACTCTGTTGTGTGTTGCCTGTTGGTATCCAGCTCCTGCCCTGTCCTGCAAAGTCCTGCCGGCCGCCTGCACCCAGGGGCTCAACTCCTGGGGAACGGCGGTCAAGTGCAGGTGAAGCCTAGCTGTTTCCTGCTCTGCCTGTTCCAGCTTGTTTGCCTCTGCTGCAACTCCAGTCTGGGGTTCCAGGCCTGTTCTGCCCTGTCTCTGGTTTGGGGGTGGTTTTGCCTGCCACTGCCACTCCTCGGAAGTGGTCCAAGGGCTCACAAACTCTGTGCTTCCGTGAGGAGCCCTACACAATGGTACTAAGCCATGCAGACTACTGCAACGGAATGTGTGCGGAATGCAAAAGAACAACTCACAAAGAAACTCCAGACTGCTCAAAACACGGCAGCCAGGTTGATATTTGGTAAATCGCGATTCAATAGTGCCAAACCCCTCCGAGAAAAACTGCACTGGCTTCCAATCAAAGAACGTATCACCTTCAAAATCTGCATCTTGGTCCACAAAATTATCTACGGCCAAGTCCCAGGATACATGACAAACCTCATAGACCTACCAGTCAGAAACATAACCAGATCACCTTGAACATATCTAAACCTCCACTATCCAAACTGCAAAGGACTCAAATACAAAGCAACCTACGCATCCAGCTTCTCCTACATAAGCACACAACTATGGAACGTATTGCCAAAAGCTGTGAAAACGACCTACAACCACCTGAACTTCAGGAAATCACTAAAAACCTACCTATTCAAAAAAGCATACCCCACCGACCCAACATAAATACCTACACTCTGCAACACAGCAAAACCGTAATGGACACTATATAACTTTTCCTCTCCTCAACCCCCACTATACTTGAAACACATGTACCTTTATTCGACCACAATATAACCTTTGTATTTGTTTCTCTACTGGACTTGGCGAATGCCTTTACGGTACTATGTAAGCCGCATTGAGCCTGCAAATAGGTGGGGAAATGTGGGATACAAATGTAACAAAATAAATAGGGGTGTGAGAGAGGAGTTAGGTGTTTATGTGAGACGGAGAGAAATGGTGTGGTGAAGGGTTTAAGGGTTGTTTTGCACTCCAGGTAGCCTAGGGAGAGGATGTGGCCCAAGACACTGCTGTTTAACTACAGCTGACACAATTGGTTGTGAGAGAGAAGGGGGAGGGTAAAGGAGTGCCAGTTAGTGCTGTGGAAAGAGAAGAGCAGCCACACATCCTCCACCTGGCTATCCTAGTTCCAGTGATTGCATGGGGAATGTGGAGTTTGCTGTCCTTCCTGCAAATTTGCAAAAGACTTGATTCTCTGGTTTTGATTTTTAACTGGTAACAGTTCAGTGACCTCTGGGGCCCTTACTGTCACTCCATTTATATTTTTAATCTGTCTAAGATTATTTTTTTTTACATGTGATCCACAGTTTCAGCTGCTCTAGCTTTTAGTCTGAGTTTAATCAGTCTCACCTGATCAGGTGAAAAGCCCATTGCTTCATAGTGACACAAACTCTGTTGTGCTCAGCTGATGCTAAAGACCTTCGTTTTCAGTTTTAATTTTTTTCCTGTAAATTTTAGTGTGTTTTTTTTTTTTTTTGTTACAACAGTGAGGAAAATGACACTTTTGCCCCCCCAAAAATCAACATTTTATTTTGGTGGACAGAAAACAGAATATTAGTGATGCAAATATGATCCGAGACAACATGGTTTTACCAAAGGGAAATCGTGCCAAACGAATCTTATTGAATGCTTTGATTGGGTGACAGGAGAATTAAATCAGGGACGATCTATAGACGTAATCTACTTAGATTTCAGCAAAGCTTTTGACACGGTTCCCCACAGGAGGCTCTTAAATAAACTGGATGGGCTGAAGATAGGACCCGAAGTGGTGAACTGGATTAAGAACTGGTTGACGGACAGACGCCAGAAGGTGGTGGTGAATGGAATTCGCTCGGAGGAGGGAAACGTGAGTAGTGGATCGGTGCTGGGGCCGATTCTGTTCGATATATTTGTGAGTGACATTGCCGAAGGGTTAGAAGGTAAAGTTTGCCTATTTGCGGATGATACTAAGATTTGTAAGAGAGTGGACACCCGGGAGGGAGTGGAAAACATGAAAAAGGATCTGCGGAAACTTGAAGAATGGTCTAAGGTTTGGCAATTAAAATTCAATGCGTAGAAATGCAAAGTGATGCACTTAGGGAAGAGAAATCCACAGGAGACATATGTGTTAAGCGGTGAGAGTCTGATAGGTACGGATGGGGAGAGGGATCTTGGGGTGATAGTATCTGAGGATCTGAAGGCGACGAAACAGTGTGACAAGGCGGTGGCCGTAGCGAGAAGGTTGCTAGGCTGATTAGAGAGAGGTGTGACCAGCAGAAGAAAGGAGGTGTTGATGCCCCTGTACAAGTCATTGGTGAGGCCCCACCTGGAGTATTGTGTTCAGTTTTGGAAGCTGTATCTTGCGAAGGATGTAAAAAGAATTGAAGCAGTGCAAAGGAAAGCTACGAGAATGGTATGGGATTTGCATTACAAGACGTATGAGGAGAGACTTGCGGACCTGAACATGTATACTCTGGAGGAAAGGAGAAATAGGGGTGATGTGATACAGACGTTCAAATATTTGAAAGGTATTAATCTGCAAACGAATCTTTTCCGGAGATGAGAAGGCGGTAGAACGAGAGGACATGAAATGAGATTGAAGGGGGGCAGACTCAGGAAGTACTTTTTCACGGAGAGAGTGGTGGATACTTGGAATGCCCTCCCGCGGGAGGTGGTGGAGATGAAAACAGTAACAGAATTCAAACATGCGTGGGATAAACATAAAGGAATCCTGTTCAGAAAGAATGTATCCTTGGGAGCTTAGCTGAGTTTAGGTGGGGATAGTGCTGGGCAGACTTATACGGTTTGTGCCAGAGCCAGTGGTGGGAGGCGGGGCTGGTGGTTGGGAGGCGGAGATAGTGCTGGGCAGACTTCTACGGTCTGTGCCAGAGCTGGTGGTGGGAGGCGGGACTGGTAGTTGGGAGGCGGGGATAGTGCTGGGCAGACTTGTACGGTCTGTGCCAGAGCTGGTGGTGGGAGGCGGGACTGGTAGTTGGGAGGCGGGGATAGTGCTGGCCAGACTTATACGGTCTGTGCCCTGAAGAGGACAGGTACAAATAAAAAGTAGCATAGTTTTAAGAATCTTAAGGTTAGATAAACCTTTTTATGATTTCTTTCCCCTGTATCTGCCTTCTATCTGCAGCATTTCTCCTCTGGCATTCCCCAGTGTGTTCTCTGTAATCCATCCCCTCTTCATATTTCCACCTTTGGTCATCCCTTCTTCCTTTTTTCCTTTTCAGTGCAAGCTCCAGTGACAGCTCTTATTTCTCTCCCAGCAGCTTCTTAGGCCTCTGTTCCCTAGAAGTGGCTGCTTTAACATCAGCTTGGGCTCCTCTCTCCACTATAGATCCAGTGGCAGTGACATCAGTGGTGGATCCAGTCTCCCTCTTACACCAGTGATTTCCTTATTCTTTCTGTGGTGCAGGCATGTAGTCACAACTGCAGCATACTGTACTTGCCTGCTGTTCCCTTACCTGCATGGAAAGCCTACAGCTACATTGCAGAAATTAAGGTGAAAATCAAAATAAATTGATTTTTACATTTGCTAAAACTTGTGAAATTTACAGGTAAAATTATGGTTTAAACAGAAGGCTGGAGTTTTGGGGCCCTTTTACTCAGCTGTATTAGATGCTAACGTGCAACTAACGTAGCAAACATGGCCTAACGCAGGACACACTAAAGCATTCTGTATTAGTCTTAACATCTGCACGAGCTAACCGTGCAGTAACTATTTTTTGAAAGTGTTGGGAAGGGGGCATTCCGGGGTGGAGAATGATGCGCTATTCAGCTAGCTCGCTGAAATTAGCATGTGCTAACTAATGCATACTTGACACAGGAGCCCTTACTGCTTCCAAAACAGAAGTAGGTAGGTGTTCCTGCCTTACCTTTTTTTTTTTTTAATGTTTCAATGGTTTTTATTAATGACAGAACAAAGGGTAATACAAAACCACTTCAACACAGCGAGTACAGTACAATGCTGCAACCCTTCTGGGTGCTGCTCATCACTTATACCCCACTGTTTGCGGTCATCAAGCTTTTAACATTTCCTCCCCCCCTTCCCCCAACACATCTACTTTATTTGGAACTTGCAATACACTTGATCAAACAGAGGTATTATACCTACACCCTAACCATAACAGTAAACATATTTTAGGTAATACACCTTTGAATCATGAACTCGTCCACTAGCTATTGTAGCTGTACCCCCCCCCCCCCCCCCCACTGCCTTACCTTTTTTAATGGCCGCTCACTAATGCTAATTAACGTGCGGTCGTTAATGAAACAGATTGAAAAATACCCTTTTTGACAGCTGCACTAGAAATGGGCTTCATGTGCGGCAAGCGAAACCCATTTCATAGCGCAGCTTAATAAAAGGACCGCTTTATGAAGCATAGAGTTATTCATCTGCTGAGCAGGGGTCATGACCTTGTCAAGTTTAAATATCGGTATGTCCACAGTCACTTTGTTTCATGTCATTAGGCTGCCCAAATGCAACAACCAACTGGTAGTCAAACAAGTTTCATTGCAGACCATGCAAGTTTGATTGTAGTGCTGCAAAACTTTATTGAACAAAACAAAAATCAAGCACAAATCTCCCACTCCTGCCTCTTCGGTGAGTAGAAGGAAATGTCTGTTCAAATAGCAGGTGGGGTACATAGGCAGCGTTGAGAAGAGCTGAGCTGTAGCTCACGCTACAATTTGTAAGGTGAGGAGGCAGTGTCCGAGTAGTCCAGTTGAAAATATTGACTATAATAGGGGCTAAGTATCCCCCAAATGTTTTATAGAATTTAGCAGAACACCCATCCAACCCCTGCCAGACTTGAGAGAGGCTATTGTCTCCTGTAATTGTGTGTTTGATCAAGGGCTCAATTTAGGAAGGCAGGCCGCTTCCAAGTATTGAGAGGTTCTATTGGGGTCAACTGTTACTTCTGATGTATATAACTGTTGGTAAAATTGAAGAAAACATTGATGCAATTTGGAAGGGTCCCTTACAATTACCCCTTGTGAGTCCTTTAATGTAGACACGTGCCTGTAATTTTTTAGCTTTGAGTTGTGCCAGAAATGTACTGGTGTTAATTCCGTTCCTCATTCTATTAGTGAGTTGCATCTCATGATGCTCAGTGTGCAGTGGCAGACAAAAAAGCAAACAGGATGCTAGGAATTATTAGGAATAGGATGGTAAATAAGACCAAAATTATTATAATGCCTCAGTATCGCTCCATGGTGTGACCTCACCTTGAGTATTACGTTCAATTCTGGTCACCGTATCTCAAAAAAAACATAGCAGAATTAAAAAAGGTTCAAAGAAGAGCGACCAAAACGATAAAGGGGATGGAAGTCCTCTCATGAGGAAAGGCTAAAGAGGTTAGGGCTCTTCAGCTGGAAAAAGAGATTGCTAAGGGGGGTAGGATATGATTGAGGTCTACAAAATCCTGAGTGGTGTAGAACCGGTAAACGTAAATTGATTTTTCACTTTTTCAAAAAGTACAAAGACCAGGGGACACTCAATGAAATTACATGGAAATACTTTTAAAACAAATAGAAGGAAACATTTTTTTCACTCACAGAATAGTTAAGCTCTGGAACTCGTTGATAATGATGGTTAGTGTATCTGGGTTTTAAAAAGTTTGGACAAGTTTCTGGAAGAAAAGTCCATAGACTGCTATTGAGATAGATGTGGGGGAAGCCACTGCTTGCCATGGGATTGATAGCATGGAATGTTGCTAATATTAGGGTTTCTGCCAGGTACTTGTGACCTGGATTGGCCACTGTATAAAATAGTTTGTCTCTTGACTATTGAACTGCAGGCATTAATGACTTTTCAAAGCAGATGTAGTCTATTCTCGAATGTGAGTCATGGGAGTTGGAATAGAATGTAAATTGAGTTTTATAAGGAGATGCAGGAATCGCCAGATATCCTCCAGTCCTAAATGGGTCAGAAAGGATTTTAATGCAATCCTGTCCTGTCTGATATCTAGCCTTAGAATTGTTGTCCAGTGGAGGGAATAAAGTGACATTAAAATGCTCTCCTATAATCCATTGCCTCATCTTCATCTGCAGTAACTGCTGTTCTGTGTCAATATAAAACACAGACACAATATTAAATAAAGGACCGGATATTTCAACATGTAGTACAATATACCTCTCAAATGAATCAGAGACTTGGTAAATTATTGTGACTTGAACTCTCCCTGATATCATCATACCCACCACTCCAGCTACTTTTTTTGAGATATGAGAAGCAAACCTGCAAACTGGAAATGCCTTGGAGGTAAATAGTTTCTCATCTTGCTTTTGAAAACGAATGTCTTGAATTAAGCAGATGGTGGCTTCTAATCTGGAATCTTCACAGATTAAACTTCTTCTCTTAAAGGGAGAGTTCAAACCTTTAGTGTTAATGGTAACATTCTTTTATATTGAATTACTCACTATGAGTATCAGGATAAACACTTTTACTATAGGTCACACAGTCATAGACACTGTATAGACAGCAGAACCTAATGGTCTTATCCTCGCTATCCCCCTCCCCCTCAGAAATCCAAACTCCTCCCCCTTTCCTCCCAACAACCCTTGACCAACCTGACTTCCATGCCTCACTGCAAAGGAATCAGGAAAATGGAGGAATGACCTCATGACCCAGCGAAATCCCATGTCATCAGAAGCACGTGGAGAGGCCTGGAGGTCGTATAATAGTATTCAGTGCTTAAAAGTTCCCATAAACATCCAAAAATAGGAACTTGTACCAAAGGTCCACTTGCTAGAGTAACTTGAAATAAAACAAAACTACGTGAAAACATAATACCATCCTAGACATGTGGAGCAGTACAGAGCATCAGTGCTTATTAGAACACCTTACTATTCCATGGAGAAAAACTGGTGAATCTACTAAGTGAAGTTGTCACTTGCCATTTATTAAATATAGAGGCATATTTTCAAAGCACTTAGCCTTCCAAAGTTCCACAGAAACCTATGGAACTTTGGAAGGCTAAGTACTTTGAAAATATGCCTCTTAGTCACTTAAGAACATATTGGTCCTTGCCAGGTGTTCTCTGGTATGATCAGAGTCTGCCCTTTTCCGAAGGAACAGGTTGCCATTTAGATGTAGCAGCAGGCTTAATTAACACATCCGAGGTCGGTTCTTCCGCTTCCACCACTCCAAGGAGCATAGCGCTTGTACAGCTGCCTCTCTTGTTGTCACCCAAAACGTTTTTCTATGAACAGAGAACTGTAATCTGAAAGGGAAGGACTGATGTTCTCTGCTTTTAGTTTCCCTGATTATATCCCTTAATTCGTGACTCCGCACCATGATTGGGAAGACATCTGCAAAGATAGCAATATCATGTTTCCCAGGACAGTGAATCTTGTTTTCACGCTGCTGCCAGGACCGTCTCTTTTCATGCTGAAATTATGGTAGCAGACAACAATGTCCTTTGGAGGGTTGTTGTGGGTATTTTCTAACTATCTGTACACCCTATCAACTTTAATATCCTGAGGTGGTAATTCAGCACCAGTTTGGGTCAGAAGATGCGCTGATAATTTTTCAGTTTTGGTAGTCAGGATCATCTGGGATACCCCTTATTCATAGGTTGCTTCTCCTGTTCCTGTTCTCCAGTTCCTCGGTTTTATCGAGCAACTCTTAGTTATTGAGCATATGTAGTTGCTGTTTCTCCAGTGTTGTGATTTGCTCTACCTCCTGCTCCTCTCCCCATTGCTCCACTTCTTCTGGTCTGTGTCCGAGTTCTGCGGCGTCTGATCTTAAGTCCGTTCCCAAGGATGCTAAGTTGGCCCTTGATGCAGCTATTTTAGCTTTAATTTCCTTCAACAACTCCTTGATTTCTTCCATATGTGGTGAGACTTCGTCCTTATTAATCATGCTTTGCGCAGGGCCTGATGCCACCTGGGATGCCGCCATGTTGTCTGCCTTGCGTCTGACTACTCCCCTTGTAGGTATAATCTTGCAAATCCCTGTTTCTTCTTGCTCATGATTTGTGTAGTTCTTTATTTGGGAAGCAGATTCTGATGTTTTAGATTCCAAAACGGAGGCTAGAGCAGCTGATGTTGAGGGATCTTGCTGGACAACGAGGAGCCACGGGCTTAAGCAGCTGTTTGGCCCAGTAGCGTCACTTCTGTCCATGTTTAATTTTTTTGTTAAATGAAACAAATGGCCACTTTTTTCATGCAAGACTTATACAGGTCCTTGAAATATGTATAAGACTCCTCAATGAACCAGAGTACTGTGATGCTGGAGTCCAGTGGCTCATATAATCATGTATGTGAAAAGGCTATGCTACATTTTATGTCCACAGCATGTGTGGCTGTCAAAGACTAACAGTTGCATGTTGCATCTTTTTTATTTGCTTGCTGCCTGTATTTGCCATTCCTTCTTCGGTTGTGTTGTGCCTACCTCTGTTATATGTTGTTCCTTCCCTTTAGAACCCCTGATTTTCTTGCAAAAGAAAGCTGTCAGGTTTATAGCATAGCTTAAAACCGGCATAACCAACTAACCAACCTCGCTTTGCACTTCTCTTAACAAACATGACTCGTGAATGACCTGTGACCCTTGTTCCTGCCCTGGGGATTTTCAAGTTCATGAATGTGTCCATTGAGGTTTCTGTTGGTGTAAGTATTTATAAAATGGTTTAGTGCATGAAATAATCTGCTAATATGGTTTCTGTGTTTCTCTTTCTTATAACTTTTTCTCACCTCTGGGGAAAACTCAAGGAGCTGGTAAGCATTCTGGTGCTATTCTGTCAGCTTGTGTTTGTAGCAGTTGGATGTTGTCAAACGTTTTGTCTTTACCAAATGTGTGTGTGCTTGTTTTAAAAATGCGTGCATCTATCTTATATAAACCTGGGAATTGAATATAGTACTTTAGTATGGATTTGGGGTAAAGTTTATCAAACTAGAAGATCCTGTATGGGCTATTTGCTTTCACCACAAACCCTACAAAGTAGAAATTTTTAAACTGTTCCACTAAATTTGGAAAATAGCTGTCAGGTCTTCATTTCTACTATACTTTTGTTGCAGAAATACATTTTTAAATGTTTCTTTTAATGGTTCCTCTAAGATTCTGTATTCAGACTTACTATCTTATTAGGCAAAATAAAACAGCCAGCGCCATATGGTAGCCACCTAAATGTTCGCTGGCATAACTTTGAGCACATGGAAAACAATATTCATCAAATGTGGATGATTCCCTTTAAATCTCAAGGCATAAAAAGGATGGGAAGAACAGAATGTTCTATTCCGATGCTATGAAGGGGGGAAGGATCATATCAAAGAAATGCTGGGCATGTCACTTGTAAGTTGTGTGCTAGTTGTTGCAGAGAAAGAAAGGTAAAGATAAAAAGTTCTCTCTTGTGATTACTAATCTTTGTATTTTTTCCTGTAATTTTAAAGATTTGCAAGTGCTACTGTTCCAGTCTGATTTTCTGGAACTCATCCATGTTCTGATTGCATGATTCATTAGTAAGCGTGTACATCTAAATAATTTCATTGGGTAATTTAATCCATTTAACATCTGCTTCGGTCACAGCATATTTTTATGTTTTAATGGGAGCGTCTGTGGATGAATCGGGGGAGACTTTGTCCTTGCAGTGGAAGTACTGTGTACATTTTTCAGACTGAGATAATCATAGGGTGGCGTTATGCAGCAGATCTGGGGTTCGTTGTATGGATGCTGGTTCTACAGTTTGTCTTGTAGCATCCTCATTGTGACTACAAGTTGTCCCCGAGTCAAATTCAGAAAACCATTTACATGCCTTCAGCTTAGCTATGTTTAATAAAATGAAATCTGAAATGTCTCTCTCTCACGAAAAGAGCCACACAGTGTATGGAGGAGATGGGTCCCTGTTTGGCTATCTCAGTGCTTGGAAATGCTGGGTAAGTGGGGGTTAGATAGTGGGATAGGGGCAAGGCAAGGGACAAGGTTTTCAGAGGTCATTGATATGGCAGATGATTAGTTAGTGTCTATATTTCTGTGAAGCTGACAATCCTGCCTTTGCTTTCCCGCCATTTCCTAATATCTTCTCCCTCCATAGACCCCCCTTACCTCCCCCCCCCCTCCCCCCCAAAAAAAAGGCCCTTGGAAAGAGCACTTGGCTGTCCAGTGTCAGGGCCAGTTTGGGGCTGGAGGTAGCACAGGGCGTAATTGCGGCCTTCAGTGCTCCTTTTTTGGCTTGATGTAATAGCAGATGAAGTGGAGGCATATGATGACATGAGGCAGCAGTACTGGCTTTTAAGGGGGTGGAAGAGTATTGGGCAGTTGCACTGGGTCCTCGTGATTTGGGGATTTCAAGCATGCCCAAACTTGAAGGCTTTAGGACCCCTCCTCAATTTCTGCTTGACACACCACTATGTCTAACACAAGTCCTGCAAGGTAGGGCAGTACACAGAGGGTGAAAGGGGAATAGCCTGTGCCTTCATGCAACTATGTCCAGATAGTACTTGTTGAACATGTACTTGTTGCTTGCCTGCCATTCTTGTGCCTCCTCTTCTTGGTCCCCTTACTCTCACCACCAAAGTAATATCTGTGCACTTGAGCACTTCTAGGCACTCAACAGTCCCACTGCTTTTGCTGCTCCAACTCCTTCTTTCAAGGCACTTGAGTCAGCTTCAGGAGGTCAGACAACAATATCCCACATGAGGTCTAGCAGGGGAAATAACCAACATGCAGCCCATCTAGGTCATGCTAGTGGGTGAGAAATCTACACAGGTGGGAGAACAAGGCCTGTGACGCCTTTGGCTCCTGCAGGTCACTTCAAGTGGTACATGGTGGCCAGGTTTAGCTCCAGTGAGTCCACAAACCACACCTACTTTTTGTTGTTGCAGAAGTGCTCTGACAAGCCGCCTGTCACTCAGCCGCAAGAGTCTCTTCCACACGTGCACACCCCCCACCTTATCCTCACTCCTATTTGTACATATAATAAAGTATTTAAACATTTTAGTAATCAAATATGTTTGCAGGCAGTTTGTAGAGAGATTGGTTTAAAATCTTTTTTCTACATTCACGATAGGCAGTTTCCCTACACCTCTAAGCATATTTGTTTATCACAAAATGAAGGATGCAGCTCAATTAAGAATTTTAATCACGCGATCAAAACGTTTGAGTACACGATTACTCGTGAGATTAAAAGCCTGGGAAGCAGGGAAAACAGTGATGTGAGAGGGCAGGAGGAAAGAGGGATGCAGTTACTGTGACTACACCTCTCTTCTCTCCTGCTCTCACCCCCACCTCCCCAGACTCAGATCAGGCATGCAGGCAGGTAGTACAGAATCTTGGGGGGGGAGGGGGACGAGATTGCTGGACCTAGTGGGAAGGGGAAGGAGGAGGGGGCTGAGCTTGCCAAATCTCGTGGGTGGGAGGAGGAGGGGCCAAGATTCCTGGACCTCGTGAGGGGGGGACCCTGAGGGATTGTTGGACCCACAGGTCAGTACTTACCAATGGCAGGGGGGCACAGGCAGGCGGCGGCAGAGCAAGGTTTCTTGCATGGAGCATGAGCTGATACTCCGCAAGTTCCCCAATAGCAGCACTTCTTATTGGCTCCCTGGGCAAAGAGCCAGTAGGAGAAACAGGACTTAAATGGAAGGAGGTGGCTTTGTGGAAGGTAAGGCAACTATTTTATTAACTACGATTTAATATTTTTATTTGCATTAATAAATACCTTGTTAGTTGTGATTAACATACAGCCTTAATATTTACCAACATGTGGTAAATATTCAGCTGGCAGCAGTGAGCATTTTGCCGACCCCCGCCAGCGTTATCCCTTGATATTCAATACTGGGCCATGTCCGGGCTTTGATATTGAATATCTGGTTTATGTGGTGCTGGCTAGCGATATTCAGAACTGAACCAGCTATGGTTTGCCACATAAAGATAAGACTGTGTTTTATACAGTTACCCTGGCCGGTTAAGTGCTAAATATTGGCACTTAACTGGCCAAGTGCTGACCGCCCCTGGAACACCTGCAAAAAGCTGTTTTCCACATAGGTGCTAACTGCTAATTTTAGCAGCAATAATTAGTTAAGTGCTGCTGAAATTAGCGGATAGCCCCGAACAAGCGGTTTAACCAGTCAGCGGCCATTTCTGGCCAGTTAAACCATTTTGAATATTGACCAGCATATCTTTTTCATTTTTTCTTTGATGTCCTTTTATATCTCTCTTCTTTTTTTGTCTTCCAACAACATTTCTACCCTTTCTCCTGCCTCTCTTCTTCCAGTTTGAAAGTGGAACAGTTTTTCCTCTTCTCTCTCCATCTGATATTGGTTGGTTCTCCTCTTCTCCATCTACCTGATTGTCTCTCCTCTTACTGTTCCGTCTGCTTATTTCTGTGCTCACACCTGCCTCTTCTGCCATTTCTTTTCTTCTCTGCATACCTCTGCATTCCCACACCTTCTGCATTCTTCTCATTCCTCTTGAGATGCTTACTTTCTCCCTTAGCTCCTGGGTATTAGTGCATCTTCTGTCCTTCTCTATTCTGTATATAGATACTTTCCTCACCCTTCCACCTTTCTCCTATGAATAGCTCTTGCTGCTCCTTCTAACCCCCACCCCCTCATGTAAGGTGCCTCTGTACCCTCCAATCTAACTTCATGTACTCTTTTACTCCCTCAGTTCAGTTTACTTTCTTCCTCCCTATTCTTTTTGCTGTCACCTTCCTTTACAAGAGTACACCTCATTATTTGTTTTTCACAGCCCTCTCCCTGTGGACTTCATTGCTCCCTCTACCTAGTTCTTTTCTGTGAGCCTCATCCCCTCTGCCATGGGCTTGCCCCTCCCATATACTTCACAACTTCTTTGCTCTGCAGAGCTACCCCTACAGCAGATGGATTTCACAAAGCCAGATCGGGGCAAGAGCACAGTACACTTACATTTAGGCCCTCATGATCAAAAGCCCCGCGCTGTTCTATACAGCGCCCTAAAAATAGCACTGGGACAGCGCAGGGCTTTTCTGCATCGATGATCGCTCCCTTACATGCTATGTAGCCCTGCCCAACGCTACCCAGGATGCAATGGGCGGTGCTGGGCGTTGCCATTTTGCATCGGCGTGGACTGGAAGAGGAGGGAGGCAGGCATGCTGCGTCCCTCTTCCAACGAAAGGTAGGGGGGCCTGGAGGGGGGCCAAGAGGGGGTGTTGTCACCACGGACCACCAGGTATTCGAAGTAGAATGCTGAGGGGGAGGAGTTGGGGTGGGCTGGAGGTCCACGGGACCTCCAGCTCCCAACCCCCCAGTCGATGGATGGAAGGGTGGGAGAACCTTTGGCCGGAGGCGGCCACTCAACAACGGTTTCTGGGGGTTTGGGGGACTGGAGACCCACCGGACCTCCAGCCCCCCCCCCCCCCTGGGTGGGAGGGTGGGAGAGCCTTTGGCCGGAGGCGGCCACTTCTCGATTTCTGGGGGTTTGGAGGGGGGGGGGCTTGAGACCCACCGGATCTCCAGCCCTCCCTGAACATGGAGGGGGTGGGATCATCAGGGGGGGGGCAGGAGGTCCACCGGACCTCCAGCCCCCTGATCGCGTTTGCTTTGGGGGGGGAACGGGGGCCTGCCAGCATGCAACTGCATGCTGGACAGGGCTCACCATTCCTCCCCAATGATCCGCAAAATCTAATGCCAGCTCGGAGCTGCCGTTGATTTTGCCGCGGCCAGCAACCCAATCTTTGGCGTGCTGGACGCTGATCATTGGGGATGAATGCGTTAAGCGTTGATTAGCATGCATTTGCAAGCTAATTGCGCTAGAAGCCCTGTTTAGCATGCATTTGCATGCTACTTGAGCTAAGAGCCCTGGAGTGCGTTGTTTCAGGCGCTCGAGGGCTCTGATCATGGGTCGGCAGCAAACTCCGGCGCTAGTATGGCGTTAACAGCCTCTAGCGCCGGAGTTTGCTTTTTAATCATGAGGGCCTAATTGAGGAGTGATCTGGGACTTGAACTGTGAAGCAGGCTCAGGGCATGCAGCCTGTGTGCCCATTGCTAATGGTGCACCTGGCATAAACTAATGATTGAAGAGTTAGGTGCCAGACAGAATTGTTGACAGCTGGGGAAAATAACCTAAAAGTAACATACTGAACAAAAATGCATATATATTTTTTTGTTTTTGTTGGGGAAGGCAGACTTTTTTTGTCTTTCCATTTTTTTTCTTTTCTTCCATCAGCCTCCACTAACCACATCTCTAATTATGGCAGCCCAGTAGGCCACTTAATATTTTCTTCCCTGCATTGGAGCATATCAGCACACACGGTTCCACTGACTCAGTATAGGCTGCACTGCCATCTCCTCCTTTGGTGGTCACAAGTAGTGTGTCTTCCTCAGTATGCCTATAGAACAGTGTTATATGTTTCTCAAAACAGCCCAGCTACGTCTCTGAGCCTTTGGTCACAGCTATTAAGGTTCTTCATTTTTATACCACCCTCCTCCGCCCTGTATAACTTAAACTGTCAGCCCTTAGTAGGGGCCACAGACCCCCATATCCCTCAGGAGCCTAAGATGCATGTCTCCAGGAGTCCACTTGCAAACATGGGATGGCAGAGTTTTTGTTTTTATCCTGTGAGGCTGTTAAGGAGAAATCGCTATAAAATACAGCATCCTCAGCCCATCTGAGAAGCAGAAGCTGAACTTTGTAATTTCCATAAGAAGTCTCTTCTTTAGGACTTTATTCCATTATGAAGACATTTTGTGATAGCTGCATCTGCAGTGTGTAGAGATTTATAAGGGTAGAAAAATCTTTGTGCTGATTCAGACACAGAGTATTATCTTAAGGAAGTATGCATGTCTCTGAAAGATGTTTGTCCTAGCTAGAAACTTTTCTCGGCAACATGTAGCCTTTATAATGTGTATGCTTCAAAGAGCACGCAGAAGGACATTTAATTGAAGGTGTGGTGAGGAAAGACGCTTTAGCATGTCAAATTGCCTCCTTGGAAGGAAGTTCATATTTTAAATCAGAGCTTCCCAAACTCTGGGTTGGGACCCCTTTTGGGATCACGACCTGGTGGGCTTTCCATATTTACTTCATTATTCTACACCTTTGGGAGGTTACACAATTTTATTTGGCTGCTATCATGGGGTCATAGCCACAAAAAGATTGACGAGCATTGTTTTAAAATAGTGTGCCACTAATCATTTACAACACAGGCCAACTTTCAACCAAACCACTCCACCAAATTTTTCCTCTTTGAAAGTGATCCACATCATTGAAAATCCTCTTTGCTCAATCAGATTCTTTTTGTGCATAGACAGTTTTGCTTTAAAATTACTTATACCATTGGGAAGCTGGGAGCCTAGGATTATCCTGTGTGTTCCTTGCTTTGTCCTATGCAGCTTCCACACGATCCCATTTGTCATATGATGAGTCTTATCCCTAAAGGATGCTGTGTGTTCATTTTAAAATGTAATACCCTTCAGTCACGTTAACCAATCAACAGCAAAATTCCATGTCAGCACCTTGCTGGAACAAGACAACTGCATAATCACTCCTCCTTTTAGTTAGAGCACTTTTTGGTCGAACAGAAATTTGCAGGCTCTTGATGCAGAAATGTCCTACACACAGTTTCCGGGTTGCAGTGAGATCAGTGCTTTTCTCCTAATTGAATCTCCACAGTGCAGTGGTAACTCACGCTGCAGGGCTGGTGCAATGAACAAAGTCACTGAAGATTCTTTTTGGCCCACCCTGAATAGGAAAGCCTTTTGACCAAGATGTGGCAGAGTGGTGGAGAAAGAGAATGGTTCAGTTAGAATTATACTGATTTTTAGTTGCCCATCATTATTGCTACATTGCTTTGTGCTTGTCGAAGTGTGTGACTTATATCAACCTCCTTGGTTGCAAATTAGTAAACAGTGTGAGAGATGACATTAGTTCACTTGGATGATCATTTTTTTTGCCAGCAACACAAGACATTCCCTTTTACGTTAAGCCAATCAAGAGAACTCTTAGATTTCATTACTGCAATATCACTAACATGCATCCAGACTGAACCTTTAGATGTTTCTGCATTGGAACACTTTGTTGAAAGTGTATATGTGATGCATTCTACCATTTAATAATAACATACCTTAAATGTAAGATGAAACTTTTTATATAGCTCAGTTGTACCTTATGAACACTGCATCTTCAGTGGTACCAGACAATTTACATTTCCTTATTGTCCCACCAGCCTAGTTGAGACACTTGGGTTATGCCCTCATACCACCAGGTGGAGGCTGAGAACTAACTGTGATGTCATGCAGCAAGGCCCCTGTGCAGCCCCTTCACACTCGGTATTTCTCAGTCTCTAGCAGGTCTGATCCATGTATAGTCCTATACAATAGCAGAATAAATTATGGGGAAAAGGAGTTAATCCAGGTCAGATGCTGCAGCAGAATTAAACTGACAGCCCTCCTCAGCACCTCCCAGGGAAAGCAGCATTGCTGGGTCAACAGGCAAAATGGCAGCGTTTCCCATAAAAAAAGCCTCTGACACGATCTCCTGCACCTCATATGGGATCTTCGGCCAATGGGAAGGTTCAGCTCAGCAGCCTGCATCTCCTCCCCCCCCCCCCCCCCCCCCCCACCACCACCACAGGCGCTTCCTCTAAACTTGACTCACATGACCGGCAATGACCCAAAACCAACAGGGTGTCCTGCGCACTCCACAGGCTAAGCAGTGCTTCCTGAGCTGTGACTGCAAGGCCATGAGGTAGCCGCATTGGATCAGCGGCTGGAGAGAATGGGGCAGGGACCTGGGACTTCCCAGATGTAGCACCTCTAGACGGACACGGAGAAATAAGGTGCCTAGAAGACCTGCCCCTCCCCCCCCTTTTTTTTCTCTCTCTTCATTTTTTGCTGCTGTCCATGCCCAGGCTAAACCAATTTTCTCTGATAACAAAACAAAAAAACAAACTTGAGAGCCCCAGTTAAATCCCTATGCTATCAGACCTCCAAGTTGTGTAATAAGGATCATACCTTCCACTTGCTGGAGACTAAGAAATACTGAGTGTTGGGGATGCACAGGGACCTTATTGCATGATATCACAGTTAGTTCTCAGTCTCCACATGGTGGTAGGAGGTCATAACCCAAGCATCTTGAACCAGTCTGGAGGGCTCAAGGAAAGAAAAGTAGCAGATAAATCTGATTTAACCTTTCTCTAAATGACTTTACATTTGATTTGCATGAAGTCTCACATTCCTTGTGTCATGTTGGAATGCATTGATAGTGTGAATTGTGCAGTGATGTGTCATATGTGTACAGAACATTCTGGAGGGCTCAAGGAAAGAAAAGTAGCAGATAAGTCTGATTTAACCTTTCTCTAAATGACTTTACATTTGATTTGCATGAAGTCTCACATTCCTTGTGTCATGTTGGAATACATTGATAGTGTGAATTGTGCAGTGATTTGTCATGTGTACATAACACTCTTGTTAGCTCATCCTTTTAAGAATGTTCTCTTTCTGCCCTGATGGTTTCAGAAATAGTGAGGTGATGTCTTGCACCACTGCATTTTCCTTGTTAGTCTGTGTATAACCAAAGATGGGTATTTCAGAAACCAGGTTGTAGCCAGGGCAGTAGATGATACGACTGCCCCTTTAGTGTGCTATTCTTTGCCTGACCTTGGAGTTACCAGAAGAGATGTGCTTAGCTCACACATACATCTTCTTCCCTCCCCCAGTCCAGGAGTTGAGGACTAGTTCAGTAATTCCTTTCTGGCCCTTTGCTAGTTTAAGGATTGGGAGCTTTGACTAGAATCAAACCTAACATATTACCCATCAGGGTGGGTCACAGTAGTTCAGTGTTTTATTAAAGTCACATCACTATTATTCCCAAGGAGTATGATCCAGATTGAAATACTACATTACACTTGGTACCCTGCGAATCTGTTTATCCAATGTGTTAGTTAATTGCACAGAAAAGAAATCTTGTGCCTCGTGATATTTTTGTCTTGGCCAAACCATTAAGAGTTTCTCCTCCTTTTATAAGCTTTGAGGCGGCCGTTGTTGCAGTTTCCCTATGGCCATAAGGACTCAGTAGTAATTCCTGTTACACATAAGCAATATCATATGTCTGAACACCCAAGGGTTCTTTATCAGGATGAGCTTGCAGGAGGATTTGGATCTCCAGAGATGATGGGTCTATACTGCTGTCATTTTTGTAGGAAGAGCTTACCAGTACCAGTGTGGAACACATTATTGTGAATCCCAATGCAGCCTATGACAAATTCAAGGACAAGCGAGTGGGCACAAAGGGCCTCGGTGAGTATCAGTTTGTAGATTGAAGAAAGGCAAGTTGACCATAGCTGGATTTTGCCAGACACAGCAACTTAGTCTCTGTACTATAGTACTTTTACATTATCCCTTCATATCCACAAATTTATTACATTGTCTCTTGTAATGTATTGAAACAGAGCTGCCAAGTTACCTAGTTCCAGGAGGGAGAGTATAGGCCAGTCCTTCATTTCTGACAATCAAATCATGTTGCATTATGGGATCAGTGGATAGAATCCGAGACTATATATAGCACAAATCATTGGGATAAAAGTTAAAAAGCAGGATTGGCCAAGAAATCTCCCTCCTGGAACCTGGGTAACTTGACAGTTCCATTGAAAAAATTTGGTTGTGCAGCAATAGAGAGAGACTCACTGGAGCCTTGTTTATTAACTTTTCATCCTTGTTTTAGCCCAAGGTGAGTTACAACTTCATAAAGGGACCCTTTTACAAAGGCGTGTTAGGCTTTATGTGTATGCAACGCTTATCAATATGAGAATACTGCCAGGCTACCGCATGACAATGGTGGTAATTTCAGATTTGCCGTACGCTTGTGGCACTGGGAAATATTTATTTCCTCCTGTGCACGCCGTTTCCTGTGGTAATCAGCAGTTGGCACATGCCAATTGGTCACTACACGTGTAGCGCGTAAGCCCTTACTGCTAGATCAATGGGTGGCGTTAAGGGCTCAGGCCGGTTTTAGGCACGCGCTGGTTTCAGTTTTACCGCATGCCCTTTTCCCATCCCATTAAATAAAAAAAAAGCCCTTTTTTGGAGACACGGTAAAAACTGGCCCAGCACATGCCAAAAACACGCGCCCACACGACTGCAGACCACTTTTTAGCACGGCTTAGTAAAAGGACCCCAAAATGAAGATAACACAAATAGCATAATACAAATCTAACATGTAAAATAATATATGCAATGCTAAAGTTAAAAGTAATTGCAAAATAACTAAAAGTCAATCAAATCTTTGTTATCCAAACTTAATCTGGTCAGTAATAAAAACCAGGTCTCAAGCCTCCATCTGAATACTAACAGATCTTCACTAAGTGCAGTTTCCAGAAACAACGCTCAGCTGAGGAAAAGGCCCTCTTTGGTGATAATTCTTATATCATGGGTCCTCAAATTAGCAACTAGGTCAATGGGAAAGATAGCATCCCATGTGGTGTCATGACACTGCTGACCAGTATGCCAAAGAAATCATATCCCTGTTGGTCAGTCTTTCTCTCTCCCTCTACTGCCCTTCTTCCTCTGTTAATCCGCCACACCTTCTGGTCCCATTGAACCAACTTTTTTCCCACCTTCGCTTCGGCAGCTGTTCCTCAGTTGCAATTTTCCACAGATGGTGGTTTTATCCTTGGCCTGTGCAGAAGCCATTGCTCCTGTGTTGCTGTATGTCGTCATGATTCCCTGAGCTGGCCCTGGAAGGGAGAAGGGAGAGTCTCACTAGGAGAAAGCTACGACAGCACAAAAGATAAAATAGAGTGTTGTCCTGCTGTTGCAGTTGAACCTTGGGCTTTCTTCTCCCATTGGGCCTTCCCTTCCCAATAAAAAAGAAAAAGAGATGGAGGCAGACTAGTGGAATGTGGGTACTGCTAATGGCTCACAGGCCTTCCATTAATGGTCATTGTGCTAGATTTTGCTGTCATGTGATGACTAGGACTCTGTGAATATTACATCCACAGCTGGGCTGGGAGAGGAGCTCAGGTCCTCTGCACAGTAGTACACAGCATTACCACTGAATTTTCAGGCTGGTTCCTGTAGTGAACCACAAGAATTAGCAGATCCAGGATCCAAGGATGAATAAAAATAGACTTTATTGAATTGAAGCATCAAATACCCATCTGTGGAGGAGTGAATGTCCTCCACAGATAGCGTAACGTTACAAACAGAATAGTTGCTGCATTTGAAAGGTTCAAAAGGCAAAAGCCAGAAAAATGTAGGTGCAGAGGTCTTAGCAAAGCAGAAGATATGAAGAAATCGCAGAGATTCCTTCTCATATGCAGTAATAAGTTCCTTTCTCGAGAATCATTAAAACAGTGTTCTTTAACTCTTGATTTCGTTTGATAAATGTGAAAACCCCAAGACAAAAACAAATCTTGTAACAGATCTCTCTTTACTAACCTAGCTCTGTTCACACACTTTTCAGAATGGCCCTTATCAACAGATCTCTTCCTCATAATATTTGACTGATGTTCAAATTCTTCATATTCTGTAAAAACTGGCTAATGGGACAAATTATCTTTAAGGGATCAGCTATGACAATTATCTTAATGAAGCAATTTATGGATATCAGTAGGTTTTCTAAACAAACTTGAATCAAATTGACTACCAGCTAGTGTTGCCAAGTGGCCGGTTCTCAGCTGGCCTTCCTGTTATTTCAACAGCCAGGTTGGCTGCCGGCACATCCTCAAAACCGACAAATAGAAAATACATTTTTTTTGTTCATGGCCCTAGAACTGCTAGCATCTCTCCATTCATTCCCCGGGTCCAATGGGTGTCACTCCCGCTGCCTCCCCCTCACTTCCCCAGGTCCATCCAGCATGTTTGCCTCTTCCTCTCTTCCCCCCCACCGGGCTGAAACAATGCCTTATGTTCAGCAGCTGCAGCGATTCAAGCAGGCAGCATCGGACTGGCTCTGGGGCTTTCCTTTCCCTCAGCTGCGTCCTATCTCTTATAATGCAACTTCTGTTGCCATGCAGGCAGGACACAGCTGAGGGAAGAGAAGGGGAAGGGAAATGGGACTTGATATACCACCTTTCTGAGGTTTTTGCAACTACATTCAAAACGGTTTACATATATTTGGGTACTTATTTTGTACCAGGAGCAATGGAGGGTTAAGTGACTTGCCCAGAGTCACAAGGAGCTGCAGTGGGAATCGAACTCAGTTCCCCAGGATGAAAATCCACTGCACTAACCACTAGGCTACTCCTCCAGAAGGCTCTGGAGTCTTCATATGCCATCTGCTTGAATCGCTGTAACTGCTGAATGTGAGGCATTGTTTCAGCACCGGGAAGGAGGAGAGACAGAGACACTGGATGGACCTGGGGAAGTGAGAGAGAAGGAGGAAGAGGCAGTAGAAGAAATGTTGGATGGAGAGAGAAGCCTTAAGAAACTTGTGTGTGAGGGAAAAGGAAAGATGTTAGATCTACTGGGGTGTGGGGAAGAGGTAGAGATGCTGGATGGACCCAGGGAAATGATGGAGGCAGCAGGAGAGATGGATGGACCTAGAAGAGAGGGGCTTAAGAAACTTCGTGTGTAGGGGGAAGGAGGGGTGGAGAGAGAGAAAAATGTTGGAAAGTGTGAAACAGTAGGTGGAGCAAGGGGGAGCATGGGTGGGACAATGGGAAGGGCATGAAGCAGGGCAGGTGTCTAGTTTTTCTCTGTTAAAAAGTTGGCAAACCCTACTACCAACATTTTGATAAACTGAAATCTTCTGGTCTCTTATATCCAGCAAGTTATGGAACTCATGAAGTTGGTCTACATTTCCCCTCCAGATAAAAAATATTGTCTGTGCCTATATATTATTTGTTACATTTGTATCTCACATTTTCCCACATATTTGCAGGCTGAATGTGGCTTACATAATACCGTGAAGGCATTCACCAAATCCGGTACGGGATAGGTACAAAATGTATTGGGATAGGGAAGATAAGATTCAATCAAGTTGGGTTGAGGTAAAAGTGTTCATTAATGTCCAATACGATCTTTAATAGTGAAGTGTTGCAGGGTTGAGTCATTTAAGTTGGGTCATTCAGATATGCCCTTCCGAATAGGTGAGTCTTTAATGACTTTCTGAATTTTAGGTAATCATAAGTTGTTTTCAAAACTTGTGGCAATGTGTTTTGTTCTAAAAAAAAATCTCAAAATGAATCATGTATACGTTTGCAGTGTCTGGGAAGAACCACAAGCTGAAAGAGGCTTTAAACATGCTGTGAAAAGATAGTTGTTAGTTTTAAGTGTAGAAGCGGGCTGACAGGAATCATTGCATTAAGGGCCTTGCCTGTGGGAAACACTAGCAGTCGCATTGTATGACACAGATGACATAGGCCTTTGAAAACCTATGAAAATCTCCAATCTATTTAGAAGTGCTTATTTTTATTAGCCTTTTGTTACGTTCTATCTATTTCTTCTGAGTTTGTACTTTATATTTTTGTTTTATTATAAACTAGTAAAAAAGGCCCGTTTCTGCCTCTGATGAAATGGGCGCTAGCAGGCACGGGAGTCCCTTCCCCTCCCCTTACGCTAGTCTCCCTGGTGGGCTAGAGGTACCTGTTCGGTCGGGGCAGGAAAGAAAGAGCCCCTCTTTCCTGCCTGTAGCGGTGCTGCTAGCTGCCTTGCTGCATCGTGTGGGATTCCAGCTCTCGGCGTTTCAAAATGGCCGCCGAGAGTTGAAGTCTCGCGAGGCAGCTTCAACTCTCGGCGGCCATTTTGAATCGCCGAGAGCCGGACTCAGACACGATGCAGCCGGGCAGCTAGCAGCAGCGCTCCGGGCAGGAAAGCGGGGGTTCCTTCGTTCCTGCCCGAGCGAACAGGTACCGCTAGATCACCAGGGATAGTGGCATGAGGGGAGGTGAGAAGGGGAGGGAAGGTGATGAGGGGAAGAGTGTGCTACCGGGGGCGGGGCGGTACCTTGAAAGGGGCGGGGCGACGGGCCGGGGTGATGGGCACATCGGCGGCGGCTGGGATTTCTTGGAAGGGGAGGAGTAGGGAAACATGCGGAGCGTGTTTCCCTACTGCTCCCCGTGCGTTCATTTGCCTTGTTTTCTTGTTCCGCCCTCGACGTCATCACGTGTGACGCGAGGGCGGGGCATGAAGACATGGTGAGTGTTGTGGCTTCACCACCATGAACTTACGAACCGGTGTGTGAGTGCCTGCAGTGACATCAGTGTCCTCAGAACGTTGAGGGTGCGTTTTATTATAGTAGATGTTTGTACCCTGCCTTGACCCATGGCGATTTGATGGGTTATAAGCTTTGTAAGTAAATAAAGGTCCCCATCACTGTTCCCCTGATTTATTTTATAGAATCTTCCATCAAAATTTAAAAAAAATTCTCTGTGCAGTACTCAATAGTTCTACAAAGATTGAAGTCAGTACAATAGCTTTATTCTCAGGATGTTTGTATATAGAGATTCCATATCCACAGTAACAAAAACAAAATCCATTTGAGACGTTGATTTTAGTATGGAAGAAGTATATAGACAGGAAGGGAAATTCAGACTTCACGAGTTCCATAGCTGGCTAAATACAAGAAACCAGAAGATTTCAGTTGAACTATACAGTGAGGTTTCTTTTCTCGACATTCAGGTCAAAAATGTTGGTGGTCAATTCAGTACAAGTTTGTTTAGAAAATCTGGTGATACCAATAAATTGCTTCATTATGGTAGTTGTCATAGTTAGTTGATCCTTTAAATATAATTTGCCCACTAGCTGGTTTTATGGCTGCAAAGACTTTTTTTTTTTCCTGAATATGAAGAAATTGAACATCAATCATATTATGAGGAGAAGATGTGTTGATAGCAGCTATTCTGAAAAGTGTGTGAAGAAGCATAAAACAGAGCTGGGTGACCAGGACGTGCTATTGACACGGTTCCCCACAGGAGGCTCTTGAATAAACTTGACAGGCTGAAGATAGGATCCAAAGTGGTGAACTGGATTAGGAACTGGTTGACGGACAGAAACCAGAGGGTGGTGATTAATGGAATGCACTCGAATGAGGGAAAGGTGAGTAGTGGAGTGCCTCAGGGATTGGTGCTATTGCCGATTCTGTTCAATATATTTGTGACTGACATTGCCAAAGTGTTAGAAGCTAAAGTTTGCCTTTTTGCAGATGATATCAAGATTTCTAACAGAGTGGACACCCCCCAGAGGGAGTGGAAAACATGAAACAGGATCTGCAGAAGCTAGAAGAATGATCTAAGGTTTGGCAATTAAAATTCAATGCAAAGTGATGCACTTAGGGAGTGGAAATCCATGGGAGACATATGTGTTAGGCGGTGAGAGTCTGATATGTACAGACAGCGAGAGGGATCTTGGTGTGATAGTATCTAAGGATCTGAAGGCGGCAAAACAGTGTGACAGGGCGGTGGCCATAGCCAGAAGGTTGCTAGGCAGTATAGAGAGAGGTGTGACCAGCAGAAGAAAGGAGGTGTTGATGCCCCTGTACAAGTTGTTGGTGAGTCCCCACCTGGAGTATTGTGTTCAGTTTTGGAGGCTGTATCTTGCTAAGGATGTAAAAAGAATTGAAGTGGTGCAAAGAAAAGCTACAAAAATGGTATGGAATTTGCGTTACAAGATGTATGAGGAGAGACTTGCTGACCTGAACATGTATACCCTGGAGGAAAGGAGAAAGGGTGATATGATACAGACGTTCAAATATTTGAAAGGTAGTACTCCGCAAACTAACCTTTTCTGGAGATGGGAAGGCGGTAGAACTAGAGGAGATGAAATGAGGTTGAAGAGGGGCGGACTCAAGAAAAATGTCAAGAAATATTTTTTTCTCGGAGAGAGTGGTGGATACTTGGAATGCCCTCCCAAGGGAGGTGGTGAAGATGAAAACGGTAACGGAATTCAAAAATGCGTGGGATAAACATAAAGGAATCCTTTTCAGAAGGAATGGATCCTCAGAAGCTTAGCGGAGATTGGGTGGCAGCACTGGTGGTGGGAGGCGGGGCTAGTGCTTGGCAGACTTCTACGGTCTGCGCCCTGAAAATGGCAGATACAAATCAAGGTCAGGTATACACATAAAGTAGCACATATGAGTTTATCTTGTTGGGCAGACTGTATGGACCGTACAGGTCTTTCTCTGCCGTCACCTACTATGTTACTGTGTTAGAGCTAGGTTAGCAAAAAGAGATAATTAGTTAAATTTCAGAAAATATTGGTTTATTATTAAAGGAATAAATTCTCAAGTAAAGAAATTGATTGTATATAAGAGAAAAAGGAATGTGTGTGATGTCTTGGTCTCTTCTACCTTACCCAACTCTGCACCTAAATCTTTCTTGCCTTTGCCTTTTAGACCTTTCAAGTGTGGCATTTATGTATGTACTGTCATGTTGTCTTTGAAGACACTCACCCACAGGAGGGTATTTTTATTCATCTTTGGTTCCTGGGTCCACTAATTCTTGTGGTTCTTTTAGGGGTATTTTAAAATTGAATGTTAAACATTTGTACAAGACAAATTAAAGCAATCAACTCATGATATATACAGCAATAGAAAAAAGAAAAGCGAAAAAAGGAAATAATACTGAAATCTCAAGTTTATATATTTGGATTTGCTCAAACCTTTTTCAGTAGTAGTTGTCAAGCCATCATCACAGGAGAAGTTAAAAAAAACCCCAGAAAATATTTTTATTGCTGCAAAAACATAACTATTCTTGTGGTTCTTTTAATACTGGGCATCATTATTGTTGAGAAACTTACTTTTGAGCTTCAAGTCAAGTCAACACATTAGTTATGAAAGCTTTCAATACTATGAAGAAACTGAGAAGAATAAGAAACTTCTTTAATCAGTCTGTCAGTAGGTTGTCTTTTCCCATCTAGACTACTGCAATGTTTTATATGTAGGTATGAATGAGGGTCTTTTTAGAAAATTATAGACATTGCAGAATACCGCGACACGTCTAATTTACTTCTAAGTATGTTTCTGCTGTTGCTAAAAAAGCTACATTGGCTCCCGGTTAAGGCTTGAGTTTTATTCAAACTTTGCTCCATGACCTTTTTAATACTCCATGATTATGCTCCTTTATATTTGGGGAATTTGATTCAATTATCAATTAGGAACATGGCTCTCAGTAGTAGATTGCCTTTATTGTTACAATTACTAGTCCTAAGGGTGAGATTTACAAATCTTTAATAGTACGTTCTCCTACCAGTCATCACACTGATGGAATTCATTACCTCTGAAAATACGTCAGTTATGTTATTATTCAAGCATTCAAAAGAGCTCTTAAAACTTACTTTTATGATCTCTCTCAGATTGTCACAATTGTATTTTTAATTATGCCGAAATTGTAATTGAATTCTAATCGATGCACTTTCAGGGATATTCCCTGCCTCTCTAAACTGTGAACCGCAGAGAACTCTTTGGAGAAATGTGGATCTTTGCTTTTCTTGTTTGTTTACTGTATGGAGAGAACATAGCTGTTGAGCATGACAATATCTTTTACATATTGCTTTCCAATGAAATACAGCATTTGATATTGATGATATATTTGGTGTCTTGTGAATTTGCAGGGAGGTAGGTTTTTCCCTCTAATAGGAAAGTCACAGAATTTAGCAATAGCTGTTGTTTAGACTGTCCCCCCCCCCCCCCCCCCCCCCCACACACACACACACATTCCACCACAGTTTAGTAGATGTTTTTAAAATCCCAAATTGATTGCTTAATTTGAAACAGCTTTCTTAATTTTTTTTCACAGACTTTTCTGATCGGATCAGTAAAACTAGGAGGACTGGCTATGAATCTGGGGAGTTTGAAATTGTGAGTGTTCATTATTATGAAAGTCCATTGAACAGAAGAGCTGGGTTCTTTGAAGCAGTTAAGGTGGTGAAGATTGATGAGTAGAGAAGACAGGAGGAAGTTAAATTTATCCTTGACTTTAGGGGGGGGGTAGAAATGGCTACAAGACAATTGGCATCATTGGAGAGAACGAGAGAAATGGTTGATCCTCAGGGCTACATCTTAGCTGTCACAGAATGAAGTGAGATTGCAGGAAAAGTAGCAGCCATAATACACTAAAACAGTTTAAATCATTGAGCTCCTGCAGAGACTCAGATTCCTTCTTAAACAAGATGACTTTTAAATATAGAGTGAACAGAGCCCTGCTGTCTCCTGACTTGCCATGTATTGCTATGTACTAATCCCATATTGAATTTTTTTTTGTGCTTTCTGTATGTTCTGTAAAGTTGGGGGAAGGACTTGGCATGAAGGAGACACCTCAGCAGAAATACCAGCGCCTACTGCACGAGGTTCAGGAACTCAGTGAGGAAGTGGAGAAAATACAGGTGAGGCTTCGGCATCTTCTTCAGTTCACCCCTCTGGAGCTTGCACATCTCTGCCAGAAAGGCAGTTTTGCTTCCAGCTTTGCCTACTGCTTCTGCACGCACACATGAAGCTTTGGAAATGTGATCAGTAATTATTAATAATCTTCTTGTCATCAGCACATACATTTGTATAGCATAGTTCTAAACGTGGATTGTAAGCAGCAAACACATATGCATGTCTGAACCAAAACTGAAAGTGTGGGCATGGATCGGTGCCTGTTCTTCAGCACTTAAACATGAGCCTCACAAAAATTTCAAGTACAAACCATTTTTTCAAGGCTCATACTTAGGCACAGAAGAGGCGCCGATGTGTGATGACACTTTCAGTTTTGTTTCAGATGTGTGCATGTGTCCATCATACTCTTCCCCCATTTTCCACAGGATTTCTGTGTATAAAATTTGCTTATAATTTTTTTTAACATTAAATTTTTATTGAAAACATAGGAAATACATATACAATATGCCCATTACAACTAAGCACAATTGGTCTGTCAAACATACAAATAAGATATTGAAATGTTGAACCACAACAGCTCTTAGTTACCCAACCACCCACCCCTGAACAATTATCTCCCCCCCCCCCAGTCCCCCCTACCCCTCCAATATTTTCTTAGGAATGTTGGGTCAGAGCAACAAAACATGTCCAGAGTTCAAAATGTGCTTATAATTAACTTACTGCATTCCACGGTATTAGGCCGATGGCCACTAAGTTATTTTAAATTTGATATTGCTCCTTATCCAAATCAGGCATCCGCAGAACTGTTTAATTTGCTCTCCATGTAAAACCCAACACATTCAAGTTAAGCTTCCAGTTCCTGTCTGCTGACTTTACCACTTTTAAGATCAGTTTAGTGTTATGTATGTTTTATACCGTTTCTGGACATATACTTTGAAGATAGTGTTTTTACCTGGGCAGATTTGATGGTTTAGGAACTTGTCCTCATATCTGGTGGCTGACCCGGAGAAGAATGCAACCTGCTTTTTGTATTCCATTTTTATTCTGCAGTAGTAGGGTACTTAAATGATCATCAGTTAGTAAAAAGAAGCATTAGCAGCCACAGAGGTTCTGCACATAAGCATTACCCAAAGGTGCCAAGTAAACACAATGACTTTTTCACACATAAGACACCTTAAGAGGCATCCCGCATACATTTAGAAGGTGCTATGTCCTGTAGATTTGTTACTGTGGCTTCTAAACATGCAAAGGACTCCACTCCATCTTCAGGATTTGCTGCTAATGTCTTATCTGTATTTTCCAGGACTTGCAGGGAGAGGGAGGGGTAGGGAGACAATATTGAAGATTGTTGGAAATCTAATGCATTTATCCATTGCCAGAGCACCGTCAAGGAGTCTGTGGCAGAAGAGAAACTGACTCCCGTTGATCTGGCCAGGCAAGTGGCTGGCCTGAAGCAGCAGCTGGTGTCCTCCCACTTAGAAAAGCTGCTAGGGCCAGATGCAACTATCAATCTGACAGATCCTGATGGAGCTCTTGCCAAGTACGTTCTGTAAACACTAAAAGCCAGTGGGCACTCAGGAACGCCCCAAGGTTCTGCAAAGTAAACAAAGTTTTTAGATGGTGCGCTTTTTGTATTGGAATGTACCTATCCATTCTAACAGCCCCTCACCCCCACCCACTGCACACTTCTCCAAGTCAGAGAAATACACACACATGGCTCGTGTACACCCATACATATGCACGCACAGAGAGGTTAGAAAGAATTCCATGGATCATGCTCCGCATGCTTTCCCTACTTGCTTGTTCATTGATCTTAGCTTTGTGACCACTTGTCCTTTTTGAGAGGGTGACCTGTGGTAAAAACAAACTGAACAAGGTCCAGTTGTAGTATTAAGATACTTTGTAGAAGTATGCACATTAGTTATATTAGACTCTGCTGTATTTAGGAAGCATACATAAGAGATCTGTATTTTGCCACCTCTCCATTACATGTCATCAATATCTAGATGAAATGAAAAACATTTTACTGATTTTGCTTTCTGGTGAAATAAATCCGGAGTGCAGATTTTTCATTTATATAACTACTGTTGTGGACTTCTAGAATTATTATTTTTTTATGTATTGCTTATTTCTGACAGGTACTTATGACCTAGATTGGCCATTGTTGTAAACAAGATACTGGGCTAGATGGACCATTGGTCTGACCCAGTATGGCTATTCTTATGTTCTTATTAATGTGGGCTCAGTGGTGTCAGTCAGATTAAGCCAAGACAAGCAACTGCAGTAAGATGGAGTCCTCCATAGTAATGCACAATACTATTGTCTGACAGAGTGGCAACAGATGAGGAGGGAGATATGTGGCTGATGGGCAGTGTTAGAGCTCACAGCTTCTGACCTTACAGCATACCTGAAGTGTGCAGCAGTGCATTTGAGTCCTTAATATTTGCCCAAGTTCTTGACTGCGGTTAATAGGTTCTCTTTGCCTAGTAATGTACTTTGACTTTTTTCAATTTTTTGTTTTTGATATCAAGGCGTTTGCTCACTCAACTGGATGCTGCCAAGGCCACCAAGGTCAGAGATGAGAAGAGCCCTGCTAAGGGGTCCACAGTTGGTAACCTGGTGACCTATGAGCTACATTGCAGACCCGAGCAGAACAAATTCTCGCAAGCTGCGAAGGTGAGATGGGAGGCAGGCTGAGGGTATTAGTTTTCCTAAGCGTCTAACTTGGGATCAGGGTTCAAGAGAGGATATTTGCTGTTGGACAGCCAAAGACTCCTCCTCCTGTATGTGTAATAGTTATTTCAGTTTGTGCAAAATTCAGCCCGGGCAGCAGCTCTGCTCACTCCCTCTTCCCCTCCTCCACTGAGCTCTTGTACCAAGGAGAATAGGAAATGAACCACTACACATCAGGTTACTTCCTCTTCCTGTGCCAGCTTAGACCTGACTGTTTATGTGAATCGTGGTCCTGCAGTTCACAAACAGTTGGGTCTAAGCTGGCACAGGAAGAGGAAGTGACCCGATGTACAATGGTTCACTTCCTCTTCTTGCCACAGGAGCTCAGCGGAGGAAAGGAAGAAAAAGTGAGCAGAGCTGCTGCTGCCTCCCTTGGCTAAAAATGAGAAGGAACTACATTAAAGATGAATGTTTCATGGGAGTTGGTTGGGGCAGAGAAAGCTGAGATTGTGCCATTGGAGTGGGAGCAGCAACCTGAAGGTGCGCCACTGCTGTGGGTGATCAAGCCTGAGAGTGGGGGAGTGATATAATGATAGCTGAGGAGAAGAGGAAAAAGAATGAATGGTTGGGGTATTGTATGCTGGAGAAGACTTTTGGGGCAGACAGAGTTGGGTTTTGCTGGGAATAGAGGGAGAGAGAATTGGGGAGGCTGGAACCTGAGAAAGGTAAAATCAGGAAGGAATTTCAGGCCTTATGATGGGTAAATTCTATGCAAAACAATACAAATAAAGTTTGCAGAATTTTAAAATATTTTTGCACAGAATTCCCCCTGGAGTAAACCCTTGTACTCCATCTTTTGAGATTACTATGCAGGACTAGTATAGTATTGATACCATTCACACCCTGTAGTAATCTGCTTGCATGAAGCAGATACACTTTTTGGTCCACTCAGTATGCACAGTTTATAAGGATGCATCTCAGCATGACTGCTGGAAAATATTGCTCCTTATCCAAGTAGGAGTTTTGTCATCTTCCTCTTTGCTTCTCTACTATTTTAGCTACATGGGCAGACAAGTCCCCATACATAACCCAACAACCAGGCTCTTCTTTCCCCAATCCCTGAGTTTTACCACCTATGTCTCTATGACCTTAATGGATGATACCTGACTTCCTGCAGTCTGTGGCTATCAACCAGTTAGTTTCAGGGAGCTTATAACAAGCTGTTTTTTTACCCAGTTGCCCCCATGGCCCATAGTGTTGCTCCTTTTATCACTGTAGTCCTTAATGTAGAGGTTTTCAACCCAGTCCTTGAGCCCACCCAACCTGGGGTGTTCCCTGAGGACTGGGTTGAAAATCCCTGCATTAATGGATAGTTTAGCACTTGCCCGTTTGCAGAAAACTAAATTGAGACACCAGTTCATTGGGAGTTGGGTAAAGTTTGTCAGAGCCAGGAAGTCATCCCCTGCCTTCACAGAGAAAGCAGGCTTTCTAGCACCGAGAGCTTAATCCCAACAGTCAGAAATGTCACCTTCCATATCATCAAGCTGATCAATCCATAGACTGGTGGGTTGTGTCCATCTACCAGCAGGTGGAGATAGAGAGCAAACTTTTGCCTCCCTATATGTGGTCATGTGCTGCCGGAAACTCCTCAGTATGTTCTCTATCTCAGCAGGTGGTGGTCACACACAGCAGCAGCAGCTCTGGCTAGGCCTCCAAGCCTAATTTTTAGGTTTTGTTGAGTGCCTGGGGTTGAGGGCTCTTTTGAGCAAGTGCAAACCTGGTGGTGCCAGGTCCCTCCTTTTCTCCCCCCTCCCGCTGGCTCCGTTGAAAAAAAAAAAAAAAAAAAAAATTTTAAACGTCTTTAAAGGCGTTTATTTCGACGTTTATTTAAGCGTCTATTGCAGCTACTCACTGGGACACCAGGTCGTTACAACTCGGAGCGGACAGCAGGTAATTTTTACCTTTTTATAGCGGGCGGGGGTTCCCCGATTCTTCTCCTCGTGGCACATGGCGTCGGAGGGCGAGGGCGCAAAGGGTCGCTCCCCGGGTCGCTTGAGCGCTTCTAGAGGGGATGCGGGGGTCTTAAAGCCTGATTCGCCCTTGTTGGGTGGCAGTTTCGTGACCGATGAATGTCCCGGTCCTTCCTCCGGCGTGGCGGTTTTTCCCGCCATAAACGCCCATCCCCCGCTCCTCGCCTCCACCATTTTGGCCGGCCACGCGGCTCGGACGGCTTCTTCTTGGGCCGCCCTTGAGGTTGGAGACATTAATGCCATGAACGCCCTTAATTTGGGCGACGGCACAGAAGCGGCTAAAGTTAAGAGCCGTTCTTCCCGCGCGGCTCCTTCGCGGAGTTTCGCGCCGGACGCCATTTTGGATGCGCAGCAGGCCTCTCCCCCGCTGTTGCGAGCGCCGGTTGAGAGTGCGCCTAGGGCTGTTGCCCAGGCTGCGGAAGTGCACAGTCTGGGGGGTTTCTCCCCCGAGTTTGTTTTGCTGCTGCATCAGGCCTTCCTCATGCACAACGCTGCCCCCGCTCCCTCGTCTGGTAAAGAGGTTGAGGTTCCCAGAGGTAAACGCCCTCGGGTTGATTCCCAGGCCTTGGAGGAATTTGTCTCCTCCGATGTAGATGAGGGCAGCGTGTCTGAGGTCTCCCAACGGTCCTTTGCGGATTCCTTGGAGGAGACGGATCCCCGCTCGGATGGAGCGGATGACCCCTCTGCAGCGCGGCTTTTTCGCCCAGAGGATTTGCCCAACCTGTTGTTACAGGCCATGGACACTTTGAAGATTTCCTCTCCGGAGGACGTCTCTCCCTCAGCCCCTGTTGGCTCTGCCATTATGCTGGGGACGAAGCGCCCGCCTAGAGCCTTCCACGTGCATGATGCCATGCACACCTTAATTTCGGCTCAATGGGATGTCCCAGAAGCGAGCCTTAAAGTGGCTAGGGCTATGTCCCGCCTCTATCCTTTGGCTGTGAGTGAACGTGAGGCCTATCTGTGGCCTACCGTGGATTCTTTAATCACTGCGGTGACTAAGAAAACGGCATTGCCGGTGGAAGGTGGCACGGCCCTAAAGGACGCCCAAGACAGGAGATTGGAGGCGGCCTTAAGGTCGTCCTTTGAGGCGGCTGCTTTAAGTTTGCAGGCCTCAGTTTGCGGCTCCTATGTGGCCAGGGCGTGCCTGACTATGGTGCAGCGGGCTTTCCCCTCGGATCATTCCTTGAGGGATGATTGGCCAGCCCTGGAATCGGGCTTAGCCTATTTGGCAGACTTGCTGTATGATGTCTTGAGAGCCTCAGCTAAAGGCATGGCTCAGACAGTCTCTGCGCGGCGGTGGCTTTGGCTGAAACATTGGTCTGCTGACCACGCCTCTAAATCCCGCCTGGCTAGGTTGCCTTTTAAAGGCAAGCTGCTCTTTGGGGTCGAGCTGGACAAAATCGTGACCGATCTCGGCACGTCTAAGGGCAAGAAATTACCAGAGGTCAGGGCTCGGGCTAGTGCTCGTCCCGGTACCTCCAGAGGACGGTTTCAGGAAGCCCGTCGGTACCGCCCGGGCAGGTCGGGTTCTTCTGCCCCCTTTTCCTTTAAGAGGCATTTCTCCCCCAAGCAGCGTTCCTTTCGCAGAGACCGCCGTCCCGGAGGTGCTCCCTCCGGTCCTCCCCCAGGGTCTCGTACCCAATGACGGGGTCTTGGTCCACGCCCCAGTGCAGATTGGAGGACGGCTGTCCTCGTTTCTGGGCGAGTGGACCACAATAACTTCAGACGCTTGGGTGCTGGAAGTCATCAGAGACGGCTACAAGCTAGAGTTCTGCCGACCCTTAAGAGACGGGTTTGTACTCTCTCCCTGCAAGTCTCCGGTCAAAGCGGTGGCAGTGCAGCAGACTTTGGACAATCTGATCCGCCTGGGTGCGGTCGTTCCGGTGCCAGAAAGTCAGCTTGGCAAGGGGCGTTACTCCATTTACTTTGTGGTACCAAAGAAAGGAGGTTCTGTCCGGCCTATCCTCGACCTCAAAGGGGTCAATCGGGCCTTGAAAGTGCGGCACTTTCGCATGGAGACTCTCCGCTCTGTTATAGCGGCAGTGAAGGCAGGGGAGTACCTGGCTTCCTTGGACATCAAGGAAGCGTACCTGCATATTCCCATCTGGCCTCCTCATCAACGCTTTCTGCGTTTTGCAGTCCTGGGCCGACACTTCCAGTTCAGAGCCCTCCCGTTCGGGTTGGCTACTGCTCCGCGGACCTTTTCCAAAGTAATGGTGGTCATAGCGGCCTTCCTGCGAAAGGAAGGAGTACAAGTCCATCCTTATCTGGACGACTGGTTGATCCGAGCCCCCTCTTATGCAGAGTGCGGCAAAGCTGTGGACCGGGTAGTTGCTCTTTTGAGCTCCCTGGGATGGATCATCAACTGGGAGAAGAGCCAGCTGCGCCCGACTCAGTCCCTGGAGTATCTGGGAGTTCGATTCGACACCCAAGTGGGCAGAGTGTTCCTGCCAGACAATCGGATTGTCAAGCTTCAGGCTCAGGTGGACCAGTTCCTGGTAGCCTCTCCTCTTCGGGCTTGGGACTATGTGCAGCTGTTGGGCTCTATGACGGCCACGATGGAAGTAGTGCCCTGGGCCAGGGCTCATATGAGACCACTACAACACTCTCTGCTGCAGCGCTGGACTCCGATGTCGGAGGATTATGCGGTGCGTCTTCCCTTGGATCCGGCAGTGCGCAAGGCGCTGAGCTGGTGGATGCAGGCAGACAAGTTGTCTGCAGGAATGCCTCTGGTGACCCCAGAGTGGATTGTCGTCACGACGGACGCCTCATTGTCGGGCTGGGGAGCCCACTGCTTGGGAAGGACAGCGCAGGGGCTCTGGTCTCCTGCAGAGGCGAAGTGGTCTATCAACCTCCTGGAACTCAGAGCCATTCGGTTGGCGCTTTTGGAGTTCATCCCGGTACTGGTGCTGAAGCCTGTACGGGTACTGTCGGACAATGCCACGGCTGTGGCCTATGTCAACCGCCAGGGAGGTACCAAGAGCGCCCCTCTAGCCAAGGAGGCTATGAGTCTATGCCAGTGGGCGGAAGCGAACCTGGAACAGCTGTCAGCGGCCCACATTGCCGGAGTCATGAATGTCAAGGCGGACTTTCTCAGTCGCCATACCTTGGAGCCCGGAGAGTGGCAGCTATCTGCTCAGGCGTTCTTGGACATCACGAAGCGCTGGGGCCAGCCGAGCCTAGATCTGATGGCGTCATCGGCCAATTGCCAGGTGCCGCGCTTCTTCAGCAGAGGACGGGACCCTCGATCCCTGGGAGTAGATGCTCTTCTCCAACAATGGCCGACACAAGAGCTTCTCTATGTGTTCCCACCCTGGCCCATGTTGGGCAGGGTCCTAGACCGGGTGGCAAGACATCCCGGCAGGATAATCCTGGTGGGTCCGGATTGGCCCAGACGTCCCTGGTATGCGGACTTGATCAGGCTCTCAATCGACGATCCTCTGCGGCTGCCAGTGGAGCAGGGCCTGTTACATCAGGGTCCCGTGGTGATGGAGGATCCCTCCCCCTTTGGTCTTACGGCCTGGCTATTGAGCGGCAGCGTCTGAGGAAGAAGGGCTTCTCAGACAAGGTCATCGCCACTATGCTGAGAGCGAGGAAACGCTCTACTTCTACTGCTTACGCCAGGGTTTGGCGTATCTTTGCAGCGTGGTGTGAAGCAGGCTCACTTTCTCCCTTCACTGCTCCAATTTCTTCAGTGTTGGCGTTCCTGCAAGAAGGTCTGGACAAAGGCCTGTCGCTCAGTTCCCTTAAGGTCCAGGTAGCGGCTCTGGCTTGCTTCAGGGGCCGCCTGAAGGGTGCTTCCCTGGCTTCCCAGCCAGATGTGGTGCGCTTTCTCAAGGGAGTTAATCACCTGCGCCCTCCTCTGCACTCAGTGGTGCCTGCGTGGAATCTCAACCTGGTGCTAAGAGCATTGCAGAAGCCGCCGTTCGAACCCTTGTCGAGGGCATCTCTGAAAGACCTGACGTTGAAAGCAGTCTTTTTGGTGGCTATCACTTCAGCCAAAAGAGTTTCCGAGCTCCAGGCGCTCTCATGTCGAGAGCCTTTTCTGCAGTTCACTGAGGCAGGAGTGACTATTCGCACAGTGCCTTCCTTTCTGCCCAAGATTGTTTCTCGCTTCCATGTGAATCAGCAGCTCTGTCTCCCTTCCTTTCGTAGGGAGGACTACCCAGAGGAGTACTCTGCTCTTAAATATCTGGATGTGAGACGAGTCATCTTCAGATACTTGGAAGTGACCAATGATTTCCGGAAATCGGATCATCTGTTTGTCCTGTTTGCAGGTCCTCGTAGGGGTCTGCAGGCTGCTAAGCCTACAGTGGCAAGATGGGTCAAGGAAGCCATTGCAGCGGCTTATGTGGCCGCAGGGAAGGTGCCGCCTATCCAGCTGAAGGCTCACTCCACAAGAGCTCAGGCGGCCTCGATGGCAGAGGCCGGTTCCGTCTCCTTGGAGGAGATATGCAAGGCGGCAACTTGGGCTTCGGCCCATACATTCTCCAAGCATTACCGCTTGACTGTGGCTGCTCGGGCGGAGGCCCGGTTTGGAGCTTCAGTGTTGCGGTCAGGGATTTCTAGGTCCCGCCCTGGGTGAGTACTGCTTCGGTACATCCCACCAGTCTATGGATTGATCAGCTTGATGATATGGAAGGTAAAATTATGTATAATCATACCTGATAATTTTCTTTCCATTAATCATAGCTGATCAATCCATAGCCCCTCCCAGATATCTGTATTGTTTTATTCTGGTTGCATTTCAGGTTCAAGTTTACTCTTCAGTTACTTCAGAAAGACTTCGTGTTCAAGTTTTTTCACTTGGATTCTTCAAGAGTTAAGACGAGTTTGTGTTACAGTGAGCTGCTGCATTCCTCTCCCCTCCGTTTTACGGGGCTGGATTGAGACTTATAATTCTGCCGGCACTCCCTCCCGCTTCGTGCGGCTGTAGGGCAGTTTTGTACCCCTCCCGCTTCGGCGGTGTTCGGGTCAGTCAGCTCCTCCCGCGGTTGCGGTTGCAGGATAAGCCAGATCCCCCCGCATCGGCGGGTGTGGTGTCCCTCCCCCGCTCCGCGGGGATGAGCTGGACGGATTCCCCTCCCCCACTTGTGTGGGGATGAGCTGGGTTAATTCCCCTCCCCCGTTTCGGCGGTGGTGAGCTGGGCAGAGTGTCCCTTCGTGGGTGTAATTCTCTAAGTGCTGAGTCCTGCGGATGGAGCTTTGATATCGACATACTGAGGAGTTTCCGGCAGCACATGACCACATATAGGGAGGCAAAAGTTTGCTCTCTATCTCCACCTGCTGGTAGATGGACACAACCCACCAGTCTATGGATTGATCAGCTATGATTAATGGAAAGAAAATTATCAGGTATGATTATACATAATTTTACCATTTAGCATTGTGATGGGTGGAACTGAGCCCATATTTGTGCTGAGTGTTTGTGAAGGGATGTATAATCCCTCTCATTTCTCTCTGTCAATTTAGGTGATGGAACTGGAGAAACGAGTGAACGAACTAGAAACAGCTTTGTGCTATGACCAGGACAGTCAGGTGAGCGACACCCTCATTCCCACCCTAAGCCTAACTGATCATTTCCCTGTTTCTGTTACTATGTTTTGTGCGTGATCCATCTTTAAAGCTGAAAATCTGTTGGCTTGTCCTCTCTTACAACAGTACCTGTTCTGCTTTCCAGTTAGAAATCTTGCTGCTCATGGGCTGGAGAAATGATTAGTGCAAAAATTCAGAAATAAGAGTGAGTGCCCCTTCTGAGTGCAGTTGCAGAGTTGGAGAAGTTTGGGGCCATGACTGGAGAGGTTGATATTATGCTGCTGCAGTTGATGGACTGTTGTATATTTTCTTCCTAGAATCCTCTGATTGCTGGACTGCAGGGATCCAGTTTAATGGTGAGTTGTGTTCCAGTCAGATTTCAGATATGTTGATTAGGGGGGGGGGGGGGGATTTCAGATATGTTGATTGGGGGGGGGGGTAAATAATAAATGCCACAGGAGTCTGTCTACTGATGGAATTTTCAGTAAAGTGGTCTAAAGAAGATGCAGCATCCTTGAGGGGACATAACCAAATATAAACAGCTACTCATTTTCAAATTTGTAAACATCAAACACAATAGTCTGGGCCTAAAAACAACAAAAAGTAGCCAATACTGTCTTGCTGGAACAAGTGGAATAATACTTGGCTAGATTAAACGCAAATTTTCTGTGTGCATTTTTGGTGGTCCCACTTACAAAAAAAGTTGTAATAATCCACATTTCCCATAACAGACAAATGAATTCTAGTAGGCAGATCATCTTGTGACAGGTAAGGGCGCACAAGGTGGATAATCATGCAGCTGATTCAAAGAGGTATGAATACCATTGGAAATATGCAAGTTTAGGTTAAAATTATAGCCTAATGTTAAAAATGCTGTTTCAAAGGTGCTTTATAATTTGTTATGAGATTTTTTTGGAATGGTGGGGGGAAGTTTTAGATGTTGTGGCTGCAAAGTAATTATGCCTTTAGTACCTATACATAATAAAGTAGTAAATGATGGCAGAGAAAAACCTGAAAGGTCCATCCAGTCTGTCCAACTGTCGCACTCATCAGTTCACTAGTTGAACCAAGCCCGTTTTGTCAAAAATGAAATGGGCCCTAGGAAGTCTCTCATCTAAGTGATTTCTCCTCGCTCCCCTGCCCTCCCCTCCTTGTCCCGCGAATCTCCCCTCCCCTCCGTGTCCTGCGATTCTGACCTCCCGTCCATGTGCAGCGATTCTCCTCTGCCCTGCCTCCCCTCCATGTGCCGTGATTCTCCCCTCGCCTCCCATCCCTTCCATGTCCAGCGATTCTCCTCAGCCCTGCCCTCCCCTCCGTATCCCATGATTCTGGCCTCCCCTCCATGTCCAGCGATTGTCCTCTGCCCTGGCCTCCCCTCCGTGTCCCGCAATTTTGGCCTCCCCTTTATGTCCAATGATTCTCCTTTGCCCTGCCCTCCTCACGATGTCCCGCGATTCTCTCCTCCCATCCATGTCCATCGATTCTTCTCTGCCTTGCTCTCTTCTCCTCTTGATGTCCCACGATTCTGTCCTCCCCTCCATGCCCAGCGATTGTCCTGTGCTGTGCCCTGCCCTCCCATCCGTTCGTAACATCCTGATATCAGCTCTACATTTGTCTCTACCATCTCCTTTGGGAGGACATTCCAGGCCTCGACCAACCTCTCCGTGAAAAAGAATTTCCTGACATTACTCCTAAGTCTACCACTCCGCAACCCCAATTCTTGTCTTCTAGTTTTACCATTTCCCCTTCTAAAGAAAAGATTTGTTGCTATATTAATACCTTTCAAGTATTTAAACGTCTGTATCGTATCTTCTTCCCCTTCTTTCCTCTAGGGCAGTGGTTCCCAAATCTGGTCCTGGAGGCAGCCCAGCCAGTCAGGTTTTCAGGACATCTACAATGAATATGCATGAGTGATTTGCATGCAGTGGAGGCAGTGCATGCAAATCTCTCATGAATATTCATTGTGGATATCCTGAAAACCTGACTGGGGTGCCTCCAGGACCAAGTTTGGGAACCACTGCTCTAGGGTATACGTATTCAGGTCTTTCAGTCTCTTCTTATACATCTTTTGGCGCAAATTCCATACCATTTACATCCTTAGCAAGATACAGCCTCCAAAACTGAACACAATACTCCAGGTGAAGCATCACTAATGATTTGTATAGGGGCATCACCACCTCCTTTTTTCTGCTGGTTATGCCTCTCTCTATGCAGCCTAGCAGCCTTCTGACTATAGCCACCGCCTTGTCACACTGTTTTGTTACTTTAAGATCCTTGGACACTATAGACAGAATAACTTTGAATAGTACAGCATTTTAAATGATATTCCTTATCATCCTTCTATCATGATCCTCCATCCTTGCTAGCAGACGGAAACAGAGAGCACAGTTTTCTAGTGATACCACCTCTGCCTTTAAGAGGCTGTGCCTCAAGGTTACACTCTTATTATTCTTTGTCTCCAGTACATGGTGGCATATATAGGATAGAGCTCTTTGGTATTGTTCAGACTTGCAGTTGAGCACCATGTGGGCCATCTCGTAGGGCAGTGGCTTGTGGGCCATATCTTCTGGTTGAGGGGAATGCTGGAGCTCTTGGGGAGAATGTTCTGTTTGTTCTCCTGGTCACGCGTCTCCCAGTGCTCCAAAGTCTGAGGACAGATTGAGCAGGTACGAGGCTTCCCTGAACAGTGACTTGTTCAAGATCTCAAGGAGCATCAGCGGGATTTGAACCCTGGCTTCCCTGGTTCTCAGACTGCTACTCTAGCCATTAGGTACAACTAATATATATTATCTGTATTAGCTGCACCTAATGTTTGGTAACTCAACAGCAAACTAAAGGCTAGCAAAGCTAAAGCATATTGATCATTTGGCAACCTATCAAAAACAATGATAGGTAAATTATTTTCTCCGAGGACAAGCAGGCTGGAGCTCACCACACATGGGTCGTCGTCCGCGACGGCCCAGGAGCTCCGGAAAAATCAAAAAGTTCTAGACGGTGCGCGACGGGCTTGGGGACAACGCACCGCGCATGCGCGAGTGACTTCCCGCCCGCGAGCTTCCCTCAGATAACAAGCAAACAAGAAAAAACTACATCTCCAAAGGTGAGGAGGGAGGGTTGTGGTGATGTCCAGCCTGCTGTCCTCGGAGAACACCTGCTACAGATATGTATCTTCATTTTATGGTTACCAGTAATCTCAGAATTTCTGTTATAGTACTGCTGTACATTACTATTCACATGGCCAGTAGGAAGATGGTGGACTGGGGAGCTTGGGCTGAGTGAGAGCCAAGTACCTACATATATTTTCAGATTACTGTAAATATTATTCTGCTCAGTGTGTTGTATTATTTTAAAAGCTTTTTTTTGTACATAATTCTCTGGAGTGCATACAGTATATATAATACCATCAGTAAGACAGGTACTGTGGGGGGGGGGGAGGAGGCAGCTGAGGTTTCTCCATTCTTCCCAGCTGTGTTTAAAAGTGTTCCTACAGTCCTTTTTTTTTTTTTTTTTTTTGTAAAGAGTGGTGCTCATACAGGGGGAGCAGTGTTCCCTTTTAAGCTGTGCTAAACATCAAGTATCTGAGTAAAGTTCAGAACAGCTATAAACTACAGGCGAACAAGCAAGTAAAGCATGCAGGGTATAGTTGATGGAATTCTTTCCAACCTCCCTGCCATTGTTTAATGTATATATGTGTGTGACTGTCTGTATATGTATTTGTAAGAAGTGCTTGCAAGGTAATGTAATGGAAAATTTTTGCTTGCATCAACTCAGTCCTTTGCTTGCAAAGAAATATGTTTGCTCACATCAGCTCAGCCCTTAGAGGGAACATTGATTACTACAGGGCTGCATAACTAAGGGCTATACTGCATTGGGAATTCTCCAATAGTATGAAAGTTTGGTCAAGGTTGGAACGGGAAAAGAAAGGTGAGGTGCCCCTTTGGGTCACTTTCTTGTTATCTAGGGACCAGTGTACAGAATTCTTGTTTCCCAAGCCAATACTCCACTGACATTGACTTTATGGGACAAGGGCTGTGCTATACAATCATTGTGAAAGCACAATTATAGAAACATTCAAAATGTATATAACAATCAAACCCCAAAGTGTCTTGATTGCATAAGTGAAATGCTGTATTTTGTGCCCATTTATCTTGGCAAAATTGCTCAACCTCTTTCAAGTTGGATGAAGACTGCAGTTCATAGACAAGTCTTGTCTATGATCTGAATCTAAAATATAAAACAAGTCTTGTTTTATATTTTCTAATAGATTCAGATCTATATTTTCTAATAGATTCAGATCTGGGCCACTCAAGAATACTCACTTTCTCGCTGAGCCATGCCATTGTTGCTTTTGCTTTTTGCTTAGGATCACTGTCCTGCCTGAAAGTTGAATCTTCTCCCCAGTATCAGGTCTGTGGCATGTGGGAGCAGGTTTTCCTCCAGGATATGCCAGTATTTTGCATCTTTCTCGTGATCTTCCCAAGCTTCCTTATCCTTGATGCTTCCACACCATGCTTTACTGTAGGCATGGTGTTAGCAGAGTGATCTGTTCTTCTGGGTTGTTTTTTTTTTTGTCACATATAGCCTTCACATTCATACAGAAAAGTTCCACATTGATCTCATAAGACCACAGAACTTCTCCCACATGTGTGCATGAGTGTTTCTTCGCAAATCCTGTACAGCTCATCATATGGCTCTTCTTCAGTGGTGGTTTCCTTCTTGCCAACAGGCCATGTTTGGACAGTAATCTTGGAACTGCAAAACTGTTAATTTTTTGCCCTATCTCAAACAGAGACCCTTTTAGTACTTGACTCTTACATTGAAGTAACCTAAAATATTTGTGCTTAGTGTAATACCCTGTGGAATAGGTATTATTAGAGTGATAGATTTTTCCAGAGCCCTGGGGGGGAGGGAGGTCCCTGCCAGAGGGCTGGAGTGGTATTAGGATGTCCCTGGGTGGGAGGAAGCCCAGCCCATGGGGAATAGTTTGGAAATAAAATGCAGAGAAATACTGCCCTGGTACTGAAGAATGGCAGGAGGGAGGAGTTGGAAGGAGATAAAGCTAAAGTTATCCCCTTTAGAGGGGATCTTTGGTTGCCTGCAGGTCTTTGGTTTCCTGCAGGTCTGGAGTTGCCTGAATATCCATGAGGAGAGAGAGGGGTAGTCCTAAAAATTGGAGAGATCCACTGGTTGTGAGAGTCAGGTTGTGGCTCCAATAAGTGGCAACTGGGAGATGTGCTACGGTGGGTAGAAGAGGGCCCAGCCTGGGAGCAGGTGCCCGGACCCAGGGAAAGCTCGTCCCAGAACCAGGATGGACCAAAGTTGGTGTCACCACTGGAGCAGGGTCAGATCGAGGGAGGTCTGAGCCCGCAAAAGTAAATCAGTTTAAAGAAGAGTACAGCTTTTGGGAATAATAACTCTCTACAGTATAGGCACGGACAGGAAAAGCTGTAAATATAACATCAAGTATCCTGTAAATATAATTTGGGGAGGAAGTGGAAAAGGGGGTTCCCCTTTGAGATTAACAACAAGGACTACTTTGGATTGATAATTTGCCATTTGCCCGGTGTAAGAGTTCAAATAAAGAGTTTGCATTTGTTTGAAACTTTTTGAGTACTGCCTGGTTTGTGGAAGAGAGCTGAGGGAACCGATCAGTTCCAGAGGGTAAACATAGCCTTTCAAACCCCAGATCGCTATTCTGGACCATTGACCCACTCCCAAACTTGGCTGCATGTGTGCTGGAACTGATAAGTAAGGGGAGATTTGTCCCTGAATGTGAAACTGAACGGAGATCTATTCTGTGGCCCCGAGGCTAGAGCTAACGCACAGATGAGACCTGAGTTACACTAGTTTTTAGGGGAAATTCTCCCCACCCCCCCTCCTTCAAATCAAGAGACAGCATATTCTTGGGAAACGATACGTTTTTAAGGCTAATAAATTATTTCTACCCAGGATGCATTCTCTCTCATACACATCTGTAGATCTCAAAGCAAGGTCAGTCTGAAGTTTGGGTAGGTTTCCGAGTACCGTTTTCCTTTAGTTAAATGATAAATTATCTTATTAGCCCATGTCCTGCATTTCTTGATTGGTTCTTTTCTCATATTAATATTCAGTGCCTTTCAAATTATGATTAACCCTTAACCAGGATACCTTTCAATAATGCTAGCTCATAACATTGGGCAAGGAGTAGGCCCCAGGGAATATTAAGAATGCATATTTGGCAAAGGAGAGCTTATACACCCAATTTCATCTTTCCCCCTACTTCTGTTCAACTTTAATCTTTTCTTTCAGAAGTTCTCCTGTTTGGAAACGATTACTCACCTTCTTACAATATACCCAAAATGAGGCACAAAATGGAATTAAGCCTGAAACAGAAATGCATAGATCTATAATTAAATTAAACAAGCTGACCCAGGCTTTTAAATCAAGTTTTTGGAGGTGGGGCCCAGCAACTTCCTTCCCTCTTGGGCTGCCAGCTCAGTTGGCATCAGCCACTGTAGTACTGTGAGCCTTCATAGATAAATTTTTTTTCACATTGCCTCCCACTTTGCAGATCTGCTGTGTGCACTAGTTGTCACAGGGATTTGGTTTCTTCAGGGTCCACACAACACTCTCTGAACCACCTATCTAGTCCCAATTTCTCAGTTTAGGTGTAATTTCTTTATTAAGATCCAAACAAAAATTTGTTGTATACAGAACAAGAAAACAGTATATTACCAAATAGTGCAATGCTCTACAAGGTAACGTTATTCTTCAGTTCTTTTACATTCTCTCACCCATTCCCTTATTGTCACTTCAAAATCTACTTCTTCCTCAAACCAGAAACCCCAATCCACCCACCCTTTCCCCTTTACTATGAGTGATCAGGTGTCATTTTCTTTAGTAATCTAAATATCTAATTTATTGAGTATCAAATTCTGTACCCTAGATAGGAGCTGTTGTAAATAAAACTCCTGAAAAAATGTTATTTTGTTTTAAAGTTAGTTGAGTATTTTGATCCTCTAGTTTATGCCCGATTTCTTGGTTTTTAAATGCGGAAATCTTTGTTTTGGCAGGAGACAGTTGAGATACTGCAGGCAAAAGTGAATGCTCTAGACATGGCTTCGCTGGACCTGGTGGAAGCAAGACTACAGGTAAGACTTCTCTCATAGGGCTCCAAAGGCAAGCAGCACCTGTGGCTAATTCTGCTTTTACCGTTGTCTGCTAAGAGTTACTGTGGCCTCCTATTAGATGTCTGTCAAGTTTTGGCTGGTGGGTGTCATACTATCCTTGTCACATGATGATTCTAGCTGCATGCAGTTTTGTTAAAATGCCATCTTTCAACATGATCCCAGAAGCAGACTGGAGAGAAGCCACAGTTTAATTGCAGCACAGTTGTGGTGATGTTTGTGCTCAAGGCTGGCTGTGTGCAGCTGTCTCTTGTTAGTCTGGGAATTCTGGCACTGTTGAAGTGTGACAGCATGTTTGGATGTGCTGCTCTTAGCTATCTGCATGGTGGCAACAAGCCTCGCTTAATAAGTGCATTCGGTGCTGCACAGAACAGTGTTGGATTAAACATTTACAAGATGGATTAGGGTTCTATACAAGAGCTTGGAAAGGAAACGGTAGAGACAATTATGGTTCTGTAAGGACCTGATCATGTGGATATAATGTTTAGTAATTCTTTCATAATATACACCATAAAAATCTGAACTGTTTACAATAATTACATACACATTTCATAAAACACCATGGTCACAAACATTACATATATCAATAATGGTACACGTAAAATGCTGACCTGCCGCTTACCAGTCACCTAAGCATTTATTATTTATAAATCTCCTTAAATTAAAAAAAAGTGTTCAGATTCCTCCTAAAGTATTTTATATCACATTCCAACCTCTCCTCAAGCAGGGAAGTAGGAAGCTAAGGGAAAACCTTGGAGGGTTTGTCTGATTCTCACTTTATGATTTCAAGAGCGTTCTGGGGAAGGTGAACGAGATTGCAAAGCACAAGGCAGCTATCGAAGATGCAGAAACGCAGAGTAAGGTAAGTACAGCATCTCTGAGTGGGGCATGCAGGGGGTGTCCTTTCATTCTACCACTGGGCATCTTAACAGCAGTTTATCTGTGTTACCTGAAAAGAAATGCAGGCTGCTGCCAGATGAGTAAGGTCCTAATCTGATATGGGCAAGATGTGCTTTCATGTGCCCTGAGGAGTGTTATTCCTCTTATAAAATAATCACAGATCCCTATGAAGGTTTGCTTTTCAGAGATAACCTTCTGGCTAGCCTGTTTGCTCAGTGTTTAGTGCTGTGTACTAAAATGCAGAAGGGCCTAGCTATGATTCCTGGCTCTGGGTGTTCAGTTACAGTGACGTCATTTATAGACCGTTATAACCAACAAGCAGTTCATAGCAGCTAACATAACAAGAAATAACTAGACCAAACGTCTAGGACATAACAATGTAATTACCTGTATCATGAAGTCAATTGAACACTTAATCTATCAAGAACATATTTACAAAATAAAATTGTTTTTAAAGCTACCAAAACATGACAAAGATTGTATTTCAGTCAGGAGTGAAGGCCAAATACTTTCTGCTTGATAGGTAAATAAAAACCTAAAAATCGTCTTTGATGTAACCCACCTAGGATTTGGAAACGATAAAGATAGTGGATTGCGGACATTATAAAATTTTCAGGTGTAAGACCAGCTTATAAGGTGACTCGTACCATTTAAGATTGTAAAAACCAAGCAGCAAAGTTTGAACAATACTCTGGCTTCCACTGGGAGCCATTGTAAAAGTGAATATAAGGTTTTATCCTGTCTGATTTTTTTTTTTCAAAGTAAAAATCAGACATATTGCCACATTTTGAACTGTTTCAATTCTCTTCATTAAGTTACGGGAGATGCCCAAATACACGATGTTATAATAGTCTGTCTTGACTCAAAATTAATAATTGGCCCACCAGTCTGAATTGAGCCTGACATAAATACTTTTTAATATTTCTCAGGATCCAAAATGAGCTTTTTACAAGACAGTTAACATGATTTTCCATAGTTACTTGTCTACTCCCTGAGTCAGCATGGAGGTAGTGTTCACTACCTCTTGGAAGGTGTATGGGCCGAGGGAAGGGTGATGAAAAGGCGGGTCATAGTTGGATATTGCACAACAGCAGCATCTACTGACTAGTTTAAGTGGCACCCATGGTTCTGGAATGAGCCCTAGTGGGTGGCCCCCAACTTAAGATTGTTAATGGAATGATTTTGCTAAAGTAGGATGGGAGGGGATAAAATAAATCAAGGAAAAACCACTTAAGTAGCTTGAGTGAAGGCTTCTCCCATTGTTGGTTTTGACTGAGCTGGATCCAAAGAGGCAGGAGGAAGCTGATGAGTGCCATTTAAGTTCTCTTTTCACTTGTCGTGATCTGTACATCAGCGTGGTGGTGGTGCACCGGTGTTGTTCTATTGAGCTGTGTTGCGGTCTGCAGCACCTCAGAGCCTCTCCTCTCTTACAGGTGCATCAGCTCTATGACTTGGTGCAGAAGTGGGACTCCATGGCATCCACCCTGCCACAGATAGTACAGAGGTTGGTGTCTGTGAAGCAGCTTCATGAGCAAGGTGAGGGCAGCAGCTACATGGCATGGACTTTAGGCCTAGATACTCAAAACTTCAGCGCTGTTTTGAACAGCACCTTGTAAATACCACTGGATCAGCACGGTGAAAGAACTCCCTAATGCTCAACATTAATAAGGTACAAATGTAGGTGTGCTCATAGCGTTGAGCATTAGAATAAGCATCCAAACAGAATATCACAGGGACTTTCCCTAGCTGATTAGCTGTCTGCTCGTTTCTCCACCACCCCTCCTCAGCTGATGATATAACTGATATCATGGGGGGGGGGGGGCTGTCCCCAACCAATTGGCTGTCAGCTTGTTTCTCTGGCCCTAAGCTGTTCTTTACTCTGACACTGTTTGCTATTGAAAAAAAATCTCCTTGCTGAAAGCCTCCTCCCCAGCTGTTTCTCTGCCCCTCTAAAGATGTTCTCTGCTCCCCAACAAGTTTTCCTATTGAAAAATGCAGGGAGACTGCACCTCTTAGAAGTCTCCCTCACACAACGACAGCTACAGACCTGACAGAAAAGTTTGCATGTTAAAGGCTGTTTACAAAATGCTCATACTGTTTCTTCCCCTAAAGGCGTTACCACAAATGTTCCATGATGTCACTTACTGTGACTGTAGATCCACCTTCAAGTATTGTTGTTCACTATATATTCTTTACTTTATCCAAGCTTTATGCACAGATCATTTAAAGTTCAAGGGTTGGCAGAGCATTCACAAGTTACAACTGAAATCCAACAGTTGTTATGATTTTGCTTTAATGTGATGTAGGTTGTTCTTTATGATACAATGAATATGCATGAGATAGATTTACATACACTGCTTTCATTGAATACAGATCTGTGTCATGCATGTTCATCCTGGATATACTGAAAACCAGACTGGCAAGGTGTGTCCCAAGGACTGAGTTGAGAACTACTGAACTAGAATGTATATAGTTTTTGAAAATCCAGTTCCATACCCTGCCCTCTTGTTTCAGAATTTTCATTATGAGATCTTATATCCTAGCTATATAGGTAACACTCATAGACTCAGATCCTGTGGAATTTTCTTTGTTTGGCTTGAATAATGCCAACTTGCTTTGCACTGCCTTGTTTCTTCCAGCAATGCAGTTTGGGCAACTTCTGACTCACCTGGACACTACACAGCAGACGATTGCAAACTCCTTGAAGGACAATGCAGCAGCATTAACACAGGTATGTAATATTTGTTGAGAGGCAGGTGCCACCAGGGGCTCTGTGATTGGACGAATCTTGGTTCTGCTCATCTAGTGTCATAAAAATATGCAGGGCCAGTGCAATGCGTATACATGTGAGGTGAACAGGTAGAGGCACACTGCGCTAGCAGTGTCCTGCAGCACCTGTGAAAGGGTGGAAAGACAAGTTAGGACTTGTAAAGTTCATTGATTTAACTATATTGGCAGCAGAGAGCTCTGTTAAATCAGTCTCGTGTTCAAAATGGTTCCTAAACCACTTCTCGTAACTCAGAAGCAGGTAGTCCAGTCCAGCCCTCTACTGCACAAGCAACATAAAAGCTATTAAAGGGGGAAGGGAACTGCTGTTTCCAAGTAATGGTTGTGTAGAGTGAGATGTTGGTGGTTAGTGACAGAGCTAGAATCAGAAATAAAGCTCAGGGAGATGAAGGGACCTGTTCCTAGATCACATGAAAGGAGCAGCTTTCTCATATTGCTTTGTTTTACTCTACCAGGTTCAGGCAACCATGAAAGAGAACTTGGCTGCTGTAGAAGATAACTTTATCAGCATTGACTCCAGGATAAAAAAACTTCCTAAATGAATTGGCAGAAGTGAGGGATGCCATTCCCACTGCAAACACCTAAAGCAGAACTGATGGCCTCCCAGAACCAGTGGCAAGACTGACTTGTTGATAGTTGGGACTTCTGTTTGTTTTTGTTCCCATGAAGAAAAATCAAAATTGTAAAGAGATATTTCCATTTTAGATTGTGGAAAGTAAGCATGAGTATTTGGTTATGGCTTAGTTCCGAGCCTGGGAATAAAGGGGGATTGGTTTCTATGTTAGGAAATGCGGAAGTGGTAACTTGTGCCCCTGTAACCATCATGCACCATGCTTTAATTTATGTAGAAACACTTTTGTTAGAGCTAAAGGCTGAAAGGTTGGTTCTTGTATATTATGCTTGTACACTTTCTCTCAGCAGTCAGACTTATCTGCTCTCCAGTAGCCTTAGACTTCCAGCATGTTTTGCTTAAGGAGCTATGGCGAGTCCAAATGAATTGCTGTATTTAAAATGTTTAAATTTTTTGTTGTTGGTAGGATAAGACTTGAGAAATATCCAATACATTGGAATCTGATACCTTCTCTTGGACTTTTTTACCTATGTTTTTGATGCTCTTTATATGTGAAGCTTTCTGGGCGTCATGGGTAGCATAGCTAAGGAGGGAGCTGGGAGGTCTTTAATGTATAAATCATTAACAGTGCCCTCACTGCTACAACATTCTTAGTAACATAGTAAATGACGACAAATAACCACCTGAACGGTCCATCCTGTATCACAGCATCTTAGAGGCTTTGTTACAGCAGTGTATAAATACTACAGCAGTCAGTCAAGCTTAGTTGTAAGGGAGAGAGTTCTCCTCCAGCCACTTTTCCAGAGGCAGCTTAGAGATCTGTACCATTAGTGATTTTTTTAAAACCTTTTTGGCAGTAGACTGTAAATTCTTATTCTTTCCTTCACATATACACAGGGGTTATATCCTCCTCCCAACAGATGCCAAAAAAAAAAAGCCCAAAGCTGATTTCACTCCCCTTACTGGATCTTGTGCAGTCTTACCTCTTCAGTATTCTTATGTTAAAGCTATGGCATCTAAAAGCATGGTCATTAATCCAGAGATGAGATAATACCCTACATCAAGGATACAAGGAGTACCTTCAGACTGGGCAACAACAGCACTTGTTTTCTGAATTTGATTGCTTGATAGCCTGTGATCACTGGCTTTTCTAGATGGTTTATACACTTCTGGCAGGACTAATAGAAATCTTAGCAGGTAAGTTTGTTTCCTTAATGTCCAGACAAGTGCAATATACCTAATTTCCATGCAGAATGGGCAGGAAGAAGCCACAATGGCTGCAAGGACTCCTCTGGCTAAGTATGGATCTCCTTTTCTCTCAGCAGTGATGTGCTTTAGAATAAGAATGTAGTGGAGGCCAGAAAGTGCTAAACCATGCTCTTCTGGAGAAACAGATTTTGACTATGCCTAAAGGGAGGGACTCGAGACCTGTAACTCTTGCTGGAATGTGCTTCTGTGCTAACTCCTCCAGAACCGATGATATAAACTGTGCCTTATTGGGGATAATAGTCACAGTGGAGGGTGAATGGGTGTGGATCTAGGCTGAGGATTAGGGCCAAGTTGTCTGTTGTTCCAGCAGACATAGCACTACTCCCACTGTAAAAGTCAAGGTTAATGTTTGTGGTCCTTGACCTAGAGCCAGACCCCCTTGGGGATATGGTCCCTATGTTTGATAACCTAGACTTCTGTTTGGTTGCTACATTTGCTCAGATCCTATCCTGACTGGCTTCAAGAAGTTTTTTTAACTAGTAGTGCTGTTTGGGATTAATGCTATTTTACTGATTTGGGTGATAACGGTCCTACTCTACAACGATGTGTATGGGGTCTGGTTATGATGATCACACATTAGACAATCACCCCATGCACTTACCCCAGCTGACTACAGCAGGAGTACTCATGTTCCTTGATTTTTTACACTAACAAGACAAATAATACTTTAATAATACTTTCTACTCAGAAGTGAAATAAAAGTTGTTCTGGAGACAAGTAAAATGGTGGCTCAAGTCAAGGCTTAGTGCAAGTCTGAACTACAGAAAAGAAATGATTAGAGAGACCATTTTTCCCCAAACCAGCTCACTGCCTCAGGAACAAAGAAGCCCCCCTAAACCCTAGTCTGTCACTCATATTTCTACAGTACATATTATACAATAAACTGTAAAAAAGTGGAGACAGGTCCACTGTCATGAATGACTGCCTCAAGAGGTCTTCCATCTTATGAAGATGTAATGGAGTGCCCTCCACTAGTTACATCAAGTCCTCATTATATGGCCTTTAAGGCCAATCCAGAGAAACTAGAATCGCCAGACGGGTCCTTCTATGTGCTGGTGGACCTGGTCCACTAGTAGCCACAGTCATGGCTGAATCTGCATTTGTATAAATAGATATCAGCAGTGTTATAGGTGCCTCCAACCATGCCTGCAGCTGAAAAAATGGGCACCTGCGCCTTGGTAGCTGTCACCATCAAATCTATTTCCAGTTGTCCCCAGGTGCAATATATGTCCTGGAAGGCTTCCTGGTTTTGGCACCATTCTTCAGGATCCAAAGTTGTTCTCAGAAATTCTGCACATTGTCAATTCCTGCCACATGTGCCACTGACAGATCCAACAGATAACCAGCAGAGCCACCCCTTCCACCATTACCTGATGACTCTTCATACCAACCCTGTTGATTGACACAGGCTATTGCTGTCATATGGGAGAGCACTCTCACCAGTTGCCCTCAGGAATCTGCTGAAAGGCCATTAGAGCCAAGTGAACCGTTTCAAGTTTCCAACCTGATGGACCACTGGACTTCCTCTGTTGATTACTGTGTCACCTGACCTGACAAACAGTGAGCTCCCTAGCCCTATGACTGACATCTGTAGTCATTACAGTCCACCCCAGCGCCTCTAGACTCATACCCTTCTGTAAGTTGACACAATTGAGCTACCACTGCAGATGCGTCTGCTTCTCCCCTCAGATGGAATTGCACTTCCAAGTTCTGCTGGTAAGGACTTGGAAGTGCAATACCAATGTGAAAGCAGAGATTGTTGAAGAGTGCACATGTGATCCCTGGCCCACTGCACCACTTCCAAGGTGTCTGCCATCAAATCCAGCACCTAAACATAGTCCCGAGCTCATGGGGCTCTTGATAGTAGGTTATTGATTTGATCTTGTAGCTTGTGAATCCTCGATGATGGAAAAAGATACCCTGCTAAGCTGCATATCAAAACACCCCCTCGACAGAATGAATAAGAATAACATGACTCTTGGCCAGTTTGACTATTCAACCACAATGCTCCAGAAACTGCACTACTTGAGAGGTGGTGGAGATGAAAACGGTAACGGAATTCAAACATGCGTAGGATAAACATAAAGGAATCCTGTTCAGAAGAAATGGATCCTCAGGAGCTTAGCCGAGATTGGATAACCGAGCCGGTAGTGGGAGGCGGGGCTGGTGGTTGGGAGGCGGGGATAGTGCTGGGCAGACTTATAAGGTCTGTGCCAGAGCTGATGGTGAGAGGCGGGGATAGTGCTGGGCAGACTTGAACGGTCTGTGCCCTGAAAAAGACAGGTACAAATCAAGGTAAGGTATACACAAAAAAGTGGCACATTTCTTGGGCAGACTGGATGGACCGTGCAGGTCTTTTTCTGCCGTCATCTACTATGTTACTATGATTTGGCCCCAATAAGCCAGTTGTCAAGATAGAGGTGAACCAGAATTCTCTCCTTGCAGAGTGCAGCAGCGAGACCACTATCATTTTGAAATTCATCCAAGGGGCTGTTGCCAAACCAAATGGAAGACAGCAAAATTGAAGTACTGCCCCAAGATAGCAAAACAGAGGAACCTCTAATGGGGCATTTGAACAGGAATGTGCAGATAAGCTTCTCTGATATCCAAAGGGGTGAGAAACTCCCCATGCCAAACTGCCAGGATGATGTGAAAATTAGGAACTTTCAAGGCCCTGTTAACCCTTTTGAGATCCAGAATGGGCTGGAATGTACCCTCCTTCTTAGGAATCACAAAATAAATGGAGCAGCTTCCAGAAACATACTTCTCCCAAGGGATCAGGATGACTACTTGTAGAAGAATTAATGGTTTCGGTGGTCTAGAATGTCCCTGACAGCCCTGGCTTTCCCGCAGCAGTGACAGGGAGCCTCCAGAGAAAGATCCAGCATGGGAATGACCTCGAGGACTTACTGGTCTGGGTTAATCTAGGTTCAGCCTTTAGCAGGTTTCTCGGCGTCTTTGTAGACACTACAGTATCCTAGTGCTTTTGGCATTCTGTCATTTTCATCTTGCACCAACTCATTAGTTCATCCTGTGTTGTGTGTGACCCCTGACAGGTGTGTACCATCAAAACACAGCCCCGTGTCAGGTCTGAAACATGAGTGATGCCAAATAAAGATTTATACACTACCCATCTGGCTGCAAGAGATTTCTTGGTCCACCCCTACGTTTGGATTTGGTTTCTCTATGCATAGGGTTTCCTTTACTTTTTTGTGTGTGAGATCTAACACACCCAATCTGCCTGTCTTGTACACAGGGCCACTGTAAAACATGCTAGGGCCAGTAGGCTATGCTGTATCTCCTTCACGCTTCAGGGATACTTAGGGGCTCATTTTCAAAGGGAAAAACATCTAAAAAGTGGCATAAAGCAGCATGTGGATGTTTTTCTCAGACATCAGTATTTTCAAAACTTATTTTTCAGCCATTATTCTATGCGGTTGTTCTGCAGTGCGTTCAAATCTCAAGTGGGCATGTTAAGGGTGGGATGTGGGTGTTCCTAAGACTTAGGAACGTGCAGGACGTCAGGACTCACAGAAACAAATCGGCAAACGCACTGGAGACCGGCGCTGAAGAGGACTTCGGCTGGCAGGGGTTGGGGACCCTTGGTACCTGGTGGCGGGGGAGGGGTGGCAGCAGAGATTGAAAGTGGTGGGAGGGTAGTCAAAAGTGGCAGGGAGTTGGTGGCACTGGGAGGGCTAAAATGTGCCCCTTCACCTCAGGACCCCCCTCCCGCCGAGGTCTGGTTACGCCCCTGCTCTGGGGCCCTTTTACTGCCACTTAGTAAAAGGGCCCTTCTGAGAGTTAAAAACAAGCAACAGTTTATTGCCTCATCATGGAGCGTTCAGGCTCTCTACACGCTAGATCTGTGACCTAGGTACAGCTCTAAACAGGTTGCCATAGCTTTCCTTTTGCCTCAGGAGACCAATTGGAGGGAAGGGGGAATTGTGCTCCTCCCACCATGCCCCAAGGCAGGTAGTAACAACAAAGCTCCAATAGGCACTGAGAGCAGAACACAGGTGTTCATAAAGGCTTAACAGAAAACCTTAGCAATCAGGAACCTGGTCTATTATACGCAGCTTAATAAATACACAGACACATAATCTGTTACAGAAAGCACAAGCTGCCCCATAGGGGCACTTTACTGACACCTGTTTTATAATGTGGACATGCTAACTGATTAGTGCAGAAAAGTCCCAGACATGCAACTTCCAAGAAAAAATAAAAACTATTTTTTTTTTTAGTGCACACAGATTTGGAACTTACTGCAGAATGCCAAAATATGCCCTGCAGTAAATTATTTTAAGCTGTAGTCGCTTGCTAGCGCTTACTGCAGCTTAGTAAAAGGATGCCATAGTTTATACCTAGTCTAAGCTTGCCAGCACTAACCACAGTATATCTAGGCTTAGTTTTGTGGAGTAAAGGAGCCTACAAATAGGTGGGAAATGTGGGGTACAAATGTAACAAATAAATAAAAAATCATTTTTATTGGACTAAGCAGCTGACTGAGTTATAGTGTTGTGCACTGCCATGCACAAGGAAGTGGATTTGCTCCATGGGTCAAGTAAAGGGTGTTCTAGCTCCTGGATCTGCTTCAGAGGCAGCATTCATAGCCCCAGGAAAGGAGCAGGAGAATGAAATCTCAGTCATCATACAGAGTGACACCTAATGACTGGATTTTTTTTGTTTTTTAATTTTTATTCATGCATTTTTAAGCATTCAAAGCCAATAACAGAAAAGGTCCATCATTTAGCTGATACAACTTAGTAATTCTTCATACAGCTTCATTGTTGTGACTATTAACAGTGATTACTAAGCAATTAATAAACCCCACCCTTCCTCCCCCCCCCCCCCACCCCCCATCCCTAGAGTAATCTACCTAATGACTGGATCTGATGACTGATTTCAAGGTTCCAGGAGGAGCTTTGGTGTGATGCCCATGATCAAGGACCAAAATGAATTGCATAGATAAACATCTACAGAATAGGTTTCAAAAATACCAAGTTGGATGTTATCAGAAGAAATTCTTCCAAATGCTGCTTTATGTCACTTTTTGGATGTTTTTCTCTTTTGAAAATGAGCCCTGACAGTGACTTCCCAGAATCACAGGGATCTGCAGTAGAAATTGATCCCCGTTCCCCAGCCCATTACACTACTCCTTCACTTATGGATGCTAGCTACACTCAAGCCCCTACTTTTCATTGATTCTGTGATGTTTGCTCAGAAAAAGTTTGTGAACAATTTTATAAATAGATAGATAGATTTGTACTGCAGATCCCTGTAATTCTGAGCAAGTCACTTCTTTTCCCCCACCTCCTTGAGCTGAGATTCTCCCCAATATGGAGCAAGTGGTGCATTTGATTTCTCCATAGGGAATGTCTGGTAGATAGTTCTAGTCTCCATACTCACCCCAGATCACCTCCTACATTCCTAGCTGTTGTTTTTTTTTTCTTGGCAGTGAAGGTTTGTCTTTTGCTGACATGATGTTTTCTGTCTTGTTAGTAATTCAGGTCTCATGCTACTACTACTATTTAGCATTTCTATAGCACTACAAGGCATACGCAATGCTGCACAAACATAGAAGAAAGACAGTCCCTGCTCAAAGAGCTTACAATCTAATAGACAAAAAATAAAGTAATCAAATCAATTAATGTGTACAGGAAGGAGGAGAGGAGGGTAGGTGGAGGCGAGTGGTTACGAGTCAAAAGCAAAGAGGTGGGCTTTCAGTCTAGATTTAAAGGTGGCCAAGGATGGGGCAAGATGTAGGGGCTCAGGAAGTTTATTCCAGGCGTAGGGTGCAGCGAGACAGAAGGCGCGAAGTCTGGAGTTGGCAGTAGTGGAGAAGGGAACAGATAAGGATTTATCCATGGAGTGGAGTGCACGGGAAGGGGTGTAGGGAAAGACGAGTGTGGAGAGATACTGGGGAGCAGCAGAGTGAGTACATTTATAGGTTAGTAGAAGAAGTTTGAACAGGATGCGAAAACGGATATGGGATCAGAGGACGTGAATGATACATACCTGTAGCAGGTGTTCTCCGAGGACAGCAGGCTGATTGTTCTCACGACTGGGTGACGTCCACGGCAGCCCCCACCAACCGGAACAAAACTTCGTGGGCGGTCCCGCACGCAGGGCACGCCCACTGCGCATGCGCGGCTGTCTTCCCGCCCGTGCGTGACCGTTCCCGCTCAGTTGAATGACAAACAAAAATGAAGAAACGCAACTCCAAAGGGGAGGAGGGAGGGAAGGTGAGAACAATCAGCCTGCTGTCCTCGGAGAACACCTGCTACAGGTATGTATCATTCACTTTCTCCGAGGACAAGCAGGCTGCTTGTTCTCACGACTGGGGTATCCCTAGCTCTCAGGCTCACTCAAAACAAGAACCCAGGTCAATTGAACCTCGCAACGGCGAGGGCATAACAGAAATTGACCTACGAAGAACAACTAACTGAGAGTGCAGCCTGACCAGAACAAATTCGGGTCCTGGAGGGTGGAGTTGGATTTACACCCCAAACAGATTCTGCAGCACCGACTGCCCGAACCGACTGTCACGTCGGGTATCCTGCTGGAGGCAGTAATGTGATGTGAATGTGTGGACAGATGACCACGTCGCAGCCTTGCAAATCTCTTCAATAGTGGCTGACTTCAAGTGAGCCACCGACGCTGCCATGGCTCTGACACTGTGAGCCGTGACATGACCCTCAAGAGTCAGCCCAGCTTGGGCGTAAGTGAAGGAAATGCAATCTGCTAGCCAATTGGAAATGGTGCGTTTCCCGACAGCGACCCCTATCCTGTTAGGGTCGAAAGAAACAAACAATTGGGCGGACTGTCTGTGGGGCTGTGTCCGCTCCAAGTAGAAGGCCAATGCTCTCTTGCAGTCCAATGTGTGCAACTGATGTTCAGCAGGGCGGGTATGCAGCCTGGGAAAGAATGTTGGCAAGACAATTGACTGGTTAAGATGGAACTCCGACACCACCTTCGGCAGGAACTTTGGGTGAGTGCAGAGCACTACTCTGTTGTGATGAAATTTAGTATACGGAGCATGAGCTACCAGGGCTTGAAGCTCACTGACTCTACGAGCTGAAGTAACTGCCACCAAGAAAATGACCTTCCAGGTCAAGTACTTCAGATGGCAGGTATTCAGTGGCTCAAAAGGAGGTTTCATCAGCTGGGTGTGGACGACGTTGAGATCCCATGACACTGCAGGGGGCTTGATAGGGGGCTTTGACAAAAGCAAGCCTCTCATGAATCGAACGACCAAAGGCTCTCCAGAGATGGCTTTACCTTCCACACAATAATGGTAAGCACTAATCGCACTAAGGTGATTCCTTACTGAGTTGGTCTTGAGGCCAGACTCTGACAAGTGCAGAAGGTATTCAAGCAGGTTCTGTGCAGGGCAAGAACGAGGTTCTAGGGCCTTGCTCTCACACCAAACGACAAACCTCCTCCACTTGAAAAAGTAACTTTTTAGTGGAATCCTTCCTAGAGGCAAGCAAGACACGGGAGACACCCTCCGACAGACCCAACGCAGTGAAGTCTACGCCCTCAACATCCAAGCCGTGAGAGCCAGGGACTGAAGGTTGGGGTGCAGCAACGCTCCGTTGTTCTGCGAAATGAGAGTCTGAAAACACTCCAATCTCCACGGTTCTTCGGAGGACAACTCCAGAAGAAGAGGGAACCAGATCTGACGGGGCCAAAAGGGCGCGATCAGAATCATGGTGCCGCGGTCTTGCTTGAGCTTCAGTAAGGTCTTCCCCACCAAAGGTATGGGAGGATAAGCATACAGGAGGCCGGTCCCCCAATGAAGGAGAAAGGCATCCGACGCTAGCCTCCCGTGTGCCTGTAGTCTGGAACAGAACAGAAGCAGCTTATGGTTGGTCTGAGAGGCGAAAAGGTCCACCGAGGGGGTGCCCCACTCTCGGAAGATCTTGCGTACCACTCTGGAATGGAGCGACCACTCGTGCGGTTGCATGACTCTGCTCAGTCTGTCGGGCAGACTGTTGTTTACACCTGCCAGGTATGTGGCTTGGAGGAGCATGCCGAACTGGTAAGCCCAACGCCACATCCCGACAGCTTCCTGACACAGGGGGCGAGATCCGGTGCCCCCCTGCTTGTTGATGTAATACATTGCAACCTGATTGTCTGTCCGAATTTGGATAATTTGACAGGACAGCCGATCTCTGAAAGCCTTCAGTGCGTTCCAGATCGCTCGGAGCTCCAGGAGGTTGATCTGAAGATCCTTTTCCTGGAGGGACCACAGTCCCTGGGTGTGGAGTCCATCGACATGAGCTCCCCACCCCAGGCGAGATGCATCCATCGTCAGCACTTTCGTGGGCTGTGAAATTTGGAATGGACGTCCCAGGGTCAAATTGGTCCGAATGGTCCACCAGTGCAGTGAAGTGCGGCAACTGGTGGAGAGGCAGATGACATCTTCTAGATTCCCGGTGGCTTGAAACCACTGGGAAGCTAGGGTCCATTGAGCAGATCTCATGTGAAGACGAGCCATGGGAGTCACATGAACTGTGGAGGCCATATGACCCAGAAGTCTCAACATCTGCCGAGCTGTGATCTGCTGAGACGCTCTGGCATGTGAAGCCAGGGACAGGAGGTTGTTGGCCCTCGCTTCGGGAAGGAAGGCCTGAGCCGTCTGGGTATTCAGCAGAGCTCCTATGAATTCCAGAGACCGAGCTGGCTGGAGATGGGACTTTGGGTAATTTATCACAAACCCCAGCAGCTCCAGGAGTTGAATAGTGCACTGCATGGACCGGAGAGCTCCTGCCTCCGAGGTGTTCTTGACCAGCCAATCGTCGAGATATGGGAACACGTGCACTCCCAGCTTGCGTAGATACGCCGCTACCACCACGAGGCACTTTGTAAACACCCGTGGGGCAGAGGCGAGCCCAAAGGGCAGCACACAATACTGAAAGTGCCGTGTGCCCAGGCGGAATCTGAGATACTGTCTGTGAGCTGGCAGTATCGGGATGTGAGTGTATGCGTCCTTTAAATCCAGGGAACATAGCCAATCGTTTTTCTGAATCATTGGCAGAAGGGTGCCCAAGGAAAGCATCCTGAACTTTTCTTTGACCAGGAATTTGTTCAGGCCTCTCAGGTCTAGGATGGGACGCATCCCCCCTGTTTTCTTTTCCACAAGGAAGTACCTGGAATAGAATCCCTGCCCTTCCTGCCCGGGTGGTACGGGCTCGACCGCATTGGCGCTGAGAACGGCGGAGAGTTCCTCTGCAAGTACCTGCTTGTGATGGGAGCTGAAGGATTGAGCTCCCGGAGGACAATTTGGTGGCAGGGAGGTCAAATTCAGGGCGTATCCGCACCGCACTATTTGGAGAACCCACTGGTCAGAGGTTATGAGAGGCCACCTTTGGTGAAAAAATTTTAACCTCCCTCCGACCGGCAGATCATCCGGTATGGACACTTTGAGGGCGGCTATGTTCCCATGGATCCAGTCAAAAGCCCGTCCCCAGCTTTTGCTGTGGAGGCGCAGGGGGCTGCTTAGGCGCACGCTGTTGACGAGAACGAGCGCGCTGGGGCTGTCCCTGTGCCTGACGAGGCCTTCGGGCCGGCTGGGTGTACCTACGCTTGGCAAAAGCATAGGGCGCAGCCTGCCGGGCCCGGGAAAAACATCCACCTGCTGAGGTGGATGCTGAAGGCGCCCGGTGGGAGAGCTTGTCGAGAGCGGTTTCCCGCTGATGCAGTTGGTCCACCAGCTGCTCGACCTTCTCGCCAAAAATATTATCCTCCCGGCAAGGGACATCGGCCAGTCTCTGCTGGGTGCAGTTGTCCAGGTCAGAGGCACGCAGCCATGAGAGCCTGCGCATCACTATACCTTGGGCTGCAGCTCGAGATGCCACGTCACAGGTGTCATATATACCCCTGGACAGGAACTTTCTGCACGCCTTCAGCTGCCTGACCACCTCCTGAAAAGGCCTGGACTGCTCCGGCGGGAGCTTGTCAACTAGGTCCGCCAGTTGCTTCACATTATTCCGCATGTGGATGCTCGTGTAGAGTTGGTAAGACTGAATGCGGGTCACGAGCATGGAAGATTGGTACGCCTTCCTCCCAAACGAGTCCAGAGTGCGAGACTCCCGCCCCGGGGGCGCCGAGGCGGTATCCCTCGAACTCCGTGCCCTCTTGAGAGCAGAGTCCACGACCGCCGAGTCATGAGGCAATTGGGGCCGCATTAACTCTGGGTCCGAGTGGATTCTGTATTGGGACTCTGCTTTCTTGGGGATGGTGGGATTAGATAGTGATCTCAACCAGTTCCGAAGCAGTGTCTCTTTGAGGACATTGTGCAACGGTACCGTGGAAGACTCTCTAGGTGGTGATGGATAATCGAGGACCTCGAGCATCTCAGCCCTCGGCTCATCCACAGAGACCACGGGGAAGGGAATGCATATAGACATGTCCCTGACGAAGGAGGCAAAGGAGAGGCTCTCAGGAGGCGAGAGCTTTCTCTCAGGTGAAGGCGTGGGGTCGGAGGGAAGGCCCACAGACTCCTCTGAGGAGAAATATCTGGGGTCCTCCTCCTCCCCCCACGAGGCCTCTTCCTCGGTGTCGGACATAAGCTCATGGAGCTGAGTCCTCAACTGGGCCCGGCTCGACGTCGAGGCACCGAGGCCTCGGTGTCGTCGAGCGGTGGACTCCCGCGCTGGTGGGGATGAAGCTCCCTCCATCGATGTCGACGGGGACTCCACCTGCGTGGCGGTCGAGACCGGCACCGCAAGCGGCGTCGAAGGCCTCGGCACCGGGCTAGAGCTCGCCGGCGCCACAGTCAACGGCGCCGAGGGCGCAAGCACCCCCGGCGCCGGCACAGTCTGGCGCATCAGCCCTTCCAGGATCCCCGGAAGGATGGCTCGGAGGCACTCGTCCAGGCCCGCTGTCGGGAAAGACGGGGGGGCCGGTAGAGGCGTCAGTGCCGGAAGCTGCTCGGGTCCAGGAGACTGCACCGAAGTGCTGAGACCCTGACGCGGTGGTACCTCTACTACAGAGGGGGACCTCTCCTCTCGACGCTGACGCTTTCTCGGCGTCGACTCCTCTCCGGCGCCGGGGGCCGGATGCATCGATGGCGACCGATGACGGTGCTTCTTTGTTTTCTTGCGATGCCCGTCATCGGCGCTAGGTGGAACGGAGGAGGTCGATCCCCCTCGGCCTCGAGGGACCGGGTCCGACAGGGTTCGGTCCCGAGGGCCCTGGGTAGAGGGAGTGACCGGGGCCGATTGCCCACGCGGCCTCTCATCCCTGCCGTCACCGGAGGACTGGCGGTCCGACGGGACCTGTGCTCCTGGGGTCGATGCCATCGGTGCTGATTTTGTGGACATCGATACCGGTACCGAAGAACCGGCTGTCGATACCGATGCCGTCGAAGTCGACGTCGAGGGGCCGGCGCAAGTTCCAAAAAGACGGTCCCGAAGAACTTGCCTCGCTACTTGAGTCCGTTTCCGGAGACCAAGACACAAAGTACACGACTTGGTATCGTGCTCCGGCCCGAGGCACTGGAGGCACCAAGCGTGAGTGTCGGTCTGCGAGATAGGCCGGCTGCACTGACCACACTTCTTAAATCCACTCGGGACCTTCGAGGACATCGACGGAAAAATCGCGTTGGCGAAATCAAAGTCGTCGATGGTGGCGGTAAAATCACACCTCGAAAAGAAATTGACCGCGCGGCCACAAGGCCACAACACGACACCCCCGCTAAAGACGAGGGAAAATAAGTACAGCGCGTTCTTTCTTTTTTTTTTTTTTTTCAAGAAAAAACTAAAGATAAAACGCGGCAACGAAAAACAAACGAAGATTCGCAAACAACGCGATCCGGTTTCCGGGGCTGACAGAGAGAGAGACGAACACATCTCTCTCCAGGCGCGGAAAAGAAAAGACTGAGCGGGAACGGTCACGCACGGGCGGGAAGACGGCCGCGCATGCGCGTTGGGCGTGCCCTGCATGCGGGACCGCCCGCGAAGTTTTGTTCCGGTTGGTGGGGGCAGCCGTGGACGTCACCCAGTCGTGAGAACAAGCAGCCTGCTTGTCCTCGGAGAAACAGGTGGTACATTTTGAGGAAGAAAGGAGAAGTGTAGTTTCCTCAATAGTAACTTCAGTGATGCCTGATCTACACAGGGCTTGCTGATTAAAGTCTGACCCCTTGACCTATTACTGCACGTGAGGATGAGCACTGAAAGTACCCAGGAGCTCTACAGCACAGCTCACATGTAGAGGAGGAAACATTCCAGAAGATAGAGTTGGGATTCAAGCCTCATCATCCAACAGTGCTTTAAAACTGAAATATTTAGAAACCTGCATGCAGCCACCTCAGGGCAGAACGGCCTGGCAGTAAATGAAACACATTTGTATAAATAGCATGTGTAGCAGTGTTATAGGCACCTACATGAATAATGCTAATGATGTAGGCGCCTACAGTGGATAACATGCCTACAAAGTGTAGGCGCCTACATGGATAACGTGCGCTAACAATGTAGCTGAATACACTTTGTAGGTGCGTTATCCACTGTAGGCATCTACATAAATAACACGCGCTACCGATGTAGGAGCCTACACTTTTAAGGCACGCTAACCATGTAGGCACCTACAGTGGATATGCGCCTACACTTTGTAGGCGCCTACCCATTTAGTGCGCCTTAAAAAGTGTACGAGCCTACATCATTAGTGCGTGTTATTCATGTAGGCGCCTACAGTGGATAACATGCCTACAAAGTGTGGGCGCCTACACAGTCTAGACACCTTAAAAGTGTAGGTGCCTACATGAATAACGCACGCTGATGTAGGCACCTACACTTTTAAGGCGCGCTAACATTTTAGTGCGTCTGCAATTATGGTGCTTGAAGGGATTCTTGTCGGATATTGTCAGTCCTGCCATTGACCATAAAAGTGCTTTTGAATAACTACTTTGAACATATTGATGAGTACTCTAAAATAATAGGGAGTTTTGAGAAACAAGGTGAGGATATTCAAATCCTCTTATAACTCTCATCATTTCTATCACAGGCACAACATCCCAACCAAGACAGAGGACCATAGTGTGCAGTCCAAAACATACAACTAGACCACCAGCACCATGGGGAAACCATGGCAAGACAGAAGGGCACTTCCACATCTACCCAGATCCTGAATGAAAATCCTGCAGCTCAGTTCTAGGGAATCTTTAGAAACAAACAAACAAAAAAATCTTCAGCACTGTTTATTTCAGCCTGAGATAGCACGGAGGGAGGGGGGTCCTATAAACACACAAAGCTGCCCTGCGAGTCTGGCCCTGGTGACACAATGCTGATGCAACCTTCAGCCTGGAGTTGGTTCAGGAGTCAATAAACTCCTGAAGGCAAAGTTCTAACTCTGGGCTCTACAGCCGTTTGCTTAACCACCCATGTTATATAAGTGACTGGGCAATCCTGGGCTGTTTTGCACCACAGGTATGAAATGTGTTTCTTTAGAAGAATTAATGTTTAATTGTCATTTGGAGGGAATCAAATTATATCTTTGAGCACAACTGGTACATGTACCCAAACCATGAGAAAAGCCCATTTATATTGTGTAGGAAGGTTTTGAGGTACAGAAAAAAGTGTCTCTTATATAAATAATGTCATCTCCTCTGATGACATCTGATCTGGTCCGGTGTGCCTTTTAGAATGGAAGTGACATCTTTTCAAGCCTCTATTCATTTTATAGATTAAAAAATGAGTGCCAAAATCAAAACCATTTGAGCTTTACAAAGTAATACAGATGTAGAGGAAAAGAAACTCATCTGCTCTATAGATTCCACTTCCTGCAGCTCCCATGGCTCTGTTAAGTGCTGATACCCATACATAATAATAATAATAATAATAATAAAACTATACTGTATTTAACTACCACACTGCAGATCAAAGCAGTTTACAATCTAAACACAATATGAAAGAAAAGAATTCCAGTGTTAAGACAGTAAAATCAAGTACACCCTAGAGAACACAACAGAATAAAAAGGTTCAGGCTACATACATACCCACAAAGACACAGATCTGCTAATGCACCCCAGTCCTGCCCTGCAACACTGCTTTTATCCAGTATTGCAGCTCCTCCCCACCTCACACCCACATGAATCCTCTGCTAATGCACCTCAATCCTGCCCTGCTATTCCAGCACCCAGCCCTACACACAGTTCTATCTGTGCCCTTAAGCTGATTTGTTCTAAGAATATTTTAGTTATTGTAAATGAAGGACTAGGCATTGTGCACTTTAGATCTGGCAAAATCCTGATAACTGCCTTGAATTTCAGGCTTCATAATAAGCTCATTTTAGAAGCACCTACATGTGGAAACAGAGGCATTTACATTATGATGGAACCATTAGGCTGGCTCCTTGAAGCCATAGGTTTCAATTCTTTTATGTATGCTGATGATATCACCATTTACTTTTTGATATCCTAAACACTGTCTGGAAATCCTGGATCTGATGGAGGACTGGGCATCTACTTTTCATCTCAAACTGAACAGAGAAAAAACTAAATTCCTAATTATATCTAACCCTAGTAGCATACATGAGTATAACAGTTCCACCATCAATCAAACAATTTACCCGCTGGAGTCTAAGTTAAAAATATTAGGGGTCGTTATCAATCAATTCCTGACCTGTGAGGACCAAATGAACTCTGTGGTCACCAAAGCCTTCAAGACTCTCTCAAGATTAAAAATAATCAGACCATTCTTTCCAACAACCACTTTCCGTTCATTTGTTCAAACACTAGTTATATCACAAATAGATTATTGCAATGCTGTTTATTTAGGTAAAAGGAATATATAATAAAGAAATTACAAACAAGATCGGTTTACAAAGTTTCTAAATTTGACAGGGCATTCTCACTCCTTATTAAATTGTATTGATTTCCTATCAAAGCTAGGATCATCTTCAGTGCAAGGGACTATCTCATTCTACACTTCCCTAGATTAAAAATAAATAAATAAAAAAATCACATATAAATCTGCACTAACTAGAGATTTTTCGCATTTAGGGGTTCTTTAACTAAGGTGTGCTGAAAAATGGCCTGCAGTAGACGCGTGTTTTGGGCGCATGCAGAATCATTTTTCAGCACACCTGCAAAAAAAGCCTTTTTAAATTTTTGCTGAAAATGGACGTGCGGCAAAATGAAAATTGCCGCGCATCCATTTTGGATCTGAGACCTTACCGCCAGCCAGTAAAGTCTCACGCAGTAACCAGGTGGTAATGACCTACGTGCGTCAAATGCCACTTGGCATGCGCCCAATACACACATCCAAAAATAAAACATTATTTTTCAGACACACGTATTGGATGCACGCCAAAATGAAATGACCACAAAAGCTGAGCGGTAACTCCATTTTGGCATGCATTGGGCACACATAGGTGCTTGCACAGCTTAGTGAAAGGGCCCCTTAAGACACCAAATGGTGGAATTCTATTCCAAGTGAAGTTACACGTATCAGCAACAACCTGATTGTCCACAAATTCCTGAAGAATCCTTTTCAATTAAATGAATTGTTTTTGCAGCTGTCTTAATTGCAATGATTAATCCCTCCTCGTTTTCTATCAACCAAGTTTCTCTAATTTTCTGTTTACTATTTTGTTTTAATTTCTTACATTCTCATTTGTATGGAATATTACTAATGTAAGCCACATTGATCTGAATATTGGAATATATGTGTGTTGCAAGATGAGCACCTTCATGCATAGATGATGCTGCTTACATGTGCAAGGCCCCAAGTGATGCAGCTCTTTTTGCGATCATATTTTTTTCTGAAATAACTACTCTCGCTGTACATGCTGGAGAAACTGTGAACATCCTTGCCTGGGCATTATCCTCCAGATTCCATATATGATACACGCTGAGTAGCGTGCATTAAATTGTGCAAGTGGCCAATTCATGCACACTACTCAATTATTCAATGAGCCTATTATTGTTAATTGTCCAAGTTATGACCAATTATCAACGCTAATTGGCAATAATTACAATTTACATGCACATCTTTTTAGATGTATTCTAAAAAGAGACATAAGTAAATTCCAGCATGCATATTTATTTATTTATTACATTTGTACCCCGCGCTTTCCCACATACAGCAGGCTCAATGCGGCTTACATAGTAAAAGAAAACTCATTACAAAGGACATGTAAGAAGAATATTATAAACGGTGATAAACACAGTGGCAACAATGCCCAAGAATATATGAATTGGAATAGGGAAGGTAGACAAGGATAGGAAAGGTAAAATGGAAGGAGATTGGGAGGGATATGGTAAAAAGGATGGAGAAGAGAAGATTAGAGATTGAGTATAAGGGGATTTGAAAATAAGGTAACAGGTATAATTGGTGTCAGAGTCAGTGTCATCGTCAGAGCAGCAGTGTTGTAGGTGGACTGGTAGAATTAAGTTGGTCCATTAGAATAAGCTTGCTTGAAAAAAATGGGACTTTAACATTTTCCTGAATGGTAAATAGTTCTTAATTGCTCGGATGGGTCTTGGTAGAGCATTCCAAAGTTGACTACCCAAAAAGGAGAAACTTGTTGCATAGTAACAAAGGGGGTGTGGGCATGTTGGGGGAATCAATCAAATCTTCATCCCTGGTTACAGAATTTTGGGGAGCACACCTAGGTAAATCGGATGCACCTAGATCTTAGTCATCATCTAGCCCAGAATTCAGGACCCTGGACAGAAGTCAGTTAGGGGAGTATTTTCAAAGGCTCCTGACCTTGTTGGCTATGGCTTTGCTTCTGTCTCTGTGAGAAAAAGCTCTGCGAAGCAGACAAACTCAGGCATTGCACAGTAAAACTTGGATTGTGTGGATATAGGACTAGGAGGGTCTTTTACTAAGGCACGCTCACATTTTTGGCGTGCGCTAAATGTTAGCGACACCAGTGCATTCCTATGGGCGTCTCTAATATTTAGCATGCCCACAATTTTAGCACGGCTAAAATTGTGAGCATGCCTTAGTAAAAGATGCCCTAGATTATGTATTATCACATCTACAAAATTGGTGCCAAAATGAAATAACACCTAGGCATATTCTATAAAGTACTCCTAAATTTCAGCACGGTTTATAGAATACATCGAGCGCCTATCCATGTGAATTTTGTTTCGGGCAGTTACTAGGTTAACTGGTTCAAGGCTGACCGTGCCTGTTGCAAGTCCCTATTATCCACTGTATATTTTCAGTGACCCTGGTAGCTAGGGATTCCCATATGTGTTACTATTGTTGTCCTGCTTGTCCTCAGAGAAAGCAAAGTTACTTACCTGTAGCAGGCGCTCTCGGAGGACAGGAGGGCACACATTACCACATCCCTTCCACTGTACTGTTGGGTTCCACATACTTACATCAGGCGGGAAGATCCTCAAGCATGAACGGTGTGGAGCTTCCAAAGGCTTCAGAAAACCCTAGAACGCTAGGAAACGTCAGTGCAGGGCTCCGCTGGATGACGTTACCCATATGTGGTAATGTGTGTCCTGCTGTCCTCAAAGAACACCTGCTACAGGTGAGTAACTTCGTTTTCATCAGGTGGAAGTGGATAATCCTAAGAAATCTTTACCAGATGCCAGAATAATAATGTAGCAACACATACAAACAGCACAAAACATTTAGATTTTTTAAACACATTTTAATACTTGGTACAAAACAAAACAAAACCTCTCCCACTGCCCCCCCCCCCCAAAAAAAAAAGAAATAGTAACTTAAAATCTAAACTTTCAAAATATTTTCATCTGTTAAATTAAGTTTAATCCCATATAAAAAGACTACAATTCACAAGGTTTCAATTTGTGATTTTTTTTCCAAAAAATCCCCCCAAATGCTCAATGGTGACTTATTATACATGACCGCAAAATGGCAATAAAAGATTTTGTCTTGGAGGTGTAAAGAAGGCATCTACCTATACAACATTTACAAGAATTTTAAATTGCATAATTTTTCATAATTCTATTTACATATTGACATGCGCACACACAAAAAAGAAGCTGAAATTAGTCTTGTGTGGGAATTTTGGTTTTCAGTGATTGATCTGTAGTGTATATACAGTTATAGATCTAAATGCATTTAATTGATTTTTTTTTTTATTCACGTGAAAAAAAAAAGTGGTGTGAAAAACAGTTTCTAGAGCTGCCACTAGGAGCTTCCATCGATTTCATTTGTAAGTGCTGACCTCCTTAAACCCTTTCCTTCCTTGTGATGTCTCTTACTAGAGCCTTTAAGAGAGAACTGCCACAAAGTTGTTTTATGGAAACAGTCATTAAAAAAACAAAAGACAGAAAGAAAGAAAAAAAAATTACCACTTAGCCTGGAAGTTCATGATTTCGGAAACAGAAGGTTTTGTTTTATTTCTCCTTTTGTGTCTGTGGGAGATATGTGCATCTGGCCCTATCTATAATTAGTACCTGTTAAGTCCCCGTGCTGCTATTAAAAAACATACTAAAGCCATTCCCACTCCGACAGCAATGCAGCACAGTTGCAGGATCTGTGTGCCTTCTGCCTGGCTAGAAGTACAGAATCAGACTTTTAGAGCACACTGGTTCCAAAATCACAGCTTAAAATAAAAGGCCCCACAATGTCATATGTGGGCTGGCGCTCAGAAAGCGGCTTCCTTCTAAAACAAAATCAGACCAGCTGCGGGGTTTTTTTTGTTTGTTTCTTTAAAGACCACCCCTAGTACACGTTTTGTGTTGGTTTGTTCTTCAGGGTTCTTAAAATAAAATAGGAGGTATGACAACTGGCATACTGAAACAGAATCACAGCTTTTTCTGAAAGAGGCTGCAGCTGAATTCCCCCCCCCCCCACCCCCCCGTGCCAACCAAGCTCAACTCTGCCATTCAGAAAGCATGCCTCGAGCCTCTACTGAACTCTGGTTACTGCAGCTCTTGGCTCTTATGATGGCTGCCATTTATTCTGGTGCATCTGAATAAGATGATCTAATGCTGGGTTTTGCCCCAGTGCATGCATGGCGTTGACCTCCTTAAGAAAAGCTGAACTATAACTCCATACATTTACTGGGGGCAAACCCTACACTGCATGAGCCTATTCAGGCTGACCCCAATTGAAGGAACAAGATGGAGTTTTCCTTTTTACCAATTCTTACATGTAGAACTCCTGTAGCCCCGTTAACAGCTATAGAAAAAACTGTATTTTAGGTAAACCAGGCAATCTTTTATTGAATCAGTGCTACAATTATCTGAAGATGATATACTTGAGCTTTCAGATCACACAGGCCCCTTCCCCATCTGAAGGAACAATGTAGTCCTGAAACTTCATGCACATCCTCTACAGATATGGTAAACAAAGGAGGGGGGGAGCGGTTGTAACAAAGTAGGTTTTCTGTACCTGTTACTCTCCGGGGAACTGGGGTGGGGGTGGGGGAGGGATGTGTTTGCTCGGCCTCGTTTCAAAATGGAAGTCCATGCTGAAAGTGGAGGCAGCCAAGACTGTGTGCACTCAGGGCTGAATAAAAAGGGAAGAGAAAATGTAGCTTGCTGGAACTGAACATCTTAACAGTAGTCTAATCCACTGTATTAAATGGGAAGGGGGAGCTTTCATATGTTTAAGTTATATAACTTTAAAATTCAAATAAATTATAAAATTCTGTTTACAACAAAATAAAGAGCTTTCCCCACACTCAACTTGAACAAAAAATTCAGGTGTGGGGTGCATATTGTTTCCTGCATCAGTCAAAAAGTGGAAAACACTCTCTGGAATAAAGCCCCCCATATTTCCATGATGTCACTGTAGTGATAGGCTGGTACGCTTTCTCTCTCTGGCTCCCAAATGCACCAGCAGAAGAACTCTTCCTCCAATCTATCCCTGCCATATCAGGGATGTGTCCAAAAATGAGACAGACTATAAAAATAAAAGTGCCTTGATTGGGAGAAGAGCTGAGGGGAAGCACTGACAGAAGGGGCTCATCAGGATGTAGTGCTATGAAAGAAGTCGACGTCTCTTATTTTTTGCCGGCCTACCCGGTCTCTGCAGACGTGTGATCGAACGATCTGTCTAAAGGAGAGAAAGACAAGAAAGGAAATTGTTTAAGAACACAAACAGACCCTCTAAAACAAAATCTTGCACAAATCAGCAGGTAATGGATACATTGCAAAGCCTCTCTGTGAGAGCAAACATAGCATCCAGCACCATTCAAGAATGTCTAACACCACAGAGGATACTGTACAGTAGACAAGCTGGAGATAAAAGTGAGGTCTACGAGATGTGTGAGGGAACCCGGACACAGAATCTTTACATGCCTATGCAAGGACATTTTCAACAGGTAAAGGCATTTACATAGTGAGAAATACCCCAGCTACCACAGAGACTAGCCAATTGTGCTACTGGTAAGCAAAGTTTTTTTTAGTACAAGCACAACAATGCACAGTGCAATGTCAAGGGGGAAGGCAAGGAGGAAACAGTACACAGACAGGGGCTGTGATTTTCACCACTGACTGTGAGGTATATTTTCAAAACACCTAGACTTACAAAGTTACGTGGAGGGGCATTTTCAATATGACGTCTAAGTCCAACTTTGGATGTTTTGAGCAAAACGTCCAAAATCCAAATAGGAAATAAGGTCATTTTCGAAAAAAGAAAAACGTCTTTTTTTCGAAAATACTGTTTTCAACAAGGCTTTGTGCTTTGGACGCTACACTACTCCAGTGTAGTGCTCCACTACTACTGCAAGCTGCTCTAACAGACCTGACTTTAACATCTGAGGCTGTCATAGAGGCTGATGACATATTTTTATTCACATTTTTGTGGGGTGGGGGTCACCCCAATTGCCTCCAGTGGTCATCTGGTCATTTAGGGCACCTTTTTATGCCTTATTCATTCTGAAAACAGGTCTAGACCAAAATGTCTTGGTTTTAGTCCTGAACGTTTTTGTTTTGTTCCATTATTGCTGTAAAACATCCAGGTGTCAGGCACATCATAATCCCACACTGACAAACACCCCCAACATGCCCCCTCGTGATTTGGACACACTGCAGACGAACTGCATAGATAAACGTCTGCAAAATAGGTTTCAAAAATAACAATTTGGACGTTTTGAGAAGAAAAACGTCCAAATGGTGCTTTATAACACTTTTCGATGTTTTTCTCTTTCAAAAATGAGCCCCGTTAGTAACTTATGGAACTTTGTAAGTCTAAGTGCTTTGAAAATGAGCCCCCCGTGTCTGGCTGAGGCAATACCATGGGCTTTATTATTGTTTTTTTTAAATCCTGTATGGGCACATAAAATAACTCACTCTTGCGTCACTTCAGTTACAAGTTACTGTGCGTTACAGTAGAGTACCTTTAAATCTGAGAGGTTCACCTCCATGCTCTGGGCAATGGAATATGAGATAAGCTCAGCATCACCATTGGGGCTGACAGAAAATGGTGAGCACAGAAGTAGAGATAAATACTAATTCCTACTTACATTTGTGACAACAACACTGGGGCCCATGCCACCCCACTTTGATGCCATTCCGTCCAGCCTAGTGCTCATTCTTGACGTGCTGGAAAAACAGTTAAAAAAAAATTAGATCAAAACCAATAAGCTGCTTACCTTTACTTTGCAGAAAAAAATACCCCTCATAAGACCTTCCCGTACTACATCAGACCAAAGATCCATTGAGCCCAGTGTCCTGCTTCCAACGGTAGCCAATCCAGATTACAAATACTCAGCAGGATCCCAAGAACAGATCAATTCCTTATGGCTCAAATCCAGAGATTACTACTACTACTACTATTTAGCATTTCTATAGCGCTACAAGGCGTACGCAGCGCTGCACAAACACAGAAGAAAGACAATCCCTGCTCAAAGAGCTTACAATCTAATAGACAAAAAATAAATAAAGTAAGCAAATCAAATCAATTAATGTGAACGGGAAGGAAGAGAGGAGGGTAGGTGGAGGCGAGTGGTTACGAGTCAAAAGCAATGTTAAAGAGGTGGGCTTTCAGTCTAGATTTAAAGGTGGCCAAGGATGGGGCAAGACGTAGGGGCTCAGGAAGTTTATTCCAGGCGTAGGGTGCAGCGAGACAGAAGGCGCGAAGTCTGGAGTTGGCAGTAGATAAGCTGTGACTCTCCCAAATCTACCCAGCTAATAATGTTTTCCTTAGTATCCTCAACAGATCAATCCAGGATTTTGGTTTGTGTCCATCATCTGGCAGGTGGAGACAGGACTGTAAGTTCTACCCAACAGGGCACTCTGCAGCTTCCACAGATCAGTATTTCTCTATAAGGTGGAAGATGATGCTTCATGTAGTTGCCCCTGGACTGCTTGGTTGAGACTGACTCCCGAAGCAGTATTTTCACTGTTCTTCTGTAGAGCAGGAAAAAGGAGACGTTCTGTTTTGTTTTTTAAGGACTGAACCCAGTGGTGTGTGATGTTTGGTCCCTCCTCCCCCCCAATCAGTGACTCCTTGGAAGAATGGTCAAGGGTCTGCCAGTTAAAATTTAATGAGAAGTGCAGAGTGATGTACCAGATAGGAGGGGAGAGATTGGTAAGCTCAACTCAGGACAGGGACCTTGGGGTGGTGTCTGAGGATCTTAAGGCGATGAAACAATGCAACAAGGTGGTGGCTGTGGCCAGAAGGATGCTAGGCTGCATAGAGAGGGGTATAACCAGAAGAAAGGAGGTGTTCATGTCCCTGTACAAGTCACTGGTGAGGCCCCACTTGGAGTACTGTTTTCAGTTTTGGAGGCCATATCTTGCTAAATATTTGAAAAGATTGGAAACGGTTCAAAGAAAAGCAACAAAAATTGTATGCTGTTTGCATTGCAAGACGTATGAAGAGAGACTCGATGACCTGAACATGCATACCCTACAAGAAAGGAGAACCAGAGGTGATTTGATACAGACGTTTAAATATTTGAAAAGTACTAGTCCGCAAACAAACCTTTTCCAGAAAAAGTGATAGAACTAGAGGACATAAATTGAGGTTGAAGGGAGGCTGACTCAGGAATAATGTCAGGAAATATTTTTTCACCGAGAGGGTGGTGGATACTTGGAATGCCCTCCAGTGGCAGGTGGTGATGAAAACCGTAACAGAATTAAAAAATGTGTGTGATAAACATATAGGAATCCTGTTTAGAAGGAATTGATCCAAAGAAGCTTAGTGGAGACTAGGTGGCAACACTGGTAATTGGGAAGCAAAGCCAGTTATGGGCAGCCTTCTACGATCGGTGCCCAAATCGTGGCTGGATAGATTTGGATGGGCCAGAATGGAGCTTTTCAAGGTCTTCGATAATAACTTCAAAAGTTTTAGAACAATGCCAGTGCCAAGCAGACGTCTACGGTCTATGCCCTGAAAATAACAATGAACAAATCAAAATCAGGTATACATATCTTGTTGTTTATCTTCTCAGGCAGACTGGATGTACCGTACAGGTTTTTATCTACCATCATCTACTACGTTACTATGTTGTTATGTTATTGGGGGTTGGGTCCCATTGGTGAGTACTTGTTCTTCTGCCTTCAGTTTGGCCATTCATTGCTCCCTATTTGAACCACTCTGCTGTTCTCCATAAGGAGAAACCTTCTTCCCTTGATGCTCCTGTTTGCTATGGCCACACCAGCTGAACCAGCTTGGGACCCTGGGGAGACAAAGCTCTTTCAGCAGTCTCGGCTTTGTAGTCTCCACAGAAAGCACTGAAACGGAGCCAGTTTGCTTTCCTGTGCTCATGCCCTGACTTTAGATTGTCCGTCTTCTGTTCAGCTGCTGTTACTCTCTGCTGATGTTGTTCAGCATCTAAGGAAAAAGGGGAGGGGGAGAGGAGATGGACTCTATCTATTTCCACTTCTTTCTCTCTGGATTCTGTCCTGCTCCTTCAGGCATATTATAAAAAAAAAAAACAACAGAATCCTCAAGATTTGCCTTCTACCTCTAGAGACCTTTGGGAAGTACTGGGGACTAAACTAAGGAAGTTGAACCACCTACAGCACGTGGATTCAGAGTCTCTGTATTTGGCTGTGCCTTCTGAAGTAGCTCCTTCCATAATTTCCAGGACCTCATGTCTGAAGGATTCACTGGAGGAAGGTGAAATTGCAGCGGAGGACAGTGATGATCCCATAGTGGTGAAACCGTTTCATAAAGATGTGGTCCCCTTCTTAGTAACTATGTCCTTGGAAGTCCAAAGTAGAGCTGTACCAAATAGCATATTTTACTAGTCAGCCAAATACAAATAATAAAAAATATTATTCAGCTGAATACAAATACCAAATACAAATAATGGACATTGACATATAACATAAATAATAAAAGAAATAAAATGAAATCAGAGATGAAGTGTTTATTTCAGCAGGATTTAGCACAGTAGAGCACTGGTTTATTCGTATTCAAATTTAAATCATTATTTGGTCAAATATGAATAACGTATTCGGGGCCCAATCAAATTGAATACAAATATTCAGTACAGCCCTAGTCCTCAGTATTTCTTCTCTGTCAGACTCAGTTCCTTCCTCAGGGGATCCTATTATGGCAAGTATCAAAAAGATGCCCAAAGCCTTTCCCATCCATCTGGCTACACAAGAATTGATCTCAGCACAATGGGATTCTCCTGATGTGAGGTTCTGCTTCTGCCGTGCCACGGCTAAGCTTTACTCCTTGGTTCCTGAGGAGGACGACGAAAAGTTGGTATAGCCTAAGGTGGATGCCCTAGTGACAGCAGTCACAAAGAAGACTACGGTTCCAGTGGAAGAAAAAGATACAACATTTACGAATCTTCAGGATTTCCAAATGGAGTCATGCTACAAACTATCAAGCCATTTGTGATGTGTACATCACCAGGGCCTATCTATGCTGAAATCAACAAGCCAATATTTTGACCCAAGATTCTGGCCTTTGGTGTACTACTACTACTACTATTTAGCATTTCTATAGCGCTACAAGGCGTATGCAGCGCTGCACAAACATAGAAGAAAGACAGTCCCTGCTCAGAGCGCTTACAATCTAATAGACAAAAAAAAAAGTAAGCAAATCAAATCAATTAATGTGAACGGGAAGGAAGAGAGGAGGGTAGGTGGAGGTGAGTGGTTACAAGTGGTTACGAGTCAAAAGCAATGTTAAAGAGGTGGGCTTTCAGTCTAGATTTAAAGGTGGCCAAGGATGGGGCAAGACATAGGGGCTCAGGAACTTTATTCCAGGCGTAGGGTGCAGCGAGACAGAAGGCGCGAAGTCTGGAGTTGGCAGTAGTGGAGAAGGGAACAGATAAGAAGGATTTATCCATGGAGCGGAGTGCACGGGAAGGGGTGTAGGGAAGGACGAGTGTGGAGAGATACTGGGGAGCACCAGAGTGAGTACATTTATAGGTTAGTAGAAGAAGTTTGAACAAGATGCGAAAACGGATAGGGAGCCAGTGAAGGGTCTTGAGGAGAGGGGTAGTATGAGTAAAGCGACCCTGGCGGAAGACGAGACGGGCAGCAGAGTTTTGAACCGACTGGAGGGGGGAGAGATGACTAAGTGGGAGACCAGCAAGAAGCAGATTGCAGTAGTCTAAACGAGAGGTGACAAGGGTGTGGATGAGGGTTTTGGTAGAGTGCTCGGAAAGAAAGGGGCGGATTTTACGGATGTTGTAAAGAAAGAAACGACAGGTCTTGGCAATCTGCTGGATATGAGCAGAGAAGGAGAGAGAAGAGTCAAAGATGACCCCAAGGTTTCGAGCTGAGGAGACAGGGAGAATGAGAGAGCCATCAACAGAAATAGAAAACGGGGGGAGCGGGGAGGTGGGTTTGGGGGGGAAAATGAGAAGCTCGGTTTTGGTCATATTTAATTTCAGGTGGCGTTGAGACATCCAGACAGCAATGTCAGACAAGCACGCTGAAACTTTGGTTTGGATGCAAGGTGAGATATCAGGGGTAGAAAGGTAGATTTGGGAGTCATCAGCATAGAGATGGTAGGAAAAGCCATGGGATGAGATTAATGAACCAAGGGAAGAAGTGTAGATAGAAAAGAGGAGGGGACCAAGAACAGAACCCTGAGGTACGCCGACAGGCAGAGGGATAGAAGTAGAAGAGGATCCACCAGAGTGAACACTAAAGGTGTGGAGGGAGAGGTAGGAAGAAAACCAGGAAAGGACAGAGCCCTGGAATCCAAGTTAGGACAGGGTATCGAGAAGTATGCTGTGATCGACAGTGTCAAAAGCAGCGGAAAGATCAAGAAGAATGAGGATGGAATATTGACCTCTGGATTTAGCCAGTAATAGGTCATTGGAGACTTTAGTAAGCGCAGTTTCGGTTGAGTGGAGAGGGCGAAAACCAGATTCTAGTGGGTCAAGAATAGCATGTGAGGAGAGAAAATCAAGGCAGCGGCGGTGAACAGCACGCTCAAGTAATTTGGAGAGAAAAGGAAGGAGGGAGATGGGTCGGTAATTAGAGGGACAAGTAGGGTCGAGTGAAGGCTTCTTAAGGAGAGGTGTGACCACAGCATGTTTAAAGGCAGCAGGGACAGTCGCAGTGGAAAGTGAGAGGTTGAGAATGTGACAGATAAAAGGAATAAGAGCAGGAGAGATGGCATTAAGAAGGTGGGTGGGAATGGGATCAGAGGAACAGGTGGTACATTTTGAGGAAGAAAGGAGAAGTGTAGTTTCCTCAATAGTAACTTCAGGAAAGGAGGAAAGGGAATGAGGGGAAGGAGAGAGAGGGGAACGGACTAGTGGAGGGAGAGGTGGTGAGGTAGAGAAAGCAAGGTTTATCTTTTGAACCTTGTTGTGAAATTCCAGTGGAAGAAAAAGATACAACATTTACGAATCTTCAGGATTGCAAAATGGAGTCATCGCTACAAACTATCAAGCCATTTGTGATGTGTACATCACCAGGGCCTATCTATGCTGGAATCAACAAGCCAATATTTTGACCCAAGATTCTGGCCTTCGGTCTCCTTTGGAATTTGTGAGACTAGAAGTAGGATTAGCCTATTTATCAATTGCTCTTTATGATCACATTTGAGCTTTGGCTACAGAGATGGCCTTGGTGGTGTCATCCAAGCAGATTTTGTGGACCAGGCATTTGGTTGCAGATGCAGCATCTAAATTTAGTCTTAGCAAACTGCCCTTTAAGGGAAAGCTGTTTAGTAAGGATCTGGGGAAATTAGTGAAGGATCTCGGAGATCCTCAGGCTCAGTGACTTCCTAAAGACAAGCCTATATCTGGCTCTAGGTCCTCTTTGACCTGTTCACATTTTGGGAATGCAAAATGTTAAAGGCCAGGTCACTCAGGCTCCTTTCAGCATATCCATGGTCAACCAAGACAAACTTTTTTTCAGAGTGACAGGAGGAGGTCAGGGCAGACCCTCTAAAGCATCTCAACCCTCCCAACAAAGGGGTCCAGGTCCATTTTCCCGGAACCCTCATAGGCAGGTGTTTGGCCTTATTTCTCAAGGAATGGACCTGGAGAACCTCCAACCAAGGGAAATAAGAAGTGATATGGAAATAAGAAGTGATAAGGGAGCGTTGCAAAGTAGAGTTTTCCCACCCTCTTACAGATGTTTTTCTTAGAATCCTCTTGCAAGGTTCCCCTCCAAGTGTCAGGCAGTAAAATCCCCCTTGCAGACTTAGGAGCTGTTTTCCAGTTCCCAGAAGGGATTGGAAGCAGAGAAGAAATTCCGTCTTCTTTGTGGTCCCCAACAAAGGGAGCAGTTTTGGTCTCATACTTGATCTCAAGCCAGTAAATTGTGTACTCTGAGTGAAATAGAGACTCTTCCATTGGTGATAGCTTTCATTCGATTAGGAAAACTTTCTCACTTCTCTAGACCTCAAGGAAGCTTATTTTCATATCCTGATTTAGCTACATCATCAATGTTTTCTCAAGTTTGTAGTGCTGGGTCAACGTTTTCAATTTTGAACAATGCCTTTCGCGTTTGCAGATCAGCAATGTGGTCCTCGCTTCACAGTTTCATCAAGTATTACCGATTGGACATAGTACCTAGACAGGAGGCTTCCTTTGGGAAAGAGAGAGTATCTCAATCCCTCCCAATATGAGAACGGCTTTGATACATTCTACAAGTCCTGGACTAGTCTGTTAGGGATGCTAAGGAAGTATAAATTAAGTCTCACCTGCTAATTTTCTTCCTTTTAGTCCCAACAGATCAGTCCAGCTTCCTGCCCGATATTTTGTGAAGATTTAGCGGAATTTGGCTCCTGTATGTTCAGTTTTTCAAGTAGTTCTTCTTACAGTATTTTACCACATAGAAAGGTGACAATTGTTTCTTCTTATTTTTGAAAGGATAAAGAAGGAAGTATAATAGTATACATTCACTAACTTTTCACTGCTTTTTAATCAAAGTACTGATCTATGGGAGCTGCATGGTGCCTTATAGGGATAGGGCAGAGCTTACAAGTTCTGTATTCTCTATCTCCACCTGCTGGTTGATGGACAGAAATCCACAAGTCCTGGATTGGTCTATTGAGTCTAAAGATATGGGGATGAGATTTGATATACTACCTTTCTGTGGTTACAATCAAAGCAGTTTACATAGTAGTATATATATATAATGGAGGGTTAAGAGGCTCATCCAGAGTTACAAGGAGTTGCAGTGGGAATCAAACCCAGTTCCCTTGGTTCTCAGGCCGTAGTACTAATCATTAGGCTATTCCTCCATTCCAAGGAATGAAAACAGAAAGAAAACTGGCAGATAAGAGTTAACTTCTCCTCACTGACTTTTCTTCTAGGAACCTGTTCAAACCTTTTCTAAGCTCAGCTACACTAACTGTTTTTACCATATCCTCCAGAAAAACTCTAGAACTTAATTGTGGATTCAGTGAAAAAAATATTTTATCTGACTTGTTTTAAATGTGCCACTTACTATCTTCAGCCAGAGACTACTACTACTTATTTCTAAAGCGCTACTAGACGTACGCAACGCTGTACACTTGAACATGAAGAGACAGTCCCTGCTCAACAGACCTTACAATCTAATTAGGACAGACAGACAGAACAAACAAGAGATAAGGGAATTTTAAAGTGAGGATGATAAAATAAGGGTTCTGAACAAAGTGAATAAGGGTTACGAGTTAAAAGCAGCATCAAAAAGGTGGGCTTTTAGCTTAGACTTGAAGACGGCCAGAGATGGAGCTCAGGAAGTCTATTCCAGGCATATGGTGCAGCAAGATAAAAGGAACAGAGTCTGGAGTTAGAAGTGGAGGAGAAGGGTGCAGACAAGAGAGATTTACCTAGTGAACGGAGTTCCCGGGGAGGAATGTAGGGAGAGATGAGAGTGGAGAGGTACTGAGGAGCTGCAGAGTGAATGCACTTATAGGTCAATAAGAGAAGTTTGAACTGTATGCAGAAACGGATAGGAAGCCAGTGAAGTGATTTGAGGAGAGGGCTAATATGAGCATAACGACACTGGCGGAATATTAGTCATGCAGCAGAATTTTGAACAGATTGAAGAGGAGAGAGATGGCTAAGTGGGAGACCTGTAAGAAGCAAGTTGCAATAATCTAAACGAGAAGGGATAAGAGTGTGGATGAGGGTTCTGGTAGTGTGCTCAGAAAGGAAAGGGCGAAGAGTGCACGCATTTCATTTTAATACATACAAGAGAACTCCTAATGATCTCAGTGGTGACTCTTTTCACATAGGACCTCAGTCCTATGGCTTGCAGGCATAATTATCGGTCAATGTACTTCTTTAGTATCTTTACATTGACCGATGACGATGTCGGCGAGTCACAGGACTGAGATCTAAAAGAGTAAATAAATGATTCGCATTTACCTGTTTCCCTCCACTCATGATTTTACAGTCCTCTAACATATCTCTCCTCAGCCTTCTATTATCCAAGCTGAAGCCCGTAACCTATACAACCTTTCCTTATATCCCTTTTATCATTTTGATCCCCCATTCTCTGCACCTTTTGTAATTCCACTGTACCTCTTTTGTGTGATGGCGACCAGCCATCACACAAAATGTTCAAGGTGCAGTCACATTTTACAGCGATACTGAAGTATTATGATATTCTTTGTTCTATTTTCTATTCCTTTCCTAACAATTCCTAATATTCCATATAAAGATTTTGATTGGGCCTTTCTGAGCACATGCCAGCAGCCCTTCTTTGCTCTACTCACCCACTTCCCTCCTCAGTATATCCCACAGCTGTAAGTGGGTTCATTGTAAGGAGGCACATTTGTATGGCTGACCATGTAGCTTTTCTTCATGCTGTCACGACATACTGAGCAGACAATTTCAACATATTATCCACAATGATGTCTATATCCTTTTCCCCGAGTACTGACTCCTAATGTGGACCCTAGCATCATTTGGATTATTCTTTCCTAGCTGCATCATTTTGCACTTGTCCGCATTGATTTCCATTTGCCATATGGATGCCTGGTCTCCCAGTCTCAAGGTCCTTCTACAATTTCTCACAAGTTGCTTGTGATTTAATAACTTTGAATAATTTTGTGTTGTCTGCAAATTTGATCACCTCACTCATTGTTTGCATTTCCAAATCATGTATAAGATATGTTAAAGCATTAGTCCTAGTACAGATCCCTGGGGCATTCTATTAGTGAACCAATACACAATATATATATATGAAGAGCTTCTGGAATCAGAAAATCCAATAACAAAACAAAAAATCCCAGACAAATTTTAAAAGGTCTAAAACATTTAAAACCCTATCAACCAGACTGAGCAGGGCTTATCTTAAATATGGGAGGAAAAAGTCTCAGAACCTACCTGCGCCTTAATTGACAGGCTCAGGTATAATGGGTAAAGTCACCTCAGTGGCTGAAAAAAAAAACCTCCCAATTTTTAAATCCAGTGCCAATATTGTTCCAAAGTATAATAAATAAATCCAGTTCATTCCAAAGGACAGATCCTTCTTCTTCTGCTGTCACAAATGCAGTCAGTGCAAAACAATTTTCAAATTTCAATTGCCGTCAACTGGCACAATTCAAAGTAATAGCGAAGTCACACATCTGTATGGAGTCTATATACATTCTGAAGACCAGCAAAGTGGCCCCACCAGATATGGTCCTGTAAACCCTAATGCAGCTACTGTGAAATGCTGGCCACCGTCAGTGGGACCTCTTCGCCATCTGGATTGGCATACACGTATCGGTTCTATTTACAGGTGGTGATGCTCACACCTTGGTAGGATGCATGGTAGCAGTGGGAAAAGTAGTGGTGTAGCCACAAGGGGGCCTCGGGACCCTGAGCCACCTCAGGCCCCCTCCAAAACTGTGGCACCGTGGAATGGCTGGCAGAAATGCCCAAACCCTGCCAACCGAAAAAGTCTGCTGCCCAAGCCTCCACTCCCACCCCCGTGCTGCCTGAGCATCAAGGAAGTCTGCAACACCAGCACTTCCACACCATGCTCAGCAATATGAACTGAATATGTGTGGGAATACTGACTTCCGCGCTGCTCAGGCAGCAGGCTTTTTCAACTGGCGGGGGCTTGAGCTCCCTGCCTGTGTGCGGGGGCGAAGTGCTGGCAGATGAAAGGAAATGTGTGATCACCACCCCTAGCCACCTCCCCCCATAGACTTCTGCCTATGCCCCTGGGAAAGGAGGGAGTAGTTTCAGACGGCCTAATACATCGACTTGGATTTCCCATCTTAGAAGGGGAATCCATTTTGATGTGAAAAAATTCTAAACATTGGCATTTAATCCTGGCCTGCAACACACATAAATGCCTTCTTGAAGAGCAGGTGTAAAGGCTGAAAATGGCCACTCCCAAATCTCCCCCAAGATATCTTTACCCCCTAAACTCCCAAGGCAAAAATCCCCCCCAGCCGTACATATCCCCCCAACCTCCTCTGCGGCAAGAACACCACCTCCCAAGCCCCCCCCCCCCACACCCTTTCCCCAACTCCTGGATCCTTAGTCCTTGCCTTACCAGAGTCCCTGGTATCCAGCGGGAGACTAGCAATGCCCACTCAACTCCTGTTTCTTTGGTTTTCAGTTCCAAAATGGCCACCACGACCCCTAGCAGTAATCTCATGGTATTACCACTAGGAGTCAGCCTGTCTTATTAACTAAAATATTTAACAACCTGAGCCTAGCGGAAGTATCTACTGGGGGGTTGCGGTGGCCACTGCAGAAATAGGAGCCATTCGAGCGGGAGCAAGTGGGCATTTGGGTATTGCCACTGCCCCCACTAGACACCAGGGGCCCCAGTAAGGCCAGAGATGGAGGTTGGAGGTGTTTTTCTTGCTACAGAGGGTTCAGAAGGGGTGATTGGAGAGGGGAATTGGTTTTCCTGTCTGGGGCTAAGTGAGCAGTGATTCTGAAAAGCTGCACCCACACATATGTGGGGAGCATTTACATGATTTTTTTTCTGCTATATGCAATTTTTAAAAATCCACTTATTTCACATCATCTGAATGTAATCAATAGAAATAATTTGCATGTAGAGAGAGACATACGTGCACAGTACTTCACCTATTTATATAAGAGCCTCTAGTGAAATACTATGGGATTTCTCCATTTCCCAACCTGGATGTATGAATTCCCCTCTCCATCTACTATCTAAAATCTGCCTCCATATCAGCTGGCTCACCTTCAGCCAGATACGTATTGGCGAGGCAAGACTTCTTTTGGCTAAATCCATGTCGATTCTGTTCCCATTAAACTATGTCTATATATGTGTTCAGTATTTTTTTTTCTTTATAATAGTTCCAATAATTTTGCCTAGCACTAACTCTTTTTAAAATACTGGCATTACAATAATCAGCCTCGAATCATTATTCCATAAACAATTTCAGTGACCAATTACACATTACTAACAGATCTACAATTTCATTTTTGAGTTATTTCAAAATTATGGGGTTACATATCAAAATAGTGGTTATTTCAAATGCCCCTGTGTATAAAGAATGTTAAGAAAGTAGGCTCCCCCCCCACCAAGGCAAAGCAGTTCTAAAACAAGGGGTCATGATATGAGTTGGCATGAGATAAATTGAGGAGCAAAATGAAATGTTTCTTCCCTATAAGGATGGTGATGCACAGAAGCACCCCTTGGTGAGGTGGTTAGAACAGAGACAGTATCAGAATTCTGGAGTCTGAGAGAAGCACAGAGGATCATTGGCAACGGAAGGGAAGCAAGGGAGTAAAATTGGATACTGGGTAGGGTCTGCAGAAGGGGGGAAAGGAAATATAGAGGTGATGGGCCTGGAGGTCTTTTTATGTGCCATGATAAATTGTATTTATTTACTGGAATTTATTAACCGCCTTTATGGAAAATTGAACAATGTGAGGATCCAAGAAGGCGACCGAGCAGGAAGCAGGAGTGGAACGCTCTGCTTGAGCTTTATTCCTTACTCTCTTTTTGATACTACGAGCATGCCAAAGAGAAAGGGTAAGCCGAAGGGACCGTCCCTCTCTAGGCTGGAGACCCACTCTTTGAGCCAAACTTCTATTTCTGCTTTTTTGGTTTCTACACCGACGGGCGTTTCTGCTGCCAGGGCGGGGAAGAGCCCCGGCTTGGAGAGCGAAACTTCGCTCAGCCCGCTAGGACCTATAGCTCCCCCACCGCCACAAGTAGACGGGGCCGGATTACCGAGTGAAGGTATAGACTCGAAGGGACGGCAGACCCCGTCGAAAAAGATGGCAGAAGATCTGACCTCGCTGGGGGACATCCAGATTTCGCCAGGATTGGCGTTAGGAGAAACAACAATGAGGGGGACCCGGAACGGTAGTCTCAAGGAGGAAGCCTCGTTGTGTGCGATGGCGATTCAGCCCCTGGCGAAACCCCAGGAAATATCCCTGGACTCTATTTGGACGGCTCTTGAAGCCCTACTTAAGGTCTGTACTTCCTTTATTTCGGTTTCATTGAATAATTCTAGACAAGTAAAAGACCTTAAAGGAAAAGTTGAAGTGATTTCTGCTAAACAAGTTGCAATGGAAACTGATATAGTGAAAACTCAAGCACAGCAATCTCAAATAGCAGGAGATTGTTTGATTATCCACAGAAAACTTGAAAATCTAGAAAATTCTTCAAGAAATTTAAATTTGCGTTTATTAAATTTTCCTCAAACACAATATATGTCTGCTAGAGAGCTGTTTAACAAACTTTTGAAGGAGACTTTCAAATATCCAGAGGACTCTTTGCCTCCACTGCAAAAAATATATTACCTTAAACTACAAGGGAAAAATTCTCAATCGTCTCCTATTGAGTTACAAACATCTTCTGAATTTCTGGACGTATCCGGACTATTGGAGCAATCTCAGGAAGAAATTAAAACTCGTGCTACTTTAATAATATCCTTTGTCTTTATACAAGATAAAGAGGCTTTACTAAGATTGCATTTTAAGAATTTACAGCCTCAATTTATGGGAGATAAGATTTTGATGTTCCCAGATATTTCTAAATGGACTCAGCAAAGGAGAAAGAAATTTCTGGAATTGAAGCAGAAAGCAGTGGAAATAGAAGCTACTTTTCAATTAAGGTTTCCATGCAAATGTTTAATTTTTTTCAAGAATAATAGATATAAGAACTGACCAAATAAATGTTGGAAATATAGTTAAGATGTAAATTTAGAAACCGCCTGCTCTAACTTAAATGTTAATTATTTCCACTTTAACCAACTTCCTTTGGTGATATTTGGATTCTCTCTAATTTGTGGACTGCTGAAAATCAATGTTTATATAAATTCCTTTTGGAATTTAAAAAATTGGAATAATTTACTTTAAAGTTGTTATTTAAAACATTGATGTATCATTCAAAGTGTGTTATCTTTGTTTAAAACAAAATTAATAAAGAAATTAAAAATTAACCGCCTTTATGAAGAGATCCACCCAAGGCGGTGTACAGCAGGTACAGTTTAACATAAAGCTTACAATTTTGTTAACAGCATAACAATAGTAAAATGACCAACAATAAACACAGATAAAATAAATGAGGTAAACTTGAAAAAAAAAATAGATTGAAACCTAATAATAGAACTACCGTGAAACAGTACCAAAAATATACACATTTAACAGCACTGGAATTCAAATACCAGAGACATAATACAATATTAGCATAATACTAACGATATACCTAAGCAGCATGCATTAGAACATTCAACTAAAGATGCTAAAGATTTTCTACAATACGGCTAACCATATAGCTGAGGGACGAAGAGCAGATATATGATGGGAACAACATGCATGGTACAGAGTCAGATGGGATAATTTGATAGTTAGTTAAACTCAAGACAAGTTTGTATAGTTAAGCAAGAGATAAGGAACTGGTCTAAGTTACAGTGGGTGTAGCAAGCTAGTCCAGGTGCAGAATAAGTGTATAGTCAGTCACCCTTTGTATTAAAGGTTTAGGAGAAGAGCCAGGCTTTCACCTGCTTCCTGAAGTACAGGTAGCCTCGAGTTATGTGTAGCCGCTCTGGGAGTAAATTCCAGATCGTGGGGACCACTCCTGAGACGGTTCGCTAGCGGGTATCACATTGTACAATTTCTTTGGACGAGGGTACAGATAGTAATGAGCCTTGAGAGGACTTTAGATGTCTTAAAGGGGTGTAAAGGGCTAACTTATTCTTTAAGTACTCTGGCCCATTTTGTCTGAGGACTTTGGAAAATCAGAGTTTTAAATTTAGCCCTGTAAGGTACTGGTAGTTATATTTCTGTAGAACACTTATTTTATGTTCACCCCTACCCAAAGAAGCAGCTCTATCAACTCTAAAACAATAAGACACCACAAAAAATGTCATCTAGAAATGGGCTTCTGCAGCTACTGCTTTAAATACTTTGAAAGTGAAATTATGACAGACTTACTGCTGATTCCTTTTCCGGCCCCTTCTCAAAGGCTTCAGCTTCTCCAGTGCCACCTGAAGACCAAAAGAAACAGGTGAGTTGCCACAAACCAGCTTCGTATAGGCCAAGGCTCTCATCTTAATAAGCAGAAAGAAAGTAAAGGCTCCTTAATGAATAGCATTTGAGTTGTTCCAGTTTAAATAGGGTTTCAGTCCTTTCCTTCAACTAAAAGAAATGGGTGAATTTAATTACATTCATAGGAAAAACAAAAATGGCTCAAATTGCTATGCAATAGGGATCATAAAATGCTCCCCAATTACCATTCTCTAATAGCTGGGTAAACTGAGGCACCAGGAAACAAGACTGGGCTCCTAAGGAAATCAGAAAAACATTATCTCCCTCTTAAGAGGTCACCAGAAGAAAAAGAGAATCATGGTTTTTTTCATTTTATGGAAAAGTTATGTCTTGCCTGATAACTTTTTTTCCTATCAGACCAGTCCAGACAAATAGGCTGTGTCCATCTACCAGCAGATAGAGACAGATAATGAAAATAGTTCTCAAGTGATTCGCCCCTTAAGGGTAAAATGCCTCATAGAATGTTCAGTATTTCAAATTGAAACTTTGAGACCAAATGTCTCAATCAGGTTATAATCTTACCAACTGCTCTACTGATATGCAGATATTTCACAAAGTCAGGAAACATGCAACATACAATAAGTTAGGAAACTTAAAAATAGAATCTGATATCTGACAAATATAGCTTGTAACCAAAATAAAATTAATCACCCAGGGAGTAATTCTGGACTGGTCTGATAGGACTAAAGGAAAGAAAATTATCATCAGGTAAGACATAACTTTTCCTTCCTTGGAATCTTATCAGACTAGTCCAAACAAATGGGATGTAACAAAGCATGGGACTAAAACTGACTGGGACAGCTCTATGTATAGTTGAACAATTCAGTTCAGAAGATTTTTAAATGAGTAGAAAATTTCTCTAGGATAGAAAAAAAAAGAAAAAAGGGATCCTTTTTCTTTTGCTGAAACTGAGTATTTACTCACGTAAAACTATAGGTAACTTCACAGTATCAGAAAACACAGAATCGACTTTTGTTGGAAATACACCCAAGCTCCTAAGACAAGATAAACAGTCTAATCTCCAGCACAGAATATAGATAGATCTTACACTGCGAAGAACAAAACTACATAAGGCATATATACAGATGATATGAAAACTGACATACAAATGAATAGCCGTATGTCCCAGCATATTCAAAAATATAGTTCATAAGCTAACCAATTAGCTAACCTCGGGATCCATACCTGAGAAAGAATAAAAGGGAGAGGCACTTAATGTGAGCTGCCTTTTTATTTTTCTTCAAATGCAAGGCGAGAAGAGCTAATAAATGTCCAATTTGCCCACTCTGAGTCATACAGCTAGGACAGTCAGGAAGCATAATTAGAAAAATTAAAAAAAAAAAAAAAAAAAACCCCAGCTAACTAAAAAAGAATTCTGAAAGGAAAAAACTGACAGAAATGTAAAGCAGCATGGAAACAGGAGTAGCTAAAAACAGAGTCACAGAGAAATATTAGTTGCTTAAAGAAACTTGAAGAACAAGGCTTTCTGTCAATAACTCGTGCAACTGAGCATAAAAGAGTCCCCGATGTGAGGAATGAACAAGCCATATATATGTGTGTGTTTAAAAAGGAACAGAAACACAGAGAACACCGGTGCACCAAAATAAATCAGAGCAGGCTCACCAAATGGAGGCTGATTTCTAAGGGCGATGTTGGTAGGGGGTGTGGACGGGGGAGGTATGGATCTCAGAGACCTCAGAGATATACCTTAGCTCCATAGAACAGCTGCTTTATATATAGATAGTTCTCCGAGGACAAGCAGGCTGCTTGTTCTCACTGATGGGTGACGTCCAACGGCAGCCCTCAGACCGGAGATCTTGCCTAGCAACAACTTTTGCTAGGCCTCGCGAGAGCATGCATGACACGCATGCGCGACCACCTTCCCGCCCGTACGAGAGCGTGCTTGTCAGTCTTCTTTTTTCCGCGGCTCAAGACGGCTGTTTACGGTCATTCTGTGCCTCAAGGAGACCCTCGTGTGTTTTTTCGCCGCTTTTTTCCTTTCGGAAGTGTTCGGAAAGTTCTCCGTTCGCGTTCTTCTTCATGTTCTTGTTAAAAAAACTTTTCCACTATTTCCTAGTGTTTTTCCCTGTTAAGCTGCATTGGTGGACAATTCGGTCCAATCTGACTCTGGGACGTCCCTTCCGAATTCCTCAGCCACAAAAGGTGCTGACTACGCACGCGTCTCTCCTGGGGTGGGGAGCTCATGTCGATGGGCTTCACACCTAAGGGAGTTGGTCCCTCCAGGAACAAGGTCTACAGATCAATCTCCTGGAGTTGCGAGCGGTCTGGAACGCTTTAAAGGCTTTCAGGGATCAGCTGTCCCAGCAAATTATTCAAATTCAGACAGACAATCAGGTTGCCATGTATTACATCAACAAGCAGGGGGGCACCGGATCTCGCCCCTGTGTCAGGAGGCCGTCAGAATGTGGCTTTGGGCTCGCTGGTATGGCATGTTTCTCCCGGCCACGTATCTGGCAGGCGTAAACAACAGTCTGGCCGACAGGTTGAGCAGGATAATGCAACCTTACGAGTGGTCGCTCAATTCGAGAGTGGCACGCGAGATCTTCCAAGTGTGGGGTGTCCCCTTGGTGGATCTCTTTGCTACTCAAGTCAACTGTAAGATCCCTCAATTCTGTTCCAGACTTCAGGCCCACGGCAGGCTAGCGTCGAATGCCTTTCTCCTGAATTGGGGGAAAGGCCTCCTGTATGCTTATCCTCCCATACCTTTGGTGGGGAAGACTTTGCTGAAACTCAAGCAAGATCGAGGCACCATGATTCTGATCGCTCCTTTTTGGCCACGTCAGATATGGTTCCCTCTTCTTCTGAAGTTGTCCTCCGAAGAACCGTGGAGACTGGAGTGTTTTCTGACCCTCATTACTCAGAACGAGGGGGCACCTCTGCATCCCAACCTCCAGTCCCTGGCTCTCACAGCCTGGATGTTGAGGGCGTAGATTTTGCCTCTTTGGGGCTCTCCGAGGGTGTCTCCTGAGTCTTACTTGCTTCCAGAAAAGATTCCACTAAGAAGAGTTACTTTTTTCTATGGCGGAGGTTTGCCGTCTGGTGTGACAGCAAGGCCCTAGATCCTCGTTCGTGTTCTACACAGACCCTGCTTGAATACCTTCTGCACTTGTCCGAGTCTGGTCTTAAGACCAACTCTGTAAGAGTTCATCTTAGTGCGATTAGTGCATACCATTACCGTGTGGAAGGTAAGCCGATCTCGGGACAGCCTTTAGTTGTTCACTTCATGAGAGGTTTGCTTTTGTCAAAGCCCCCCATCAAACCTCCTACAGTGTCATGGGATCTCAATGTCATTCTCACCCAGCTGATGAAACCTCCTTTTGAGCCACTCGATTCCTGCCATCTGAAGTACTTGACCTGGAAGGTCATTTTCTTGGTGGCAGTTACTTCAGCTTGCAGAGTCAGTGAGCTTCAAACCTTGGTAGCTCATGCTCCTTATACTAAATTTCATCATAATAGAGTAGTCCTCCGCACTCACCCTAAGTTCTTGCCGAAGGTGGTGTCGGAGTTCCAACTGAACCAGTCAATTGTCTTGCCAACATTCTTTCCCCGTCCTCATACCCGCCCTGCTGAACGTCAGCTGCACACATTGGACTGCAAGCGAGCATTGGCCTTCTACCTGGAGCGGACAAAGCCCCATAGACAGTCCGCCCAATTGTTTATTTCTTTTGATCCCAACAGAAGGGGAGTGGCTGTTGGGAAACGCACCATATCCAATTGGCTAGCAGATTGCATTTCCTTCACTTACGCCCAGGCTGGGCTGACTCTTGAGGGTCATGTCACGGCTCATAGTGTTAGAGCCATGGCAGCGTCAGTGGCTCACTTGAAGTCAGCCACTATTGAAGAGATTTGTAAGACTGTGACGTGGTCATCCGTCCACACATTCACATCGCATTACTGCCTTCAGCAGGATACCCGATGCGACAGTCGGTTCGGGCAGTCGGTGCTGCAGAATATGTTCGGGGTTTAGAATCCAACTCCACCCCCCTAGGCCCATTTTTATTCTGTTCCAGGCTGTACTCTCAGTTAGTTGAATAAGTTTAGGTCAATCTCAGTTATGTCCTCGCCCTTGCGAGGCCCAATTGACCAATGTTTATTGTTTTGAGTGAGCCTGGGGGCTAGGGATACCCCATCAGTGAGAACAAGCAGCCTGCTTGTCCTCGGAGAAAGCGAAAGCTATATACCTGTAGAAGGTATTCTCCGAGGACAGCAGGCTGATTGTTCTCACAAACCCGCCCACCTCCCCTTTGGAGTTGTCTCTTCCCTTGTCTTGCTATTTACTGGACTGACGAGCAAGCTCTCGTACGGGCGGGAAGGCGGTCGCGCATGCGTGTCATGCATGCTCTTGCAAGGCCTAGCAAAAGTTGTTGCTAGGGAAGATCTCCGGTCTGAGGGCTGCCGTTGGACGTCACCCATCAGTGAGAACAATCAGCCTGCTGTCCTCGGAGAATACCTTCTACAGGTATGTAGCTTTCGCTATACATAAAAGATGCCAAAGAAGGTACCCCCAACTCAACTGAAACCCAGTTATTAAACTGGGTCAGGAGAACAAGTCCAGGAGGGCACCAACTCGACTGAAATACGGCTGAGAAACTGGTTCAGGAGAATAAGCCAAACATGCACCTCCAACTCAACTGAGACTCTGCATAAAACTGGCTCACGAGCACAAATCCCAAAAGGGTAGTTAAAACTCAACTGAAACTAGTCAGAAATCAGGTCAGGAGCAGAGCTGTTAGCCCATCATCTAGCCACTTGGGAGACAGAGAAATACTGAACATTTTATGCTGCACGATGCCCTTAAGTCGCGAATCACTTGAGAACTATTTTCATCCCGTTTCCATCTGCTGGTACATAAGTATTACCATACTAAGACAGACCAAAGGTCCATCAAGCCCAGCATCCTGATTCCAACAGTGGCCAATTTGGGTCACAAGTGCCTAGCAAGATCCCAAAACAGTACAATACATTTTATGCTGCTTATCCTAGAAATAAGCAGTGGATTTTCCCAAAGTCATTTTAATAATGGCTTATGGACTTCTCTTTTAGGAAGCTATCCAAACCTTGTTTAAATCCCACTAAGCTAACTGCTTTTACTACATTCTCTGGAAACAAATTCCAGAGTTTAATTGCACATTGAGTGAAGAAATATTTTCTCCAACTTCCTTTAAATTTACTACTTTGCAGCTTCATTGCGTGACCCTTAGTCCTAGTATTTTTGGAAAGAGAAAAGAAGCGATTCACATCTATCTGTTCGACTCCACTCGTTATTTTATAGACCTCTATTATATCTCCCCCTCAGCCGTCTCGTCTACAAACTGAAGAGCCCTAGCCAATTTAGCATTTCCTCATAGGGAAGTCATCCCATCCCTTTTATCATTTCCATCACCCTCCTCTGTACCCTAATTACACACATCTTTTTTGAGATGAGGTGACCACAATTGCACACAATATTCGAGATGCAGTCACACCATGGAGCGATACAAAGGCATTATAACGTCTTAATTTTTGTTTTCCACTCCTTTCCTAATAATACCTAACATTTGATTTTTTTTTTGCCCCCGCCGCACACTGAGCAGACAGTTTCAACGTATCATCAACAATGACACCTAGATCCTGTTCCTGGTCAGTGACTCCTAATGTAGAACCTTGCATTACGCAGCTATAGTTCAAGTTCCTCTTTCCCACATGCATCACTTTGCACTCACACTAAATGTCATCTGCCATTTGGAAGCCCAGTCTCCCAAAAGTCCTCTTGAAATTTTTCACAATCCTCTTGCAATTTAACAACTTTGAATAACTTTGTGTTGTCAGCAAATCTAATTATCTCACTAGTTACTCCCATCTCTAGATCATAAATATGTTAAAAAGCAACAGTCCCAGCACAGACACCTGGGGAACCTCACTATCTACCCTTCTCCATTAAGAATACTACCATTTAAACCTACTCTCTGTTTTCCATCTTTTAACCAGTTTTAATCCAAAATAGGACACTACCTCCTATCCCACAACTCTCCAATTTCCTCTGGAGTCTTTCATAAGGTACTTTGTCAAATGCCTTTTGAAAATTCAGATACACAATATCAACCAGCTCGCCTTTATCCACATGTTTGTTCACCCCTTCAAAGAAATGTAATAGATTGGTGGGGTGAGATTTCCTTTCACTAAATCCACGTTGGCTTTGTCTCATTAATCCATGCTTTTGAATATGCTCTGTAATTTTGTTCTTTATAATCGTCTCTACCATTTTGCCCGGCACCAACGTCAGGCTCACCGGTCTATAATTTCCCGGATCACCTCTGGAACCTTTTTTAAAAAATCAGCATTAAATTGGCCACCCTCCAATCTCCTGGTACCATGCTTGATTTTAAAGATAAATTACATATACTAACAATAGTTCTGCAAGTTCATTTTTCAATTCTATCAGTACTCTGGGATGAATACCGTCCAGTCCAGGTGATTTGTTACTCTTCAATTTGTCAAATTGTGCCATTACATCTTCCAAGTTTATAGAGATCTTATTCAGTTTCTCTGAATATCTTTCCTGGCACCGGTATCTCTCCCAAATCTTCCTTGCTAAAGACAGAGGAAAAGAATTCATTTAATTTCTCCGCTATGGCTTTGTCTTCCCTGAGTGCCCCTTTTACCCATCGGTCATCTAGTGGTCCAACTGATTCTTTTGCCAGGTTCTTCCTTTTAATATACCTAAAAAAAAAATTACTATGTGTTTCTGCAATCTTTTTTTCAAAGTCCCTCTTTGCCTTCCTTATCAGTGCTTTGCATTTGACTTGACTTGACTTGCTGTTTCTTATTTTCAGTCGGATCCTTCTTCCATTTTCTGAAGGATTTTCTTTTAGCTCTAATAGCTTCCTTCACCTCACTTTTTAACCATGCCAAAGCTGGCCTTCCTTCCTCCTTTTCTAATACACGGAATATATTTGACCTTGGCTTCCAGGATGGTATTTTTAATCAGCATCCATGCCTGATGTAAATTGTTGACCTTTGCAGCTGCTCCTCACCATTCTTCTTATTTTATCATAGTCTCCTTTTTGAAAGTTAAATGCTAACGTATTGGATTTCCTATGTGTATTTACTCTAAAGCCGATATCAAATCTGATCATATTTTGATCATTATCAAGCGGACCCCATCACCATTACCTCCTGCACCAGATCATGCGCTCCACTAAGAACTAGGTCTAGAATTTTTCCTCCTCTTGTTGGCTCCTGTACCAGCTGCTCCATAAAGCAGTCCTTGATTTTGTCAAGGAATTTTACCTCCCTAGCATGCCCTGTTTATTTACCCAGTCAATATCGGCGTAATTGAAATCACCCATTATTATTGTGTTCACCAGTTTGTTACCCTCTCTAATTTCTGATAACACTTCTACATCCATCTGTTCACCCTAGCCAGGTGGACGGTAGTACACTCCTATCACTATCCTTTTCCCCTTTACACATGGAATTTCAATCCATAGGGAATCTAAGATATGTTTTGTTGGTTTTGATGGCAGATGGACATAACCTATTTCTCTGGACTGGTCTGATAAGATGCTAACAATATTAATTTATTTCAGTTCAGATCCTCTCTGAACATAAAATCCTTTCCCAAATGAAGCCTTAACATTGGGTGGGGGGGGGGGGGGGGGGGGAGATTGTGAATAGAATCTTTTGTTTGTAATGTGCGTGGGCACTTTTAGCCTACACACGCTGCACCAGTTTTCCAATAGAAATCAGAAGTGTGCTTTCTTTCTGAACAAGAACAGCACACAAAAACCATCCATCCAAGTACTTAATCAAGCTCATTTTCAAAGCACTTAGCCTCCCAAAGTTCCATAGAAACCTATGGAACTTAGCCTCCCAAAGTGCTTTGAAAATATGCCTCAATGCCTGTATGGAGAGCTGAGGGACAGCAACATAGTATATACACATTTGAAAACTGAAATGTATACAAGCTGTTTTATTTACTTTCATTTTCAACCCAGTTAGAAACTTGTTAGGTATAGCCAGGCAACTTTCAGCAAAGTTATTTTAACCAGGAAAATGGCTTTAGAAATGTGTCTTGTTTGTATCGGGTATCTCACTGTCTGAAAAAAATATTTTACCCTCTATGAGGGGAGAGGGGGGTGCAAGTTATGCAGATAACTATCAGCCTTTAGAAAGATGTTCAATTATTAGTTGACAGAGAACATTTTAAAAGGTACCCTGCCATTGGATAGATGCCTAGCTCTATGCATATTCCTGTGCTAAAGTCAACTAGATATCATAAAAACATTTACACATCATATTTTAAGATGTAGATAATTCCACCCAAGCAGCCCAATGAAGAAAAGGGGATGGACTGCTTTCAGGTTCTCCCAGATCTTCTGGTATGGATGCCCCTGTTCTAGGGCTCCATTTTCAAAACTGTAACTTGGGAGACTTATAGCATCCTCTAGAAACCATATAATTTTTCCTTCTTCTAGGGGAGCAGTACTACGACATTACAGAGCTTTACTTATAGAGACTTCAGATTTGTGATGGGGATGATAAAATCACATGATGATACAGAGGGCCAGATTTAAGTTTTAGCAAGTTTGCCAGCAGTGTTCAAACTGCACATCTCTTGTCTATGTCTTAATATCCTGCAACTTCTGGAAGGCCAAAAACCAGGCACATAAAAACCTGGCAAAAAAGCACTGCCAGACTTTTATCCAAATGCTGCATTCAGGAAACAATTTTCAGATGTACACAGGGACTTGCAATGACTGTGGACTCTGCCCACCCTTTTTGCAGGTTTAAAAAAAAAATGAATGAGTGTGCATCAATCCAGACGTAGTGCAGTTTTCAAAGTGCCCTTTTACATGGAAAAAGGCCTTTGAAACTTGCTCTCCAAAGGATCAATCTAAGTTTGGTACTACTTTCCACATAAAAAAAATAAGAGCAAGATAAATTTTGTAATATGAAATTTTTCTCTCTCTTGAAGTTGCAGAAAAATAAATGCTTGGGCAAAAATGGTAGTGTATAGAACACTCTGACTGGTGGACTTTCTGCACTCTTTGGTCTCAACTTCCAAACTTTTTATCCAAGTTCTTTGCAGTAATTTTCAAAGGGCTTTCAGTTTTTACCCAGGAACATGTGCATTCATTTTTCTCTGTGGGTACTTTCTGAATGAAAAATAACACACACAGATGTGAATATTTTTATCTATATGCATTATTTTCCTCCCCTGACCTAAGTGCTTGGAAGAAGGTACACACAGCCAGGATCAGAAGGGATAATTTTCAGGCACTTTTACTAAGTTAAATGGCTTTTGAAAACTGCTTTCCTCATGAGTCACAGCCTATATAAAAATCTGCTCTATAGTGCTTCACAGAGCAGTCAATGGCCAATATAATCACTTCACAACTTCACACATCTGCAGTTTAGAGGTCCATCAAATTTCAGTTTCGGCTTTGGTGCCAAAACTGGCCCAAAACCCAGATTCAGTTGTGCTTCACTTTCAGCTGAAAATGCCCATGCATTTTCGGCAGAAACTGAAGCTTTACCGCCCCCCCCCCCCCCCTTCCTACCACCTGACAACCAATCTCTACCTGACAATCCCACCCCACCCTATGTACTAACCTGAAGGCCCTCCCCCAGGCCTAACTTTAGATGCCCTGGTGGTCTAGTGGCTCATCGGAGCAAGAGCGATCCCGAGTTGCTTCTGCCCATCATGGCTACACAGCCAAAATGGCTGGCGAAACTGAAAGGGACGTCAAGACAGCCATTTTGAGACTGGAACCGGCGTGGACAAGAGTAATCCCCAGTCCTGCTCATGCCAGTTCTAATCTCAAAATGGTTGCCATGATCTCCCACAAAGCTGCTGCGGGAAGTCGCAGTAGCCATTTTGACTGCATAGCCAAGATGGGAAGGAGCGCCTTGAGATCACTCCTGCCCAGAAGAGCTACTAGACCATCAGGGCATCAAAAGATAGGTCCAGGTAGGGCCCACGGGTGGTTAGTCCGCTTTCCACTGGGAGGACTTGTTCTCTGGTGGACGAGGGGGGAGGGTAGGGGACTCTATCTCTTCCAGTGGGTCGGGGCAGGGCAACGGTTTTGGACAAAACTGAGCGGCAAATTTCAGTTGCAGTTTCTGTTACACACTTTCAGACATACAGTCCGATATGTTCAAGCACGAGAAACACACTGACCTCTCAGAAATGTAACAGTAGATAATCTGTTGCTGATTACTGCTCCTCCCCTTAGCTTCAGTGCTTGTACCTTTTTTTTTCCAGCCTGTCTCAAACAAAACTGGCATCTAATAGGTCATAGCACAATGAGCCATCATTCGCAGCTACCTAGAGAGTTTTCTCCCATTTTATGCCACCTCAGCTTAGCAGCAGTGGCGGTGCTTTGTCAGAGGCCACAGATCACAGCAATCTCCAGAGCTCAGCTAAATGCAGAGCCCAAGTCTGCCAATTACATTTTGCCACTGACTGATTTCTGAGGTCTTCCCCTCCCCAGGAGCTCTGAATGAGACTGTCACAGCATCCTCAGCCCTAGTATACCTGGGAATCAACAACACATCCTCTGGAAGGCAGTGCACAGCATTTACCACCCAGCAAGTAGGCACTAGCCCTTCTCTAGCAATCTTAGTGACAGATAACTATGATGGAATTACATGTCCAACCTTCGTTACCTCTGGATTGGGTTCACTCTTTGGTGGTGGACCCAGAATCTCATCTGCGACCATGTCTTGCTCTGGTGCACCCCAACTGACTACTTCCTCCAGTGCAGAGTCAGTGCTGCAAAATGACACCTCTCCATTACACCTCCAGGCAGGATGAGACAGACAAACAGATGACTCCTCTACTTTGGGTCTTTCCCGCTGCCCATTGAAATGTGTGCCGGACCTCCTGCCCCTGGCACGACCCACATATGCTGGCACTGCTGCATCCAGACTCTTTAAGGCACATGAGTGACTCAGTTCATTTTCTGAAGACTTGACGCTGGAGGGAGGTTCTGTGTCCTTGGGGCTGCTCAGGTCTCCATTGAGGCCTTTAACTGGACCCCTGCTCCTGGTAACCCGCTTCACCCGTTTTAATGGAGATCTCTGCGAGGGATGCTCTCCTCTGTCTGTCTCCTGGCTTGAGAAACCATAGTAAAGTGGCTGAGACTGCTGACCAGCTTCACTCGCCTGGTCCTTGGTGCAGCCAGTCTCTTCCAGGGCCGTGATGCTCTCTACTTCCGGAAGACACAAGGGCTTAGCATCAGAGCTACAGTCTAAGGCACTTGTAGTGGCCACTTCTAGGGCAGGGCTGAGGCGAGAGAGACACGAAACCAAGTTCTGGACTTTCCGCACTGTGTCCGGGCATGGAGGAGGTAGAGGATTAGCGGGAACATTATTCCTCCCCATCAAGTTCTGATTCCGATCCAGTGGCTGATGTCCCACTGACAAGCTGGGGGATGGAGAGGGGCTGGTGCCACGGAGAAGTAGTGGTGTGCTGACCTGTCTTTCCAACACTGGGCCGCTGCTCGGCTGTGTGCAGAAGGAACATTAAAAGAAAAAGCGTGAATGATTTTAAAACTTATGCTTAGTGGAATAACACAGTTACAGATGATACTAAAACTCCACACAGAACAGCATTTTCACCTTTTCCTGCTTTTGCATGAGCTTAATTACATATAGAGAAAATTTAAGATCACCACTTGAGCTCATAATCAAACTTGGATGGCTCAAACTGCTACTCCACAAGTGTCTTACAATATTTTGTGGATGAGGACTCAAATCTGGCCCCCAACAGTTGAAAGAGTTAGCCACACAAAACTGTCCAGCAGCTAAGAATGTGGCTCTCTTACACACAGTTGTCAAATGGCAAGTTACCATGGAGAAGTGGCCAGCACACAGACAAACTGCCTCATCAGGGAGAACCCCTTCTCTCAATCTTTCTGGAATCGGGCAATATACTACAGTTAAAAACACCGGTTTAATGGCTGTAATTTGAGAGATGTACATTCTTTCTTTTTTTCTTTTTAAAGACTATCAAAATAATGGCTCAATCCTTCACAATTTCCAGAGAAGCAATTTAAAAGGAGAGAGGCTGCTATGTAAAATGTACTGCTATGTCATATCCTGCCTCGTTTTTAAAATGTAAAAAACAGAGACACGGGGCTTATCTAGTGGCTCAGGGACACTGCTGTTGGCTGGGGTTTTTTTTTGTTTTGTTACATTTGTACCCTGCGCTTTCCCACTCATGGAAGGCTCAATGCGGCTTACATGGGGCAATGGAGGGTTAAGTGACTTGCCCAGAGTCACAAGGAGCTGCCTGTGCCTGAAGTGGGAATCGAACTCAGTTCCTCAGTTCCCCAGGACCAAAGTCCACCACCCTAACCACTAGGCCACTCCTCCATTCACTGGTTCAAATACCAGGTCAGGTCTTCTGTCTCTGGGTTGATCATAACTGTTGCACAGTAGTCACAGCCCCAATAGGGGAAAATGTCTTATCACTGAACATTAACACCTAGCGGCATGACTGAGTGTGTGGCCATACAGGCTTCTAGGAGCTGCAGCCAGTAGCTTTAGGCCAGAGACCACCACTTAGAGGCGTAGCTAGGTGGTTCGCCAGGGGAGCAACCGCTCCCCCCAAATGGACTTCCGATGGAAACAGTGCCTATTTTTTATGTGATATGTTGCGTGAAAAACAGGCACCGACACCGTCGGCAGTCCACTCTCTGCTCCCCCTGACGCCTCAACCTGGCTATGCTTCTGCCGCCATTACAATTGCTGGAGGCTAAGTGGAGGAGATGAAAAGTAATTATACAAGGGAGAACAAAGAATATACAGTGATATGCAAGTTTTTGCCGCCCCCCCCCCCATTTCCTCTATTATTGCATATAGGTCATACTGAATGGTTTCTGATAAAATGTGACAAAGGGATCCTGAGTAAACATATAAACACATTTTTAAAATTACTTCATTTATTTAAGGAACAAAGTTATCCCCTCCCTCTTTTCTGAAGGAGTTCTGAGAAAACAGGACATCTCTCTGAGTAAGTGAACGTAATTTTGCACTGTGCTTTGGTGACTTAAGATTGGGATGATATAAATTTCTATGAAGTGGGTGGCAGTGGAGCTTGGTTTCTGGTTTTTAGCCAGGTAGCAGTGGAAGTTATTAAGGGTGTAGGGGGCAGAGTATGATGTGTACATATGAGGAGTTTTATTTGCTTGAGTTGTATTTTTGATGTTTTGTTTATGGACAGTTTCATGTGATGTTTTTAATCATTTTGCATGGGCTTTTTTTTTGCGGGGGGGGGGGGGGGGGGGGGGGGTTGTTCTCCGATTAGGTGTAAGCGGAATATAAAAAAATAAACCAGAGAGAATTTGTACATTTATTGTTAAAAACATTTGCAATTTCATAAAATAATCAAACCATACTAACTACTTTAAATATTCTAAAAATCTTTTCCCCATAGTTTTCAACTTAAAAAACCTTTCTACTATAGTTTTAAAAATGGTAATGGGTAAGACCTAACTGTTACGGTCTAGAGCAGTAAAAGTAAACCAGTAGATATAACAGCAGGGCCTAGTTTGAATTTCATGAAAGAGCAACTTTGTTTATTGACCTGTTCAAATAGGTTATTGATTTTCTGCCTCTCTCTGCTGTTTTGACACAGTGGGTCACATGATACCCCCAACTTCAGCAGCAACTGGAAGTAGGGCTCTTTAAATTTGAAGACTTAGGTGGCGATCGCTGAAGGAATGCACCCAAAGAGCACAACGTGCTCCTTTTCCCAGTCATAAAGGAGACCATATCTTAAAAACATAAGAGTACCCATACTGGGTCAGACCAATGGTCCATCTAGCCCAGTATCCTGTTTCCAACAATGGCCAATCCAGGTCACAAGTAAATGGCAGAAACCCAAATAGTAGCAACATTTCATGCTACCAATCCCAGGGCAAGCAGTGGTTTCCCATGTCTGTCTCAATAAAAGACTATGGACTTTTCCTCCAGGAACTTGTCCAAACCTTTTTGTAAACCCAGATATGCTAACTACTGTTACCACAACCTCTGGCAACGAGTTCCATAGCTTAACTATTCTTTGAGTGAAAAAAATATTTCCTCCTATTTGTTTTAAAAATATTTCCTTGTAATTTCATTGAGTGTCCCCTGGTCACTGTACTTTTTGAAAGAGTGAAAAATTGATTCGCTTTAACCCATTCTACACCACTCAGGATTTTGTAGACTTCAATCATATCCTCCCTCAGCCATCTCTTTTCCAAGCTGAAGAGCCCTAACCTCTTTAGCCTTTCCTCATATGACAGGAGTTCCATCACCTTTATCATTTTGGTCGCTCTTCTTTGAGCCTTTTCTAATTCTGCTATATCTTTTTTGAGATACAGCAAACAGAACTGAATGCAATACTCAAGATGAGATCGCAACATGGAGCAATAGAGGCATTATAATATTCTTGGTTTTATTTTGCATCCCTTTCCTAATAATTCCTAGCATCTTGTTTGCTTTTTTGGCCACCGCCGCACACTGGGATGATTTCTGCGTATTGTCTACAATGACACCTAGATCTTTTTCTTGGGTGCTGACTCCTAAGGTAGACCCTTGCTTCAGGTAACTATGATTTGGATTATTCTTTCCAATGTGCATCACTTTACATTTGTCTATATTAAATTTCATCTGCCATTTGGATGCCCAGTCCTCCAGTTTCCTAAGGTCCTCCTGCAATTTTTCCCAGTCCATATGCGTTTTGACAACTTTGAATAGTTTTGTCATCTGCAAATTTAATCACCTCACTAATTGTTCCAATTTCCAGATCATTATAAATATGTTAAATAGCACTGGTCCCAGTATAGATCCTTGCTGCACTCCACTATTGACCCTTCTCCATTGAGAAAAATGGCCATTTAACCCTACCCTCTGTTTTCTGTCTAATAACCAATTCCTAATCCACAGAAGGACATTGCCTCCTATCCTATAACCTTATATATTGTAATAGCTCAAGAGGACTCTTAAATTTATCCAACTTGTCTGCTTCATCTATTACTTGATCAGATCATTTTTTAAATTTATCTTAGATTTCCCTCTAGTTGTTTCTTCTAATATTAAGGATAATGGATATTGGTCAGAAAATTGGGAAAATAGATTCTGAGACTTTTTACTACATTGTTTACAGTTTTTCCCGCAGATTTTAAAAAGAGGCCATTGAACAGCTAAGCTAAATGCTGGAATTCAGTTTCAGGTGAGATGCTGAATAATATAGCCATAATACAAATTTTTAAGCAATCACTGTCTCATCACCAACCCTGGTAACATGAAGGACTGCACTTGATTAAGAGACAGATTCATAGGGCAGAATGACACTGGAGAAAGTCTAGAACCTCACTGGCACTTTCAAAATGTAGAGATTTACATCATTATTATAATCAAGAGTTAAAAATAGCAAAAACGTTATTTTATTCTACTTAAATTACAACTTACGACATAAGACATAAGCATCGCCACACTGGGTCAGACCAAAGGTCCATCTAGCCCAGCACCCTGTCACCGACAGTGGCCAATCCAGGTCACAATCACCCGACAAGATCCACGGAGAAAAGCATTTTGTACTGCTTGTCCCAGGAAGAGTGGATTTTTCCCTACATCCATTTAATAATATTCTATGGCCTTTTCCTTCAGGAAGCCGTCCAAACCTTTCTTAAACTCTGCTAAGCTAACCGCCTTAACCACATTCTCCAGCAACGAATTCCAGAGTCGAATTACGTGCTGAGTAAAGAACTTTTTTTTATTTGTTTTAAACTTACTGCACTCCAGCTTCATTGCATGCCCCCTTGTCCTAATATTCTTGGAAAGTGTAAACAGACACTCCATACCTATTTTTTCCACTCCACTCATTATTTTATATACCTCTATCATATCACCCCTCAGCCACCTTTTCTCCAAGCTGAAGAGCCCCAGCTGCTTTAGCCTTTCCTCATAGGAAAATTGTCCCATCCCCTTTATCATCTTCGTCGCCCTTCTCTGCTCCTTTTCTAATTCCACTATATCTTTTTTGAGGTGCGGCGACCAGAATTGAACACAATACTCTAGGTGCAGTCACACCATGGACCGATACAGTGGTATTATAATATCCTCATTTTTGTTTTCCATCCCTTTCCTAATAAAACCTAACATTCCGCATTTTTAGGTATAACTTGTCTGGAATGTTTTTACGTTTGGGGAGCGTGCCAGGTGCCCTTGACCTGGATTGGCCACTGTCGGTGACAGGATGCTGGGCTAGATGGACCTTTGGTCTTTCCCAGTATGGCACTACTTATGTACTTATGTACTTATGTACTTCTATTTGCTTTCTTAGCCGCAGCAGCACACTGAGCAGAAGATTTCAACATATCATCAATAATGACTCCCAGGTCCCTTTCTCGTTCCGTGACTCCTAACACTGAACCTTGCATGATGTAGCTATAGCTTGGGTTCCTCTTTCCCACATGCATCACTTTGCACTTGCTCATACTAAACGTCATCTGCCATTTAGATGCCCAGTCTCCTAGTCTCGCAATATCTTCTTGCAACTTTTCACAATCTTCCCGCGATTTGACGACCTTAAACAACTTTGTGTCATCAGCAAATCTGGTAACATCGCTAGTTACCCCCACCTCCAGGTCATTTATGAAAATGTTAAAAAGCAATGGTCCCAGCACAGATCCCTGAGGGACCCCACTAACTACCCTTCTCCATTGTGAATAGTGACCATTTAACCCTACTCTCTGTTTCCTATCTTTCAACCAGTTTTTAATCCATAACAATACACTACCTCCGATCCCATGACTCTCTAATTTCCTCTGGAGCCTTTCATGAGGGACTTTATCAAACGCTTTCTGAAAATCCAGATACACAATATCCACCGGCTCACCTTTGTCAACATGTTTGTTTACCCCTTCAAAGAAATGCAGTTTGGTGAAGCAAGACTTCCCTTCACTAAATCCATGCTGACTTTGTCTCATCAGTCCATGCTTTAGAATGTGCTCTGTTATTTTGTTCTTAATGATAGTCTCTACCATTTTGCCCGGCACTGACGTCAGACTCACCAGTCTATAATTCCCCGGATCTCCCCTGGAACCTTTCTTAAAAATTGGCGTTACATTAGCAACCCTCCAATCTTCCGGTACCACACTCGATTTTAAGGATAAATTACACATCAATAAAAGTAGCTCTGCAAGCTCATTTTTTAGTTCCATCAGTACCCTGGGATGAATGCCGTCCGGCCCAGGAGATTTCCTACTCTTTAGTTTGCAGAACTGCCCCATTACATCCTCCAGGTTTACAGAGATTAAGTTTCTCCGACTCGTCAGCCTCGAATACCCTGTCCGGCACCGGTATCCCAACCAAATCTTCCTCAGTGAAGACCGAGGCAAAGAACTCATTTAATCTTTCCGCTATTTCTTTATCTTCCCTGAGTGCCCCTTTTAGTCCCTGGTCATCCAGTGGCCCAACTGATTCTTTTGCCGGTTTTCTGCTTTTTATATACCTGAAAAAATTTTTACTATGTGTTTTTGCCTCTACTGCTATCTTCCTTTCAAAGTCCTTCTTAGCCTTTCTTATCAGCGCTTTGCATCTGATTTGACATTCCTTATGCCACTTTTTATTATCTTCAGTCGGTTCTTCCTTCCATTTTCTGAAGGATTCTCTTTTTGTTCCAATAGCCTCCTTCACCTCTCTTTTTAACCACGCCGGTTGTCGTTTGGTCTTCTGCCCTCCTTTACTGATACATGGAATATATTTGGCCTGGGCCTCCAGGACGGTGTTTTTGAACAGCATCCACACCTATTGTAGTTTTTTTACCCTATCCTTCGCTCCTCTAAGTTCTTTTTTTACCATTCTCCTCATTTTATCATAGCTCCCTTTTTTGAAGTTAAACACCAACATATTTGACTTCCGTTGTCTACTTTTTTGAAAGCAGATTTCAAAGCTGATCATATTATGATCACTGTTATCAAGCGGCCCCCCCACCCCACCGTTACCTCCCTTACCAGATCATGTGCTCCACAAATGACTAGATCTACAATTTTTCCTTCTCTCGTTGGCTCCTGTACCAGCTGCTCCATGAAGAAGTCCTTGATTTCATCAAGGAATTTTACCTCCTTGGCATTCCCCGATGCTACATTAACCCAGTCTATATTGGGGTAATTGAAATCACCCATTATTATTGTGTTGCCCATTTTATTAGCGTTCCTAATTTCCTTTAACATGACTGCGTCCGTCTGCTCATCCTGGTCGGGTGGACGGTAGTACACTCCTACTACCGTCCTTTTCCCCTTGACACATGGAATTTTGATCCATAATGATTCCAAAAGGTCGTTTGTTTCCTGTAAAATTTTCAGTCTATTTGATTCAATGCCCTCGTTAATATACAATGCTACTCCTCCCCCAATCCAGTCCACTCTATCACTGCAATACAATTTGTATCCCGGTATGACAGTGTCCCACTGGTTATCCTCCTTCCACCAGGTCTTGGAGATGCCTATTATATCTATTTTTTAATTTAGTGAAATATATTCCAATTCTCCCATCTTATGTCTTAGGCTCCTAGCATTTGCATAAAGAAACTTCAAGTTATTCCTAGTCACATTATGTTGATTACTTGACAGTATTAATTTACTATCTTCTGCCTGAGTTTTATTATTTCTGTTTACAGACGAATCTATTACAGTCGCATTTGCAACCTCACCATCAGGAACCCCCATCCTCCCTGTTTGGGCAATACCTTTACAAGATACCTCATTCCGAACCATACGCTGCTGTGCGACTGTCGGCCTTCCCCTCGTTTCTAGTTTAAAAGCTGCTCAATTTCTTTTTTAAATGCCGATGCCAGCAGCCTGGACCCATCCCGGTCAAGGTGGAGCCCATCCTTTCGGAATAGGCTCCCCCTTCCCCAGAATGTTGCCCAGTTCCTTGGGGGTGGCTGATCCTCTGTGTCTTGGGGTGGTACATTTCTTATGGTAAGTAGAGGGATCAGAGAAAGAATTACCACATATTACAGCCTAGGACTAGGTGGTTGTAAAAGGGGACCATATAACCACGGACTCCACTATAAACAGGGCCCATGCCAGTCACTTACCCCAGGAGCCAAAAGGCTCTGAGCCAGAAGGGGCTAACAGCACCCAAACTCAACCTGGAATTAGCCCGTGGACCAATCCAAAGAAGAGTTTGCAGCTCACGGACTCAACTAGGCAGGCCCTGGCTGCAGCTCAGGACTGTGGGATTCAGACCTGCCTACAAAGAAGAGAAAAACAGTTGCACCAGTGGCGTAAGCTAGGGGGGGCGCAGGGGGAGCGGTCACTCCCCCAAACAGATTTTTAAAAAAATGGCGCCTATACCGTTTTGAACCAGCAGGGCCGAACATTTTTTTTTTAAATGTGCGCTTTCTCCCCTCCCTTTCTTTCCTGTCCCACCATTCCACGGCACACCTCCCTCACCAAGCCCAACGCCACTCTCTGTTCTCCTTCTCCCCCCCCCCCCATGCCTCCCCGACTATCAAGGCTACTTTGTTTAGCACCGGAAGAAGCCCCTGTAGCAATAACAAGCAGCCTGAGAAGACCGGTGTCGGATCCTTCCTTCTCTGCTTGCGTGGCGTCATGTGACTCACAAATCCCACCCTTGCGCAAACAGGAAGTGTGTGCCCGAACTAGAGCAGCGCTGGACGCAGTAGAGGGAAGGATCGCTGCAGGGGCTGCAAATGAAGCAGGTTTGACGGTCCCAGGGGGAAGGGAAGAAACCGATGCTGGACTCGGGAGGGGAGAGAGGGGGAAAAGAAACCGGTGCTGGAGGGGGGTGGGGGGTGGGGAGAGAGAGTATACAGTGGTGTTGGACTTGGAGAGGGGAGAGAGAGGGGAAACAGAAAGCGGTGCTGGACTCAGGGATAGGGGGGTTGAAGGCAAGGAGGTTAGATAAAGCAGGTGATGGAGGCTATCAAGAGTTTTGACCCAAAACAACAGTAAAATCTATAGAAAACAATAACAAATAGATTATTAGAGACAAGGGACTACCTATGAGTGGTCCATCTGTAAAAATCTAGAGGTGTTCTATTTGGATAGGCAGTGCCTTAAAAGGTGGAGGACAAAATATTTTTTTTTTTTTTTACAGCTTTTCAGTTTATTTGAAAGCTTCCCATATGTAGATATAAATATCATGAAATAACAATTGAATATCACTAAAACAGCTTTAAAATTATTGTTGCTGGTAGAAACAGCAGTAATAAATGCTGTATTTTGTGCTCATTTTTCTACACTGTTCAATATAATACAGAAGGCCAAATTTCAGTGAGGCTATCCTGTTTCCTGATAGGTTCATGTTAACTGTTGCAATCTGCCTTGGGAAGCCTGGTGTTATAAAGATAGAAAGTAGGACTAGAGAAGGAAGATGGTGGAGGGAAAGTAAGAGAAGGGGAGAAATGCTGGACCCACAGATGCAGCTATGCAAACCCTGATGGTTTGCTCCTGCCTGGATTGTGTACGCAGTAAACCACACTTAGCAGGCTTTCACTTCTGGTGTGCAGTTTGCTGCCTATACAAATTGGAAGACTCACGTCATTAGGCATTTGTGTAGCCATGTCTCCTGGCACAATAAGGAGGAAAGGGGGAGAGAGGGGATAGGGAATTGCTGGACCATACTGGTGGGGGGGACAGGGAGAGGGGATAGGGAAATGCTGGACCATAGTGGTGGAGGAGAGAGAGGGGTTGGGGGACATTGAGATGCTGGGCTACAAGGGTGTAAGGGGAGATATTGGCATGGTGGAACAATGTGGGGAGAGACCATGGCAGTTCTCAAGGAGAGATGAGTGAGAGGAGGATGGTAAGTACAGAGGGTAGAATTGTATAATGGGGAGTGGGTGAAAGAGAAGGGAATATGAGGCCAGGAGAGGTAGAGGTGAGAGGAGAAGATGGAAAGTTGATAGGTACTGTTAAGTGAAATATAAGTGGAGGACTGAAGAGTGAGAAGATGAAATCTAAGCGGAGAGAGAAAACAGAGAAAGAGGAAATGTGTCAGAGACAGATATAGTGAGGGAATAGAAGAGGAAAGTGGAGAAAGGACAAATGGATCGCACCCACTGGGAAGAGAGCAGAAGACAGGAAAACAAAAGAAGAAACTGGGACCAACATGCTTGAAAAAAATAAAATATCCAGACAACAAAGGTAGAAAAAAGTGTTTTATTTTGAGTTTATTTGTTGGAATATGTTAAGTTTGGGAAATGTGCAACACAGATGCCTTTGTAATTTTTTTTTTTTCAGTACAAGAGGAAATACATTTGTGTTTTCATTTCTCCTATGTTGTGGAACATGCCTAGTTTGAATTCTTGGGGTTCCCAATTCAGTTTTTATCTTTATATTTCTAATTTGTGATTCCTTGTTCTGTATATGCTGTGTGACCAAGGTGTGGTATTCTGTGAGCAAGTAGTTTCTGCGTACAACTCTGTAGCAGTCCCATTATTCTGTTTTACCAGTAGTAGTTGTATTGGTGTTCTAGGGCCCCATAAGTAGGATTCTTGTTTAAATCAGTGTTACCGTTCTATTGCAGATTTGCTTCATGTATGCCGAGTTAGAATTTTTTTCAACTTTTGTGTTATTTCACATTGTGCCTGGTAGTGGATTTATTTCACTATTATTGAGATGATGTGAGAGTCGTAATTAAAAATTTTTTTTTTTTAAACATTTTTGTATGGTAACTTCCATGGAGAAACTTTGCTAGTTATGATCTACATCTGTTGTTGTGGAGGAGATAAGGTTTTTGTAGATGCAGAACATGTTTACATTTAACATATAAGAACTGATATACTGTTTCAGACCAAGGTCAATGGGGATTATGTGTGCAGGGTGTAATGGATGCGAGCATCATCCATCATGTGTGTCCTGACTGAAAAAAACCTGAGATCCACTGGCCTAGGCATCACTACGGGGTCACACGGGGAGCTGCACAGTACTTGATCCAGCATTTCTCCCTCTTTCCCCTGTCCTGCGTAGTCCTATATCTCTCTTGGCCTTTCTCCTTGGCAGACCTCCAGTGTCTCTATGCCCGCTGGCAGCATTGACAAGTAAAGCAAACTGCCTCTGGCTGGCCCCACAATGTTCCCTGTCTTTTTGCAGGGTTTTGTGTTATTTCATAAACTGTTTGGCTCTATTTGAAAGTAGGCTCTGGGGCAAGGGCTGCCTTTGGTGGCCCTTGTCACCAAAAATAAAAATGCTCAGGACTAATGGGCTCTACATCCTATAGAGTCACCACACAAACAAAAGCCCATCTGATTTAAACAAAGTGTCTACCAGTGGAAGGAGTATTCTGAGGCAATGGTCACAATTTGAATCATTTTACTTGCAGTTAAGACAGGCTGCCTGCTCTGACTGATCCCAGGACCCCTGCTACCTCCCGCCTCTTGATGTAACTTCCAGTTACCTTGTAGGTGGGATGCAGCAGAGGCAGCCTGTATTAATCATTGCCGGCCATAGTCACTGTACCTGAGTAACAATACTGGCACTGCCGCCTGTCTGACACCGACCAGCGCCTAATTTACAAACGTCTGCTCCCCCTGACATGAAAACCTGGCTACGCCTCTGAGCTGCACCAGTCCAACCTGACCATCTGCTGGAAGGCAGATAAAAATACCAACTAGCTCCAGGCTGAATCAGCTATTATACTGGTGATGTCACTGGAACTTGTTTGTGTTTTTTCTCTACCTCCATCTGCTGGTCAGAGGACATAACCCAGTGGTCTGGACTGGTCTGGTCTATCTGGACAATGAGGAATCATTTTTAGGTGCACAACGTTGATGGTATGTATTGTTCTTGCTTGCCATTCAATCTCTTCACTTATAGTATTTGGTGCCCTCTCTGTGGACGGATTTGGCTGAAATCTGATTAACAAAATAAATAAAAGTCCCAGAATTATTAAACTTTATCTAAATCTGTCCAGAAGAGAGTGCTCCCTTCCCCAAAGAGAACGGCAGGAAGTCACCCTTAAGACAAGAAGACGACTGACAGGCTTAAAGCATGCACTTCAAGCTGTCTGGAACACTCTTGAGCATTTATTGCTCTGAACTGTTGCTGTAATGAATGGCAGAATTTCAATGAAACCTTATAAAACTTTTAAAAGTAGCCCAAGTATTAAATCCCCGACAGGGCCACCGAGAGACAGAGCTGGGCCTCGGGCAGAGCCACTGCAGCCGCAACCCCCCTCTGACCTCTGGCCCCCCCTTGCTCCCTCCCCAATTGGGCAGTCAACCCCCCCCCCCTCCAATCCCCATCCCCCTTACCTTCCTGTGTCTGCTCCTCGCTTGGATCTGTCACTCTCCTGCTCCTGTGTGCCAGGACCTGGATTATCGTGTTAACGCAATCACCCGGGTTCTGACACACAGGAGCAGGAGAGAGACAGCCTTGATCCCCTATAGAAGGCCAGAACACAGAATGTACATCCAAACATACCTGAAGGTTCTGGGAGAGCCAAGGCAGTGGACTGGAGCTGGTTCCCTGCCCCAGTAGGGGCGCCTGGTTCTGGTACAGCTGCAGCCCCAGGGGACTCTGAAGGGCTGCCAGCAGGGCTCCTGGTGGGGTGCTACATGTATTTGCAGCCATTGCAGAGAGGTCACCTGGACAGTATAATGTAGAAGGAGGGTAGGGGTGGGAAGTCATCAAGGTTAGAAGCAGACAGAGCAATATACCTACCGTAGTAAAATGTAACTCACCTTGAGCTACAACTAAAAAACATGCAAGCTAAAGCAAAATAAATACCCTCCCCAGTTGATATTCAGCCTATGGCAGTTGGCAGTTTTTAATGCTGGCTGCTGCAGGCAAAAATATCCTGATATTCAGCGGCTATACCCGGAGAGTATCTGCCACTGAATATCTGGCTACTGCAGCGAGTGCCCAGCACCATCTGGGTAGCAACAATATTCAGCCACTATCCAGATACACTTAGGACTGCTTTTCCCCTGTATTATCTGGATATTTAGGGCTTCTTTTACAAAGCTGCGTTAGTGATTCCCGAGCGGCAAATGAGAGGAAGCCCATAGGAACTGAACGGGCTTCCTCTCATTTGCCGCACTGAGAATCAATAGCGCAGCTTCCTAAAAGAGGCCCTTAGTCCGTTACTCGGCTAACGTCCAGCTCCACCCAAGCTCTGACCTAGCACTATCCAGATAGCGCCGTGGCAAAGATATTCAGCAGTAATATCTAGACAGTGCTGCTGAATATCTTGCTCATCTGCCACCCAGATAAATGCTTTTGAATATCGACCCCATGCATAAATGACAGCAACAGAAAGTTTTTGTGTATCGTCCAGGTGTGCAAAACAGGTCTGAGTTACAGAACATCAAAACTGAACGTTCATTAGGTATATTTCCATACTGTGCTGAGAAAGTTTGCAAACATCCTAGACTGGCCTGTATTCTAGCACAATTCATATTCAATACATGATTAGATTCTTACCTGAACAAAAAGTGTAAAAAGCCAACCAGAATGTCCATGATGACCAAAGTTTATTTCCAAAATAGATGGCTGATCAAACAACCCGTACGAAAAAAAGAGTAGGGTGACTACCAAGGCTCACCAATAACAACTGGAAGACGAGAGTGCAATGAAGTAACTTCATTCTTATAATGCCCAACACGGCACCGTGTTTCGGTCAAGTGAAGTTACTTCATTGCACTCTCGTCTTCCTGTTGTTATTGGTGAGCCTTGCTAGTCGCACTACTCCTTTTTTGTGTGGACTTTCGTACATAGTAGAACTCAGCCTTCCACTTCTGCGGACCTCCTCCCCCTCTTCTGGATGATCCAACAACCCAACCAACACAGTCTTCATCAGAGGTATCTTCCAAGTCAGCATACAAAATATGTAGTCTTATGTAACGACCATGACAGCATCCTTAAAGGCACATAACAGCCAGTTGCTCCACAATGATATGATCTGTTCATTGATCAGCCATCTATTTTGGAAATAAACTTTGGGATTCCTGGACATTCTGGTTGGCTATTTCCACTTTTTGTTTTGATTGCAAGGTGTGTGGAACTTGTCAGTGCCTAGATTCTTATTTGAATCATAATAGAAGATAAATATACATAATTGTTGTTGCTGTCGTTAAGCAGGTGTTGTGTAGAGGTGGTGAGATGGTATTGTTACACTGATATTTCTGCTGCCTTCAACACCATCAACCACGATATCTTATTAAGATTACTTTTTTTTTTTAATTACTGATGTTTGTATCTGTTATCTTCCTATTTTTATTGTATCTCACCTTGAATCTCAAATTGAGGGAGTTGGTGGGCGACAAATCCTCTAACACATAACATATATTTTATTACCGATTCAACAAAACATACCCTTATGTCACAAAGTGTGTGAACCCTTCATTCAGTAACTGGTGACACCTTGAGGAGCAATAACTTCAACTAAACACTTCCTATAACTGTTAATTAGGTTCTCATATCACAATTGAATAATTTTGGCCCATTCTTCCATAAAAAATGGTTTCAGCTGTGACATTTAGGAGATTCCTTGTACAAAACAGCTCACGTCATATCAGTATCTATGAAGACGCTTATCTGAATGGACAAGGCTACAAGATTATTTCTAAACAGGTAGTCTAAAAATGGAAAAGCTGAAGGTTACAGTAACTCTACCCAGAAGGGTCATCTTGCTAAGATCGTCTCAACAACAAACCAGAAAATCATCCAGTCACAAAGAACCCCAGATGATCATCTAAAAATCTGCAGGCCTCTCAAACATATTGAGGGTTCATGCATCAACAGTCATGGAAAAAAAATGGGAATGGTATTCATGGAAGGAGAGCCAAGAAGAAATCACTACTCTCTAGGACACTGCTACCCACCTCAGATTTGCCAAGGAGCATCTGGGTAAAGCCTTCTGGACAACACGTCAAAAAGTGAATTTTTCAGTCACATTGTTTTGTCGACAAAAACCAAATACAGCTTTTCAAAGAAAGAACCTGACTCAAGTATGGTGTAGGAGATATCGTGGTGTGGGGATACTTTGGGGCATCATCAGAACCTGGATGGCTTATTACTGATCACAGGCAGCAGAATGGGGTTGACCATCAGGGTCATGACACAACCAATCTTTTACCCTACACACCATCAGCAACTAGGGAGAGGCAGAAGTACAGGTTGGTTCGTTGGGCCCCACCAACCATAAGAGTGTACCATTGCACCTGACTAATGGAACCATGAATTTTGCTTTATATCAAAAACCTAGGAGAATGTCAGGCCATCTCATCCACAAAGTATGAATGCAGCAAGACCATGGCCTAAACATTCCCGTAAATGAATGACAGAATAGCAAAGAGATTTTGTGTTTTGGATTGGCCAAGTCAAAGTTCCAATCTACAGCCTACTGAAATGTTGTAGCAGGGCCTGAAGTGAACTGTTCATAAAAAAACAAAAAACAAAAAAAAAAACAGTTCTGTAGGCAAAATTCCTCAAGGGGAATGTGTGATCACAAAAAGCGTGCAACCCCTGGGCAGCAGAAGACAAGGACATATTATAGAATGCCCATCCAGACTGCAACCCCAAACGCAGGTTTCACAAACCCATTTGGGATCGAGATACACAGTTTGGGAAGTTCTGGATTACAGAAATCATAAACTACAGGGAAAACCGTGCAGGATCTGCCAAAACTTGAGAACTTCCCCAGGACCTGCCTTCCCAGCCCCCATTCTCTACTGCAAGGGCTGGAGGACCCAGGGACCCAGCCCACAGAACAACTACGCCCCGTCAGGTAGAAAAGGAAAGGCACACAGTTCAAATTATTTTAAATAGTTATAAATTCTCAAACTTTATCAATGAAATATCGTTAAAACAACAAAAAAATTCAATTCCAAGCAGGAAGTGATGAGTGTTCCGAATGGCAGCTTAAACGCGGGGCTCTGTCCTAGCACATCTTGTATCAGAGTTAATTGAACTATTCACTAACATATAAGCTTAATCAGAGGACTTATTGGGCTCCTGTGATTGCAGATTGCTGCAACTAGTTGATAATTAGAAGGCAGGACAACTGCTCACCAGTGTTTTTAGCTGTGCTCCTCTCTCGGGCTATTTGTGTAATCCAAGATGGTGCCAGTCCACTCTGAGGAATCAGAGGGCGACTGCAGCACAGAAGCAGAGAGATCTGTGCTCACACACAGCTCTCGTCACATCGACAAGTGGATGCTGGAACTTAAAAAAGAGTTTTCTTTAGAGTGACAGGACATTAAGACTGCCCTGGATGATATCAAGCAGGAGACTGGAGCTCTCTGCAAGAGACAGGAAGAAGAGCAGCATCACATTGCTGCATGCAAGGATCAGCTGGATATAGTTAAATCTGCCTGTGATACTGCAAGCAAAGAGATACAGGCCCTATGGGACAAGGCAGAAGTCCTCAAAAACAGGTCCCGCCGTAACAATATTAGATGTGGGATGTCCCAGAAGAATCTGCTAATACTGGCTACACTGCAATTATACAGGACTTGGCTAAAATCATCTTGGGGCTAGAGGGGGTGGACATGTCGGGAGCAGTCCTTAAGGTGGACTGGGCGCACAGGACACTGGGACCTCCCAGAGAGAACCAAGCACGAGATAGTAAAATCATGCAGACGTGTAGCTATGATAGAGCAGTTACTTGATATGATAGAACTGTATCTGGACCTATCCCCTTATCATGCCTCAATTAAAGGCGTGAATTCAGAAGGTTGATGTTTTTTTTGCAAATGGAGCAAATTCACTACAGATATCATATTCACTATACAAGGCACACAGCGGCATGCTCAGAATGCAGAGGAAGCAAGAAAACACCCAGTGTACCTGAGTTATTACTGAAAAAGGTGTGAGCAAATCCAAAATATTATTTGAATCTAAAGTATCAAACATTCCAGATGGAGTCTGAGTGGCTCAAGGGAATAAACAAGGCATATCCTGAGGCATCCAAATGGCAGAGAAATAGGAAGGGCCGCAGACTGACAAGGCTCTCGGCTGCTGCCTCAAAAGACAAGTCCTGATCGTCTCTTGCTCCTTTGTGGGCTTCAGACCGAGTATGTGCAGACGGCATGCTTGAAGGATCTAAAGTACAACTGGGTTTAAGTTTCAAATTGGATTAGTTTCTAAGCTTATTAACACTATTTTTGTTTCTGTAGTTTACTAAATAAATTATACCCAGTGGTCAAAGCCCTATATGATGGGTTAAGAACAGCAGAATAGTGAATGGGTTCATATATTTCACATCTAACATAATAATTCGCACCTCCAACCTTCTGAAGCTGACTCCGTGGTAGCATGGCAGTGAAGCCGTGTAGTGTTCCTGGGGTTCGTAATCGCCCCGCCCTCGCGACGTGAGAAGGAGAAGGGACCAACCACAGACAATCACACTCGCTCTCACTGCCCCGCCCTCGGAGGGAAGGGAAGGCTGCATAGCAACCCGCAAACAAACGTTACTCTGCCCCGAACAGCCCTGATCCCCTGCCCCCCCTCCAGCCACCCAGCAATTCTCCACGCTCCCCTGCCTCCCTCCAGCCACCCAGCGATTCATCTCGCTCTCTTGATTACCTCTGTCGAAGCGGCTGCGTCATTGAAAGCCCTGCCCGTCTCCAGCCTTCCCTTTGAGTTCGTTCCCTCAGAGTCCCGCCTTCTGACGTCATTTCCTCTTTCCGCGAGGGCGAGACTCTGAGAGAACGAACTCGAAGGGAAGGCTACAGACGGGCTGGGCTTTCAATGACGTGAACACTTCGACGGAGGTAATCAGGGGAGTGAGGAGAATCGCTGGGTGGCTGGAGGGGGGGGGGCAGGGGAGAGCGGAGAATCACACACACTCTCTCTCTCACAGACACACTCGCACTCAGTCTCACTCTCTCTGTCACACACACACACTCGCACATTCACTCTCTCTCGCTCACACAGCCACTCTCATACACACTCTCTCAAACATACAAACTCCAAGGAAAACCTTGCTAGCGCCCGTTTCATTTGTGTCAGAAACGGGCCTTTTTTACTAGTATTAATATGTTTATGGCTAACTTCAATATTGTTTATATATAGGCTTAGTGGAACATGGGCGGGCACAGCCTCATAGGTTCTCTGTCACTGAGGGTTATGGCAGTTAGAGGGAGATGCAAGGGAGGGGGAAGGGAATGGGCTTTTGATAGTATTGATCTTTCTGAGCTGTTGAATTTCTATTAAACTTTTGCAACGGGATGGCGAGTAATGCAGGTGTGCGGGTGGGGTCTTTCAATATAAAAGGTCTCAACTCCCTGAGGAAGACAAACCTATTATACAAAGAAATAACTAGACTTAAACTTGATATTGCTGTCATGCGAGAAAAACTCTTACAACATAAATTATACTTTCAGGTATATAGCTGCTCCACTACAGATGGTAAGAGAAGATGTGGGGTTTCCCATACTGATTTTCCAGCATATACACTTTTCTGTGTTAGATAAGAAACAGGATGAGGAGAGCAGGCTGTTAATGTCGATAGGCGATCTTTATGGGGAGCGTATTAATATTTATGAGCCCAGTGATCATCGGATTAATTTTTTGCCAACATGTTCACACAATGGTGGACGAGGAAGCCCGAAGCCATCTTTTAATCGGGGGAGGACTTCAATTTTGTGCATAATCCAGGATTGGATAGGATACCCAGTAAACTTAATGCAAGAGGGGAGGCTCCTCGCCCACATACAAAATTTCTTAAAGATACTAAAATCACAGATCTATGGCGCACCAAACATGACAGTTATTGCTGCTTAGATATTATATTGGGTGATTCTTACTGGTTGGATCAACTGGTGGACATTAATATTGAATCTTCCACATGGTCCGATCATGCTACTGTGTGGTGTGTCTTTGACCTGCTTGCTAAACATAAGAACAGTCATACTGGGTCAGACCAATGGTCCATCTATCCTAGTATCCTGTCTCGAACAGTGGCCAATCCAGGTCACAAGTACCTAAGGGCAGGACCTGTTGGAGACTTAGTGAAAGTCTCCTACAGGATAGACGTATAAGACAGGACATACAGCAGGAGATTGAAAGATATATGGAATTTATTAGAACCTATCCTGAGGGAAGGGTTCAAGTCTATGCTGAGGGGGAGACATTTGTAAAGTGGGGAGCCCGGGTGAAAAAAGAAAAGACATAAAAAGAGAATATCTTGTTATCCCAGATCATGGTGATCAAGGGTAATTAACAAAAGACTGGTCTGCAAAAAGATAGGAAATTACTGGATAAATTGAAGGGGGAATTGCAGACCCTGAGGCTGGCCAATAATCGAATATCAGTTGAGGCAAACTCAACAAATGTTCTTTGAATATGGGGATAAATCAGGAAAGCTCTTAAACGAGAGGCACAAAACCAGATACCTAAAATTAGAGATGAGAAAGGTGAACTTTTATATAAGAAGGAGGTAATTCATTATGGGTGCAAATAGAGCAGATTCAGGTAGGTCGGGTACCTCTGAGGTTTTTAAATTTGGCTTCCTCTGAGGCATTGGATCTTACCAGAAGGGATATCTCAGACTATTTTACACACGTAGTGGGATTGCCCGGCTTCATCAAAGTTCTGGAGTTATGTGTAAGAAGAGCTTGACACTATTTTAGGCATGCATGTTGAATTAAGCAAGGAACTATGTTATTAACATATACCCTCCAGGGTTGGACCCTTCTATATGCAAGATTTTAAAGTGTGAAATTTATGCAGTTCTTTTTGTGACTACAGATGAATGGAAGTCCTGTAACCCACTCTCCGCTATGAGATGGTGCCAAAGGTTAAAATTTGTTGTTGTAATGAACAATTGACAGGTCTCAAGAGGAACTGACAAACCGGGCCCTTCGTGGGCATTAATACAAAAGTACTTGCTCTTTTTTTTTTATTATTATTTGTTACATTTGTATCCCACATTTTCCCACCTTTTGCAGGCTCGATGTGGTTTACATATTACCGTTAACGGCGTTAGCCGGTTTCGGTCTGAACAAATACAAGGTATGAATGAGTACAAGGTGATATTATGGTAGATAAAGTAGGTAATGGGGGAGTTTAGAGAGGGAGAGGGGAAGGAAGAGTCAGGTAATGTCCATTACGGTCTTTGGTTATATTGTGTAGCAGGTGTCCAGGTATTTTGCAGGTCGTTGCACGCAAAGCCTTTACTCCTCATACTGTCGCATTAAGTAGGGAAGGGGGAGGGCATGGGGCGTTGGGGGGATGTTATTGTAAAACATTTGGTATTCATGTTGAATATGTGGATTTGTGTAATCTGGTTGGCTTATTCTCAATAAAAATTAAATTTAAAAAATGCAATTCCATAATGCCATATAAAATATAGAACAAAGCTATTTTATATTATCAAACCCTCCCATACCACCCCATGTCCCACTCCTTGGCAGCTCCACCAACAGTATCAGCTTACATAATGAGAATTCTAATTTGCGCAGTATGTGTCAACAAAGAACAAAATAGTTAACAAATGAGACAGTTTCTTCCCTTTTGCAGATGTAATGTCTCCCGCCTCATATTTTTCAGATGTTAATAGAGATATCATTAAAGATCTCCAGTGTAATAAGGTGGGGGTTTCCTCTGGCATCCATACATGTAAAATACTTTACTTTGCCATTAAAGTGGCTCATTTCAGTAACCCCCAGAATCCATTTGGCATAGGGTGTATTACATTAAAATGGTCAAATAATAAACTTGGGACAACACACCATCTAGCATGCCATAACTGCAATACATGTCCACAAATCTGTGCCCAAAATGTTATGTTAGGACACAACCAAAACATGTGGCCTACTGTTGGGCATGCAACTCTTAAGATGACCATAGCTTCAAACTCCAACACTGCCTCCCACTGTCAGGGGCATAAACATCTTTCTGCTCTGGCTGTTTCCATGCATGTGGAGACCAAGCACCCAGATTCCCTGCCAATGCCAGCACTGAATTCTGCAAGTGTTGATCACAACTGGGACAAGCCCAGACACTGCTGATATGGTTTCTCTGGTTCCTCTTTGTGCCATAGACTCCACAAACATGTCTGCGATCCAAGCCACCCAAGATGCTGAAGTTTGTTGGTCCACACCGCTCCCCCCACCAACCTGAGCTTTTAGCTGCTACAAGCACTGAAGCCAAGGAGGAACTGCTGACAGAACAGGAAGTTACCAGTCCCCTGTGCACAACCCTCTGGCTCTTGGATAGACTTCCTGCACTACCTCCCAATTTGTCCTTTCTCCATGTCATTTTTTAACTACTACTGCCCAGGCTGAAGGAGAGGGGAAGAGGAACAAAGGATCACACATAGTCACCCACTAAGGGAGTAGTGAAAGTAAGGCCAACATATGCCTAATCCTAGCTCCACTAGATACAGGGGGCTAACATGACTTCCCACCCCCCACTCAACCAAATCCAAGGGGAATGGAAGAACTACCAGAACACCAACCCAAGAAACACCTCATCACCCTCCATAAGGAAAGTGCCTCAAACCTGAAGCTCTGGCAAACATATGTCCACTCCACCAGGGAGACAGATTGGAGACTGGTGCCCTAGGATCTCTCGACCAAGGGGACTGTTCGCAAGCCAGAGGAGAACTCCACCTGCAGACCACAGTTAGGGCCAAGGAGAGCTTAAGTTTTTCTTAATCAGACCAGCAACATGCCACCAACTGCTGGAGAAAGACCCCCCCCCCCCCATTCAAAGAAGGGCAGGAGAGGCAACGGCCTGCTTAACTCACTCCTGGCCGCCCCACTGACGATATCCAGCAGCATTTAACTGGGCAGTGGTGACGAATACCAGCTCTGACCAACAAAAAAGTAGGCAGATCAGAGGCGGTGATGGGCAGGAGCCGGCAGTTATGCGGGTGTCGGCAATATTCAGTGCTGGCACTCGCATACCCGAGTGAAATTTATGACAGCTCAAAAGCTGCCCTAAATTCAGCTGCTTAGCTATGTAGGCTGGCACACACATGACTTTAAAATCCCTTCCAGGCCCTCCAACTCCTCTTCTGATTTATTTATTCATTCATGGCTTCATATACCGTTTTAACCAACAAGTGGATCAAATCGGTTTACATTCAAAAGTAAAAAGCAAAGAAAAGAAATACAATGCTCAACAGGAAAGTAAAACATTCATTCGAGAACATAGTACAATTTAAAAAAAACGTCTGAACACTCATACATACTTTCCCAAGATGCCAGTGCCCAAGAAAGTTGCTTCGCTCATTAGAATATGCCTGCTGGAACAACCATGCCTTCAAAAACACCTTAAATTTGTTTTAAGTTCACTGCGCAGAGACAATGGCATAGAATTCCACAAGTGTGGAGCAAGAAAGAAAAAGGCAATGTGACATGTAATTTCCATCTGAGCTAAACAGGGCCCTGAAAAGACCATACGATGGTCATTAATGGAACACAGAACATGAGGCGAGGAATATGGAATGGTCAATGAAGATACAGAGGTGTACCCTGACAAAAAGCTTCCCCCTCCCCCCCCCCCAAAAAAAAATAGCAATTCCCTTCCAATCACCCTCCCCCTTTGAAATAACCCCCATTCGATCCCCCTCCACCCCCAAACCTGTCTCATAACCTTCCCCAGCAGGAGAAAGCAGTGATGCATGGGTGGTGTACAATACCATGTAAAATGAGTTTATCTTGTTGGGCAGACTGGATGGACCATAAAGGTCTTTATCTGCCGACATTTACTGTGTTACTCCTGTTTAGGATTTGCATTAGTGCTATGTTAGCCTGGAAGGGAGGGAGGCACATCAATGGTTTGTGCTTTCCTCTATGGGCATGTGTTTGCTCATATTTCTGGAAGTGACAGTATGTGTGGGTGGGGTGGTGGGGGGGGGGGGCTTTCTGCGATTATTTTTTCTTTTCTCTCTTTTCTTTTGTTGGTTTGTTTAGCAGTATGGGCTGAAGGCTATAGGAAGCCATTAAGTGTGGGTTGGTTAAAGAAGGGCGTAGCCAGACTTTGGTGGGAGAGGGGTCCAGAGCCCGAGGTGAGGGGCACATTTTAGCCCCCCCCCCCCGGCGCCCCCAACCTCCCCCCACCATTGCTGACCCACCCCCGCTGCCGCCACCACCAACTTTGACCCACCCCCTGCCAACGATCATCTCGACCCCCCTCCCGCCGCCAACCCTCCCCCGCCTACCTTTGCTGGCGGGGGACCCCAATCCCTGCCAGCCGAGGTCCTCTTCTTCCGGCGCAAGGCTTCGTTCTGTTTCTGAGTCTGACGTCCTGCACGTCAGACTCAGAAACAGAACGAAGCCTTGCACCGGAAGAAGAGGACCTCGGCTGGTGGTGGTTGTGGTCCCCTGCCAGCAAAAGTAGCCCACAGCAGCGGCGGGTTGGCGGCGGGGGGGGGGGGGGTCGAGAGGGTCATCGGCAGGGCGATACAAGGCTAAATCTACGGGGGCCTGGCCCCACGTAGCTACCCCACTGGGTTACAGGAATCTGTTTATGCTTATGCACCAATGCCTAATTGGCATATTGATAATAAAAACATTTTGATAAAATATTTCGGAGCATATCAACGGGGGTCACTCTTTCTCTTATCAGGATTTAGATTAGGATCTAGTTGCATTGTGTTTTGTATATAAACTGTACTAAAACACAGACCATCTTATGGAATTCACATACTTTCTCAGCACTGTATAACAGATTTGAGGACCTGGTTAATTTGCATAGTATGGTTAAACCTGCATGCATTCCTCCACAACCAGACCTATGCACCTGTGACAGAGTCAATTCAGTAAACAAGGCTTAGCAACATCTTAATAAGGAAATGTCATGCAGTAGGCAAGCATCTGTGTCTGTTGTCTAACTGCACAAACAGGAAGACTATATCATTGCCTCAGTTTGAAGACATTTCCTGGAGGGGTGGGGGGGGGGGCAGGGGGAAGAACCAACCATACAAAAACACACACATCCTGAGCTTAGCATTCTATTTTCACACTACAGTAGCAGAGTATGAAAAAATAAAATTGACAGCAATTCTAATCAGCAAACTGACAACAACCTCAGCAAAACTTTGAACAAGTATTAATGTATTTGTAGTGATTTTTTTGTCTGGAGAACAGTGCTCCAGTAGCATGTAATACAGAAAGTCACAGGAGAACTCACCGAGCAAAGCAGCACCGAGCAGAGGGTTGGCCAAAGATGGCAGCAGAGGAGTCAGTCTCCCTGAAGTCACAGCACTGGCCACGGAGGTGCCTGGTAAAAGCCCAGGTGTTTCCGCACTAGCTGCCTTCCCTTCAGTGGTGGTAGTGGGGACATCAGTAGTTCCAGTGGTGATGGTGGTGGAGGTGGAGGTAGATCCTACAGAGGAGGCAGCACTACACGGCTGTACAATAAACAGAAAGGTACAGAACATGCATCACATACATCGTTGTTTTTTAAATGTATTATTCACTTTTGCCACATCTGAGCTCAAGACGAGTTATGAGCGTGCGGGAACATGGACTTATTTCCCTGCCCAAATGGGCTCACAATCTAAGTCACAGAAAAAAAAAAAAAAAGAGGTCTAAAAGCGCTGATCACGGGATATCAATCAAGTACAGAGCAGTGTACACGGGCTAGTATCAATTAATTTGAGTCTCAATTTTATTAAAAGCACAAGAGGAAAAACTGTAAGCACAATTCAAATGTCCATTCGCCGAAATGTCCCTCAGTGCCTGCTTAAGGGGCAGTTTTCGTAACTGCAGATAGTAGAATTAACTAAACTAATTCCACCTAAGGTGACCACCTGTGATACTTCTACGGTTGCAGAGAAGGGGTTACTTCTGGGGTTTGAGAACCCCTGCTGTGCAACCGTAGAAGTACCACAGGTGGTCACCTTAGGTGGAATTGGTTTACTTTACTTTTGATATTCTGCAGAATTACTGTCTGCAATTGTAAAAACTGCCCCTGAAGCAGGAACTGAGGTGCCAAAATAATGTTGGAAGAATGGACATTTGAATTGCATTTACAGTTTCCACTTGTATCTACAGTGGCTTTTAATAAAATTGAGACTCAAGTTAATTGATACTCACAATCTAAGTTATAAATGAGGCAACAGAGAGTGAAGTTACTTCCCCAAGGGCACAAAGAGCACTGGAGCCAACTTTTCAAAATTATTGCGGGTGCTAAGCCCAGTGGAAATAACCCCTCCCTGGACATATACAAGGAATTTTCTCAATATTGGGGGTACTCAAGCACCCACAGAGTCGGCTCCTATGACAAAGAGTGCCAGTAGGAGATCTGGTTTGTAACCTGCTTCTCTTAACCACTGAGCTACTCCTTCATAATAATTATAATAGAGACCTGACAATACAAATGACAAGACTGGAACAAGCCACGTCGGGTTATCCTTATTACTGTAAGAGTATTAGGCGGCATTATGTCAAGGCTTGACAAATTTCTACAAAACCTTGAAATTTTGAGAACAGCGGACTTACAGAAAACAATTTTGCTGGGCTCAAGCTACATTTTACAAAGATACTTGGATAATTCACAAACTTCTGGATGAAGCTTGAATTTTCCAGTGATACCAGACAAATCTTTCTTTGTGTTATGTGCCACGTATAATAATAATAATAATATAGAAAACCTGTCAACACAGGAAGGTTTGGTGACTCAAGCCAAGGTCACATAAAACACCTGAGGAGGTTCAATTTGATTCTCAGTCTGAGTTCCAAGTTCTGTGCTTAATCCAAAGCCCTTAACTGGATTGGAGCACAACATTTTATGAACCAATGTCCTGCACGTGGGAGACCAAGCACCCAGATTCCCTGCCAATGCTGGCACTAAATTCTGAAGGTGTCAATCACAATCAGGACAAGCCCAGACACTGGTGACATGGTTCCTCTTTGGATCATGGCTGCAATCAAAGCCACCCAACATGCTCAAGTCTGTTGTTCTCCCCCCCCCCCCCCCCCCCCCCAGGTGTGCTTTAAACCTGAGAAAACAGCAATATTCCACAGCCTAACCAACCTCTGCTTGCCAGACAGGACCTTGAAATGTCACACAATCCACTGTTTCTCAAGCCAGTCCCAGAATACTCCCTTAGCCAGTCTGGTTTGCGGGATATCCACACAGAATCTCCATGAAATAGCTTCTCACACACTGCAAGCGTTGCATGCAATTTCTCACATGCATATTCAATACAGATATCCTGATAAGAAGACTGGCTAGGGGGTACTCCAAGACCGCCTTGAGAAACAGTGATCCAGTTCATGCCCTGTACCTGAACCACTGCAGATCAATGTATCTCTTGCGTTCTCTCAAAAACCTCCAGTCCAGCTATTTGGTCCATTTTGATTAGCGCAAAGATGTTCTTACAGTCTCACTGAATAATAATATAAACTCACAATAAGGTTTAAAGTCACCAGATCATTTGGTTTATAAATTATTCTTTTATAAGCAGCAATTGGTGTTCCTTTCCCTATAAAATAATTTTATTGTAAACCACTCAGACCTGCCTGCCAGAAGGAGCGGTATATCAAGCCTAATAAACAATAACTATTTCATATTTTTTTTTGGTTCTTAAGTGGTGAATTTCCAGAGATGGGACTACACCAGCCAATATTCAGCGCTTCTTAACTGGCCAGGAATGGCTCCTGGCTGGTTAAATGGCACTTAACCAGCTATCAGTAAATATTAAGTGGGGGATAGCCGGTTATCTCCCACTGAATGTTTGCAGTTAGCGCATAGTGAGGAGTAATTTCAAAGCACTTAGACTTACAAAGTTTCCTAGTAACCTATGGAACTTTGTAAGTCTAAATGCTTTGAAAATGAGCCCCAGTGTCTAACCAGCTGTATCGCATGATAAAGAAGCGTATTTTCAAAGCACTTAGACTTACAAAGTTCCACAGTAATCTATGGAACTTTGTAAGTCTAAGTGCTTTGAAAATGAGCCCCATAGTCAACTAGCCACATAAATTCAGCACATCGCTGGCTTAAGTTTGGAGGCCAAACTGGGCCGCCCAAACAGCAGGCTTATCTTTGGCTGGTATAAACGTAATCGGTTAGTGAACCAGCCAAAAATAAAACGGATATTCAATGTGGATCACTGGAAATGGCCTGGCATTGAATGTCTGGCCTCAATGCCAACAGCGGGAGTTAGTTGGTGGCAAGCCACAATATTTTGGATTTGCAAAAAGATTGAAAAGCAATATAATTGCAAGAAATGGAAATAGTCACCATCACAGGGACGTTACATTTTCAGTTAGCAGGCCAATCTTATCCAAGTGCTCTTGAAGCAACACACAGCCCCTTCAGTATGCGTATTAAGAAGCCCATTTCTCTGACATGTCCAACATTTATCATATGCACCAACACCAATTTTACCAAGCTTCTCCAAAGTCATATAGCAGTGATCAATAGTGTGCAACTCTATTAAAGTTTAATTTATCACCCTTAACATCCTACGTGAAATGTGTCAACAGATACAGAGTTTCAGCTAGGGAAAACCCACTTCCCTTCCCAGTTTTGTCCCATTTGTTCCTCATATGGCAAGACTGCTTTTGGGTTTCTCTTCTCCCATTTTAAATCTCACCCTCATCCTCTTGTTCAGCTAATCCACTGCAATGACAGTCCTAGGACAAGGACAGGGCCCCACTGATCACAGCTCCACCTGGTACATGTGTACCACTGGGTGTCACCACTGTGCAATGAGAGATATTCCTTGTACCTGGAACTGTAAGCGCTTCCTCTGAGCATCCCAGCCCAGGCTGAATCCAGTTTCAAAAATACAACAGGTTCAGGAGTACATGCACAGCCAGCACGACATTGCCAAAGAACCATCAGACTAGCCTTCTACATCTTTCCTGAAGGTGTTCTTCACATTTTCATAACTAGGACTTCACCTAGTGACCCACTTTTCATGGTTAAATTGCCCGGACCCATGGCTGACGTAACTTTAAAATAGAAGCTGCCTAAAATCTGAATTCAGCCATGCTTCAATTTCAGCTGTAACCGTAGCTCCTCTCCCCCATGATCACCCTGTGCCTTCCTCTCCAGGCCTACCTTCAAAGCCCTAGTAATCTGGTGGCCTTTTGGGGCAGGAGTGATCCCCCAGTTGCTCCTGTCACTGCTGGATCGGCAGTCAAAACAGCTGCTGTGACTTCCTGCAGCTGCCATTTTCAGATTGAAACTGGCATGGGCAGCAATTCCCAGTTGTTCCTGTCCATGCTAGTTCCAATCTCAAAATGGCTGCCGCAACAAGACTACTACGGGAGTCACAGCAGCTACTTTGACTGCAGAGCCAGTGGGGACAGGAGTGACTGGAGATCACTCCTGCCCCAAAGAGGCTACTAAACTACCAGGGCTTCGAAGATAGGCCCGGGGGCAGCTCAGGCTCTCTCTCAAAAGCCGGGGAAGGGCAGAGACTGTCTATGAGGACAGGTTTTCTGCAGGAGAGGCAGCAGACAGGGCGACAGTTCCATTTTCGGCTATGGTTCAGGCCAAAACTAAGCAGCAAATTTCAACCTTAACTTCGGTTTCAGTAGAAAACTGGAAGCCCCAGTTTTGGTTGCCCTCTGCTTTAAAACCACACATGCCACTAACCAGCTCCATTTCACAAATAAGTTGTGGTGCTGTGCCTCTAGGGGCAGGCTTGGCAGACTGCAATCCCGGAGGGCCGCAAACTGATTAGGTTTTCAGGATATCCCTAATGAATATGTATCAATATAGAAAATAAATAAAGTTCGGTTCACTCAGCATTTACCAATCAATATAAAGAATTGCTGAGTGAACCGATCTTTATTTTCTATATTGTGATACATATATATATTGAGATCGATGTTTTAAGAACTTTTTTCCCCCCTTTTTCATATATTTTTGTATTGATGAATATGTATGAGGTATCTGCATAAAATGGCGGCAGTGCATGCAAATCTCTCTTATTCATATTCATTAGAGGTATCCTGAAGACTGGACTGGTTTGCTGCCCTCTAGAACTGCAGTTTGACAACCCTCCACTAGAGATTTTGCTTTCCTATATACCCCTGGTAAACACTGATGAATGAGAGCAAACCTTACCTGAGAGAGACTGGCCCCTGATTCTGATGATGCAAGACCAGCAGCTAGAAGAGCAGAATTCAGCGCCATAACAGCTGGTGGGACGGACAGCGCAGGGAATAGTAGAGAGCTATCAGAGAAGCCCTCTCCAAGTGATGAGCTCAGAGGCTCAGCTTTATCCCTCAGGTCAGGCTGAGAATGGGTCGGGGGTTCCTGCAGAGCTGGGAGAGGTACTGGGGATGAGAGAAGACCACCCTGCTGTTGTAGGAAATCCAGATGGGGTAAGCTGAGGCCACAAACAGGGAGCAGAGAAGGCTGGCAATGACCCTGAAGTAAGGACGCCATGAGGAGAGCCTGCGATTCCAGCTCTGGGGCAGGGCTCTGGAAGCCCAGGGAACCCAACGCCATCTCATTCTGCCCAAGCAAAGAGGTGGAGAGCAGGGTCCACAGGCTTTGGTTCAACAGCTGCTGGTTCACAGCCAGGGACAAGGAAGTCAGGAAGCTTTGGGCCAGGAGACCGGCAGTGGGTCCCGAGTTGCCAAAAGGGAGCACAGATTCCTGGCTGAAAAATGGAAAGGCATCCCCGCTGGAAGGTAAGGGGCACTGCAGCCCATCGGGCCCGCTGTTTGGTGCAGGGCTGGAAACGGGTGCTGCTTTAGTGTTGGAAGACTGGGCCAACTGTGATGTGGCACCTGAAGAGTTTAAAAAAAAAAAAACAGTCACAAACTCTCCTACAATATAGTGTTTTTCATCAATTATTTTAAAAATAAAAAATAAGTTATGTTTACTGGTAGCTGGTAACAGAGAAGAACTGACCTCCACAGTGCAAATCACGCAAAGAGAAAACAGTGACAATGACCAACAAAGTCAATGGTGTAGAACTGGCTTTTATTAATTCTCTTCAAAAATGGCTCAACACAGGCTGTGTTTCAGTGGTATAGCCTGCATCAGGAGTCTGCAAATCATGTTAGAGAGGCAACTATCAAAACACAGTAAATGACCTTGTAGATCCACAGATAACAAAAATTGTCAGTTACCAACTGACAAGATGATACATAAAACAGTTTTCCACTTGCAAAAGAAATCGGTGTCCAGCTTGACAATGTAGCCTTAATGGCCCAATGTTTCATGAATCGTCTTGTTTGTTGGTAACTGACAATTTTTGTTATCCATGGATCCACAAGGTCATTTACAATGTTTTTGACAGTTGCCTCTCTAACACGTGTGCAGACTCGCCATGCAGGCTATACCGCCGAAACATGGCCCATGTCGAGTCACTTTTGAAGAAAATTTATAAAAGCCAGTTTTACACCATTGACTTTGTTGGTCATCTCCACTGTTTTCTCTTTACCGGTAGCTGGTAGACATAACATGCCACTACTCTGTACAAAACATCTTGTTTCAATCATATATCTGCACTTGGTCTCTCAGCTATATAGTAAGCTGTACTGTAGAAAATCATTAGCATCATATCTGTTAGCTGAATGTTCTAATACATGCTTGTTAGGCACAAGACATGAGTATTATTGTTAACATTGTACAATATCTCTGGTATATGAATTCCACTGCAGTTAAATGTATATAATTTTGAATACTGTTTCATGGTAGTTCCACATTGAGCCTGCAAATAGGTGAGGAAAATGTGGGGTACAAATGTAACAAATAAACAAAAATAAATAAATATTATTAGGTTTCAGTTTACTGTTTTCAAGTTTACCCTTTTTTCTTATTTTAATATTGTTGTGGTTAACAAAATTGTAATTTTTTAGTTAAACTGTACCAGCTGTAAACCGCCTTAGGTGAATCTCTTCATAAAAGGCAGTTAACAAATCCCAATAAATAAATACAAATATTCGAAGTTTATATGGACCGTGCTGGGGTAAAGGGAGGGTTGGGAAAGAGCAGCAACCAAAGATTATACAGCAGCAATATTCAGCCATGGGGTACAGATAAACTATCAATTTTAGTTCAGGCTTACAAAACAGGCATCCTACACTAAAATGGCAGGGCTGCTGACTAGAATAAAATGCCGCTTATAAAATCATGCCCCATGTACAAATAAATACAGTGATAAAGTGAATGATACATACCTGTAGCAGGTGTTCTCCGAGGACAGCAGGCTGATTGTTCTCACGACTGGGTGACGTCCGCGGCAGCCCCCACCAACCGGAAGAAGCTTCGCGGGCGGTCCGCACACGGGGCACGCCCACCGCGCATGTGCGGCCGTCTTCCCGCTCGTGCGCGACCGTTCTCGCCAGTTGAATGACAAGCAAGAAACAACATGAAAACGCAACTCCAAAGGGGAGGAGGGAGGGTAGGTGAGAACAATCAGCCTGCTGTCCTCGGAGAACACCTGCTACAGGTATGTATCATTCACTTTCTCCGAGGACAAGCAGGCTGCTTGTTCTCACGACTGGGGTATCCCTAGCTCTCAGGCTCACTCAAAACAAGAACCCAGGTCAATTGAACCTCGCAACGGCGAGGGCATAACAGAAATTGACCTACGAAGAACAACTAACTGAGAGTGCAGCCTGACCAGAATAAATTCGGGTCCTGGAGGGTGGAGTTGGATTTACACCCCAAACAGATTCTGCAGCACCGACTGCCCGAACCGACTGTCGCGTCGGGTATCCTGCTGGAGGCAGTAATGTGATGTGAATGTGTGGACAGATGACCACGTCGCAGCCTTGCAAATCTCTTCAATAGTGGCTGACTTCAAGTGGGCCACTGACGCTGCCATGGCTCTAACACTATGAGCCGTGACATGACCCTCAAGAGCCAGCCCAGCCTGGGCGTAAGTGAAGGAAATGCAATCTGCTAGCCAATTGGAGATGGTGCGTTTCCCGACAGCGACCCCTAGCCTGTTAGGGTCGAAAGAGACAAACAATTGGGCGGACTGTCTGTGGGTCTGTGTCCGCTCCAAGTAGAAGGCCAATGCTCTCTTGCAGTCCAATGTGTGCAACTGACGTTCAGCAGGGCGGGTATGCGGCCTGGGGAAGAATGTTGGCAAGACAATTGACTGGTTAAGATGGAACTCCGACACCACCTTCGGCAGGAACTTTGGGTGGGTGCGGAGCATTACTCTGTTGTGATGAAATTTGGTATATGGAGCATGAGCTACTAGGGCTTGAAGCTCACTGACCCTACGAGCTGAAGTAACTGCCACCAAGAAAATGACCTTCCAGGTCAAGTACTTCAGATGGCAGGTATTCAGTGGCTCAAAAGGAGGTTTCATCAGCTGGGTGAGGACGACGTTGAGATCCCATGACACTGTAGGAGGCTTGATCGGGGGCTTTGACAAAAACAAGCCTCTCATGAATCGAACGACTAAAGGCTCTCCAGAGATGGCTTTACCTTCCACACGATAATGGTAAGCACTAATCGCACTAAGGTGATTCCTTACTGAGTTGGTCTTGAGGCCAGACTCTGATAAGTGCAGAAGGTATTCAAGCAGGTTCTGTGCAGGGCAAGAACGAGGTTCTAGGGCCTTGCTCTCACACCAAATGGCAAACCTCCTCCACTTGAAAAGGTAACTCTTTTTAGTGGAATCCTTCCTAGAGGCAAGCAAGACACGGGAGACACCCTCCGACAGACCCAACGCAGCGAAGTCTACGCCCTCAACATCCAGGCCGTGAGAGCCAGGGACTGAAGTGCAGCAACGCTCCGTCGTTCTGCGAGATGAGAGTCGGAAAACACTCCAATCTCCACGGTTCTTCTGAGGACAACTCCAGAAGAAGAGGGAACCAGATCTGACGGGGCCAAAAGGGCGCTATCAGAATCATGGTGCCGCGGTCTTGCTTGAGCTTCAGTAAGGTCTTCCCCACCAAAGGTATGGGAGGATAAGCATACAGGAGGCCGGTCCCCCAATGGAGGAGAAAGGCATCCGACGCTAGCCTGCCGTGTGCCTGTAGTCTGGAACAGAACAAAGGCAGCTTGTGATTGGTCTAAGAGGCGAAAAGGTCCACCGAGGGGGTGCCCCACTCTCGGAAGATCTTGCGTACCACTCTGGAATGAAGCGACCACTCGTGCGGTTGCATGACTCTGCTCAGTCTGTCGGCCAGACTGTTGTTTACACCCGCCAGGTATGTGGCTTGGAGGAGCATGCCGAACTGGCAAGCCCAACGCCACATGCCCACAGCTTCCTGACACAAGGGGCGAGATCCGGTCCCCCCTGCTTGTTGGTGTAGTACATTGCAACCTGATTGTCTGTCCGAATTTGAATAATTTGGCAGGACAGCCGATCTCTGAAAGCCTTCAGTGCGTTCCAGATCGCTCGGAGCTCCAGGAGGTTGATCTGCAGATCCTTTTCCTGGAGGGACCACAGACCCTGGGTGTGAAGCCCATCGACATGAGCTCCCCACCCCAGGCGAGATGCATCCGTCGTCAAAAGAGAACATATAAATCAACCAGTGCTTTACTGGGATACAGCTAAAGAAGTGAAATCATAGCGTACATCTAAAGGAGAAAGAAAATGAGGGATAAAGAAATCCTAAGACTTGATCAACAGCTGAAAAAGAATCCTATATAATAAAACTCACCCTCAACGTACTGAGGACACTGACATCACTGTCAGGTCCTCCGGGCACTTCCTTCCGGTTCGAAGCCTTCGTGGTGGGGAAGCCACCGAAAACACTGTGTTGGGGCCCCGCCCTCGCGTCAAACGTGATGACGTCGAGGGCGGAGCAATGGCGTCAGTGGCTTCACAACCAACGACGCTGCAGATTGAAGGTGGCGTGCCGAGGTCCGCAACAATGGCGGCCAGTGCCATCAGAACGCCGAAAGGAGTGAGTAGAGAGGGAGGGGAGGTTCCGAAGGAAACCGTGCTAGCGCCCGTTTCATTAACGCAAGAAACGGGCATGTTTTACTAGTCATGTATTATTTGAGCAACATCCGACCAAACAACAAAAAGCTAACCTTGTGTCATCCCAGGCAGCTTTAAACGAGTTAATCCATCAAAGAGTCACCAAATCCATGCTATATTACAAATATCAATTATTTCTACATGGGAATAAAAGTGGCAAGATGCTGGCGGAACGTACAGGCTCTTCCAAAATTCTGCAATTGTTAGGGAGCGGGAGGACATATAATACACTCAGATTTGGAAATTAACACAATTTTAAACAATTTTATAAGACACTTTATGCATTATCTGGTGACAGTCAACTGAATGGATCCATGTAGTCGGATAACTTGGCCCTTCCAAAGATTCCAGCCACTCATAAATTTCTTCTTAATGGTCCCATATCTGATGGGGAACTCACATTAGCTACACAACAAAATGAACTCAGGAAGACACCGGGTCCCAAGGGGTTCCGGGCAGAATTTTATAATTTTTTTCAGTAAAAGATCAGTCCATCACTGCTAATTCTAATTATATAGTTCAAACTAAAATGATGCCAGAGTCTTTGAAGACCACTGAAATGATAATTTTGCTGAAACCAGGCAAGGGCCCCTGTAATCCAAATTCATAACATCCCATATCCTTACTGAATTTTGTTCCCTAATTATTTGCAAACATTTTAGCAAACAAGTTCGCTCAGGTTTTACATTGTTTAGTAGAAGAATCACAAGTAGGTTTTGAGGGGTCGTAAGGCCACTAAGAACATAAGGGCAAATCTTAACTTCCCTGGAGGACATGCATAGATAGGGAATGCCTTCTCTGCTTATTAGCTTTGACACAGAGAAGGCAACTGATTGTGTCTTATGGGATTTCCTCTTTGGAGGTGTTATAGAAGTATGGAGTAGATGACTTCTTCAGGGATTTGGTTGGTGTACTATATCTGGATCCCAAAGTTATGATGTGGGTGAATGGGGTACAATCACATCCCACCGACATTCATTGAGGCATGCACCAGGGTTATTCTTTATTGACCCTCTTATTTAACTTTAGACCCTTTAATTACAGACACCCGTCTCTAATTAAAGACTGAAGGGGTGCATTTTAAAAGCAGTCAGATTTTAAGATCTTGGTATTCGCCGATGACTTCTTGGTACATTATCATTACTCCTCAAACTATGCTTGCAGCACTGATGGAGGCGTTTTAACAAATTTGGAGATTTTTTCAGGGTTCAAATTAAACCTTTCTAAATCCTTGGTCTTGGCTTCTTTGGACATAGTATGGAAAAAATGAATAGGCCGATTTCCACTGCAGTGGGCAGCGTGGTCTTTCAAATATTTCGACATACAAATATCATTAGTATCAATTGTCTCATTTACTTGATTCCACCACTGGGATGCTGGCTGGTTGGATGCACCTCCATCTCAGTCTGCACGGAAAGATTCAGTTATTCTGGATTATAGAGTTTCCGACATGGCTACATGTGTTGAAGATGTTACCCCTAAAGTTATTAAAAAAAGATCTGAACTACATATATAGATTACTATCCAAGTTTTGTTGGGGAGGTAAAAAGCCGAAGTCTCCACTGAGGATGGCACTGGGGAGGAACAGAACTACCTGAATTGAAAAAAAGATATAATCATGCCTGCTTGTTTTCTCACCTCAGACATTGGTTATTACAGAGACAGAATTATACTCCGATGCACATTGAGATGGATTATTTTGACCCTTGGCATGTGAACATTTTATTACAGGCATCTCTAAATATCATTCCGAAATATCTTAGAAGTAGTCTTGTTGCAACCTTAAAGGAAACTTTGGCGAGACTTAACTAGGTACTGGGGCATAGGTTCCAGAGCTTCAGACCTTTTGCCTATACGAGGTAATGCCATGTTTCAACCAGGCAGGGATAATGGGATCTTTCGAGAATGGGAGAGGAGGGGAATACCATGACTGGAATATGTATTGCAGGAGGATGGCAAAAGGTGAAATTAGATCTTACCTGCTAATTTTCTTTCCTCTAGACCCTCCAGACCGGTCAAGACGCGTGGGTTATGTCCTCCTACCAGCAGAGGGAGACTGAGAAAACACTAAGCTTTTGAAGCCTGTATATATAACCTGTGCAGAACCTCCACTAGCCAGTATACCCCTGACAAAGCAGAGAAACAAAAAACACTAACAACAACTAGCAACCCTGTACGTGGTCACAGTAAACTGCAAAAACAAGAAACATCTTCCACTTGCTCTTACGGAAACATGTTCCTTTGCCTTTGATAAAACAGTTGGGCTTCTACAGGTGGACTATCAAAGAAGAGCCCCACCTGTCCCGGACTCCTATCACAAAACAGAAATAAACAGTCTGCAATTAGAGAAACAACAATTTACAGCAGCCAAGAATTATCCAACAAACACACCTCCTGGCCTCCAATACAGACAGGGCGGGCTCTTGACCGGTCTGGAGGGTCTAGAGGAAAGAAAATTAGCAGGTAAGATCTAATTTCACCTTCCTCAGCGACCCTCCAGACCGGTCAAGACGCGTGGGACGTACCAGAGCAGTAACTAACTTATGGGAGGGACCTACTAAGGCCAGAGGTCAAAATTGCTGCCCCAAAGCGCACCTCGTCCTTTGCATGCACAGGAATCATATAATGCTTCACAAAGGAATGCAACGAAAACCAAACCGCAGCCCGACAAATATCTAACAGAGAAATCATACTATTCTCCGCCCACGAGGCTGCCATTCCCCTAGTGGAATGAGCAGACCAGCCCCTAGGCACCACAGGACCCTTCACCAAGTAAGCAGATGCAACCGCCTCCTTCAACCACCGTGCTATGGTCACCTTAGGAGCCGCTGCACCCTTCTTTGGGCCACCATGAAGAACGAACAAACGGTCAGAGGCTCTGAAGTCCTGAGTTCCAGAGAGATAACAACTCAAAACTCTCCTGACATCCAGTTTGGCAATACCACGCTGCTCCGAATCTCCAGCCATATCACCCAACACTGGCAGAGAGATGACCTGATTAACATGGAACTCGGAAACCACCTTGGGCAAAAAAGGAAAGCACCGTCCGCAACGAAACCTTTCCCTCAGAAAGGACAAAAATGGTTCCCTAAAAGACAAAGCCTGAAGCTCTGAAACACTCCGTGCTGAAGTAATCGCCACCAACAAGACCGCCTTTAAAGATAAATCCTTACAAGATGCCGATACCAGAGGCACAAACGGAGGCCTGATCAAAGCATCCAAAACTAGCTTCAAATCCCACGGAGGCACCATCCGTCACTGAGGCGGACGCAGCAACTTAACACCCTTCAAAAAACGCACTACCTCAGGCACAGACGCGAAGGACTTTCACTGAAGCTTCCCACGAAAACATGACAAAGCTGCCACCTGAACCTTCAGTGTAGACAAGGCCAGACCTCTATCAACACCATCGTGCAAAAATTCCAAAACTTCCGCCACCGAAGAGTGAAACGGCCGAACTCGATGGTCTTCACACCAGTGCTCAAAGATTCTCCAAACCCGGACATACGCCAAGGAAGTGGATCGTCTATGGCAACTCAACATCGTAGCAAAGCCACTGGACGAAAGCCCCTTCTTCTTCAACTTGTGCCGCTCAAGAGCCAAGCCATAAGCGAAAACCGAGCCGGATCCGGCATGATTATCGGGCCTTGACACAGAACTGATCCCAACAAAGGCAGGGCCGCCGCCCCTGCCAACCGCACCAGGTCTCCATACCATGGTCGACGATGTCGATGCGCTATATTACTCGACCGACTAACAGCCACAGAGGAAACACATACAGTCACTCCCGAAGCCAAGGCAACAGAAGAGTGTCGATTTCCTCCGCTCAAGGGTCTCTTCAGCGACTGAAAAAAAAAATCTCTGAACTTGCGCATAGCGAGCCGTTGCCCTAAGATCACCGAAAGTCCCCAGACCGACACAACTCACTGGAACACTGACCGAAGAAAAGACCACTCTCTGGGATCTAGAGTGTGCCTGCTGAGATAATCTGCATCTATGTGACCTACCCCGGCCACATGCGCTGCCAAGAGAGCCTGAAGATGAGTTCAACTGCGCCGCCAAGGCTCTTTGTTCCCCCCTTGACGGTTGACATATGCTACTGCCATGGCATTGTCACAGAGCACTCGGACTGCCTTGTGGCGAACCACCGACGTCAAGGCCTGGAGCGCCACCCGAATGGCCCGAGTTTCCAGCCGGTTGATGGACCACTCTGCTTCTGCCCGAGACCACCGGCCTTGAGCTACCTGACTGAGACAATGTGCCCCCCAACCTTGCAGACTGGCATCCGTGACCATTACCAGCCCCTGTGGGGACTCCAACGGCATTCCTTTCCCAAATTGCGCGGACTGAGCCACCAGCGGAGACTGAGACGAGGGGCCACCGACAGCGGACAACATATTTCCAAGTCCTGCGACAGAGGGGACCAACGACTGAGCAGAGCTGACTGTACCTGACGCATGTGCGCCCTGGCCCAAGGAACTACCTCTATGGTCGCCGCCATCAAGCCCAGGACCTGACGATAAGTACGGGCCGTCGGCGCCTTCTCTGCAAGGAACCGACGAATCGGACCCTGTAACTTGGAACCAAAAGGCTGCACAAAGGAAAGTGAAGATAAGCTTCCGTCAAATCCAGGGAAGTGAGAAACTCTCCTTTCCTGACCGCACCAGTGACCGACCGCAACGTCTCCATCCGGAAAGAGGGCACCTTGAGTGCCGCATTGACCCTTTTGAGATCTAAAATGGGACGAAAAGTGTCCTCTTTCTTGTGGACCACAAAATAGATCAAATAGCACCCTGAGCGTTGCTGATCTGAAGGAACAGGAACCACGGCTCCCAACGCGAGCAGCCACCGCAGAGTATCCCTCACTGCTGCCCTCTTGCTCCAAGACCAACAGAGGGATTCCAGAAACACTTCGGGAGAACAGCTTTCGAATTCCAGCGCACATCCGCCTCGAAACACCTTGAGAACCCACTGATCTGACCTGATTTGGGCCCAACTCTGGTAAAACAGACTCAGCCGAGCCCCAACATGCACCAGAGCCTGAGCCCGCACACCTTCATTGGGAATTGTGGCCTGAATACTAACCTCCCGCGGAAAAGCCACGCCCTCCGCGACGACTCTCACGAAAGAACTGTGTGCGCTGGAAAAACCGACCCCTAGAGGTCCTACTACTATTAAACATTTCTATAGCACTACTAGACTTATGCAGCGCTGTACAAATTAACATGAAAAGACAGTCCCTGCTCAACAGAGCTTACAATCTAAATTGGACAAACAGACAGCTAGGGGTAGGTCCCACTCGATCTGCCCGGCCTATACCGCTGAGCCTCCCTAAACCGTCCCCGAGAGGAACTAGTTCTGGCCCCTGCCTTGAACCGAAAATCTGGAAGCCATAGAACCTTGGTATCACTAAGACCTCACACTAACTTGTCCAAATCTTCTCCAAAGAGCATAGCTCCCTTAAGTGGCAGAGACCCACAACCATAGCCATATTTTTTGTCTGAAGTAGGCAACAAATCATAAAAGCCTCAGACAAAAAGGATGAACCCATGTCCAAGTCGGCTAACTCCTGACCCCCAGAAGAACCAACATCTACCGAATCATCCAGGAGCTTCTCGGCCCAACGAAAACATGCCCGAGCTACCAGACCCCCACAAACCGAGGCCTGCAGGGCTAGAGCCGACAAAACAAAACTACGCTTGAGAAAAGATCCCAACTTCCTATCCTGAGGATCACGGAGAGCCGTTCCTCCATCAACCGGGATAGCTGTAGCTATAATTACTGCCGTCACTACTGCATCTACCGTGGGAGCCTTAAAGGAATCCCTATCGTCCTGAGGGAGGGGATAAAGCCTCGCCATTGCCTTTGCCACCTTACACGGCAAATCCCATTCCTGACAAATCATCTCCCGGAGATCCTTGTTCATAGGGAAGGATCACGCCTGACGCTGAATGCCCTTCACCAACGGATCCTGGACAGTTTCCCCCAACGCCACCTCAGGACCAAACTGAAGGGTGGACGACACCTGATCTATGAGTTCTGACAGCTCATCTCTATGGAAAATCCGCACTACTGAAGGATCCTCTCCAGGAATCCAACAATCCTGCTCCTGAGAGCCGTCAATTCCATCTGACTCCCCCAGATCACTAAGCGCAGCTTCTGCAGCTACAGGAGAAAAACATTGCCTGTCCTCTGACCACTCTAACCGTGGTCTCTCAGCCAAGACGGAAATAGCCCCCTCTTCCAATTGGGGGGGGGGGGAGGGGGGGTCCCGATCTCCAGGCCTGATACCGCGTCCAGACAAAATCTGGAGGAAAGCCCACCATTCCTGGACCGTCATTAGGCCCTTTTGTGCCAAAAACGGAGGCCGCAGGCCCAAAACCAGCCGGCTCCATGGGCCGCGTCAGACTCAAGATGGCGGCTGTTCCCGCCGAAACTGTTCCCACTGACAGCGACCCTGCCTACGCTCCCGCTGACCCGGAGACTCCCGACACCATCGATCCCTCCGCGGTCAAGTCGGGGGGTGCCGCAGCCACCTTTATAGGTGCACCGCAAAGCTACACTGAGCGCCCGGCGCCTCTACCCCTCGCCACGAGCACGCGCGACATCGGAGGAGCTGGGCCGCCATAAACCACGAGGGAAGGGAAAAGCTGTTCCGCAAACGCGCCAAACCAAAAACTCACTCACACTGCAAAAGCACTGGAGAAAGCGCTGCTCTCTCGTTCCAGCAAGGAATCAAAACCCCCGTTCGGTCCGCTGAAAATAAAGAAATAAATGCCCTTAAAGGCACAGTACTCCAACTCTGGCAGCTGGAAATTGTAAGGCACTCAAGGCTACAATACTGAGAAAGCAGCCGAGGCACAAAGCTGCCAAGCAAAACGAAATAGAATAACTGACCTTAAAGGCACAGTACTCTAATTCTGGCATCTGGAAATTGTAAGGCACTCAAGGCTACAATACTGAGAAAGCAGCCGAGGCACAAAGCTGGCAAGCAAAATGACATAGAATAACTGACCTTAAAGGCATCGTACTCTAACTCTGGCATCTGGAAATTGTAAGGCACTCAAGGCTACAATACTGAGAAAGCAGCCGAGGCACAAAGCTGCCAAGCCAACAGAAATAGAGAGCAGCACAGGGGGAGGGACCCAAACATAGGTGTAACACCCCAGGGGGAAAAACTGGGCCCCACCAGACCCAGGGCCCCAAAGCACTTTTTTTTTTTTTTACACACACGTACAGGGTACTGCAACAGAATAAAGTTTGGAAGGAAAAAATCCTACGACCCAATGACAAACTACCTCACCAGATTATTGGAGACTGCACAGGCTGTCAACTGCTACCTCTGCTGAGACTGAGAAAATACTGGCTAGTGGAGGTTCTGCACAGGTTATATATACAGGCTTCAAAAGCTTAGTGTTTTCTCAGTCTCCCTCTGCTGGTAGGAGGACATAACCCACGCGTCTTGACCGGTCTGGAGGGTCGCTGAGGAATGTTAAAGTTTAGCAGTTTTAGGGGGAGGCACTTTGATTTGTTCAGTTAATATTTTTGCTTACTGACAATTGGACTACTACATACCTACTTCAAATTTAGAAGCTATGTGTGCTAGACATGGCCACTCCTGGTCTGAACTTCACAGAGTCTTAATAGAAATTTTGCCTTTGAAGGGTGTGGAAGTTTTGATGGCCAGATGGAGCTCAGACCTAAGTAGGCCACCTACCTTCATTGATATTCTTAATTTGGTTTCATGGATACAGAGTTTGGTAGTAAAAGTGGGATTGCAAGAATGTCAGTTCCGGGTAATTCATTGAGCCTACCTTACTCAAGTACAAATCTTTAAAATGGGGGGGGGGGGGGGGGGGGGAGTGATATGCCACTCTGTCAGAAATGTAATCAAGCTATTTTTTGTTTCACACTTTTTGGGAATGCCTGGGAGAAAAAAAAACTTTTTAGAGATCAATAATTCATTACTTGGAACGATTGATTCCATTTCAGCAACAGAATTTCTCCTGGACTGGTTTGAGATCTCTGCATTGCAGGGCAGGAGAAATTTTATACGAAAGGCTGGCCTAACTGGTAAGAAAGTCATAATGTGTGGACAAGCACGGACCCTCCAGTATATTACAGCTGGTGTAATACATTGCATAATTTAATTTTTATGGCACATACTAGACATTCTCTCCTGCTTTGAGCCCATAGCCTGGCGCTTAAATCCCTTTGATCACAGTAAGAAAAGGAAAAATAATTTGGGATAGTTTTTCATCAGTTACTTCATGTGGATTTGTGGCAAGTAATTGGCCTCTTGCTAGTGGGGAGATATCAGAAACCAGTCTCCCCATGGGTGACGGGCATTCCTATTAGATAACATGATTATTACTAGTTGGTTATCCAGTCATTTTTCTACTTCTTTGCATATTTTGTTTTCATGGGGACAAATACTGTTCTGTCTTATTGGTATTGAGCTTCTACAGGGCCAAAGGGAAGGGTAGGGTAGGGCCGAGTGAGCCACGGTCAAATAAAGAAAAAAAACAAAAAAAATGCCAAAAATACTAATGAAAATACTAAGCAGGAAAAAGGGAAAGGTCCCATGCTATTTATTGAAGAAAAAGCAGAGCAAAAACCACAAAAATCGCAAGGACGGTCGCTAACAACGAAGGCTGTGTGAGGAGAGGTAAAAAAAAAATGTCATCCTCACAACTCCATGAAAGAAAAGGCGACTGCCTTGGTCTGCGCGGCACGTACAGGTGGGAAGATGTGCGCATGTGCGGTGCTGCTTCCAAAAGCTTCTATTATTAGAAGTTGAGAAGCACATCTGTGCCAGACTCCACTGGATGAAGTCACTCACATGTGAGCATATGATGTCCTGAATGTCCTCAGAGAAACGTACAAAGCACCATTATTAGCCACGATTTCTGCAGCTGCTGTGGAGCAACTTTAAAAGAAGGCGCACAGGTCCAAAATAGGTACCTGCGTGACCTGCCCATCTAGGTGACCCATTATAAAAATTATCCTCTAAGGAGGTAATTTTCTAAACCTTTTTCATGTTCAAAAGGCCACTTATAAAAATTGGGTCACGCCTAAAAGCAATTTGCAGTCAGCATGCACAGAGTCATGATTTCAATACACGCGCATATTACACACTAACTTTACACCTGCTCTAGAACAGGCAGGATATGTCCGCACCTTCACTGTACGCGGAATTTCTGCAAGAGTTTTGCTAGTATTTTAAGAACATAAGAGTAGTCACACTGGGTCAGACTAGTGGTCCATCTTGCCCAGTATCCTGTTTTCCAAACAGTGGTCAAGCAAGGTCACAAGTACCTGACAGAAACCCAAATCGTGGCAATACTCCATACTACCAATCCCAGGGCAAGCGGCTGCTTCCCCACATCTGACTCAATAACAGACTATGGACTTTTCCTCCAGGAATTTGTCTAAACCTTTTTTAAACCCAGATGCGCTAACCTCTGTTACCACCTCCTCCGGCAAAGAGTTCCAGAGCTTAACTATTTGTTGAGTGAAAAAATATTTCCTCCTATTTGTTTTAAAACTATTTCCATGTAATTACAAAGGTATGTGCAAAAATTAGGCACTTTTTGCCCAACTAACCTAGACATGCTGTTTTAAAACTACCCTCTATACTATTCTATAACACTAACACTGTACCTGCATATGAGCTCTCAAATGACACCATCCTTGGAAGGACACTTTAGCTCCGTTCTGGTTTTTCTTGCATCCCTCATTGATTGCAAACAGAAGCAGAACTACAAATTTCACCATGCACTTGGAATACAAGTTCCAAATTAAGGATTGGCCTAGCATAGCCAGCTCATCCACATTGACAGAATAGGCTGATCAGGTCTGGGATTTGATGCATGGAGTTATAGTTTTGTTTCTTTTAAATAATCAGAACTGTGACCAACTCCATGCAGACAATAAGGCAAAACCTTGACTGGATCAACCTGTTTGGCTGAACTGAATTTGAGTTAGCAACCCCAGAATAGGGGTTTCAAGCTGCAATCCTAGATATATGTAATGCATAATCATTAGGTTTATCCTGTAAACTGACCAGTTTGCAGCCCTCCAAGATTGCAGTCTGACACCCCTGACCTACACAGTCACTCAATAACTCTGCTTTCAGCAGGACTTCCTAAAGAGAAATCTGCATATACCGGGTTTCCAATATATGCAAATTTATCTCATGCATTTTCTTTGATCAAACAAAGTTATGTTCTAGGTATATACTCAATAATTGGTTGCAATTTGTATATCATACGTTATCTTCAACAACCGTTGTATTTATCAATCTTTATTAAATGTTTAATTCAAATTATACAAACAACCAGATGGGGTTCACACTCTCCACAGAAACGGAACACGACAGTAATTGGGTGGAAAGGGCCCAATATCAAGTGATCAGTCACCACATCAAGGTAAGATGCTCCAAAGGAAACCTTTATTAGGACCCAACACGGTCCGTGTTTCGGCTAAAACGCCTTCCTCAGGGGTCTACAAAATTGTAAACATCAATCGATGAGTGCTCAATTACGTATCGATTGATGGAGCGTTTAAATATCTTGACAAGCGTCGTATGTAATGTGCTGTCAATACAAATACAAAAAAACTAAAAAAAAAAAAAAAACTTGATATTGGGCCTTTCCACCCAATTACTGTCGTAATTCAAATTATAATCATGTTATCCATATTTTAAAATCTTAATAACGATTGATAATTAAATACAACGGTTGTTGAAGATAATGAATGCATATTCTTTGAGGATATCCTGAAAAATGGCTGAGGGGTCCCCAAGACAGCTTTAGGAAACCCTGGCCCACCCTGGCCTCATCTTTATAATCAAAAATTATATTGGCCCAGCAAGTGTCATGTGACATGTCAGTTTCCAAAAGAACATCCCCCTTCCCTGATAAGCCAAAGCTAGTAGTAGACCCAAGACTGGTCCATTCAAATACTCATACCTCCTGGCATTAGTATCCCTGCACTTTTAGCAGACAAATTAAATCAAGGAGCCCCAGACAGCTTTGCAAGGAAAAGTAACAAAAACAGGAACGGTTTAGAAATCACAGAAAAAAAAAATTCTGGGAGCAAGGGCAAGATAGTAGGTATGGGCTGTCTACAGAGTTGGGTACACTGTTACAGGACTGGCAGTCAAGATTAAAAACAAAATCACTTTAATGGAAATACTGTCCACAATATAGATGACTAGAAATGACGTACCTCTTCCGTTGCTCTGGCTGGTGCTGTTCCCACCGTCATGCGAGCCTGTGCTAGAGGCCGGACCTGGGAATTTTGGTTGTGTGGGGCTCCCTGAGGTTTGGTCCGCAGATGCCAGCTGCCCAAAAAGGCTGAGGAGTTGGCTGTTGAAGTCTTGGTAGGCAGGTGGGGCACTGGTGCTTGTGCTTTGGCAGGAGAGCCCTTCTGTAGGGGGAAGGGTGGGGGAAAGGGGAAAAGAAAGGCTGGGGGCAGAACTATTGAAGGGGGAAGATGAGGTCCCCCCAAAGCTACTACTGCTGCTGCTGCTACTACTACTACTCGTGGGATGCGTCAAAGGAGCAACAGGGCTAGTGTTTGTGTTCCCACTGGTTGAAGCGTTTTGCACACTTAGAAAAGTCAGAAGAGAGGACAAGGGTTGGCTGGAAGACAAGGAATGATGGGTGTTCCCTTTGACCTTTGCAGGGTCTTCATCCAACTTCCAGGGAGTACCCAGGACTGTACCCACGTTAGGTGCAGGTGAAAGATTCTTTGCATTGCCCCTCTTCACGGTGACCTCCTCTGAACTAGAGCTACTCAGATGAGATTCCTTCAGTAGGCGCACAACAGTGGGGGAACGTCTCCGACGCCGTCCCTTGGTAGGATCCCCAGGCTGCGTAGAGAGCCTGTCAGCCAGGGGCCTCCCACTCTGGGTACTCACCATAGAGAGCAGTGCATTGGAGCTAGTGAAATGGCTCTGTAAAGTACTGGGGGCATCCGAATCGCTACCTCCATCTGCTCTCTTTTGGCTGGCGAGTTGAGCCTTGGCAGCTGCTGAGAGCAGAGTGCTGGCTGGGAATGAGGTAACATTCTGCTGGTGCAAGATCTGACTGAGGGACATTCCCAAGATGCCAGACTGGTTCTTCTTCTCATGCATAGCTCCCAAAGACACTGGTGGTGGGTTATTGCTTTGGTGGATTAAGGCATTTCCAACAGTGGCCGGGGTGCTAGAGTTTTCATTTCCTTGGTGGAGCAGCCCTTCGAGTATTGCTTTAGGACTTGGAGGTACAGAGACCTTGGGTGAACCCAGTGGCATTGGAGACCTAGACAAGGGCTTCCCAGCAGTGAAGTGGCCTCCTAAAATGAATGCTCCATGGTCTGATGAGGTGGATGAATGCCTAGACCGCTGTGGTGACATCTCTGTACTGCCACCAGGTGAAGAGATGGAAGACAGAGTGGCAGACAGGGGGGAACCCAGTGTGCTAGTCCTTGACAATGAGATACTCATCTGGAGGTCATGCCCAGACCTGGCCAATGGAGACGAGCGGTTACTGGAAAGCTGAGATGTGGGGGCATTTGGGCAAGGAAACCTCTGATCCACCAGCTTACTGCTGACAGAATCCAAAATTCCCAGTGGATCTCTCTCAGGGCAGGTGTGTGGCAACTCTTCTAAGGACCTCTGGACCTTGGCAGAGAAATCAGGGCCCGATGGAAAATTACAAGGAGGGACTGAGAAGGAAGACCTGGGAGACGAGTCTAAGGCATCTTGGTCGGTAGAAGAACATGGAGGAGGAATCCTGGAAGACAGGTCAAAGATCTTGCCTTGTGGCAAGCAATAAAGCTCAGAAGAGAAAGTTGGATCGTTCCTTGAAAGGGGGTCACGGCTTCCATTAGCCGGGACAGTGGCATAGTTTATGGAGGAGGTGTCCACAAAGGTGGGACCACGGCGCCTGGACAGCAAAGACCCACGCGTGGGTTGGGTATTGCTATATTTTTCCCCACAGTAAGAGACGTGCGCATCTTCCAGTTTCCGGTCTGCTGGCTTTTCTGAACGATGAGGTCTGGTTAGAGAGCTGGCCTGCTCCACTATTGCCAATCTGGTGAAAATATCATTCTCTGCCATGGGCGGCCTGCCTGTGAAGACTGGCTGTTGATGCTGTCTGCTGTCTAGGGCCCGAGATGCTGCATCAATTACCTGGTTCGAACCACATCCTGGAAGAATACAATAGTAAAAACAAAATTGTGAGGGATCAGAAATCAGATCAGTTCCACAGTGTTAAGCGATCATTTTATCTGTGCCTTCCAGATAGCCATGGGAAGCCAAGCGAGCGACTGTGCCTCATGGCTCGTCAACTGTAATCACAGCATGCATAATCAGATATAGGGGAAGCACTGCATATATTTGCACAGAAAGAGATAGAATCAGGCCTACTACAGTGGCACCATCATAACCAAATCATGAAATCTGCCCTTCTTGGTGGGGAGGAGGGCAAAGCAGCATCAGAGCTCCTCTGCTCTTTAAAAATTAAAAAGAATAAAATCACATTCTGGCAAGTCTAGGGTTATCCCCCACTCACACCTCTTCCTCTCTCTCCCAGCAGAACAGCTACTCAGCCCCACCCTATTCTTTGCCCTTCCAATGCGTCATCACTTTCTCCCATCCCATGATCCTCCTGGTTCCTACTGGGACCAGCAGCAGGCACACAGACTGAACCAATTCAGGATCTCAAGCATGAAGCTTCTTTGGTTTTCATGTCTCTACTATCATTGCCTGCTGCTATTGCTGCCACCCACTGGCCCAGATTGTCCACATATTTCAGGAACCAGAACAGTAGGGGAGGAAGAAAAGCCATAATGACAACAAAGGTGCAAGGGGGACATGTGCCCCTTACAAAACAGTGCTCCTCAATACTGGCCCCTATAAGCACAATCCAGCTTTGGCTCCCTGTTTCTAGAAAGATTCTGACACTCTTGTTATCTCCCTTGCACTGTGACAGATTTCTAGCTTTAAAGCAGCAGCAGCCCTCGCTAGAAACCTATCCCCCCCATGTGTGTCTCCTCTGTGCCCCTTACCAGCAGCGGAGCCCTGCAGCACAAGGGGCGGAGCCTCCATGCTCTTATACAGCGTCGCCATGGCAACAATTTTCCGCCGGTGGTTGCATAGCTTGGTCATGTCCTCTTCTGCCTTCACGTCCTCCGCGCTACGCCGTTTCACTGATGCTGCCACGTCAAAATTAAAAACCTTAAAAAACAAACACACATGGCTGAGGTATTATATATATAGTTCTGGAAATCTGAGTTTAATTGAAATTCTTGCAGTTAATACTCAAGCCAGCAAATCAAGAGGCAGAAATATGTTGAAACTAGCATTAAAAAAATAATTGTCCTGTATTTAAGAACTGTCTTCTCCTCCTTTCACTGATCCACTCCATTCCTTTTTTGCTATAACATACCATACAACCTGACAGATTCCTCCTGCTCCTTTGAGCTTCCTAGTGGCTTAGCCAGGACCTACTCTTTTGGGTGGGCACAGAATTAACCTGAGTGGGCCCTTTCAACCCTTCCCCCCTCCACCCTATAATTCAGAATCTCCCCTGCTCAATAGACATATAAAGCACAGAATTTTTTTTTAAACCTTCTCCTCCAACCCAATATCCAACATCTCTCCCCCTCTCTTTCCTACCATCCCCTCTGCCCTGTCCCCACATATCTGTATCTTCCTCCTCCCACCTACAATCCAGCAACTCCCCCTCTCTTTAAACCCTTATCCCTCCTCAGCAAATTCCGAAGTGCTGTTGGTACCAGCAGCGATTCGTATTTGCTGCCTGCATTGGTCCCACAGGCCGCTTCCCGCCAGTGTGGAAACAGGAAGGGACGTCAGCGAGGGACAGGACACATTGGAGGGAATCCTGCAGAGCCGGCAGCAAATATGAATCACTGCTAGTGACATCTTGAAGGGGGGGGGGGGTTTCAAAGAGAGGGACAGATGCCAGGCTGCTGGCGGAAGCGAGGGGAGTCAGGCACCCTCCTTGGTGAACCTATGCCCATCCGTAGTTACACGCACAAAACAACAGAACAAGTGGAAGAAATCCAAAAATACCAGATTGAAAACGCAGATGGTAAGAGCACCAAAAAAGTTTTATTAGCTACACCACTGGTGCTTCCAGCTCACTGGGCTACAGCACCAGAAGCATTCATTCACAACTAAACACATATGTCCCTCCCGGAGTCTTTACACTCTCTTAACGATCATTTCCTGCATATTTCATCCTAACAGGCTTGATAGCACTAGGCATAGTGCCTTCTACTGCACTGCGTCCTCCCTCTGGAATGACCTAACAGCTTCACCTTGCTCAGAACTCTTCAAAAAGTTAAGGATGTTTAAAAAAATTTATTTAGTTTGGGAAACTTTTGGCAATAGGATTGAGTGCAGCATGGCTACCTTGAACGAGATAACCCCTACCTGTTTTGCTTGAATGATCATTTTCTCTTGCCGTATCATTGTTCTGCTCTCTGAAGCAGTTCTGATACATAATGAGTGGTCTGCTCTAGTAGACTGACTTTTCTTCTTTCCTATCTGTAATTGGCATTCATTTCTAGTCTAAGTTTAGTACAAAGCTTTGGTATTACCTCAATCTGCATTACCCCAACTGCAAAGGAATCAAGTACAAGACCTATCATGGATCTAATTTCTCCTTCTTGGGCAGTCAACTCTGAAATGCTCTCCCCAGATCTATCCGATCAATCTGTGACTACCTACCCTTCCGGAAAGCACTAAAACCCATGTATTCAAGCAAGCCTATCCAAACGATCCAGATTAATCTTATGAACCATCTACCTAACACATACCCCCATGATAACAACATTGACCCAGACTTCATCTCCCACCTTACTCCCCTCTCCATTGCCTTTTTCTACCTACTCATCTCGTCTATTATTCTGGTATAATTAACTTTTACCCTCTCTAACAATATTCTGTATTCCTTTTACTTTGTAAGCCGCGTTGAACCTGCTTTGAGTGGGAAAGCGTGGGATACAAATGTAATAATAAATATATGACCCCAGGAAGGTGATATAGTAAAGGGGCCCTGCAATAGGGAAAATATGGAGATAATTTCTAGTGTGGCGCTAACTCAGCGGTAATCGGGCAGCGCTGTATATTACCCGGTTACCGCCGGGTTAATGTGGGAGCCCTTACCGCCACCCAGTGCTCCCCCTCGCATGGCCACACGATAAGAGCAATCTTACCAAATGGCCATGGCTATTTTCAGGCTTTTTTACCCGCTGCGGTAAAAAGGGTTGCAGCATGTGGCAAAAACACCCCCCTTTTTTTTTTTACCGCAGCTTAGAAAAAGGACCCCTTAGTAATAAACCATAAACTGGGGATTTTCCCTGTTTTCTATCCCCCTACTTTAGTTCAGCCTTGGGAGGGAAAGTCCTAAATAAGGAGCCACGAACCAAAGCTTTCTGAGACTCCCAAGAGCACGTGCTCCGGGTCTGGCCATGAGGGAAGCATTAGTCAAAACTGCCCACATTGGTGAAAACCACAGGTACTTTTACTCACTAGAGTACATGATTATTAGCCCAAAAAAATCTACAGAGGTAAAATGACATGCAAACACTGCAACTGCTTTTTCTGTGTATAAATTTTCCCCCAAATATAATATGCATAGGTTAATTACACAAAAAGTAGGCACACTGTTCACCAATGTGTCCTCTTCCCTGCCCTCCAGGCCTACCTCTGCTGTCCGTGAGTAAAAGTACAGACAGTGCTTAAAAACATACACACTTTTACTTGGGGACAGGGAGTGTGATAATCAGGGTTGTGGAGTAGGAGTCGGTAAAAATGTACCAACTGTGGCTCCAGCTTCAAAATAAAACTTACAACTTTCAGGGTGGGGTGTATACTATAATTATAAATAAAGCTTTGTTAAATTTGGAGGACCTTGGGATGTTGGATATTTTTTGGACAGCTGTTGTATTAAGTTATATCTGTTTTTGTTGTGAAGCCTAGTGTGCTTACTATTCTGTGTATGCTCTTTTGTGTTAAATAAAAACTTCCTTTAAAATAAAAAAATTACAAAAATAAAATTACATTATAATATGTGGTATATTTATCATTATATACATTTTTATCCTGGATGTAAAGTACTGGTAAATATAAGATATATATTTTTTTAACTTATGTTTATTGAAACAACATCTCAAACACTCCATCGAGCCACTGGCTCTAAACACATTACAACTTATCATTTTTAAACATTTTCCTTTTAACCCTTTTATCCCCCCCTATTCCTCCCTCCCTTTCCCACCCCCCTCCTCTTTATTTCTCCCACCCTTTGTCAATATAAGATATTTTTATCAGTACTTTACATCCATAACAAAAAATTCAAAGCCCGATATCAGTAGGAGGTGAAATTGAAGCTGGAGTTAAATTCGGACAGTAGATAAATAGAGGAGTCAGAGTCGAAGGTTTGGTATACCGACTCCACAGCCTTGGTGATAACCAAAGCATATTTCCAAGGGTAAAAAATGCTCTTTTACTGACAAAGGATTTTCGTTATTGTCCTCTAGGAGTTGTCATCCCTTGATTCAGTGGAAGCTTCTGTGATGTAAGGAGAGAACATTGAATGGCCTATTATTGTTGCAAATTCATGTTCAGCTCTCGGGTTTCATAAGCCCTTACTGATAAGCCTCCACTAGCACATTATAATTTTTATATTTTGCTTTGAACTAGTTCACCCATATTTCTTTGGGTGGGTTTGTCAGATGGCACAATTTGTAAGTCAAAAACATTTTCCCTGCCCCCCTCAAAAGTTTTCATGGGCACCTAACTTATCTAAATATTTTCCCATCCCTGGCTGAGGTGCCCTCCCTTCCAGGGGTAGTGAGCACTGTTTCCACAAAATCCCCAGCCATAGCTAACCTGGGACATGGAAGCTGGGCCCAGGAATTGAACTTATGTTGTCTAAATGGCAACAGGACAGCCATAAGGCCAGTTTTTAAGGTTGTAGAATTTAATCTCTAGTGAAGTAATGCAGAAAGAATCACTCTAGTGAGCAAAGTGTCAGACTGATTGGAAATAAGGTTTGGTACAGAGAAGAACCCTCTGTTCCTAAGCCTGGTAACAATGCAGGATGGGCTGGTCTTTAGAAGAAACTGGCCCTTCCCTTCCCCAGCCTCCCATTTTTTGTCAGGTATCAAATGAGTCATGCCCTCCTTAACAAAAACACTAATATGTCAGAACAATAAGAAAGGGTCTTCGTTACCTTGTGTACCTTAAGTGGACATTCCAGACCACACTTGCAGGTTCCGTCAGTCAGCAGATATGTTCTGATCTGATCCAGTGAAGCAAGTGTCGTACCGCTAGGACTGATGGCGCAAGAGACAATGAGTCAGCGTATCATAATACTCTCTACATTACAGAATTCAAATCTGATCTTCCTCATTTCAAAAACTCCTTGCTGCTTTCCAGAAGGATCCTCAGTACTGAGCTGTCTGGAAACAGCCAGGTTTAAACAGTGCATTTTATCTAGCGAAAAAGGTGCCGGTACTCAAATGCCAGGCCACCCTTCAGGGGTGGGTTTGATCACGGAGGGACCCTCCCCACAATAGCCAGGCCCCCCTGAAACCAGTCACAGAATATATGACAAGGCAGAATTGGTGTGCAGAGCCTGAGGTTTTTCATTAAAACTTGCGGACCAGGGGTCAATTTTAGCAGACAATGAAAAAGGTGCCGGTACTCAGTACCCCCTCAAAGAAAGCCCTGGGTTTAAGATACATTTTTGAGGGGGAGGGTGGTAAAGGGACAGACTCAGGCAACCAGCATTTCACCAGCTTGCAAAAACATCAGTGTGCAAAACGTGTGAATGCAAACCTTCCGGGGTCTGAAGGGGGAGAAAGTGAAGGTATTTTAGTCATCCACCTCAAACTAGAAGCTGAGTACTATGTGCGTGCAATGGTATTCTGCAACTTCCACATCAGTTCACTGGTTAAATTGCTTTCTAAAATGCTCAAATTACACAAAACAAGATAAATGGCAAAGCTCATCTTTCTGTAATGGAGGTCCAGCAGTTTACTGATCCCACCTCATCACAATGACTCTCACATACAGAAGGAGCACGTGCAGAGGCTCTACTCCGAGGAGAATTACACAGAGGTATTAGTATATAAATACACACAGTAAGAAATCAATTACCAAGGTATGGAAATTAATAAAAACAAAGAGGTGTTTTAACGTCCTACCTTAAATAAAGAACTACGCCACACTGGACTTTCCGCTGCCACCCCACCGGCACCTGGATCTGCGGAGTTCCGTCTCTATCTGCTCCTCCACTCTCACTACCTCCATTCATTTTGCTCTCTCTTCTCTCTTGTACCTGAGCCAAGTAAATGGTTCAATTATTATTTTTTTCTCTGAGGTGGGGAGGGAGCAAGTATGTTGTTCTTATAAAACTAATCCCTGACCTGCCTACACAAGGCATCCTGTTCTCTCTCTCTCTCACTACACCATGTGAGAATATACATGATCTCTAGAAGTGGCAATCCAGCATTACCCAAAACACAATCAGGTATGTAAATATATATATATATAATAGTTATTCACACATACACGGACATCTCTCACTAAATAGATAAAAGACTTCAATTATACAAATAAACACATTCTAAGGCAGTGGTTCCCAAACCTGGTCCTGGAGGCAGCCCAGCCAGTCAAGTTTTCAGGATATTCACAATGAATATTCATGAGAGATTTACATGTACTGCCTTCCATTATGTGCAATTGTCTCTCATGAATATTCATTGGGGATATCCTGAAAACCTGACTGACTGGGGTGCCTCCAGGATCAGGTTTGGGAACCACTGGTCTAAGGGATTGCCAGATCCAGCAGCAAGACTATCCCCCCCAATATTCAAAAGCATTTACCCAGCCAAGATTGGCACCTGGCTGTTTAAATGCCCCATAACCGGCTGTCCACAAACTTTCAGTTGGACGTGGCCAGACATGACCCACTGAAAATTTGCGGTAAGCGGCTATCCGCCGATTTTCAGCGCATTGCTGGCTAAGTTTGGCAGTCATATTTGGCTGCGTGAATACCAGGTGTGCCCGGTTCAAACTTAACCAGCCAGCGCCAAATATCAGCTTAACCGATAACTGGACAAAAATAAACCAGATATTTGATTCCTGTCACCGAAAACAGCCCAGCACTGGATATCCAGGCTCAGCGCCAACCACATGAGTTAGCTTAGCTAACTCCCCCAGTCTGAATATTGGGCCCTATGTGTCTCCAGAATCCCAGGACATTTATTAACTTTTATATACTGTTTTCCTAGAAAACACAGAAAATGGCAGCAGATAAAGACCATTTAGCCTATCCAGTCTGCCCACCCATCTACTATCCCTTCCTCTCCCTCACAGATCCTCTGTACTTGTCTCGTGTTTTCTTTAATTCAGATTCCACCCTCATTTTCACCACTGGGAGGCTCTTCCACGCATCTACAACCCTTTCTGTAAAGAAATATTTCCTTAGATTATCCCGGAGTGTATTCCCTTTCATCTGCACCCCACATCTCCTTGTTCCAGAGCCTCATTTCTGTTGACATGCCCGTCTTCTGTGTATTTATAGTCTATCATATTACCCCTCTCCTGCCTTTTAGATCTTTAAGTTTGTCCCCACAAGCTTTATGATGGGCTACTGAGCATTTTAGTAGCTGCCTTCTGAGTCAACTCTATCCAGAATAGCGAAGGATTAGATCCGAGGTACTGGAACCTATTTATCAAAGTGTTTTAAAATATGTTCTAGCATATTGGTTTGATAGTTTTGGAGCTAAGATAAATGGTTAGCTAAATGTGGAAGTTCCTTAGTCAACTGGTATAGGCTTAATCCTACAATGGAGGGGAAAGGAGGGGGGGCATATAATGTTTAAAAAAAAAATTTTGATGACGGATTGTAAGAATTCAATTTTACTAAGGACGTTTTCATAATTGAGCCTCTGTATAATTAGAAAGTGGAAGGTGTTTCATTTGACTTGTCATCAACTAATATGTTGAAAATTAAAACAAGGCGGGGGGGGCAAAGTTGGGATGGGAATAGGAGAAAACTGGTAAAACTTTGATGATGGAATTTATTGCCTTATTCTTATTGTGTGTTTTGTATACTGAACCTTTTGGCTGTGTTTAATATGTTGAATCATCAATAAAATTGTTGAAAAATAAAATATGTTCTAGCACAGCAGATTGAACGCAATGCTTAAAGAGTTCTAAAGCCTTTAGTAAACTCCAGGTTAAATGTGCAGACAATAGTGACAACTGTACGTGAGCAATGCCTCCCCCCCACCCCCGAAATCAATCACCACACACACTGTCTCTGACAAAAGAGATCCATGACCAAAACAGCCAACTTGGTCTGACAGCAACCCCCCCTACACAATGTCATTCCCCCCTACCTCAGCAAGACAACTCTAGAGCAGGAGATCACTCCTCAGACCCCAAGCAGAACACCCCACCTGCCCAAAGCCAGGATCAAGACCTTCCTCAAGGCTTCCGATTCCATCTGTAGTGTTGAAGGATCCTTTGGGATAGAAGCAATCCCCGCCAGGGCCGGCTCAAGGGCATGTGGTGCCCTGAGACAACTTTTGTATTGGTGGCCTCCCCCCCCCCCCCTCCTCCCTTTGCAATCTGGTATCTCTCCCTTCACTCTCCCCTTCCCGGCCTGTGGTTCAGTATTTCTGTCTTTCTCTCAGGTTCCCTTCTCCCTCTAGAAATTTTAAATTAAGATTCTGTTGGGGAACAAACAAAAAAAACCAAAACAAACCATAATGGTAAACCAAATGCATTGTTTTTTCCAACAAAATCTTAAAGTTAAGAAAATCACTGCTACCAGGTTGTACCCCAGATGATAATTCTTTATTTTTATCAGATGGGACTGGAGGGGGCCATCCGGTAGAAAGATCATGGTCCAAATTTAAGCCTGTTGGTTTGGAACAAGTTAGCTCTTCTTGCCACAAATTATCTACATCTAATTGTATTCTAAACTGCTGTCTGGTTAGGTTATTGCAGAACCCTCCAGAAAAGTTCCTCACATGGCTTCTTCGTCTTTTTTTAATTTTTTTATTATTGTTGTGCTTCTCTGCTCAGGCTACTTTCTACCTCCAATGGGATACATTGTTTTGACACCCATTCCTAAAGATTTTGCTCCAGACCGGCTGCCAGTATTCCTCTGGTTACAAAATTAATTGAATCTCTCATCTCTGACCAGTTATCAAAGCTTTTGAATTTTGATATCCTGTTGCCAGTATAATTTGGTTTTCAAACCTTACACAGTACAGAGACTCTTTTGGTACTCTTGGTGTCTGAAGCGAGGAGGGTACCAAGCTTTGGAAATAAAATCATCCTGTTACAGTTTGGTATCTCCGGTGATTTGGACAATGTAGATCATAGTTTGTTATTGACTAAATTAGGGGACCTGGGACTAACAGGAACTGTCTTGGAGTGGTTTTGGAAATTTCTAACAGGACTTCTAGTATTAAGAAGAACAGCGACGAAACTCAACTCACACCCTAGCGCACTCCTTCTGGGGATGCCCTAGTAATAAGGCAATTCTGGGAGCAGGTTCAGAGATTTTTGAGTCGAATATTAATTCGAGATATAGAGGGGACAGTGGAGCAACTATTGCTGGATGTACCACAAGCGTTTAACGCTTTGAACAAATTTGAAGCAAAGTTGTGTCGTAAACTGGCCCTAGCGGGGAAAAAAGTCTTTTTGCAGTATTGGATAACAGAAGAGCAGCCAGCCTATTGGCACTGGAGAAATAAAAGTTCATCAATTGGCAGTTTGGGAAGCAAAAAGAGGCGAAGGGACTGCCAAAGAGGGGCATTACATACATGGCAGTATGGGGTCCCTACCGCCAAGTGCTGAGTCCCCAGTGCCACAGCCTTATCCTAAATAAGATGAGATTTGATGAAAGGAGGCAACAACCACAGTAGGAGGGAGACGGTATAGAGGAGGATAGCTTCTGAACACGGGGGAGGGATTGATAGATCTTAATAGGAGGACTAGGGTGGAGAAGGGAGGGGGGAACTGAAGTAGGAGGGAGGGGGAAATGTGTACAATGGTACTGGGGGACAAAGTTACAAAATTGTATAGTCATTGTAGGTTAACACGAAGAAGCAAAGGTTGACAAGTTAAGTGGTACATGCAAACAACAACATGTGGAATCTGGGGGGGAGGGGAGAAAATTGGAAGGTGAAAATGATAGCCTTTCTAGTTGGAACTGTTAGTTCTGAGAAATAAGGAAGACATGTTGAACAAGTTTTGGTTATATCTGTGGTTGTCTACCAATAAAACTGTTGAAACATAAGAACAGCGACGTTTCTTTTAGCTGGAAACAACCAAGTGGGGTCCACCAGTGCTCACCACTATCACTGGTTTTGTTTAACGTTTTCAAGACTTCTTTGGGTACCATTCAATTAGAACGTAATGAGCACCTATACTCTTATGTAGATTACATCTTTATCTTAGTTTCAGTCCTTCAGGATAGGGACTCAACTTTTACTAAAATTAGAAATTGTGTTAATAAGATAAAACAATGGGCCTAGAGAAATATGCTTAGTCTAAAATGCGAACAAAACAAAGGTGGTGTGCCTTAATAATTCCGACTATGAAATTCCTCTTATAATCCCTGTGAATGACAATCGCTCTTCTAAAGCGCTTGGCGTGTTTTTGGACTCTTCCCTTTCTTTTGAAATCTGACTTAATAGTATATTTAAAAGGGCATTTTTTAAAGCTTAAACATCTTAGGGCTTCTTTTATAAAGCCGCGCTAGCGATTCCTGCACAGCAAACGAGAGGAAGCCCATTTGGTTCCTATGGGCTTCCTGTCATTTGCTGCGCTGGCTATTGCTAGCATGGTTTAGTAAAAGAGGCCCTTAAACCTGTTCGGTCTTATTTCTCTGTAAATCTGTTTGCTCTTTTAGTGCAATATTTAATAAATGTCACAATTAAAGCATTGAAACTCACTATATGTCAGTATCTTGACCAAATCAATGAGAAAAATTCAACTGAAACTACTGCTGCTAAACTGATTTATGGCTCTAGGAAATTTGAGAGAGCTACTCCATTACTGATGAAACCACACACTGGCTTCCTTTTGAAGCAAGAGCAATGTTTAGCACACAAAATAATTTTTGGTCAGGTACCTTTAAGTTTAACACAGTTAATTATACTGCCAGATCCTAGGAAAAAGCCTCGAATGATTGATCTTCATCTGTAGGTTTCCAAAGCTTCAAAGTTGTATGTGTTAAGAAAGTTTTTAATAGCTCTTTTGTGTATCAGATAGCTTAGATGTGGAACGAACTTCCTATAGCTATTAAACAACACTTTAATAGCTATAGGAAGTTCGTTCTACAAATTTGAAAATGTATTTATTTCAGAAATATTATGCTTATAAGAGCTTGTTATAGCTTTTGATTAGTTCTTAGTGTACTATTTGTTGCTATGTAGAAATCTTTGTACAATTTTCACTTAAGTATGGACTATGACTGTACACCGCTTTCAACCTATTAGGATTTAAGAGGGTTATAAATCCTAGAGAATAGTAGAACAGACTGGGATTGTGGTGTTATCACCGGTGTCCTGGGCCAGTGCTTCACCTAGTCCATAGGTTAAGCCAGCCCTGATCCCTGCTCACTCCGAGACATCAATGATGCGAGCTGATACAGCCTCCATTGATCAACACACATTTGTTTGATGTTTCCTTTATTTAGCATTAGCGAGTAATGCAAAGTGAGTTACATTCAGATAAAACAGTTATTTCCCCGTCCCTAGAGCACTTACAGTTCAAGTCTGTACCTAGGGCAATAGTGTGTGAGGTCACTTGCCCTGGATCCCCTGCCTTCTTCTCAGATCTCAGACCAGCATCACTGACACCTCAGAACAACTAAAAGAGCCCCCAAATCATTTAGAAGAAACAAGGGGGAATTCTCCTGCTTGAGAGAGAAATCCTGTTTACAAGGTGTATAGAGAAGTACGGGAGTCACTTTGCCCAATGGAGGCTTTTCATTCCCCTATGAAGTAGGCAGGGTATTTTGGTCCATCAATACACCTTAAAGGAGCATGCAGGAAGGTGTAAGAGGGGAGAGGAGGCAAACAGCAACATAAACCAGTCACTGGCAGGCATTTCAGATTGCTGATACTCTCAAAAAACACCTACACCTGCAGACTGCATGGCTTAACATAATATTCTGTCAACCTTTTTAGCATGAATGAGCTGCCTTGAAAGCATCTGCATATGAGAATCCAAAATAACCCAGCAAACCCTTACACAGAAATTAACGGTAATGATAATGTATTTCATCAACGATGCAAATGTTAATATATTATACCCACACATATATAAAGAAAGAATGCAATTTCAAACTGTTTGGCACGTAGGCGGTATGTTCATGTACCTGTTCATTTCTGCTCACTTGTCTGCATTAAGTCTGTAAGGGAGCCTCCTCAGTGGCATACATGATCCGAGCACCTCTTCAGAGAAATGCTGCAAGAACTGTGAACTCTTCCCAGGCAGCAGGGAAGGAAGGTGGGAGGGCAAGCGACTTAATTATCCTCTTGCCCCACCAGGATCTTCAGCCCCTTGGGACAAATTAAAGGGGTACTTCGTCTCATACCTAAAAAAAATATATATATAGTTTCAGAAGGAAATATTTTCTTATGACTGGATCAAACATTGGTAGGTTTGATAGTCACATCCTATAGGAAACCCTAAACGTTTTGGTAAAGCAGAAAACAACATTAATGTAAAAACAAATGCAGATGCTTATTGGAGAAATCATGTGCTATTCCACGTTCTCCATGATCATGTCAAACCCCTGTGTTTCTTCATTTATGCATCAACGTAAGGACATCCTCACAAGAGTCTTCATGAAATCAGTACAATGGGTTAAAAAAACAAAACAAAACATGAGCGATATCTTTAACTGCATGAGGAGAAAGTATACTGGGTATTTACAGGGCAGGGTCTTCACTTCCAGTTTGAGGGCCACAAGGATATTCCCAATGAATATGCATGAGAGATCTGCATACAATGGGGGTAGTATGCATGCATGCAAATCCATCTCATACATATTTATGAAGGATATCCTGAAAAGCTAACCCATCTGCGGCCCGAGGACTGGGAGTGAAGACCACTGCTATAGGATTTAAACAAACAAAAAAAAAAAGCAGGAACAAGTTCTGATCATCCCTAATGCGCAGCGACAATCTGACAGCAGAACAAACCTCTAGGCCATTGGTTTTATTTATTTATTTTTTTTACATTTGTACCCCGCTCTTTCCCACTCATGGCAGGCTCAATGCGGCTTACATGGGGCAATGGAGGGTTAAGTGACTTGCCCAGAGTCACAAGGAGCTGCCTGTGCCTGAAGTGGGAATCGAACTCAGTTCCTCAGTTCCCCAGGACCAAAGTCCACCACCCTAACCACTAGGCCACTCCTCCATTCCAGTCAAAGGCTTCCAATGGGCCAGATTCAAGATATCCTTAATGGATATGTGAGATATGGTTGCATGCATACCACCCACACTGTGGGCAAATCTCACACACATATTCATTAAATAAGTATCACAACGGGTTAATAATACAAACAAGAATATACTAAACACACACTACATAAATTGTTGCAAATATGCGTGTAAATCACACTATGAAGTCATTCACTATTTCTGGGATAAGCAGTATAAAATGTTTTGTACATTTTTGGGATCTTGCTGGGTATTTGTGACCTGGATTGGCCACTGTTGGAAACAGGATGCTGGGCTCGATGGACCTTTGGTCTTTCCCAGTATGGCAAGTAACATCCAAACTATATCTATTTAATGCATACTATAATGTTCACGCTGTAAAACATTAGAAACAAACTTCGCAAAATATCTCAGAGATTGGACTTTCAAAACCCGCACGCCAAGCGAGCACAAAATAGTTCAGTCCATTACTTCCTCCTCTAGATAGACTGTGATCCTCCAGTCTCAAATGTTCACACACATGGAATCAACTTCTCTTATGGTGAACAATGTTCCCTCTAAGTGGAGCACGTGAACGACTGCTCATACATTTGAGGAGCGTGGCTCACAAATGTTACATGGTCGCTCACAAAAGTACCAACCTGACTTTCAAAACAAAATTAAACTATAAAAATTAATTAAACTAAATCAATGGCTGACCCGATTTAAACAGGTTTCAAATAAAACTGCGCTATATGAAATGGTCTACGCTGCTGTTTCCTTGTCACTTCCGGTCTTGTGAAATGCATTATTAATACTGGAGCTCAAAAACTATTGGTTTTTAAAACTTGCTGCTCATACACACACACAAATTTGCACGCATCAGGCCACTCCTTAGAGGGAACACTGATGGTGAATCACAATAGCATTCGCCAGTGTACCCAGAAATCAGAGTCCTTGGTGTAAATACAAAATCTTCGTCTCCAAACAATCGATACTGCAACTCGGTGCTAATATTCCAATGTATACGCTATCAGCTTGAGACCGAGCCGATAGCATATACACTGGAATATTAGCACCGATTGTTTGGAGAAGGTTTTGTGTTTACACCAAGGACTCTGATTTCTGGGTACACTGGCGAATGCTATTGCGATTCACCATAAGAGAAGCCGATTCCATGTGTATGAACATTTGAGACTAGGGGATCATAGTCCATCTAGAGGAGGAAGTAATGGACTGAACTCTTTTACCTCACTTGGTGGAGATCCTTTGGGAACTGCGTTTTTAATGTTTTACAAGGTGAAGTGGGAACATAGATTGGATGTTATTGAAGGATTTTATAGTGTGATTTACACACATATTTGCAACAAATTACGTAGCATGCATATTCATTAGGAATAGCCTGAAAATGTGATCAGCTGTCAGCGCTTGAAGACAGGGAGCAAATACCACTGCTCCAGGCCCATCCAGCCTCTGCATGTGCTCCCTCTGTGCTACATCACCACAGACTCCACCTGACCTCCAGCTTTACTCTTTGCTTCCCTACTGCCGTTACAGATCCTGTGTGCTTGTTCCCAGACTTCCGTGAATTCCAATACCGACTCCTTCAGTTCCGCTGGGAGGCTACTCCATGCACTCGACACCCAACTTCCGCCTAAAACGCATCACCTCTAGCCCTTATTCTAGATTGGCAGTAATATAAAAAAATTTTTAAAAGACTGCAAGAAAGCTTGCAAAATACTTGCACTCTAAGGTTTAACAGAGTCTGGCAACCTATAAACATCTAAATCATAGGCCAATTAGGAGTTGCCGTTAAGACTACCCCAAAGACAGAAAACAGGGAACAAAGGGAATGACTAAAGAGGCACGCTGAACTGACTAAAGGTAACCGCCGAGCTCCTGCTCTCCTTCTCGCAAAATCGCTTTTGACAGCTGCTTGCTTCACCTTCTGATCATGTTGTGTTTTACAGGTCTAATTTTCAGTAACTCTAAGAAGCTTCTTCCACAGTAAAATTAACACAGTGAAGGCAAGAGAGCAGATCTGAGCTAGAGGTGCAGATGAGAAACCTCTTACAAACCTGCACGCTGGTGCTAAACTGACGTCTTTTTGATTCAGAAGCGGCAGACCTAAAGAAATCAGGAGAAACCAAATGAGGCGGAGTGAGAAAGGCAGCAATTACACAGGGTGAGAGGCGAGGGCAAAGACGCTGTTGTAAACCCACGCCACAGATAAATCGGCCATTCCATAGGAGAAGGCTCAGATGCGAGACAGGTTGGTATTCATTTCAGGCAACTAGAACATACTGAGCAAAAAGAAAATGCAGGAGCACAACCGGCCCTCCCTCAAAGACTCAAGATGCCCCTGGGTGGTCTCAAGTGTCATTATTAAAAAACAAACAAAAAAACACAACCACCACCAAAGGGGCAAGAGATACTCAGGGGGGATGAGTGGAGGGCCATACAGCCTCTCATTTTTATGTCTCCCCTTCATATTTGGCTCAGGTCAATAGTGACCAAAAGTTATTACCATATGAAAGCTGCTCGGTGGCCATAAAGTAATGAGCTGGTGGTCTCACTCCTCTTTCTGGCAAACAGATGTCCATGACTCAGACAACTACTACACTACTTTCTCACCAGTTTGTACCATTTTCTGCAAACTGAATAAGGCCTGAACAGACATGAATCCCTCCTGCCTTTACAGACATCTCCTCGAGTGACAAAAGCTTGCACTGCTGCTGCTGTGTATGTGTGAGAACATTGTATTGCTGCTGCTGTCGGAGCTGTTCCTGTTCTGTGGTGTGTTTGAGTGCGAGGGAAGCGTGCACTGCTGCTGCCTGTGCTGTATCTGTTCTGTGAAAAACAGAAGGATCTGGTTTCCAGTGCTACCAATCCAGCACCTTTCACCTGCACTGTAATATTGTCCCCACTTCTCCCGTTAAAAATCTAAATGGAAAATTCTAAAACATTTTCCCTTTCTCCATAATCTCTCAAACAATCTGCAATCAGAATTGCTAATATGGTCTACTGGGTAATTTGCCTTTTCCTGATTTTCATGGGAATGGGACTTGATATACCACCTTTCTGTGGTTTTTGCAACTACATCCAAAGCTGTTTACACAGGATATACAGGTACTTATTTGTACCTGAGGCAATGGAGGGTTAAGTGACTTGCCCAGAGTTACAAGGAGCTGCAGTAGGAATCAAACCCAGTTCCCCAGGATCAAAGTCCACTGCACTAACCACTAGGCTACTCCTCCACATACAATATGGTGTTACATATGAAACATAAAGGCCCAACTGGTCTTGTTGCAGTGCCTTAGGGCTGACCCAGTGCATCTTTGGCTTGCCCTCACTCTATGGTAGATAGGAATCCATGTTAGGGTTACCGGATGGCTTCAGCTCATGGAGGACAGATTGAGCCAGTCCAAGTTTTACTTCCATTCACCTAGAGCCATCTGGTAACCATACCTGTGCATGTCTAAACTTTCTGAAACTCTATTAAAGGGTCAAAGGGCCATGCATTTGATATACCGCTTTTCTGTGGTACAGCCAAAGTGGTTTACATTTATTATATACAGGTACTTTCTCTAACCCTAGTGGACTCAACTAAGTTTTGTACCCGAGGCAGTGACTTATTTTGATCACCACTAACTCCCCTGAGGAGTTGCCCTGTGTATCCACCATTCTCTTCCTAATGTTATTCCTCAATCTGCTCCTGAGAATCTCATATTATGACCTTTAATTCCAGAGCTTCCTTATTTGTATTCTGGAGGTATTTCATGTCCCTTCTATCACACCTCTTCTTTAGGATATATACATTTAGGTAGATTCTCAAAGGATCAGACTAGGTCTACATGGAATCAGGTATTTTGAGCCTCCTTGCAAATTTACCCATGATTTTTCTTGTATATTAAATCCCTGTTCTTACCCCCCCCCCCCTCAAATCGAAGCTACAGTCCTAGACCAGGATACTTGCAATCATGAGTCCTAAATCCAGTCATCAAGTATTAAACCTATAAGCAATGACTTTAGGGCTGATGCAGTTACTGTGCATTAAAGCTCAGCACTCGGTTTCCTAACAAGTGTAATGCAAAAATGCCATGAGCAAAAATACCAAGCAAAAATGTGTAGCAATATGGGAGAGCACACTGGACACATGCACTGCGCTAGCGGAAACTATGTCTTGCGCACAAAATAACTGTATCAGCACTTGTCAGATTGCATGCGCACACATCTGCACAGACGCTGAAATGCTATTCTGTGCATAAGACACCAGTATCTTCACTAATGCTACCACATAAGAATGCACTAAGCTTTAACACTTCCTCAGATCTTGCATTAAAACCCCAGTGTTATGCTCAGCCTTCTTATCTTCTGCGCACTTCCCTACATCTGCGCATAATAGCTTCATCTTTAAAGGAAGAGGTGGAGGACATACCCATGCCAAAAAGGGTATTTAATGGTGATGAGTCTGAGCTGCTAGAACAAATCTTTATGAACTTAGAAGGTATGATAGGGCAAATTCACAAAATAAAAAAAGAGTAGCAAATCATCTGGACCAGATGGTATACACCCCAGTGTACTGATAGAACTAAAAAATTAAATTGCAGGTCTATTATTATTTCTACAGTGTTTGCGCCTATTATGGCTAGACAGATCTAGATAGACTGGAATAAGCTTCAACAGCACTTCCAGTAGTTAGGGAATAAAACCAAGGCTGAGTTTATCCTGTTAGACAGACTGAATGGACCATACAGGTCTTTATCTGCCATCATCTACTATGTTACTATATTAGAATGGATTTAAATATGCTGTCTGAGACTTTGCACACTTAGCTCCTGCGCAAAACTCCTTTCTGCATTAAAAAATTGTGCGCAAAAGCAAAGCTAAGCTGTGCGCAAATTTAGCACATTAGTTCATCAGCATCTGTGTCTCCCCCCCAAGCTCCCTGATGAGGGAGGGACTTATATCTGTTGCCTTCACAGCATCCTCAGCCCCAGACAACCTGGAGAGCAGAAAACCTGACATCTTTTACATGGCAGCGTACAGCATCAACACAGAGCCAATGGGCCAACCGCACATATTTTATTTTTTAGGCCTGCATTTGAAACAATTTTTAGAGGTTATGAACATTTTATCCATATTTTCATCTGATCTTCAAATGTAAACTACTCTGTTTTGAAGATCTAGCTGGTAGGGGGAAGGGGGCTAAATGTAATGTAGGTGTTTTATTAGGTATCTCATTGAAAATATACCAGTATCTCATTTCGTAGGGAGCTGTACAAACTGTCACATGGAACAGCTTCAGTATCCTTAGAAATAACTATATTTGGAAGAGAGTCACAAATGATATCATGGGGCAAAGAGCTACCTGATCTCTGAGTGCAGCACACGTTATGTCATTTGGAATATAACAATCAATAGGAGCCGATCGCATCTATGGGATATAACTTGTGTTTTTCTTATTGGAAAGGCTGCACTAGCCAATATAATAATAATAAAAAGTGTAATCTGTAAAAGAATGATCTAGTAATAAAATAGGGAGCTCATCAAGCAAAATATCCATTTTTTAACTTCTGAACTTTACTTAAAAATGTTGAGAATTCAACTGAACCCAGCATCACCTTTTTATCATACTCACTAATATTCCAATCTGCTTAATTTATACACCCCTAAAAAATAAAGAGCCAGGGTCATAAATATGTCAGGTCTTAGTGGGTTGAGAATTTTATCCTCATTATTACCTTACTCCCTCCCTCCCCATATAACTGTTCTTGCTTTTTGCTAAGAAAGGCCTACCAAGAACCTGTTCTCTCTTTTGCACTATCAGTTCTGGTGTAGAATATAACAGAATACCATCTCCTCTACAATACTGTGAATAACAATAAAAAAATTACAAATAAAAAACAAAATTATTACCTAATGGTTTTGGGCCAATTTAACTTTTTGAAATACTACACAAGCAATCTGTGTCCTGTGGCAATCTGAAAGCTTTTTCTAGTGACAAAACAAATGGAAATGGAAAGCACAATTTAGAAAATAGTGTTTCCTTGGAACACACACTCCTCTTCTTGCAACATACACAAATCTTCTCTCTAGTTCCTGAAAGGAAACTCAGTTCCGAACACCCTCCCCCTCCCCAATCTACAAGTCATTCATACTGTCAGACTGAAGCTCAACCAACTGAAATATCGGGAAATCACAAAAGCACCAGATGTTACAACTGGCCTGCACCAGACCCAGAAAAATATGATCTTTGCAAAGCAGGCTCTTCAGGAAAATCCTTAGGCTTCTACAGGACTGGACAGAGATCTTAAATCCCCACTCCCACCCCATTTTGTTGTGTTATTTTCTATTTTGTTTGCAAGCTCATCACAAACAAGCTCTTCTCCTTTTCTGAAAACTTGAACCCGGATCTCGAAATATACAAACCGTTGTCACTGTGTGGATCTTACATAGAAAAATCGAACAATAACAATGTTCAACATAAACCAAAGCTAAATTAACTAAAATATTGAGAAAAAAACAACATAAAACTAAACCCTATGAGATTGCAACAGAAAGCGTGTAAAACCCAACAACCCCATTTCACTGTCCCTTACAAAAAAAAAAAATCTCATTGAAGACTCACCTTCGACAGCAGAAGCTTTGGATCACCCAGGAGTTGTCAAAAAAAGGAGTTTTCTGAGTTTTCCTGCTCCGTCCTAAATAACAAAGGGCAATTAAAGCTTTTATTCTCTTTTTCTTTTTATTGAAGCTCCGTCATTGTTGCTATATTTTTCTTCCCTTTTTATTGCTGCCTCCCCCTTCCCTTAAAAAAAAAAAGAAGCAGCAGTGGGAGGAGGGGCAGCCCCCCTCCCCACACCGGTCCTAGGAGAGGGAGGGAGGGGGGTGCTCCGGCTCAGGCCCAGTTCAGCCTCCCCTCCCTGGGACTCACCAGACCCTTGCACATTGTGTGTATTCCCTTGCACCAGAGCTCTGTATGGCTGGGGGGCTGCTCAGAGGGAGCCCTTTCCTTGCACCAGGCCCTGGCAGGCTTTGGGGATCTCTTTCTTGATTCCCCTTCCCACTTTTTTCGCTTTCCTCCTCCTCCCCCCCGCTCCTCCTCCTTTTTTTTTTTTTTTTTACTTTGGAAGGTTTAATGCCAACCCCCTCTACAACAAAATTATCATGGAGTTTCCTCCCGCGCATGCGCGATGGGAATAGAAGGGGGCAAACCCAGGGGATTCCGCACCCACAATGCAATGCGCGACACCCCCATCTACTCCTCCTTCTCCCTGCTGCTGTCCCGTCGGCGCGTTCTCTAGGATTCGAGGTGGGGGGAGGGCTAGGAAACGTCGGATGTGACGTTGCCGGCCGTGCCCGACGGCGGTACGTGAACGGCCGGAAGCAGGATGGAAGGCGGGTGAAGGCGGGGTCAGGTCTAGCCACAAGGGAAGTGCACAGTCATAGTTATCCGGGATTTGGGCGGTTCTGTGTGGTTGAGTTCTTTTACAGCTATCTCATAAATCAAAAGGTGTCTGGTATTTCTTTCTGCCTCTGTTTCTTCGTCTCTTGGTGATGATGCAATACGGACTGTAGTTTTGGACTTTTTGCAGAGAGCGACGAACTGTGATATATGGAAGAATTAGTTGTCAATTGTATTTATATAAAGCTTCAAACATAACACAACAAAATTAAAGTTGCAATTATTAGCAAATATGGATGTGCTCTGGGATGCCATATTTAGTGTCTTACTGTCTAATATGTAGGGGAAAAGGAGGCGGTTTTTAACAAGGGTTGGACAAGTTCCTGGAGGAAAAGTCCATAGTCTGCTATGAGACAGACATGGGGAAGCTACTGCTTGCCCTGGGATTGGTAGCATGGAATGCTGCCCCGATTTGAGTTTCTGCCAGATACTTGTGACCTGCATTGGCCACTGTTAGAAACAGGATACAGCAGGGCTAGATGGACCATTGGTCTGACCCAGTATGGCTATTCTTTTGTTCTTATGCTAACTCTTGACGACTTATTGTTGGCTGTGTAGGTTTCTCCTCCTCTGGCCTTTATTTCTGAGGGAACAAGGCCTGACAATCTAGTGCTGTAAGCCTTTACTTACAGCTACTAAAGGCATTTTCCTATTCTGTCATCCTGAATGTGTCTAGTGTAATCAACAAGCAGTTTGTTCATCAGTACATGGATGGAATCAAATTTGTTGAAAATAAATCCTGTTAAAACCTGCATACTTTGGTTGGTCCCACAGTTATGCATAGTAAGATAGGGGAACTAGGAGTAGCCTAGTGCTTAGAGCACTGGGCTGACATTGTTCAAATCCTGCTGCTGATTCTTCTTGTGATCTTGGGTTATCAATAGAAATCAAACAAAATAAAACATGGAAAAGAAAATAAGATGATACCTTTTTTATTGGACAATAAAAAAGGTATCATCTTATTTTCTTTTCCATGTTTTATTTTGTTTGATTTCTATTGATAACCTTTAAGGGTGGACTAACACGGCTACCACACCTCTCTACTTGTGATCTTGGGCAAAGTTACTTAACTCTTTGTTACCTTGAGTACAAATACAGGATTGTAAGACCTTTAGGGACAGGGAAATACCCAATATACATGAATGTAACTCAGTCACGAGCTACTGCTGAACAAGGTGTGAGCTAAATCCAAATAAATTAAAGTTCTGTTACTTGATAAAATCATTATTGTTGGGATCATTATTAATCCCAGACTTGTTAGTGGAGGAACAGGTTGTTTCAGTAGTTGGGAAAGATTTTTTTATATTACATTAAACACTTATGTTCTGCAGTTACCTGCAGGTCACAAATATACACTAGGCCATTCCTAGTAAAATTCAAATGGCATCAATTAAAAAAATCTCTAATACAAACTTTTTGAATAGGTACATTTTCAGTACTTTCCTAAACACTATATAATCATTAATCATCCTGATATCTTGAGGCAAAGCATTCCAAATGTATGGAGCTTGATAATCCAAAGATGATGATACTTGTTTAAAAAGCTTCACCTTTTTGACACTTGGAAATTAAAACAAAACTAACTGCCGAAGGGAATAGGCCTCCAGCTTTTAAATTATTTTTATTACAAATTTTCAAAAGTTCAAAAATAAGTAACAAACATCAGTGAATAAACAATAAACAGAAAGAATTGATCAGACAAATAGGTCTGTTCCAGATGCGAGACAGATCATGCAGTCATTTGGCCTCTTCGACTTTGACAAGGTAAACTGGTATATTTTCAAGAGCTTTTTGAGTTAACTACAATTAATTCAGAATACTGTAACTAAGATTGTCACTGGCCAAAGAGGATGGAGGCCTACTCTTATGTTTCAATAATTTTTATTGGCAGTACAACGTTTAACCAGAACTTATACTCTTTTCGGTACCAAAGACATCTTAACATCGTACTTCTGCCTAACTGAACTTGAAATTTTTAACAACAGTACATAACATTTTCCATTTTTCTCCCCCCTCTCCCTTCCTAACTTGCCCTCCTCCCCCCCCTAACCTCCCTTCTTTTATGCATGGTTATTTATGTGTTGTTACAGGTTTAACAAGTAGCTCCTGGCTGATGGTGTTAAAGTGTTCCAAAAGGGGGACCACACCATTTGTAGTTCCTCCCCTGCTCTTGAGTCCATATCCGCAATTTCTATCTGTTCCATGCAGAGCAAACGGATCATTTGTATTCGCCACTGTGCCACTGTAGGGTAGAGCAGTGGAGGGTGGGACAGTATGGGGCGATGGGAGTTTTGGATCACAGAGGGAAATGAACAAGCCTCTGAACTCCTTCCTGTACACATTAATTGATTTGATTTGCTTACTTTATTTTTTGTCTATTAGATTGTAAGCTCTTTGAGCAGGGACTGTCTTTCTTCTATGTTTGTGCAGCTCTACGTACGCCTTTTAGCGCTATAGAAATGCTAAATAGTAGTAGTAGTAGTATTTGTAGGTCAGCCATTCTGTCACAATGACCTGTCGAGCCACTACTATAGCTTTATTGATGAAGATTTTATAGTCTTTCGGGATTGGGTGTCCCAGCTGTAGGTGGCCAAATAGCTGTGCCGGCCCATACTTCCACTTGCTCCTCCAGAGTTTAGAGGTGTATTGTGCCAGATCTTTCCAAAACTTGTTTATTCCATCACAGGACCAGAACATATGTCCCAATGTCGCCCCACTGAACCCACACTTTAGGCAGGCTCCCCAAGGCGAAAGTCCCATATGGAAGGCCCTTCTTGGCGGTATGTACAGGCGAAGCACAAATTTATATTGCTGTTCCCGATGTCCTGTCCATCTTGTTCTCTTTCTAATGGACAGAATGTATGTCTGAATTATTCCAGTTGGCATGACTGTGTCCAGATCTCGGTGCCAGTCTGCCTCCAATTGTACATAGTTCAACTCTGGCATTGTGTCTCTAATATGTCTGTGATAATAGGAAAGGGGCACCTTTTGTTGGGACTCCAATGAGAATGCTGATGACAACTCTTCTTGCACATCCTCGGCCAGGGACTCCCACGACAATGAAGTCATGTAATGTCTTAGCTGTGCATAATGGAATGTCTCTGACCCTGGCAAGGCGAATTCCTCCTGCAAATCTATGAAAGGCTTTATGCGCCCTTCTTCTGTGATTATTTGTAGTAAATATTTTATCCCTTTTTTCTCCCATCTGCGAAAGACTGAGTATAGCTGCCCCGGGACAAATGCTACATTACCACATATTGGGAGGAATGGGGTTGTCTTTGAAGGAAATTTGTGCATTCGGCATATCCAGTTCCAGGATGCCCTGGCAGTTTGCATAATACTCTTAGCTTTTAGTATTTCTGGAATACGTGCCCCTTTACCTTGCAGATAATTGCTAAAGTGTACCCCTTGGGTGAGTTGCAATTCCAACTCAGTGTTAGAGTATTCCTGAGTTGATCTAAACCAGTCATTGATGTGCCTCATCCCACTAGCCACGTTTAAATAACATATACTGCGAAGCCCCAGTCCCCCATACTCCACCGGGATCTGTAGGGTCCCCACTGGGGGGCGCGCCCTCTTTCCTTGCCATAAGAAACGTAACATAGAATTCAGCTGTCTAGTCTGCCTTTTTTAAATATATTGGTATCGTCTGAAGCACATACAACCATTTAGGGATGATCATCATATTATACAGTGCTACTCTACCTTCTAACGAGAGTGGTAAGGGGGTCCAGACCTGCAGTCTTCACTCAGTCCCTCTGACCAACCGATGTATGTTTCGATCATATAGCTTTGTGAGATCTGAAGGAATGTGCCCCCCTAGATACTTAAGTTCATCTGTCGCTCTCTGTAAGGGGCATTTCTGTCCCGTAATTTTTTGGGTTCCTGGTCCTAATGCGAGTATATAAGATTTATCAGTATTTAATTTAAACCCTGATAGCTGACCGTACTGATACATACCTTCTAGTAGGGCTGCCAAAGAACGGCCTGGGTTGGTCAGAGTCAGCAGGAGATCGTCAGCATATGCCAAAACCTTTACTTCCTGGCTTGCCACTTTGACTCCCCCTATCTCTTTTGTTCTCATCACTGTTCTGAGCAGCGGCTCCAGGGCAAGCACGAATAAGAGGGGCGAAAGTGGACATCCCTGTCTTGTGCCCCTCCCAATGATAAACTTCTCTTCACTCTGGCCATTAATGATCACCCTTGCCCCTGGATTGCAGTATAATGCTTCCACCGTTTTCACAAACCACCCCTTTATTCCCATACTTTCTAAGGTTTGGAATAAGAAGTCCCAGCGCACCTGGTCGAATGCCTTTTCAGCATCCAGGCTGACCACCACCGCCGACTCACCCCTTTTTTGACAAGACGCCATCGCCAGTAGTAGTTTCCGAACATTATGGGTTGCCTGTCGGCGTCTCACAAACCCCCACCTGCTCTGGGCCTATAAGTGTGGGGAGCCACTGGGCCAGTCTCTCCGCTAGCACCTTTGCAAGCAGTTTCACGTCTACATTAAGTAGAGAAATTGACCTGTATGAACCTACTTCCTCGGCCGGCTTACCTGGTTTGGGTATAAGTGTGATGTGTGCAGTGTTCATATATTGGGGAAACATGCCAGTCTTAACTACCGTTTCATAAAAGTCTAGCAGAGATGCCAATGCGTCCGGGGGTAACATTTTGTAGTATTCCCCGGTGAACCCGTCCGGCCCAGGCACTGAATGTCGCTTTAGAGATTTTACTGCGGCTTGCAACTCTAGTAGTGTTATGGGGCTGTTGAGCAGGTCTAAGCCTGCTTGTGGGAGAAGGGTTAAACCTGCACGTTCCAAGTATTCGGGAAGCTGTTTACCCAATGGCCCCTGTTCTACCGAATGTAGTTCTTTGAAATAGCTGGTGAACATTTTCCCTATTTCTTTTCGATCTGTGGTTATTTTCCCGCGGCTATCTTTGATTGCCACAACTGTCCAAGGGCCTCCCCAGGTTTTTATAATTCTTGCTAAAAGTCTCCCCAGGCGGTTGCCAAATCTTTGCAGCTTATATTTATAGTATAATGCCGATTTTGTTCCTTGTTCATGCAAAAGTGTATTCAGCGCTATTTGGGCCGATTTCAACTTCTCTAGTGTAGCTTGCGTGGGAAGTTGTATGTGCTCTCATTTGGCCCTCTTCATCTGTTCTTCTAAGGGAGGCCTACTCTTATTTAGGTTACTTTTCATTGGCTATCAGTGTTGTTCCAGTTCAGTGGAGGAGGGTGAACAGTGGAGTGCCGCAGGGCTCTGTATTGGGACTGGTGCTATTTAACATATTTATAAATGCTATGGAAATTGAAACAAGTGAGGTGATTAAATTTGCAGATGATACAAAACTATTCAAGGTTCTTAAAACACGTGCAGACTGAAATATTGCAGGAAGACCTTAGGAAATTGGAAGACTGGGCATCCAAATTGCAGATTAACTTAATGTGGACAACTTGCAAGGTGATGCACATTGGAAAGAATAATCCAAATCATAGTTACCTGATGCTAGAGTCTCAAGAAAAAGACCTAGGTGTTGTTGCAGATAATACGCTGAAATGTTCTGCTCAGTGTGCGGCAGCAGCCAAAATAGCAAACAGGATGCTAGGAATTATTAGGAAAGGGATGGTGAATAAGACTGAAAATACTATAATGCCTTTGTATCGCTCCATGGTGCAACTGCACCTTCAGTATTGCATTCAGTTCTGGCTGCCGTATCTCAAAAAAGATATAACAAAATTAGAAAAGGTTCAAAGAAGAGGGACCAGAATGATAAAGGGGATGGAACTCCTCTCGTATGAGAAAAGGCTAAAGAGGTTAGGGCTCTTCAGCTTGGAAAAGAGACGGAGGGGGGGATATAATTGAGGTCTACAAAATCCTGAGTGGTGTAGAATGAATAGAAGTAAGTCGATCTTTTACTCGTTCCAAAGAAGTTACATGGAAATACTTTTAAAACAAATAGGAGGAAATATTTTTTCACTCAACAAATAGTTAAGCTCTGGAACTCCTTGCCGGAGTATGTGGTACCAGTGGTTAGCGTATCTAAAAAAGGTTTGGGCAGATTCCTGGAGGAAAAGTCTGCTATTGAGATAGACATAGAAACATGACGGCAGATAAAGGCCATATGACCCATCCAGTCTGCCCATCCTCTGTAACCCCTAATTTTTCCTGTTCCTAAGTGATCCCACATGCTTATCCCATGCCTTTTTAAATTTTGAAACAGTCCTCGACTCCACCACCTCCACTGGGAGGCCATTCCACGCCTCCACCACCCTTTTCTGTGAAATAATACTTCCATAGGTTACTCCTAAGCCTATTCCTTCTTAACTTTGTCGTATGCATGGGGAAGCAACTGCTTACCCCGGGATTGGTAGCATGGAATGTTGCTGATAATTGGGTTTCTGCCATGTACTTGGGACCTGGCTTGGCCACTGTTTGGAAAACAGGATACTGGGCTAGATGGACCATTGGTCTGACCCAGTATGGCTACTGGGTCAAATTACTGCCAGGGCTGGTATTAGATGTGCTAAGGTCCAGGACAGAAATTTAAGGGGGGGGGGTCTTAAAAACCATTCACTTCAAATAAATGTAGGGCTGTGTGTGACATGGGGTCCTAGGTCAGTTTATTTATTTATTGGGATTTATTAACCTCCTTTATGAAGAGAGTCACCCAAGGCAGTATATAGCAGGTATAGTTTAACATAAAACGTACAATTTTGCTAACAGCATAACATTAGTCAAATAACCAAGAATAGACATAAATATAATAAATTAGGTAAACTTAAAAACAGTAAATTGAAACCTAATACTATAACTACCTTGAAACTATCAAAAAAATAAACACATTTAACAGCACCAGAGGCGTAGCCACAGGTGGGCCAGGGCCCACCCACTTAGGGCTCAGGCCCACCCAACAATAGCACACGTTTAGCGGTAGCTGGTGAGGATCTCAAGCTCCACCAGCTGAAGACATCCCCCTGACAGTAATTAAAACGCTGCTCTCCACGATACTGGCACTTGTGCATGCTCAGTTTTCAGCGCATGCCTACTGCAGATTGCCAAGGTGGAAAGAAGCGTTTCCCGCTAGCTCAGGTATTTTTCTGATGGGGGTTGGGAAGAACACTTGGTGCCCACCCATTTCTTGCCTATGCCCACCCAAAATCTGTTGTCTGGCTACGCCCCTGAACAGCACTGGAATTCAGTGTTAGCATAATAATGATTTGCCTAATAAGCATGCATTACAACATTCAACTAACATAGATATGATGCTGAAGAAGTTCTACAATACAGCTTACCATATAACTGAGGGACCAAGAGCACCCCCCCCCCCCAAATACTAACCCAGATTGCTGTGATTTTCTAAATCATTTGAGGTATTCATGGTATGTTATGAATCATGTACATATTTATGTTCACAATCAGGTAGTCTATTAAAGACTGCTGGCCAAAGAATTTCAACTGCTGTCTATCTGAACAAGGATCTTCCAAGGCACAGCAGTACTGACTTGGCATCTCCCTGTGCTTAAAACTATGGGCCCTGCTAATTCTAGTGTCACCCATATGTTCCTATGGGTGACTTAGCATTTAGCTTGCACTAAAAATACTAACTTGCCCTTAGTGAGCTTAGTAAACAGAGCCTTATATGTTGTTCAGAAACCAACTCAAAAACTGGGCTCTTTAGCTTGGAGAAAAGGCAGCTGAGGGGAGATATGATAGAGGTCTATAAAATAATGAGAGGAGTTGAATGGGTAGATGTGAAGCGTCTGTTTGCGCTTTCCAAAAATATTAGGACTAGGGGGCATGCGATGAAGCTACAATGTAGTAAATTTAAAACGAATCGGAAAAAATATTTCTTCACTCAACGTGTAATTAAACTCTGGAATTCGTTGCCAGAGAATGTGGTAAAGGCGGTTAGCTTAGCGGAGTTTAAAAAAGGTTTGGACAGCTTCCTAAAGGAAAAATCCATAGACCATTATTAAATGGACTTGGGGAAAATCCACTATTTCTGGGATAAGCAGTATAAAATGTTTTGTACTTTTTTGGGGATCTTGCCAGGTATTTGTGACCTGGATTGGCCACTGTTGGGAACAGAATGCTGGGCTTGATGGACCTTTGATCTTTCCCAGTATGGCAATACTTATGTACTTATATACCTTTGTTGGTCGAGTAATTGTTGACTTTAATACCACCTTTAGGTAGCAGACGTTAAAAAAAACATAATATTTCATTTTATGGTGTTTTTGCTTATTTATATACTGAGATGTTTTGTTTTAATTTAGTGTATAATGTTTTGCTTCTTGTAGTCCATGTAGAACACTTTTAGGTATAAGTAGATAAGCGTCAAATTAAAATAAATTCTTAAAGAGTTGGCGTTCCAGAAATATAGAAAATCTCAAGAAGAGGAACACGGGGAGGAATACCGGATGAAACTGAAAGAAGCCAAGAGAGAGGTACGTCTGGCGAAGGCGCAAGCGGAAGAACAAATGGCTAGAAATGTAAGGAGGGGCGACAAAAATTTCTTCAGGTATATTAGTGAAAGAAGAAGGACTAAAAAGGGAATTGTGAGACTAAAAGATACAGCGAACCGCTATGTAGATAATGATGAAGAAAAAGCCAATTTACTAAATAGATACTTTTGTTCGGTTTTCACTGAAGAAAATCCTGGAAAAGGACCGCGAGGGACTGGCAAAAGTACACCTGAGAATGGAATGGATATAGCACCGTTCACGGAAGAGAGTGTGTATCAACAACTTGGAAAGCTAAAGGTGGACAAAGCCATGGGACCGGACGGGATCCACCCCAGAATACTGAGGGAGCTCAGAGAGGTCCTGGCGGGTCCTCTTAAAGATTTGTTTAATAAATCCTTGGAGACTGGAGAGGTTCCGAGGGACTGGAGAACGGTGGAGGTGGTACCTCTTCACAAAAGTGGTGATAGGGAAGAAGCTGGAAACTACAGGCCGGTAAGCCTCACTTTGGTTATTGGAAAAGTAATGGAAGCCATGCTGAAGGAAAGGATAGTGAATTTCCTAGAAGCAAACAAGCTGCAAGATCCGAGACAACATGGTTTTACCAGAGGGAAATCGTGCCAAACGAATCTCATTGAATTCTTTGATTGGGTAACTGGAGAATTGAATCATTGACGTGCTATAGACGTAATCTACTTAGATTTTAGCAAAGCTTTTGACACGGTTCCTCACAGGAGGCTCTTAAATAAACTAGATGGGCTGAAGATAGGTCCCGAAGTGGTGAACTGGATTAGGAACTGGTTGACGGACAGACGACAGAGGGTGGTGGTAAATGGAGTTCGCTCGGAGGAGGGAAAGGTGAGTAGCGGAGTGCCTCAGGGATCGGTGCTGGGGCCAATTCTGTTCAATATATTTGTGAGTGACATTGCCGAAGGGTTAGAAGGTAAAGTTTGCCTATTTGCGGATGATACTAAGATTTGCAACAGAGTGGACGCCCGGGAGGGAGTGGAAAGCATGAAAAGGGATCTGAGGAAGCTAGAAGAATGGTCTGAGGTTTGGCAATTAAAATTCAATGCGAAGAAATGCAAAGTGATGCATTTAGGGAGTAGAAACCCACGAGAGACGTATGTGTTAGGCGGGGAGAGTCTGATAAGTACTGAGGGGGAGAGGGATCTTGGGGTGATAGTATCCGAGGATCTGAAGGCGACGAAACAGTGTGACAAGGCGGTGGCCGTAGTGAGAAGGTTGCTAGGCTGTATAGAGAGAGGTGTGATCAGCAGAAGAAAGGAAGTGTTGATGCCCCTGTACAAGTCGTTGGTGAGGCCCCACCTGGAGTATTGTGTTCAGTTTTGGAGGCCGTACCTTGCGAAGGATGTTAAAAAAATGGAAGCGGTGCAAAGAAAAGCTACGAGAATGGTATGGGATTTGCGTTCCAAGACGTATGACCAAAGACTTGCTGACCTGAACATGTATACCCTGGAGGAACAGGGGTGATATGATACAGACGTTCAAATACTTGAAAGGTATTAATCCGCAAAAAAATCTTTTCCGGAGATGGGAAGGCGGTAGAACGAGAGGACATGAAATGAGATTGAAGGGGGGCAGACTCAAAAAAGATGTCAGGAAGTATTTTTTCACGGAGAGGGTGGTGGATGCTTGGAATGCCCTCTCGCGGGAGGTGGTGGAGATGAAAATGGTAACGGAATTCAAACATGCGTGGGATATGCATAAAGGAATCCTGTGCAGCAAGAATGGATCCTCAGAAGCTTAACTGAAATTGGGTAGCGGAGCAGGTGGGGGGAAGAGGGGGTGGTGGTTGGGAGGCTAGGATAGGGGAGGCAGACTTATACGGTCTGTACCAGAGCCGGTGATGGGAGACGGGACTGGTGGTTGGAAGGCGGGAAATACTGCTGGGCAGACTTATACAGTCTGTGCCCTGAAAAAGACAGGTACAAATTCAAGATATGAGTTTATCTTGGGCAGACTAGATGGACCATGCAGGTCTTTTTCTGCCGTCATCTACTATGTTACTATCCAGCTTATTTTCGAAAGTGATAGCTGGCCATCTTCCGACACAAATCGGGAGATGGCCGGCCATCTTCTAAAACCGGCCAAATCGGTATAATTGAAAGCCAATTTTTGGACACACTCGCCGGCATTCCGTCGCGGAGGCGGCTAAACTTCAAGGGGGCGTGTCGGCAGGGTAGTGAAGGCGGGATGTGGGCGTGCTTACGAGATGACCGGCTTCAGCTGATAATGGAAAAAAGAAAACCGGCGATGACGAGCATTTGGCCAGTTTTACTTGGTCTATTTATTTTCACGACTAAGTCTCAAAAAGATGCCCAAACTGACCAGATGACCACCGGAAGGAATCGGGGATGACCTCCCCATACTCCTCCAGTGGTCACCAACCCCCTCCCACCCAAAAAAAACAACTTTAAAACATTTCCTTCCTAGGAGGGGAAGCCAGTCGGCCAGCTCGTAAAAAAAAAAAAAAAGGATCTTGCTGATCAGTTATGTTATGACTTACTTGTTCTGGAGTGCTGTATTTTGTGATACCGTTTTGAGAAATGTTCAAGAAAGACTTCATATAAATTAAAAAAGTCCCTGCCGTTCATTTTCCCTTGATGGCCGTCCCTGACGTGCATTTCCCTTAATAGTCGTCTTTCTCTCCAAAAGTGCACTTCTCTTAATGGCCGGCTTTCTCCCCAAACAGGGAAATCAAAACAATTTTTGCTCACAGTTTTTTTTTTTAGTAGTAAGAGTGGGATTAGAACCAGCCACCTCTGCATTACAAGAGCCATGATGTAACCACTTGGCCACAGCTCCACTTACTTGGCTGCCCCTCCCTTTTGATTATACCCCTTCAGGTCTCTCTCAGCGAATCACAGTGCGTTAAGCTGTCTGTGAGTGGCTGAGAGAGACCTGGAGGGGTATAATCAAAAAGGAGAGACACCCAAGTAAGGGGAGCTGTGGCCAAGTGGTACCATCACTGGTCTTGTAATGCAGAGGTGGCTGGTTCAAATCCCACTGTTACTACAAAAAAAGCAGTGTGCAAAAACTTTTGATTTCCCTGTTCAGGGAGAAAGACGGCCATTAAGAGAAGTGCACTTTCGGAGAGAAAGACGACTATTAAGGGAAGTGCACGTCAGGGATGGCCATCAAGGGAAAATGCACGGCAGGGACTTTTTTCATTTGTATGAAGTCTTTCTTGAACATTTCTCAAAACAATATCACAAAATACAGCACTCCTGAACAAGTAAGTCATAACATAACTGATCAGCAAGATCTAAACATCTAGAAGTACCAGTACACTATGAATGCTGGCCCCTCCCACAGCCAAATGCCTTGGATTTGGCCAGGTTTGAGATGGCCGGTTCCAGTTTCCATTATCGCTGAAAAACAAAGTCGGCCATCTCAAACACGGCGATCTGTGGCATTTGGCCAGCCCCAACCGTATTATCGAAACAAAGGTTGGCCGGCCATCTTTTTCGATAATACGGTTCCGGCCAGCTGTTGCGGCACCGCCAAAATAGATCGCCGGCGATCGATTTCGCCGGCGCCGTTTGATTATGCCCCTCTATGTATGCTAAACTGGGGATCATATACCAGGGCTCCTACCAGAATCCTGTTATCTTGGGATATGAATCCAGCCATTAGGCATTACTCTTGGTCAATGACCAGGACTCCTTCCTCCCTATCACAGCCCTACATTATCCAAAGAGCAGTATACCTAATTGGACTGAATGAGAAGCTTTTGCATGGCATTGCCTGCCACTGACAGTGAGCCAATGGGCTAGTCTGAAGTCATTATTTTGATTAAGATGAAAGCTAAAGTTTGAACAGTGAGCTGTAGATGGTTCCTTCTTAGAGAATGGGAACATATGGATGGGGTTAACATTCTCAATATTACACAAGAAAATCCAATCTGTAAATCATTAATAAATTAAAATCCTCCTGTAAGGAAATGGAGAAAAACCTCAGTGACCTATACAACAACAACAAAAAAAAAAGTATTCAAACTCTATAGCAAAAAACACCATCATTGATCAGAAAAACTCCATTTGTAATCAAAACTCTCCAAAACGGTGATGACAAAAATGCAAAAATCTTTGAAAAATATACAGCAATTAAATAGAAAGTCAGAATAGACACTCTGAGTTTATATATAGAGTGTCATAAAATTACTATTAATCATTTCTATAGCGCTACTAGACGTACAAAACAAACATAAACAGAATGCAGAAAGTGAGGCGTCTTTAGCAATTACAGTGTTTGGAAGAATCATGTAGGTGAGCAACTCCAAACAAGAACCCCTGTTTCGCTGAGAATGCATCAGCGGAGTTCTTCTTAGCAGCAAATAGACTCAATTTGATCAATATCAAGCCAATATTCAAAGGGATTTAAGCAGGCAAGAGAGGCTCCTGCCCACTTAAATCCCCTGTGGTTGCCTAACCCCTGATTTTTAGCGGCACTAAACCAGGCAGTACCGCTGAATATCGCCTCTGACTGCTCACAAAAAAAGTGGGCAGGTCAGGGGTGTTACTGGTGGCGGTGTTAGGGAGGAGCCGAATACTGCCGGCACCCGCATCGCTATGTAGCTTAATTTAGGACTGCTCAAAAGCTGTCCTAAATTAGGCCGCTTCACGTTATGGGTGCCGGCACTGAATATAGGGTTGGCACCTGCATAACAAAAAATCTTTTGAAATTTCTGCAATACCCCTCCTTGCCCCCCCTTCCCCCCCCCCCCCCCCCAATGTCACCCCAACCCCAGGTAATTCCGGGTGGGCCAGAGGATTATTTGGGGCAGTGCCATGAGAGGTCATGGCAGCCATTTTTTAAGCCAGCCACTAGGGGCAGGAGGGAGGGGCCTGTGCTCCTGCCCCCAATGACCTTCTGGACCACCAGGGGATTACAAGCTAGGGCGGGGAGTGCCTACCTAGAGCTCTGGGGCTGGAGTTGGGGGGGTGACATTGCAAGGGGGGGCTTAAACTTGGTGGGGGCTGTAGGAGGGAAGGAAGGGGGATGCAGACATTTCAAAAAGTTTTTTTTTAGTTATGCGAGTGCCACCCCGATATTCAGACGGCACCTGCATAACTGTCGTACACGCCTAAATTTAGCCCCCAATATTCAGTGCTGGTGGCTGATTAGCGGAGGCTAATTTAGCCAGTGATGATCAGCATTTTAAAAAATGCTGACCGCCACCAGCTGAATATTGGGGGTAAGTGCTCCCACATTAAGTCCGTGTTATCCAGTTATCGTGCGCTAATGTGAATGTGCTAGTTGATTAACACTTCTTCACTTATGGCACACCCTCTCCTGAAAAAATTACAAACAAAAAAACCCCACAATTAGTGCACGTTAACAAATTACTGCAAAACGCTTTCACATGTTTAGTGGTAAGTTTTCTTTGGTGCATTAACTGTGCATGTGGGCTTTATGATTTTAAGTGTTTTTAATTATTCAGATCTGTACTATAAACCCGGTGTGCTTTCTCAACACTTACCTCTGCCACCTTAGAGAACACTGCCTCTTTATTTGGGGATGACTGTTAACCTTGCTGAGCTTTTCAATAAGGGGATTACAAGAGTTTCTGTCATCAAACTTTCCTCCCTTATCAAATTTGATATACAGTGATACCTCGGTTTTCGTCGATAATCCGTCTGAAAACAATCGACAAAATCCAAAACCAACGAAAACCGAGGCAGTAAGAAATTAATATAAAATGAATACAAAAGACTAATGTAAAGAATAAAGGAACATTTATTTAACATGGCATTTCCTTCCAAAAGAGGCCAGTTTCATCACAATTGAAGACTTGTTGGTGGATGAATCCTTCAGCCTCTTGGCGTATTATTGTTTGGAAGGGGAATCCCCCACCATTAGGACCTTAGGTATCAAGATACTATCTGGGGTCACTTGCCTTCTTGGTCTTTTGGCACTAGGACCAAGTTCAGAGTCAGTGGACCCATGTCGCACAAGAAAGCTGTTCAAAGAGGTTTGTTTCTGCCGCCTGTTTAAGATTTGCCTAAAATGGGGCAAGACATTATCATTAAACAAGTTGCAGACACAGCCTGCAACAGCTTTGTCTGGGTGATTTTTCTCCACAAACCCCTGTACTTTACTCCACATGGAGAAGATGTCTTTAATCTCTGAGGAAGGCACATTCTCCCGTCTCTTCCTCCTCATCTGAAGAAACTTCTTTATCTGCCGTCTGTTGCACTTCTAGGTGAAGGTGTTGCAGCTCTTCAGTGGTGAGTTCTTCACTGTGGTCACCCACCAACTCTTCCACATCCTCACCACTCACCTCCAAACCCATGGACTTCCCCAAATAAACAATTGACTGTACCACATGTGTAGGGTCATCAGGTGAAGGCTCAAACCCTTCTAAATCTCTCTCATGCACACATCCTGGCCATAATTTCTTCCAGCCAGAGTTCATCATCCTGGTTGTCACTCCCTGCCAAGCCTTATCTATGAGGCTAATGCAGTTGAGAATGTTGAAATGGTTTTTCCAAAACTCTCTTAAGGACAATTCTGTATCTGATGTCACTTCAAAACACCTTTGAAAAATTGCTTTTGTGTACAGTTTCTTTAAATTGGAAATGACATTCTGGTCCATGGGCTGGATGAGTGGTGTGGTATTAGAGGGCAAGAACTTCACTGTGATAAAACTGAACTCTAACAATGCGTCTTCCAAACCTGAAGGATGTGCAGGAGCATTGTCCATTAACAGGAGGCACTTAAGAGGCAACTGATTATCCTGGAGGTATTTTTTCACACTTGGGCCAAACACTTCATTCATCCACTCAATTAAAATTGGCCTCCTGACCCATGCTTTCTTGTTTGCCCTCCACATCACACACAATTTACTTTTGATCACGTTGTTTCTGCTAAACACGCTAGGAATTTCTGAATGGTACACCAGGGGCTTCACTTTACAATCACCACTAGCATTACCACACAATAAAAGAGTTAGCCTATCTTTCTTAGGCTTATATCCTGTCAGTGCCTTTTCCTCCTGTGTAATGAACGTCCTCTTTGGCATTTTCTTCCAACAGAGGCCAGTTTCATCACAATTGAAGACTTGGGGGTTGAATCCTTCAGCCTTTATGTAATCTTTGAATTCGGACACAAATGTTTCGGCCCCAGACTTGTCCGAACTTGCACCTTCACTGTGCCTAGTGACACTATGTATGCCAGTTTGCCTTTTGAATTTTTCGAACCAGCCTCTGCTGGCCTTAAAATCACTAGCACTCGTCCCAGGCATTTTCTTAATGAGATCGGCATACAACAGTCTGGCCTTTTCACATATGATGGCCTCAGGAACAGAATTGCCATCTAACTGTTTTTTGATTGATCCAAATTAATAATAACTTCCACATCTTCAATTGTTTGCGATTTCTGTTTCGTTAGCACATTCACGCCTTTCGCTACATTAGCCTCCTTTATTGCTACCTTTTTTGCCACAATGGAACTTATCGTGGATGGCGACTTCCCGTACATGCGGACGATTTCGGCGATCTTAATGCCGTTCTCGTATTTTTCAATGATTTCCTTCTTCAACTCAATTGTGTTCCTGGCCTTCTTCGAAGGGCTGCTGGCTGTGGAAACTTTTTTTGGACCCATGATGGAGCTTGGGGTGATGATCACACAACAAGAAACAACACCACAGGAGAATGCACGCCGATGAAAACCGAGACAAATTTTTAAAAGAAAAAACCGACGATAACCGAAGTCAACGAAAACCGAGGTATCACTGTATAATATAGTATTATAGGAAAGTGCATACACTCATACAGAAGCCACAATCACACTTTCAGGAAATAACATAAAATGCAGCACATAAGATTTTTCTTGAAATGGTTTGGACCCTGACCAAACTGGATTATTTCTTTTCAATTTATTATATCAAGAATACATAAAAACAAGCTAAAACTGAATCCACAAAAGACCAAGATCTTATGGCTCTGGATTCCAGGGGTACAGGTCCCAACCTCAATAACAGTGGCCAAGGATAAGGCACTTGCAGTAGAATCAGAAGCCATAGTGCTAGGGAATACTTCTTGATTATTCCTGAACATTCTCCTCCCACATCAACCAACTTTGGAAAATAATTCTGTTCTAAATTAGGCAGCTTCGGCTAGTGCTGACATTGTGTTGACATTGTAAGTAGTATTAGTATACTATGCCATACTTTGTGTTGTTCTTTTAATATTTTTACTGCTGTAATTGTCTATTGCTCATGTTTGATTTATTCTTACTGTACAGCGCCTTGAGTGAATTCCTTCAAAAAGGCAGTAAATAAATCCTAATAAATAAATAGTGTGTTCATTCTTTGACCAGAAAGCCTTCACACTGCTGGTCCAAATGCTGATCTTGCCTCATCTTGACTATTGCAACATCCTATTTCTTGGCATCAACTCTCACCTTCTAAAGAAACTGCAAATAATACAGAATACCACAGCAAGACTGATTTTTAAACTAAAGAGACACAACAGTGTCTCATACCTGGTCAAATTACATTGGTTCCCTATAACTGAAAGAATTAGGTTCATAACCGCCTGTATAGTCTTCCAAATCTTATATGGGATCACATCCAGCCTGCTGATCAGTACAACATCACTGTGCCTGGCCCAATCAAAGAGACAGAAAAAAAAAATCAGCTGTGCCTCTCCTCTTAAAATCACAAGGGGACCAAATTCCAGAAAACTTTCAATTTGCTCTTCCCGCTAGCCAGAACTTCATTATGGAACTACTACTACTACTACTATTTAGCATTTCTATAGCGCAACAAGGCGTACGCAGCGCTGCACAAACATAGAAGAAAGACAGTCCCTGCTCAAAGAGCTTACAATCTAATAGACAAAAATAAATAAAGTAAGCAAATCGAATCAATTAATGTGAACGGGAAGGAAGAGAGGAGGGTAGGTGTAAGCTCTTCGAGCAGGGACTGTCTTTCCATGTTAAATTGTACAGCGCTGCGTAACCCTAGTAGCGCTTTAGAAATGTTAAGTAGTAGTAGTAGTAGTAGGTGGAGGCGAGTGGTTACAAGTGGTTACAAGTCAAAAGCAATGTTAAAGAGGTGGGCTTTCAGTCTAGATTTAAAGGTGGCCAAGGATGGGGCAAGACGTAGGGGCTCAGGAAGTTTATTCCAGGCGTAGGGTGCAGCGAGACAGAAGGCGCGAAGTCTGGAGTTGGCAGTAGTGGAGAAGGGAACAGATAAGAAGGATTTATCCATGGAGCGGAGTGCACGGGAAGGGGTGTAGGGAAGGACGAGTGTGGAGAGATACTGGGGAGCAGATATTAAAACAGATAGCAATTACCTCAGCTTCAGGAAGAAGGTAAAAATCTTTGTTTTCCCTAAGCCTGTTATATAAATTACTATCGCTGCACCAAGCCCCCACAGCCTAAGTCTGGTTCACTCTTTCTATATTATATTGCTGCTTCTCTTATGGCTACGGGCCGGACTCCTTATGCAGTGCACTAATTAATGTAATCTAATCATGTAATCCACACTGAACCTTGACAAGGAGATATTAGGGGCATATAAGACCTAATTGAATTGAATTGAACCTCTTATTTAAAGAATTGTTACAAATTCTAATAGCCTTTGACTTGAGTGCATTAACAAGGAGAGCATCACCAGTAAGGCAAGCAGCAACCTACAATTTGGAATATTCTTTCTTTATTAGGAAAATCTCATTACATGTTTGGTATTACTAGTAACATCTTCCAGTGTGTCAGCACTTTTTAAATGGGAGGTTTAACCCTTCTAGTTTGTCGGAGTCCAAGGACTATGTTGTGAAAAGTTGTACTATTCACATTATCAAAGCCAACAAGAAGATCTGGTGGCAGAAAAAGCTGAGTTAATCTTTTCTTGACATGTTCTGAAGCAAGTGTTGAAAAGTAAAAAAAAAAACTTCCATTAAATAGTTTCCCTTCCTTCAGTGGTAAAGTTATTCCCTAGTGTTGGGTAGTCACAGTATGCTGATTTGAGAAACTATTAAAAAAAAAGCATAAAAAATAACAAAAAAATATTTAAATCAAAGGTTGTACCTTATGAAAATACCAATGTGTTTTCCATTTCTGTTGAGGTTGTGGTTTATAAGTATAAACCTTGAGTCACTTTGAAATTTGACACTGGGCCAGATTGGTCATCATTCTGGAAATTACCTTTCAGACAAGTCTCAACATGTTTAGATATGGAAAGAGGAAAAAGGTAATTGCAGCTGTGTCCTTGAACTCTTACATGGATTACCTAATCACAGTATTAGAAAAACACATAAAATACAAACTAATGCATGCATCCAGCTTTTCCTACATAGGTACGCAGCTTTGGAATGCATTACCACTGGATTTGAAAAAAATACGTGACCTAATCAATATTCGGAAATCACTGAAGACCTACCTCTTCAACAGAGCATACCATAACGATCCATCATATGAACTCTAAAACATTACCGCTTTATCTGTTATTCCGATAATGATCTCTTTATACTTTATGCTTTACTCCATTATGTTACCCATGTTCTTATGTAATTACTAATTGTATCTTTTATTCTGGTATGGCGATAGCCATGGTGGAACAATGTAAGCCACATTGAGCCTGCAAATGGGTGGGAAAATGTGGGATACAAATACAACAAATAAATAAATAAACATGGCATTCAAGAACATGAATATAATCTCTTATCTTTTGTAAAACATTTAGTGACTTATTCAGTTTTAAAATGGACCAAAGTGAAGAAAGAAAAATTCACCACTCACCCCAACAAAAAATCCCTTTGTATTTCTGTGGAAGAAGGAGTTACACATACAATATAGAAACATTAATATACTGAAATCATAGCAATTAGGGAATTCTCCCTTTCAAATTGCCTCTCCTCTCCTCTCTTCTCCTTTCCCAGTCACAGAGGGACACATCCAGTGGTGTGCTGGAGCTGGCTCGCAAGAGCCGGTTGTTAAATTTATTGGCATCTTGCGAGCCGGTTGTTTACCGAGTGCGAGCCGGCTTGCCTCTCCTCCCCTCCCCCCCCCCCCCCCCCCCGTGAGCTGCAGGCTCCCCTGCTCTGCAGGTCGTCCATCATCTCCTGTCTGCCTTCAGCTCCCCGATAGCCCTCGTTTCCTTCTTGCCGCTGCCCTGCCTTTAAATATTGTATTTTTCCTCGAGTCGTGGCGCCGGCATTGAAAGCATCAGGCTTGGCTTGGCTCGGCTCCAGCCTTCCCTCGCGGAAACAGGAAGTACATCAGAAGAGGGCGGAACCATGCGAGGGAAGGCTGGAGCCGAGCTGAGCCAAGCCTGCTGCTTTCAATGCCGGCGCTGCGACTTGAAGAAAAATACAATATTTAAAGGCAGGGTGGTGGCAGGAAGGAAATGAGGGCTATCGGGGAGCTGAGGGCAGACAGGAGATGATGGACGAGCGGGGGGGATCGGGAATCGGGGGGGGGGCTGGAAGAAGGCAGGAAATGTCTGGTGTTGAGTAGGGGAGGGGCTAGAAGAGAGATGGTTGACATGGGCTGCTGGGGGGGAGGCTGGAAGGAGATGGTTAACATGGGTGAATGGAGGGGAGGGCAGGGGGAGAGGGTTGCTGGACATGGGTGGATGGAGGGGATGGCAGGGGGGAGAGGAGGGTTGCTGGACATGGGTGGATGGAGGGGAGGGCAGGGGAGAGGAGAGTTGCTGGACATGGGTGGATGGAGGGGAGAGCAGGGGGGAGATGAGGGTTGCTGGACATGGGTGGATGGAGGGGAGGGCAGGGGGAAGAGGAAGGTTGCTGGACATGGGTGGATGGAGGGCAGGGGGAGAGAAGAAATGCTGGACATGGATAGAGGGGAGGGAAGAGTGAGGAAGGAGATGAGATGAGGGAAAAGGAAGAGAGGAGAAAAACTGCACATGGATGAAGAAAATAGGCAGAAGCTGGATCCACTGGACAGTCAAGTCTGTGGAGGACCCAGCCTTTACTTACGGATGTAGGGCAAGAAATGAAGAAGAAAGGCGGAAAGTAAAGAAATAAATGGAAAGGAAGCCCTGGAAATGGAGTTAAGAGGACAGATAGCAGCAGAATTGGATACTGGGCCAGTATGATCAGAAAAACAAAGTCACCAGACAACAAAGGTAGAAAAATATCATTTTATTTTCATTATAGTGTTTGGAATATGTCCACTTTGAGAATCACATGCTCAACATTAAAAGTTTATATTTATTTACTTATTTATGGCATTTTATCCCACTTTAAACATGAATTAGATTGGAACCTGGGATAATTTAATGTTTTGTTTCCTGGAGTAATGCATTGCCCCCCCCCCCCCCCCACCCCAGGCTCACTCCACAGCTATAGCCAGCTCTGCAATTTGGGGTGGGGGCACAGAGGTGGACCGGGGAGAGAGCTTGTTGTTAAACATTTACCAGCACACCACTGGACACATCCCCCTCAATGTTGCCATACCCCTGTCCCTGCTGGGTTGGCTGTTAGTGATTCAGATTTGCATTTCATTTTCTTTGTTGTAAATTTTATGGTGAAACCTAATTACTCAAATGTACAATTTTCTTACTGGTTGTCTCAGGGCAATTTCTCCAGATGGGTTCTTTTTGCACATACCATGACAGGAGTGAACCTCCTCCTAAGCTATGGCATGTGGAATATGATCTCAGTCTCTCAAACTTACTGCTAATGCTCAGTATAAATCTTGCTTTGTCCCAAAGACACCCCTCTGGATGTAACATGTATAGGCAACCTATCCAGGTGTATTTGTAAATTTGTAAATGATGGGAAATATTTCTGTATCTTTCTTCCACATTTTCTTAGTTTCTGACTTAATTTCTTGATGCTTGAATATATTCTCTTTCTCTGTGTTTCACTGAAAAATTGCTCAGGATTGACACTGTATAGGGTAGCACCAAGTAGTAGTAGTAGTGGTAGTGGTAGTGGTAGTGGTGATTATGCATGGTGATTCCTGTTCCCACAAAGACAATGGTAATCTGCTTTAAACTGTAAAATCCATCTTTCAAAATTTACTGACAATGATATCTCATGGTTTCATACAGTATCACACTTTGGGCTTTTACAAAGCCACGCTACCGATTCCTGCATGGCAAATGAGAAGAAGCCCATTCAATTCCTATGGACTTCCTCTCATTTGCCACGCATCTTTGTAAAAGAAGCCCTTACGTCATGCTAAAACTCAGCTGGCGCTAAACACTGAGATGCCTATTATATTCCTATGGGTGTCTCAGTGTTTAGCGCCAGCAGAGTTTTAGCATGACCTAAAAATGATAGTGTACCTTAGTAAAAGACCCCCTTAATGCGTTGTGGATTGCTCTGTATTATGCTGCATAACCAAATTGTATGGTTACTGTGTAGTGTTTTGTGTATTTATTTTTCTGTATGTGCTAGGTCTGTTGCCACTCGTGTGTGATAAGTCACAGGAATTTTTGGGGTAGGTGGTGGTGGGGGGTCTATGTGAACAGGCCAGGGTAACTTTTTGTTGTTATTTTAATAATAAATGTTATGGAATGTTTGTAATAAAGTATAACAAAACATTGATGCAATCAGAATGTCCAGAATATGTAGCATGCATTAAATCCTCTGTATAATCCTTGTAGGCGTGGCTCAGCTTTCTGCTGCTCAAACCTATCCACCTTTTGCCTTCTTGCCAACTATTGCATCATCCCTCAAATGACTCATTCTAAAGCAGGCCGGGTCGCGTGACTCGATGCAGTGCGCTTGCGCGACCCGGTATCCGCTTCACCAACCCAGGCTGACGTCTCAAGTTTCTGACTCGGCGGCAAAACCAAACTTGCTTGCTGCAATCTAACCGATCGGTTGCCTTTCATTACTCCCATCTCGCCTTTGCCTGGTTGTTTGCCGATTGGCTGAAAGAGGCGTCGGTCAATGACCGCACAAGCTCACCCGCTGAATGATCAGCCGGAGGACTGCGAGTTGGGTTGAGCGATCGTGCCCCGCCCCCTCCTCCTTGCTCCTTTTAAAGACCGGTCGCAGCCGCGCGTGACGCCTCAGTTTTTCGAGCCACCATCAAGAGCGATTGTGTAGACGATGATTAACATGAGCCCACGGTCCGCCAGCCAGCAGAGAGCCAACGCCGTCCGCCCTCAGCCTCGCACATTGTACCAGCCAGCCACCGGCAAGAGGAGAAAGGTCGGAGAGAAAGGGGGGGCTCGTATTTATGAGGGTTATTTTTTCTAACGGGCGTTACGGGGGTGTCTCACCTTCTCCCCCCCCCCCCAAAAGTAAAACGAGTGAGGGGAGTTGACAAGAGTCTTGAGAATGTCGAGGACCGAGTCAGTTTTGGGCAGAGCTATATTCTCAAAAAGTTACTTCAGAAGGTGCAGTAACAGTTATGGATGAGATGGACGTATGTCCCTTCCTATCTCCACGTCAGAACTTGTTTCGCCCGCCCTAGGGGGGAAAAAAAGTTTCCGTTGGCATGTTTTTTTTTCCTAAGAAGCTTAACAAACACACAAAATAGATCTGGTGATGCGCATTTGCTGATCCTGTCTAGTAGACCTGAAGGAAAGAGTATTCCTAAAAAAACTGATCAAAAAGCTTGTTAAACAATGCACCCTTGGCAATAGATTGTGTTTTTAAAGTTTACTGGAAAAATATGCTAGGGGAAACTTTTTTTTTTTTTTTTTCCGTTCGCTTACGCTTCCGTGGCCAGTGATATGATTGTTGTAGTTCTCCGGGGGTTTCGCGTCTAAATTATTGTTAACATTTGTATAGCGCTGAACACCTGACACAGAGAGACAGTCCCTGCTCGATAGAGCTTACAATCTAAATATAATACAGACAAGACAATTAAGGGTGAGGGAAGTACAGGGTGAGAAGGAACAAGGGGGAGGGCAATTGAGTAGTGGCTAGGAGCCAAAAGCAGTGGTGAAAAGGTGGGTTTTCAGCATAGATTTGAAAACAGGTAGAGATGGAGCTAGACGTACAAGCTCAGGAAGTCTATTCCAGGGAAAAGGGACGAAGCCTGGAGTTAGCGGTGGAGAAGGGGGATGACAAGAGAGAGTTGTCCAATGAGCGGAGTTCACAGGGAGGAATGTAGGGAGAGATGAGAGTGGAGAGGTAATGGGGGGGCTGCAGAATGGATGCATTTAAAGGTCAGTAAGAGAAGTTTGAATTGTATGCGGAAGCGGATAGGGAGCCAGTGAAGTGACTTGAGGAGTGGACTAGTGTGGGTATAAGGATTTTGGCAGAAAATAAGTTGCGCTGCAGAATTTTGGACAGACTGGAGAGGAGAGAGATGGCTGAGAGGAAGACCAGTGAGAAGTAAATTGCAATAATCCAAACGAGAGGTGACGAGGGTTTGGATAAGGGTTCTGATGGTAGTAAGGGATTAAAATATTCATAAGCTCGTCTCCCTAATGTTTAGTGTTCAGAGTAGCATCCTAAGGTTTTCAATAAAATCAAAGCAGTTTAGATCGCAGCGCTACTTTTCGAGATACCTTGGGTGTGATAGGAGCCATGTGCACCCTGAAGGACTTTTGAAACTTGAGTAGCGGCAGATGTCATATGTTATGCATTAAGTTCCTTCTTTCCACTCCCTGATATTGGACCCGTGGTTACCCCCAACTACGCCAGTGCCTGGCTGGTTTTTATTTGATGGAGGCTGTGTGAGTACAGCAAAATAAAGTCCCTTTTGAAGTAAAGGAAGGTACCTAATTTTGATAGGATCCTCTACTTATCCAAAGATTGGAGAGTTTTGATGGAAAAATTATAGGGACTGTGAAGCTAATGGTGTTTTTCCTGGTTTCCAAGGCCTAAAACAAATAGTACTGCTAAATCATTAAATTGTTTGGCTGTTAAAATTTATGGTTTAACATTAACTTACTCTGCTTGTTTTAGGGTGTTTAGCTTAGCAGAGTTAGTGCCTTTTACTACTACTACTTAACATTTCTAGAGCGCTACTAGGGTTACGCAGCGCTGTACAATTTAACAAAGAGAGACAGTCCCTGCTCAAAGAGCTTACATTCTAATAGACAAGTGAAGGGTCGGTCCGATAGGGGCAGTCAAATTTTACATGATGTCTTGTACACTGCATACTGTAAATAAGGAAAAGTGGACTAAAAGGAGTCATTTAAAACTGAGTTTATTTTAGAAAGCAGGAGGATTATTTCAAGAATGGAAACCATAGAAAATATAAAAATGCAGAAATAGAGATGAAAGAAAAGTGGTGATACAGGGTGAGCAGTAAATCTAAGGAGTAACAACTGAGGGATCTTCAGAAAAGACAAGAGCCTTTTTACTATAGGCATGTGCACTCCTCTTCAAACTTGTAGAGACTAGGGGTTCGTTTTCAAAGCACTTAAAAGTTCCATAGTAACCTGTGGAACCTTGTAAGTCTAAGTGTTTTGAAAATAGCCTCTTTGTATATTGCTCTTTGGCCTTTAGAGTTAAGGTTATAAGGGTCAAAAGTTGATGTGATATCTTTATTAGACTAATCTAGGATATCTGACAAGCTTTCCAAAGTTAATCTTTACTTCATAGGATCAAATATGCTTCTCAAATTTGAGACACTCAATATTGACTAGCTTTTTTTGGCAAATATCAGAAAAAAAGGTGCAAAATAGCTATTGTCTGGAAATGTAGCATATGAAAAGAACACAGCTAGAACATTGTTCAGTGTGTCTTAAGTTCTTGCTAGAGTGCTTGGAGATGTCTGAGCTACATTAGTGGGAAGATAAGTAATTCAAATAGAACAAACTGTAAATCTGGAATGAATGTGAACAAGACTGTCAAGCTGTAATTGAAATAAAAATGTATTAAAAGAAATTGTTACAAGTTTGTAATGTTTTTTTAGTAATGCTGGGGAACAGTTTTTATACCTCTGAAAAAAATCGTATTAGTATTTATTACCTCATAACATTACACAACCAATTTTTTTTTTACAGTGTTTTAAACGAAAGACGATCTTCATACACCATCATACTTGATTAGGTAATAACTTTTTGCAAACTTTAGCTGTTGTGAGGAGGGATTCTTGCTTAATTATATAAGGGAAGCCCAGTGTGTGCACTGATGCTTGTAAAAAGGGTCAGGGATATTATGTATGCAGTGCAGTGATCACACAGTACATTTAAGTGTAGGCCATGGCACTGCAGGCTTTTTTTTTTTTTGTTATATTTGTACCCCGCACTTTCCCACTCATGGCAGGCTCAATGCGGCTTACATGGGGCAATGGAGGGTTAAGTGACTTGCCCAGAGTCACAAGGAGCTGCCTGTGCCTCCCTTGGCCACTTTCAGCTCTTGGCTTCTGGTAAGGACTTTCTTCAGGTATCAGCTAGAGTAGTGGCTAATATGGGCACCATGAAATGGGTCTAGCAACTTATTTTGGGCAGGCCAAGAAATGCTTGTCAAGGGATAGTGACTGAGTTGGTGGAAACAGATCAAATTGGTAGAAGAGGTGATATTTAATTTATGGGTTGAGAGAGAATTCTTACCTACAAGGACCTATTTAGAAGTTTAATGTGCAAATAATCTATGTAATCTAGTTTGGAGCTTGCTAAAGGGTCAGGGATTTGATATAGCACATTTCTGTGGTACTACCTAAGCATTTTATATTATCGTATGCAGGTATTTTCTCTGTCCCTAGTTGGCTCATAGTCCCTTTGTAATGGCCATGGTGAAGATCCAGGGCCCTTCTAATTAAATAAGTTACAGCATTGTAAAAATGTCCCATCAAGTCATGCTGCTAATCCTGTTCTCAAAGGGCTGCAGGTTTTGGTTAACATGTGATTCTTCCACAAACACTGAGATAAATGCTATTTAACCACTTCTGTGTAAATAACTGTACATTTTCACACATTGTTTTCAGTAAGTCTGAACATTTATTTTTGCCTGCAGTTGTTTTGCAGTGAGGCACATCACTTTGTGCCCTACAATGACGGCAGAATCTCTGCCTTTCTCGACATGTACCCCTGTCCCTGGTGCTCTTTCTGGGTGGGAGCTGGAGGCCTGGTATGAAGACCTGCAGGACATTCTCCTCTCTGATGTGAATAACGGGGTTGGTCAGGAGCCCCTGGTGTTGGACCAGGTAAGAAAACGTGCGCTGTAACAAGGCTTTCTTTCATTTGCCAGGATGACCAGCATCATTTATCTGAGCGAACAAAACATAAGAATAGCCATACTGGGCCACCATTTTACAGAGCTATAGCGGTTAAAAAAACCCCCAAAACATTGGCAAAAACTTTCCCACAACTAGAGTAACTTAATCCATAAGTGCAAACTACACAGCATAATGCTCAAAGAAAAAACACTTATGGCTGGAATGAAATACGTGAAGTGTATCTGGTGAGGATTTAAAGATGCAGAAATGCCAACAATGGCCAGTTTCTCATGAAAACTGCGTCAGGGTCCCAGAAGGCAAAAAATTCCACAAAAATGCATTTTTGTGGAATGTTTTGCCTTCTGGGATCCTGATGCAGTTTTCACAAAACGCTGGCCATCATTGGCCTGGGGCATTTCTGCATCTTTAAATTCCTACCAGATGCACTTTGAGTACTTCATGCCAGCCATGAGATGCGTGTTTTCTTTGAGCATTGATGTTGTGTAGTTTGCATTTTTGGATGAAGTTACTCTATTTGTGGGAAGGTTTTTGCCAGTGATGAAGTAAGGTCCTTTTTTCTTTTTTTAACCACTATAGCTCTGTAAAATGGTGGTTTGAGCTACTTTGAGTCTTTTCCTTCCCAGCTTTGCTATATTAGATTGTTAAACTGGGGTTTCATTTTTTTTGTGGAGTACTGTGTGTTTTTGCTATATTGTTGGTATTTCCATACTCATTTTTTTCACTATAGCAAATTATAATTTGACCATCTTTGGTCTACATGAGTCCATGTGACCAATCCCAGGGCAAGCAGTGGCTTCCTCCATGTCTCTTAATAGCAGAGTATGGACATTTCCGCCAGGAACTTGTCCAAACTTTTTTTTTTAAACCCAGATACACAAACCACATCCTCTGGCAAGAAGTTTCAGAGCTTATCTATTCTTTGAGTGAAAAAAATATTTCCTCCTATTTGTAAGTATTTTTATGTAACTTCATGGTTTTTCTGTCCCTCTCCCTGGGTGGTGAAAGTTAGTACTTAACCACACAAGTATTTTTTAAAAGAATATTTGCTGAAAACTGACAGTTTCAGGACCAGTGCTGGCTAGACATTCAAAATGATCACGATTCTGCCTGTCAAGATGTGATTACGCCTTTAACTATTTTATGAGGTAGGATTAAATTATTCTAAGGCTTGCTTTTTTTTTTTTGCTGTGCATATTGACATTGTTAATTCGGGGTTGAATGTATGCTGCACAGTGATGTCCTATCTCCTTCCCTTTGATATGTTCACTGCAGGCTCTCCAAGAGCAGACTGTGCAAATGGTATAACATGACAAGTTTTATTTCCTGGTCTTGACAGATGCCTATAGCTAAAAACTGCTAATTTGGGTCAAATCTGAGGTCCAGCCAGCAGTAGGTCTTAGTGTGTGAAGCAGGTAGGGCTATGAGTAGTTGCTATCTGTTGTCATACCCTTCAGTTTGTAGCAGTCATAGTCATGGATGTCTGGAATTCCAGCTATTTTGTCAAACCCTTTAACTGATCTGTTGTTCATAAACCTTTTTCTATTGTGAACAATATATATTCACTTTCAATTTGTGCTTTGCAGAAGGAATGCAAGCATTTTGACAGCCTAGACTGCTCATCATGTTGGACAACAGATTCTTTGGGGGACTCTTTCCTTGTGGATGTGACTGTTAAAACATCCCAAAGTGTATCAGAAGAGCACTTCCCAACAAATGAGCTGGAATTTCTGAGTGGAGAAAGTCCAGTGGAATGCCAGCAGAGTTTTGTTACCAGCTTGGATAATGCAGACACATCACCACTAGTCCCTGAAGCAGATTCTGGTAGTAGCTGTCCATCACAAACTCTCACAGAGGATGAAGAGTCCAGCAGGGTGTCATGTGGCACCAAAAGAAAGAGGAATGGCCAGCCTCAAGGAGGAAAACTCAGAGTGAAGGAAAAAGAGCAAGAAAATGAACGGAAAGTATTAGAGCTGATGGCAGAAAATGAGCGTTTGAAAAATGAGATAGAGAGGTTGAGTGCAGAAGTGGATTCTACCAGAAAGGCTCTGATTGACAGGATGGTAAATCTAAAGCATGAGGTAGTCTGACAGGATGCTATTGGAAATGTATATTTTAAAGAGCTAGCTGTGGACGTGTTTAGGGCAAATTTAGCACTGGAACCAAGATGGATTTGAAAATGGTGCTCCTGATATTTTTTTTTATTTTAAGGAGATGCTAAGTTATTGGAGCAGCTCAGTTTTTCGATTCAACACCATGGCCTGGTAAGTGGAGCTGGCCATTCCAGTAACAACTCTTGTTGCAGCTAACTTGTTCTAATAGCTAAAACTTTTAACCTGCCAACTTTTTTTTTTTTTAGCGGCTGTAGACTTCTGAGTTAATGTGCATATCATAACAAAAATGCTATACCACATTGAGTTTGTTCTGTAATGTACTGCTAGTTTACACAAGTTGCACTGTTTAAGCTTCCTTCTGAAGTTCATAAGGTGGGGTGCAAGTGCTGGTATTACAATAGTAATGGCAGGGAAGAGATACCTACGTTTATGTTGGGTGATGAAGTGACTTAAGGGAAAACACTTGCATTGATGTAGAATATACGCATGCTGCTTGTGATTATTTATAGCATTTATATCCCACATTTTCCCACCACAAGCTGGCCCAATGCGGCTTACATCAGTCTGAAAAGGCAATCCGGCACAATCAATCAAGTATATGGAGAAGGTGGGGGGGGGGGGGGGGGGGGTGTTGTGAGTCAGGAAACTGCAGTTGGAGTGTGAAATTCTCATAGTACCCTACTGCAGTGTTAAGATTGTCATTGCTCCATCTTAACCACAACAACTGACTTATAAAACTTTCCACAATGCGGCTACTGCTTCAGAGCAGCTGTTGTCTAGTCTTATGTTGATGATTTCCAAAAAAGAAGCTGAAGTGCCTGAAGTATGCTGCCTCCTGAAATTGATCTTCAGAAAACTGATTTGCTGATGGATTAGGCTGTGAAATGGGGAAAAGCGACCAGATAAATTGTGATGCTCCACTTGATTCTTCTTGTACCCAAGCCTGGGGGGAGGGTTAGGTAACTTATCAAGGTCAACATCCATTATAAGCCCTTTTGAGCAGGGAATTCTTCACTGGTCTGAGTTATTCACCTTCAAGAAAGGTTGCAAAATATAAAATGTCTTCAAGTCTTAACTACCTGTTACAATGGATGTAGACTTGAATTTTACTGTGCACTTATGTTTTGTGATTTAAAAAATGTTAATAAAAATGAAACAAACCTGGTGCTTTAGTCATAGCTTTCTCTATTACAGGTGCATGGGCTGCATTGTCCTGCTGCTCGAAGCAGTGATTTTTCATCTCCTACTAAAGTGCAATGCAGGACGCATTGCAGTGGCTTAAACTATAACTTAAAATACTGACAAAGGTAAAAGAAGGAAGAAGTTGAGCTTACTGTGGAGGCAGGCAATTATAGAAGTAACTGAAAACAGTTAAGCAAGAGGTAGCTGAGAGGTTGAAAGAACGCAGTATTGGGTAGGAGTAAAGCAGCTGGATGTTACACACTATCATGTGTACTGTGATATTTATAGAAGTAGCCTATCACATTAACCCAACCTTCTAAAAATCAAACACAGCTGCAGTTTAACACCTTGTAATTATTACACTTGGGAGAAAATATACGTCTGCATTAAACATTTTTTTACAAGACTGATATGGCTAATTTTAAATAAACCATTTGTAAGAATTAAATAAGCATGTTTATTCATACATTTCAGAAACAAATAACTACAAAGCCAGCCCCAACCCTGCCAAGCTCAGACTTATTGTATATTTATCATTAAGGCTCAAATTCTAGAACCTCTGTTTTTAAATTTCCTACACAAAAATAGAAGATCTCTACATCATCAGCTACAAACACTACAATGCAATGAAACCAACAGCAGCGGTAGTACCTGGCTGCCTTATCTCCTAACAATGTAAAAAGTTGAAAGCTCAAGGTCGTCAAGTACAAAAGGAGTTCCTTGCCAACTTCCCCACCATGGAGTAATTTCAAACTACACACCAAAGTTTGTTCCTTGCTTCTGTTAATTCCATGTTCATAAGTGGCAGGGCCTAGTTAATTGGTATCTTCAGCTAAACTATCCTTTTTCACAATTTTTCAAATACTAAAAAAGTTGCATCCTTCAGAGTCCCTTATGTAAAGCTGAAACAGCAGCAACAGGCAATACCCATTACATCCACTGTATTTTAAAATGGGTGGCTTTTTTTTTTTTTTTGGGGGGGGGGGGGGGTACTGCAGAATGATCTTAAGAGGCAGCCCTGATTCTAAACTTAACAAAAACAAGCAACAGTGCAGAACCATTGACAATTGTGGGATAACCATTTTCATTAGTAACAACTGCTGCTACCTTTGAGATTTGTCCAAAAAGTTAAGGACAATTTGGGCTTAGACCAGAAAACTTGCTAGCTGTTTTATGCAAGTAAGAGGCGAAGAATATTGCATGTCGTAGCAGTAGGATCCTTCATTGTAGTAGGCCTCTAGTGGTAAGTTGTGTATTGCTGACAATGATGCAACACCCAGACACCAGGCTGGAAACTGTTAATAGCAGTCCTCACTTTCTTTTTTTCCCCTTCTGACTAGGGGTATCTATGATCTTCCCTTCCATAAGGCTCAGCTGCTTCTTTAGCTCTAAGAGCTTGGAGACTTCAGCATCAAGCAGCAGTTTCTCAGCCTTCTTGGCCTTTAACTCCCGGACATGGTTACCCTAAATTTTCACAGAAAGAAAAGTGTGGTAATTAAATTTAACTCACCCTTTCTACTAGAGCATCATACTATATTTTCCCTTGTGAAGCTCACACGGTGTGTTCTTCCTGGAGCTGACCTTTGACTGAATTAATGTTTGAGACACATCTGGTACATTCTCTCCCCCCTTCCAGTGTGTATGGAGCCCTCACACAACAAACATTACAATGTTTTCCTCCCCCAAACTTTTTTTTTTTTTTTGGTTACAAACCACTTTGAGGCAACTTGGAGTATATTATGTTTCAGAATGAATATATAGGCTGTAGGTAAAACCCACCATGCTAGAGTGTTAAAGGTGAATTAGACCTTACACAAAAACCCATCCCACTATTAAAAGGTACATGGACTGGCTAAGCTGGAGGAGTAGCCTAGTGGTTACAGCACTGGTCTTGAATTCCTAAGGTGGCCAGTTCAAATCCCACTACAGCTCCTTGTGATCTTGGGCAAATCACTTAACCCTCCATTGCCTCAGGTACAAGCTTAGATGGTGAGCCCACCTGGGACATAGAAATATCCAGTATACATGAATGTAACTCACCTTGAGCAACTACTGAAAAAGGTGTGAGCAAAATCCAAATAAATAATAAAATTCTTATTAAACAGCAGGTTTTTTTTTTTTTTTTTGGGGGGGGGGGCTTGCTGTCCTTATTTCCTCCAACCCAAACTTTTTTCTCCCTAGTAAATGCTGCTTTAACAGCTGTTATTTTGTAGCTGCTGTTTATTTTGCAGTCCTGCATTAGTAAGTTGCAGTCATTCACCTCATTTGTGTTGCAAAGTTCTCACCTGTTTCATCACTTCTGCTGCCAGCTCCTTTACCTTCTGGGGATCGGCCGGTCTTGCACCATCTCCCACAGGGGCAGCAGCTTTCACTTCCACCTCTGGCTTGGGTCCTGTTTTTAGCTGTTGAGTAGTGGAAAGAAAAGTGCAGCGAGTGAAGCCCTTCCCCATATACCATGAAATTGTTTCAAAATACAGACATACTTTATTGTACTACAGTATCATCATGTTTGCCTAGTGGGCTGTGCAGCTTGGACTTTACCCACTAGGAAGCACCCAAGCTCTTGGTAATATTGCAACAGTGCTACCATACATATTCCTTCCCCCTTGAAAACATAGTGTTGCACTTAGTTCAGATGGGAACATGAACTTTTTGATCAGACCAGATGATCCATTATTTGCAGCCTAAGTACAACTGGCACTCCTAGAAGGCAATGTGTTAACTGGTAACCTTTCCTTATTAACAGCCCAATTCAATCTTACCAACTGGTTGCTGAAAAGTGGACATGTTGGATATCTGCCAGAAATGGATTGCAGAGAACTCATTCCCAACTGAATGCTTCTATTAGTAACTAAGCAAAGCAACTGCTGATTGGGTCCATAAAACAAGAAAGCTGTCGCTATGGGGGGTTGACTTTAGTCTGACCAGCCTATTTGTTAAATTTTTTTTCCATGTTAAGCAGAATAGTTTATGGTGGCTAGTTTCTGTATATAATTTATCTAAACTTACATATCTTGTCTTTTTGGTGTGTTGAGAAATTGGTATGCAGACAGCCCCTTCAATGTTGAGAGAAGAAATTAGATATTACCTAGCAATTCTTTGTGCTTAAGTCCATCCAGCCCAGATATTTACATATATGTTCATCTATCTGCCAGTGCAGAGACTGAGAATTGACTTGATCTCCTGTGCAGCCTCTAGAGTCTAGCTAGTCGATATTTTAAGGATGAAAGAAAGGAATCAGCCTAACCACCTCTACAAAACGGTACCTGCTAGCTAAACAAATAGCTACCAGCTACAAAGCTTAACATTATATCCTGCAAGAAGGGGCTCACAGGGAACCGGTGACAAAACCAAATACCATAGCATTCTTCCAAACTAGCACAGATGGGTTATGCACTTTAACCAGCAGGTGGAGACTAAGAACCATTAACTTTTGAATTTGGCTATGACTGCTGTGCAGTCCACCAGAAAACCAGTAGTCCTCAGTCTCCAGCAGGTAGTGGACATTCAAGCCCATACAGTCCTGGTCAGGTACTTGGATGTTAGGGGTTGTTGGTTAAAAGAAAGACGGGGCTGGTCAAAAGTTGGTTAGTGCTAGACAGGGGTCTCTTTCACCCCATGGGTGTCACGCCTGTGTATAAGCTGCGTGGAGTATATATTCTCAGGAAAGGAAAAGAAATATCTCTTATGATGTGGCTAAGCAGGAAATAACATTCTCAGTTCTATATAAGAAATAATCGTACAAATTATGGAGAGATCACTACTACTACTATTTAGCATTTTTATAGCGCTGCACAAACATAGAAGACAGTCCCTGCTCAAAGAGCTTACAACTAGACAAAAATTAAAGCAAGCAAATCAATTAATGTGTAGAGGAGAGGAGGGTAGGTGGAGGCCAGTGGTTACAAGTCAAAAGCAATGTGAAAGAGGTGGGCTTTCAATCTAGATTTAAAGATGGTCAAGGATGGGGGCAAGACGTAGGGGCTCAGGAAGTCTATTCCAGGCGTAGGGTGCAGCGAGACAGAAGGAGCGAAGTCTGGAGTTGGCAGTAGTGGAGAAGGGAACAGATAAGGATTTATCCATGGAACGGAGTGCATGGGAAGGGGTGTAGGGAAGCATGATTGTGGAGAGATACTGGGAAGCAGAAGAGAGTACATTTATAGGTTAGTAGAAGAAGTTTGAACAGGATGCGAAAACGGATAGGGAGCCAGTGAAGCGACCTGAGAGGGGTAGTATGAGTAAAGCGACCCTGGCGGAAGATGAGACGGGCAGCAGAGTTTTGAACCGACTGGAGAGGGGAGAGGTGACTAAGTGGGAGGCCAGCAAGAAGCAGATTGCAGTAGTCTAAACGAGAGGTGACAAGGGTGTGGATGAGGGTTCTGGTAGATCACTATGCAAAAGTCCTTAAGCAGTACAAGAACAATAGAAAGAAAATGTTACAGCTGTAAAGGAATAGTTCTCAGTACTTACAATCTCAGAAGGGGGAGGGGAAATATCTTATATAATTGCACCGCCAACATTCTACATCTGGATGCCTGGGTTCGTAACACAATTCCCATTGGTCCACCCTCGCGTCTGAACATAATGATGTCAGAGGCCAGATCAATGAGAGGGAATGGAAACCAGCACCAGCCAGCCACAGAACGTTGGAGGTGAGGATACAATCACAGGAGAATTGCTTCCCCCCTCCCCCCCTGACTTCTAGGCCCCCCTCCTCCCAGTTCCATGCCCACCTGCCCCTCCCTCTCCTACCCTCTGACTGGCAACCCGACCTGCGTTGCCCGCCCTCTTCTCCCAGTCCTCCGCCTGCCCCTCGCCTTCCTGTGTGCCGGCCTGAATTTAAAAGTTCTTACCTCGGGGTCCGGCGGCAGCAGTGAAAGTCGAGCAGGCACGGTGTTTCAGCCTGCTTTCCCTTCTGTCTCAGCTCTGCCTCTGGTCCCGCCCTTCCGGAAACAGGAAATGAGGGCGGGACCAGAGGCAGAGCTGAGACAGAAGGGAAAGCAGACTGAAGCACCATGCCTGCTCGACTTTCACTGCTGCTGCCGGACCCCGAGGTAAGAACTTTTAAATTCAGGCCGGCACGCAGGAAGGCGAGGGGCAGACGGAGGACTGGGAGAAGAGGGCGGGCAACACAGGTCGGGCTGCCACTCGGAGGTGGGGGAGAGGGAGGGAGGCGCGGGGGTCTAGAACTCAAAGGGAAGGAGAGAGGGAGGGAGGCGCGGGGGTATGGAACTCAGAGGAGAGGGGGGCATGGAACTCAGAGGGGAGAAGAGGGAGGGAGGGAGGCAAGCTGGAACTCTGAGGATAACCCTGCTAGCGCCCATTTAATTTGTGTCAGAAATGGGCATGTTTTACTAGTAATTATATATATTTCCTGGGAGATAAATCCTGTGTCCTTGTCAGAAGCCTAACTCATCAGTACAGCGTAACCCACAGGGAGGGGGGGGGGAACATATTGTTATAGGGTATATTGCTATCCCACCTCCAGCACCACACACCAATCATAGAGTGTGTCACGTACACAGTCTCCTTACATATTCCCCCCCCCCCCCCCCCCCCCCCCCCCCCCCCCCCCACGTCATTACCACTGTATTCACTCTGACCGATGTTCTGAGTACAGGCCATTAGCTACAAGGACGTAACATAGATTGACCTAAAAAGAATATACAACTAAGTGAGAGTGCAGCATGGAACAGAACATAAATGGGCCTAGGAGGGTGGAGTTGGATTCTAAACCCCGAACAGATTCTGCAGCACCGACTGTCCAAACCAACTGTCACGTTGGGTAGTGAGATGTGAAAGTGTGGACCGATGACCACATTGCAGCCTTGCAAATCTCTTCAATGAAGGCTGACTTCAAGTGAGCCACTGACGCAGCCATGGCTCTAACATTATGAGCCGTGACATGGCCTTCCAGAGTCAGCCCAGCTTAGGCGTAAGTGAAGGAAATGCAATATGTTAGCCAATTAGAAATGGTGCGTTTTCTGATAGCGACTCCCCTCCTTTTGGGATTAAAAGAAACAAACAGCTGGGCGGACTGTCTATAGGGCTTTGTCCGCTCCACATAAGAGGCCAATGCTCTCTTACAGTCCAAGGTGTGCAACTTGTCTTCACCAGGGTGGGTATATGGACGGGGAAAAAATGTTGGCAAGACAATTGACTGGTTCAGATGGAACTCTGACACCACCTTCGGCAAGAACTTAGGGTGAGTGCGGAGGACTACTTTATTATGATGAAGCACTACCAGGGCTTGGAGCTCACTGACTCTACGAGCTGAAGTAACAGCCACCAAGAAAATGACCTTCCAGTACTTCAGATGGTAGGAATTCAGTGGCTCAAGAGGAGCTTTCATCAGCTGGGTGAGGACAACGTTGAGATCCCTTGACACTGGTGGAGGTTTGACAGGGGGCTTTGACAAAAGCAAACCTCTCATAAAGCGAACAACTAAAGGCTGTCCAGAGATAGGCTGACCTTCTACACGTTGATAAGCACTAATTGCTTGAGACCAGACTCTGATAAGTGTAGAAGGTATTCAAGCAGGGTCCGTGTAGGACAAGAAAAGAGATCTAGGGCCCTGCTGTCACACCAGACGGGAAACCTCCTCCATTTGAAAGAGTAACACCTCTTCGTTGAATCTTTCCTGGAAGCAAGCAAGACTCAGGAGACCCAAGGAGGCAACTTCTAAGCTCTCAACATCCAGGCCGTTTGAGCTAGAGACTGGAGGCTGGGATGTAGAAGCGACCCCTCGTCCTGGGTGATGAGGGTCGGAAAACACTCCAATCTCCACGGTTCTTCTGAGGACAATTCCAGAAGAAGAGGGAACCAGATCTAACGGGGCCAAAAGGGCGCAATCAGAATCACAGTTCCTCGGTCTTGCTTGAGTTTCAGCAAAGTCTTCCCTACTAGAGAGGTATGGGAGGATACGCATACAGAAGGCCTGTCCCCCAATGAAGGAGAAAAGCATCTGACGCTAGTCTATCGTGGGCCTGAAGTCTGGAACAGAATTGAGGGACTTTGTGATTGGTCTGAGTGGCAAAAAGATCCACCGAGGGGGTGCCCACTCTCGGAAGATCTTGCGGACTATGCCCATGTTTAGTGACCACTCGTGAGGTTGCATTATTCTGCTCAACCTGTCGGCCAGACTGTTGTTTACGCCTGCCAGATATGTGGCCTGGAGAAACATGCCTTGACGGTGAGCCCAAAGCCACATCTTTGACGGCTTCCTGACAGAGAGGGCGAGATGTGGTGCCCCCCTGCTTGTTGGTGTAATACATAGCAACCTGATTGTCTGTATGAATTAGAATGATTTGGTTGGACAGCCGATCTCTGAAAGCCTTAAGAGCGTTCCAGATGGCTCGCAATTCCAGGAGGTTGATCTGAAGATCTTTTTCCTGAAAGGACCAAACTTCTTGAGTGTGAAGTCCATCTACATGAGCTCCCCACCCCAGGAAGGATGCACCCGTTGTCAGCACTTTCTGCGGCTGAGGAATTTGGAATGGACGTCCCAAGACCAGATTGGATCAAATAGTCTACCACTGAAGGGAACTGCAAAAATCGGTAGAGAGATGGATTACATCCTCTAGATCCCCTGTGGCCTGGCACCACTTGGAAGCTAGGGTCCATTGAACTGATCTCATATGTAGGCGTGCCATGGAAGTTACATGGACTGTGGAAGCCATGCGCCCTAAAAGTCTCAACATCTGCCAAGCTGTGATCTGTTGAGACGATCGAGCCAAGGACATTAGGGTCAGGAGGTCGTCTGCCCTTGCCTGGGGGAGATAAGCTCGAAACATCCGTGTGTCCAACAGAGCTTCAATGAACTCCAATTTCTGAACCGGGACAAGGTGGGATAATTGATTACAAACCCCAGTAGTTCTAGCAGTTGGATAGTCATGCGCAAGGACTGTAGAGCCCCTGCCTCCGAAGTGCTCTTCACCAGCCAATCGTCGAAATAAGGGAACACATGCACTCCTGGTCTGCATAGAGATGCTGCGACAACTGCCAAGCACTTTGTGAAGACCCTGGGCGCAGATGAGAGGCCAAAGGGCAGTACACAGTACTGAAAGTGCCGAGTTCCCAGTCGAAATCGAAGATACTTCCTGTGAGCTGGGAGTATCGAGATGTGAGCATAAGCATCCTTTAAGTCCAGAGAGCATAGCCAATCGTTTTCCTGAATCATGGGAAGAAGAGTGCCCAGGGAAACCATCCTGAACTTTTCTTGGACTATGAATTTGTTCAGGGCCCTTAGGTCTAGGATGGGACGCATCCCCCATTTTCTTTTGCACAAGGAAGTACCTGGAATAGAATCCCAGCCCTTCTTCCCCTGGTGGTACGGGTTCGACCGCATTGGCCTTGAGAAGGGCGGAGAGTTCCTCTGCAAGTACCTGCTTTTGCTGGGAGCTGAAGGACTGAGTTCCCGGTGGGCAATTTGGAGGCTTGGATACCAGAGTGTATCCTAACTGGACTATTTGAAGAACCCACCTGTCGGAGGTTATGAGAGGCCACCTTTGGTGAAAAAATAGCAACCTCCCCCCAACCGGCAAGCCGTCCAGCACGGACACTTTTTCTGAGCAATGCTGCACTGGAGCCAGTCAAAAGCCCATCCCTTGCTTTTGCTGGGGAGCCCTAGGGGCCTTTGGTGCACGGCGCTGACGGGAATGCGCATGCTGGGACTGAGCCTGAACAGGCTGCCGAGAAGCAGGAGTGGACCTACTCCTCCTCCCGCCAAAAAACCTCCTGGATGAGAAGGTGGTAGCAGAAGACGCCCAGCGGGAGAGAGAATCCATAGCATCATGGTGCTTTTTGATCTGATCGACCATGTCCTCTACCTTCTCTCCAAAAAGATTATCCCCCCAGCAAGGAACATCTGCCATTCGCTGCTGGGTCTTATGATCCAGGTCAGAGACACGCAGCCATGAGAGTCTGCGCATCACTATACCCTGAGCAGCTACTTGGGATGCTACATCAAAAGTGTCGTAAGTCCCCCTGGCCAGGAATTTGCAACATGCCTTCTGCTGCCTGACCACCTGGTGAAAAGGTTCGATGAGCTTTGGAGGGAGTGCTTCCACCAAACTAGACAGTTGCCTCACCGAGTTTTGCAAGTGAATGCTCGTGTAGAGCTGGTAAGTTTGGATCTTGGTGGTCAGCATAGTGGCCTGATACGTTCTCCTCCCAAAAGAATCCAAGGTCCTAGACTCTCTGCCTGGGGGTGCGGAGGCATAGTCTGTAGTACTCTTGGCTCTTCTGAGAGCAGAGTCCACCACCATGGAATCGTGAGGAAGTTGGGCCTTCACCATCTCAGGCTCTCCATGGACTCTGTACTGAGACTCGGATATTTTGGGGACCACAAGGTTAGAAAGAAGGCACGACCAATTGTGCATAAGCACTTCCCTCAGTGTATTATGCAAGGGGGCCGTTGCAACCTCAGCAGGTGGAGAAGGATAATCCAGGACCTTGAGCATCTCAGCCCTGGGCTCATCCACAACCTCCATAGGGAACGGAATGTCCTTAGACATTTCCCGAACAAAAGAGGAGAAGAAAGACTCTCAGGTGGAAACATCCTAGTTTCAATAGGCGAAGTGGGATCAGTGGGTACACCACATGACTCTTCCTCCGAAAAGGACTTGGGGTCTTCCTCCTCTTCCCACAAGCGCTCATCCTCAGTATCGGACAACAGCTCTCTAAGAGCAGCCCGAACCCGAGCCTGTCTTGACGTCGAGGAACAACGACCTCGTGGGGGATGTTGATAAGTCGACCCCTGCCTAGACTCCGGCGAAGCTTCCTCCACCGACGTCAAGGGAGAATCGACCCGGGTGGCAACCGACGCCGAGGACGGAGACCTCACTATAGGCGATGGCCCAGATGCTGCCTCCACAGTCGGTACTGAAGGCGCAAGCACTCCCGCCACCGAGGCAGACTGGCGCAGCAACCCTTCCAGGAGCTCTGGAAGAAGGGCCCTGATGCGCTCGTCGAGAGCTTCCATCAGAAAAGGCTGGGGGGGCCGGTGCAGAAGTTGGTGCCAGAATCTGAGGGGGCTCGAGAGCCGGAACCAGGCTGCCAGATGACCGATGCATCTGCACTTCTTGTATGGCGGGTGAGCGGTCCTCTCGGCGCCGACGCTTCTCGGGTGCCGACTCCTTCGGCTCCCCAGAGCTCTTGGTACCGTGCAGGGAAGGAGATCGATGATGGTGCTTCTTCGCCTTCGCTCGACGCCTGTCATCGAGACTCCTCGGTACTGAAGAGGAGGACGTGGAATCCTCATGCATCCTCGGCGCCGAGTCCAACGAAGGTCGGTCCCGGGGGGCCTGCATAGCAGTAGGCCTTGAGACAGGTGGAGACCCCCCTTGCTGCTCCCAGCAGGGTGTGGTCTTTGGGCAGCCATTACCTGCACTCCCGATGTAGATGCTTCCCTCGACGTCGACTCCGAAGCCGCCGACCTCGGTACCGATGTCGATGCTGACGTCGAAGGACCGGACCGATCAGAAAAAAGTTTCTCACGTTGAGCCTCCCGAGCCACTTGGGTCCGTTTCTTCATCAAATTACACAGCTTACAGGCAGCTGGAGGATGGTCAGGCCCCAGGCACTGAAGACACCACGCGTGGGGGGTCAGTTCCTGAGATGGTCCTGTTGCACCGAGTACAACATTTGAAGCTGCTGGGTGTCCTTGATGACATAGAGGGAAAACCGGTGGCTGTGAAATTAAATGGCTCGATGGTGCCAAATAAAAGGCAGAAAAAATAGCACGACCGAGCAGCCTAAAGGCGGCCGTGAAGAAAAAACAAGGAAACTTCAAGAGTGGAGAAAAACTAAGAAAAAATAAAGGTGAAATGGGTTCTTTTTAAAATTTTTTTTATATTGTATTACATTCAAGCTAGAGTTAAAAGAAAAAAGGGTAATTGAAGCGGTAAAATGCCAAAAACGTAGATCTCCTGAGCCTGAGAAAGGAGCGTAAGGAACAGCAACTCTCCCAATTGCGGATCAAAAAGAACTGAACACCTCATGCTCATGTCGCGGGCAAGAACCCGTTTGCACATGCACAGTGCACTCGGGCTGCGCAACGGAGCATTTCCAGAGACTTCTCTTTTGTTTTGGACTTCTGGTCTCCTGGGCCGTCGCGGACGATGACCCATTCTTGAGAATTATCACTACTACTTATTTCTAAAGCGCTACTAGACATACGTAGCGCTGCTTGTCCTCGGAGGTAGGACTAACATGTGGACTAGTAGTGTGAAGGTTTTGGTAGAAGAATGATCTGACTAGACGTAGCTATCTCATTTTGAATAGTGTTTTCTTCCATAGCTGGTTAATATGGGAAGCGAAGGTGAGTGAAGAGTCAAGCAAGACTCTGGTTTCAGATTTGACTGTAAAGATTTGACCATTGGTGATGGTTAAGCATGGTAATACCTGTTCCCATAAGGATGTTGGCACCCTGTGATTAAACTGTAAATCCATCCTTTGAAATCTATTGACAGTGACGGTTTGGTAAAGTATCACACTTTCTTCTCAAACCAATGGAATATTTGGGTATTGGTCCAACTCTTTCCCCTCCAGGGCAGACATACACACACAAAAGGGTTGAAAACATTCTGTGAGCCACATTCCACATGCTTTCTCCATTTCATTGTTTTTTTTAACCAGTTTGCTCCCCCTGCTTGAGTTTCAGAGTTCAAACAGAATTTGCCCCTACAGAACTATTTATTGCATTTGTATCCCACATTTTCCCACCTCTTTGCAGGCTCAATGTGGCTTACAATACATCACGGATAGTGGAAACATATAAGAAAATATACATTTAGTATTACAGAAGGATCTTGGGTAACATGATAGTGATAGAACATGCTAGTAGTTTAACAAGTAAATATTGTAAGGCAGTTCTGGGTATTTGTATAGGAGTTCATATTTGTTGATCTTTGTGGTATGCCTTGTTAAAGAGATGGGTCTTCAGTAGTTTATGGACGTTAGTTAGTTCATAGAGCGTTTTTAAGTTGCGCGGCAGCACGTTCCAGAATTGTGTGCTCAGGTAGGAAAAGGTTGACGCATGCGTTAGTTTGTATTTTAGGCCTTTACAGTTGGGGAAGTGAAAATTAAGGAATGTGCGGGATGATTTTTTAGCATTCCTGGGTGGTAAGTCTATCAGGTCTGACATGTAGGCAGGGGAGTGTAGCTTTTCTCGTAGGGGTTTAGCACTTTCATATTTTGTTTTACCGATTATGAGTCTAGCTGCAGTGTTCTGAGCTGTCTGAAGTTTCTTGATTATTTGCTCTTTGCAGCCAGCGTAGAGTGCATTGCAGTAATCTAGATGACCGAGTACCATTGATTGTACCAGGTTGCGGAATACAGTCCTTGGGAAGAAAGGTCTTACTCTTTTTAATTTCCACATTGAGTGGAACATCTTCTTGGTTGTGTTTTTCGCGTGACACTCAAGTGTTAGGTGTCGATCAACGGTAACTCCAAGAATTTTTAAGGTGTCCGAAATTGGAAGATTCAGTTTTGGTGTATTAATGGTGGTGAATTTGTTCGTGTTGTGTTGCGAGGTGAGTATTATGATGCAGAACATGGTTTTCCAAACCTATACTGGGGACCCTGTAAGCCAGTTAGACTTTCAGTAAGTACCCAGATGAATATGAATGAGACGACTCTGTGCATGCAAACTTCTCTTATGCCTATTCATTCTGGATATTTATCAAAAACATGACCGGCTGTGGTATCCCCAGGGCAGGTATGGGAAAACTCTGATCCAGAAGTTTTAACCCTTCTGTCTAGCCTGACAATCAGAGCAACCACAGATCTTGATTTAGAATCCAGTCTGCATGTTCAGCAAGCTGCCCCCCCCCCCCTCTTAGGGCTGTGAATCCTACTTTCACAGCATTCTCAACACTTGCCAGCTCAAGGATCAGAGGTTAGGATTGAGAATGAAATCCAAGCATTAAATATGACTATGTTCATCAATGCCCTGAAAACATTGGTTTTTTTTTTTGGTTTGTCCTCAAAGTTCCATAAATTCTCCAAAGATTTGGTCTATGCCAAATGTTTCTGCAAAAGCCTCAAAGAAAACTACTTATGAAATATGTTTTAGAGAAGGAAAGCGTCAGCCCATTTTGTTGCCTTTATGGGTAAATACAGATGAAAAAGCAGGCAGGATTACCTGAAATTCCCAGCTGCCATTTTCCAGCTAGAGTGTAGAAAACACGTATATGAGAGAGAGAGAAAAAAAAGACAGGTGAGATAAAGAGGATAGGGAGAAAAGAAAAGAAAAATGAAACAAAGCTTGAAGATCATATCTAACAAACTGTCACTAAAGGGAGAAATGGGCTACCATTAAGACGGGTTATTATACTGTTAACCCAAGTTATTAGTAACTAGTAAAAAAGGCCCGTTTCTGACAAAAATGAAACGGGCGCTAGCAAGGTTTTCCTCAGAGTGTGTATGTTTGAGAGTGTGTGTGAGAGTGACTGTGAGAGAGAGAGTGTGTGTGTGAGTGCGTATGTGAGACACAGTGAGTCTGGGTGCAAGTGTGTCTGTGAGAATGAGAGTGTGTGTGTGTGTGTGAGTGTGTATGAGAGACACAGTGAGTGTGTGACAGTGTTTCACACAGATACACTGTGTGTGAGAAAGTGTGTGAGACAGAGAGTGTGTGACACATAGAGAGTGAATGTGATACAGTGTGAGACAGAGTGTGTGACACATAGAGAGTGAATGTGATACAGTGTGAGACAGAGTGTGTGAGAGTGAGAGAAAGACACTGACTGTGTAAGAGTGTGTGTGACAGAGATACCTCTCCCCCTACCTCTGTAGTCTCAGGACCCCCTCCCCCTCCGGTATGAGGACCCCCTCTCCTCACCCTCTCAGGTCTCAGGACCCCCTCCCTTCCCCTCTGGTCTCAGGATCCCCTCCCCCTCCCTTCCCCTCTGGTCTCAGGACCCCCTCTGGTCTCAGGATCCCCTTCCCCCCTCTCAGGTCTCAGGACCCCCTCCTCTCCCCTCTGGTCTCAGGATCCCCTCCCTCACCCAGCCACCCAGTAACCTTCTGTTACTTTATAGGGGAGTCTGTCGTTATGGCGGCACAGGTGCGTGCAGGACCTTGTTTTTCTCTCGCTGGTATGTGTGGAAAGGGTGATTGCGATGTTTGAGGGTTGTTGTGGCAGCGTGGAAGGGTATCGTGGAAGTTGTTTTTGCGGCGTGGTTCTCTATCGTTTCGTCGTTATTTATTCTTGGTTGCTTTTCGCTCTCATGCCTCGTCACTCATTAACCAGGAGGGCGGCTAATTCGTGAGGCATGCAGGCTTGAGCAACAGCGGTAAGTCAGGAGGGTGGCTGTTGACCGCATGTTTTTTTTTTTGCGCGGGTTCTGATGTTGACTTCATAATGGCTACGGTGACATCAGCCTGTGCTACAGAGCCTAGCAAACCAACTCCGAAGAAGTCATGAACACAGGCAGCCAGACCCATAGAACGTTGGAGGTGAGAATTATTATATAGGACTAGGTTTCATTGCATAAAATGGGACCTGTACTAAAATAAAATGAGTTGGTGATAAAATAACCCATCCTAATGGTAGCCACATTGATAACATCCCCCTAAATGGCACCTCCTAGTCTGTGCTTATGGGAAAAATGCTTAGGACATCAGGTCCACAATCTACATAATTGCTACATATTTGAACTAGAATTTGTCTCATAAACCTGATGACCTACTGCACTTAACACCTCCACCACCATCTTGTGAATTCAAACCCAGAAGGGAACTCTAAAAACAAGAAATTTCTCTTTGTAAAAGCATTTGCTTCTCCCAGTGCCCAATGTACCTGGCCTCCGCCAAAGCGCTTCCTCAGAGCCTCAATCTGCTCAGCTTCCAGTTTTTGGAATAGAGGTGAAACCTGCAGAGATAAGATTCATAGAGTAACATGTGGTTGGCATGATGGGCAAACTGTCAACAAGTGTTTAAGAATGAATAACTATAACCTGTACCGAGTGGCTAGCGGAGAAAGAGAGAGAGAGAAAGCAAACAAGCCGAAGCCTAAGTCACACAACCCAGCAGATGGGACATGGTACCCCTCTCTGGACTGTGTAATCAACTCTTCCTTTTTCATAACTTCAATAACCAATAATTAGATATTCACTAGGTGTCTTTCAGGAAACTCTGACCTATAACCACAAGCACAAAAGCTAGGATGAAATGGTTTCTGTTACTTAACACTTTTTAATAAAAAGTGTTTATGGGGCTAATGGCTGCAAGTAAAGTAGCTGGTTCTTCAAGTGGGTATGAGTGGTACTTTGGATAAAATCAGGACCTATATAGTGCTAGACGAACTTTATTAGTTACTTTTCCCACTCATCTGTTAGACTTGTTGGAAGCTTAACAAAGGTGGGAGGACAGGGAAATAGTTAAAAATAACTGGTTGATGACTGTTATGTCATACTATTACTACTCTGTATGTTTTGCTATTGAGATTCTTTTGTTTCTGTATATGAACCTGTTTGTCATCAATAAAAATTGTTGAAACTTTAAACACATTTTTTTAAAGGTTTTTTTACCCTACAAATTAAAGGCCAGCTAAAAGTTATATTGTAGTTGAGACCTATTTTACTGGATTCACTTAATACCTTTGCAAATAGCTTGAAAGAGCTGTGCTACATTCCTTGGGTCACTGCAGACTGAGTTAAGGGGGAATGTTGCTGAAGGTACCAGAAGTAAACTATTTTATTTATTTATTTATTGTGATTTATTAACCGCCTTTATAAATAGGGCCGGTAGTGTTTATTTTAGGAATCACCTAACAGTAACCACAGTCCTTTACTTCTCCCTGAAAGTGTGCAACTCTAGGTTTGGCACTGTGTGTGTGTAAAAAGAATATGGCAACTTATTTGGGCATTTGGTTACAAACTGAGGGCTCAAAGCATGCAAAGGAAAGCAGAAATGTGCATTCTTTTTTTTACATAGTAACATAGTATATGAAGGGCAGATAAAGACCTGCATGGTGTATCTAGTCTGTCCAATCAGAGCCACACATTACACTTCATCATGATCAAATATTGGCATAACAACTAGGGCAGTCACACAATCATGGAAGAGTGGTTATATCATTGAATAGTCATTTCAATACTTGAATAAACCATCAATCTAATAATGTTGCAAAGTGACATTTTACTCACTATCAATACTTAGGTGAATGTAGCACAAAAAAAAAAAAAAATCACTCTGTCCCTGCTATCACAGACTGTAGAAGTCTGCCCGGTACTGGTCCTAAGTCTATTCAGCCCGTCCATAATTGGGACACAAACTGTAAAAGTTTGCCCTGTTTTGCCATATTTGGGACACAGACTATAGAAAAGTCTGCCCAGTACCGGCCTTACTTCCTTACTACTGGAACTGCCATCAAGCATAACAAGTTTTTGTTTTGATTCCTTCCTTTTACCATATAAGAATCCTTTTGTGTTTATCCCATGTGTTTTTGAATTCTGTCAACCATTTCATCTCCACCACCTCCCCCAAGAGGGCATTCCAGGCATCAACGACCCTCTCTGTGAAAAAGTACTTCCTGACTTTACTCCTAAATCTACCACCCTGTAATCTCAATCCATGTCCTCTAGTTCTACCGCTTCTCTGTCTTTCGAAAAGATTTTTATGATATTTAAACATTTTGATGGACTTAAAAAATTGGTCTAAACTAAATCAGAGAAACCTCTCTATAAAAACAGACTTCTGTTTTCAAATATTGTAGGCTAACAATTCATATACAGTTCAAATACTGAGAGCACATTATCCTTTTTCTGATCAATGATTATAGTCTTTGTTAGCCCTTTGTGATTTAAAGAGGTTAGATTTAACAGCTTAGTTATTTCCAACTCAGCAACAGTAACATACATTTACAGACCTTTTGTTCAGGATGCTTCTAAATTCAATTACAGATGGCTCATGCCACCCCCTCTTCTGTGAAAAGCCTGATCTCTAACAGTTTTAACATACCCTACAATATACATAACCCGAAATTAAAGAAACATCCGCCCTCTCTCTCATTAACTTCTCTATTCTGCCCAGCATATTTCTTCAAGATCAGAAACCATATTTCCTCAAACTTCTGTCACTTTCACCTAAGCCAGGGCTGTTCGTGTTTCCATATAGTTGTTTGGCATTCTAATCAACCACCTATTTGGCTGAGGAAGCCTTACCTGCTTCCAGAAGCAAACAAATCGATTTAGCTACATTTAAGCAATGTCTAGCCATGACACTTTCAGCAAATTGGGGATAGTTCAAATAAGAAAATTCCCAGATTCCAGTATCTCCACCTCAATACTGGCAATTCTATACTAAATGCTTTCCACTAAGCTTCTATACACCAGTCCCAACCATTCCAGATCCTCACCTGCATAAATTTGGTACCTGAGGGAACCACTGAGACAATCTATCTTGTACCACCTATAGATTATTTTATGACTATTCCCTACATGTGGACTGCCAGAGAAGCTTTTGCAAAATTCTGCTCCATCTGTTTCACTGTTTACTTGTGTATTGACTCTCCAGTTCCCATTCCCAACTTTCCCTATGAACAGCTAGAAAGAGCGCTCCCCACAAGCAGTGATGCAGGGCTGCAGTCAGTCCTTTAGTAGAACTCCTATCCTCTCAGAGATCTTCGATATCTATTGTCTCCCTAATCTCCCTTAACCCAACCCAATGCACCAACTGAACATAGGCAAAATACTGTGATCCTCCCAGTTGATATTCACGCCAAAGTTATTCAAAAGTGCGCAAGGACCCATCCTTAAATAGCTGACCTACCCGTGACAAACCTATGACTTTCCACCATTGGTGACTAAGCCTGATAAGAGGGTGAATGACAACAGCTGATCCCATAAGTATGTGTCCCAGCAGTATAGGGTGTGGTCTTAATTTCTCTTTATTAATGTGGTTTAGCAATAAAGAAATGGAAGGATGAATTCAATATAATCTCTCATGCTCGTCCACCCCCACCAATGTTGCATGCTTAGTGCTCACCGTCCCAATCTTGTGTCCAGTTGGTAAGGTGCACATGAAACCACCAGCCAGAAGATTAAGGTCTCTGGGAGCTTGCAGCTGTTCCTGGATGGCAACACTGATGCTGGGCATATATGGATGCAGCATGACAGCAAGCAATGAGGCAATGTTCACAGCTACGCCGGTGACGGTGCCAGCACGTTTTCTGGGAAAAGATGAAGTTCATGAGGAAGAATATGGTACCACATTCACAGTCCTGGACCTCTTTTACTCCCCTCCCCCACAGCATGAGGGATAGAGATAAATTACAGCACAAGATCTGTGAGGCTCAAGGACTCTGACTGCCTTATTACATTAATATCCAAATTAATCAAGAACATTTTCTTCATCTGGGAGCAAGGAGGGAAAGGGAAGGAAGGGTACAGACACCCACTGTACAAGTCTCTACACAGAAATTTGTCAGTGAGGCTGGCCTGTGTTCAGTGGTAGTGCTGCGGACTGCTATGCAGAGGACCTGGATTGAATTCCTAGTTCAGGTCTTCAGTCACTGGGAGGATTGTGCATAGGCATGAACTCTGGCACAATCCTCTCACAGAAGAGGTTTGACAGGTCCAGGATTTTCTCATGGACCTGTCAAACCTGGACCTCTAGGCCTCTCAACCTAACCTAACCCACCTCCACCTTCTCAAACACAGGGCCTGGAAGTCTGGTGAACCTCCCCCCCAGGCCCCTCACCCCCCCTCCCAATATGGGACCAGAGCCAACCCCCCCCCCCCCCCCCCACCGAGGACTAGTGCTAGTGGTGTAATGGTAGGTGGATCCCCCCAATGTACCTTTAGTTGGAGGCGGGACTAGCACTCCCTCCTCCTCTTCCAGGTGCCACCTCAAAATGGTGGCGCCCTGCCCGGTGCATCCTGGGATGTCTTGGGTGGCCCTGAATTTAAGCCCCACCCAGCACATCCCAGGATGCATTAGGAAGGGCACAGCCATTTTGAGGTGGCACCCAGCAGAGGAGAAGGAAGCGTTAGTCCCTCCTCCTCCAACTAAAGATACATGAGGGGAGATGGTTTGGGAGGAACAACCCCACTACTGGACCACCAGGGCTAGCTTTCAGGAGGGGGGGGGGGAGTCAAGTCTGGTCCCCTGTCACTGGTTCCACAATGACACTGGGGTGGTGTGAGGGGCCTGGGGGTCCACCGGACCTGCAAGCCCTAAGGGGTTGGGGGATCTGGAGGTGCACCGGATCTCTAGGCCCCCTTGCGCTTCAGGGGGTGGGGGACCTGGAAGCATGCAAATGCATGCTAAACAGTGTCCGTCCCCCTCCCCCCCATTCCTTCCCAATGCTCTGGCAAACCCTAACACCAACTCTGAGCTGGCATAGGGTTTGCTGCAGGAGCATCGTCCTTGTTTGGTGTGCTTCCCACTGAGAACTGGAGAATAAGTAACAACCCGCTTAGAAAGCATTTGCCCACTCATTGCTTTCAGAGACGGCAAGCTTGTTGTTACATGTGCTCGCCGGCTCTGAACATCGGGCACCGGCAAACGCAGGCGCTAATCCGGCACTAATGGCCTCTAGCCCTGACATTTGTGTTTGATCATCAGGGCCTCAGTAAACAGTAAGAGACATATCCTTTACATTAGGCTTGTCCAACCTACAACCAACCTACTGGGCCACAACCCGGCCTGCCAAGTGCCTTCTCTTGGTCTGCAGAAGCTGGACAAATTTTTTAGATGGGAAGGGGGAAACAGATTCTTGTCACAGGCTTCCTGCTGTGACTCGCCCATCCGCGAGCTTCAGCCATATGGCATCAAAAGTTCAGGTTGGTTTCATGGTTTCAAGTCTCACGAGACCAACCTGAACTTACAGCACCACGCGGCTCAAGTTCCGTGGATAGAGTCGTTGCAGCAGGGATTCAGTGGTGCGCATATGTATGCATGTATCTTGGCCCTCCAAATCTTATGAAATACTAAATATGGCCTCTGATTTAAAAAAAAAATTATATATATATATATATATATATATATATATATAGAAAGAAAGAAAGGTTGGACAAGCCTGTTCTGCATAGAACAAGGGTAATCTTCCTGCAAATTTGAATGAATAATTACTATTTGCTGTTTTTAACAGATTTTCATTTTCAAAGTGAATTTGGCAAATTGCCCATCTCCCACCGTATCACATACAAAATCATGTTATTAGTATTTAAGATTCATATCTTTGACGAACCTCCCTACTTAGCACACTATTCAATTTCATATTTTCCTCCTCGACCACTCAGATCTGCACAACTTTAATGTCTTAATGGGCCTACCTACAGAAAAATTCACCATGAACATTCTAGATATGCCATATGTGTGGTCTAAGTCCTGAACTTTGGAATTCATTGCCTATACACCTGCATCAATGTTCTTCCACTGACCAATTCAAATCTGAGTTCAAAACCTCTCTTTTTCGAGATACATTATCCAACATCCCATGAACACTCCATTAAATTGCACTGTTTTTCCTGGGGTCGGTAGAGTCTCAGAGTCCTGATTCAGATGCGGAATACCTCTGGACTTACCCCCTTCCCTTTCCTATTGAAAATCAGAGTTCCTCCCTTTCTCCCTTAGTGTATCTTGTTTAGTTTAATAGTCCGTCTCCTTTTGATTTTACACTGTATGCCACCTAGATGGTACTTTCCATTAGGTGGGACAGTAAATTTTAATAAAACTTGAACTTGTGGACACCTTTCCACTTGATTCCTTACTGCTTTTTTCTTTCAAGTTGTTAATAAGGGCCAAAAGGCCTAGTGACTCATTAAGCCTTCAATTAATCAGGTAAAGACAATGCTGTGGTTGAACAAATGCTATGAGCTTTTCAACATCTCAGCTTGTGACTGTTCTATGTGCTTTCAAGAACCACAGGCTTCTCTAGAAACTCCTGCCTTCCTACTCAAAAGTGAAACTAATTCAGAAGTTACATGGAACCACTTAAGTACAAGGAGCCTTTAAAAGTGGGAATGGCAACTCAATATTTTATCAGACCCGACACGGTCTGTGTTTCGTAGAAACTGCCTGCATCGGGTGTCTAGCAGTGGTCACAAACTTCAAATTTGTCAGTTAGTCAATGGAAAATGCAATCTTGCCAAATCTTGAAACACAAATGAGACGCTGACAAACGTAGCGGGAACACAGGTAATGAACGAAACATGCTACCCATGCGATTCTTTCTCCGCCATAAACTTGCAGAGATTCCATTTTTCATTGACTGACTGATACATTTGAAATTTGTGACCAGTGCTAGATCCGATGCAGGTGGTTTCGCTGAAAAATCGAACATGTTGGGTCTAATAAATACAACATTGAGGAGGTCACGTGGTGCTATGATCGGAGTCAGACGCGGGTAAGAGCGGCTCCGTTCCTCGAGGTTCCCCGCTTCCTGTAAATTGCACCTCCACGATATTTTTTGACACCCAGAAGAAGCGCTGAAGTAGGAAAGCGGAAAAAGAGTTGTTAATAGTACCTGGAAGGGGACGATGGCAACGAAATCTGCACAAAAAGAAAAGGCACGAGGGAAAGACAAAATGGCGGCGCCGTCCAGCCCGGCGGACTCCTCGATTTCATCAGCTTGGGTAGCAGAAATAACAGCTGAAATGTCGGCGGTATTCGAGACATCGTTGGAAAGACGGTTGGCGCCTATAGATTCGAAACTGGAGACCCTAAGTGGACAATTTGGGGAGTTCACCAAGGACTTAATAAGTTGTCAGGAACGTGTGAACGCGGTGGAGGATCGCGCTACAAAAATGGAAGGCGACCAGGAACAACTGAGGAAAACAGTAGCAGCCTTGGAAGCGAAGGTGGAAGACCTCGAGAATCGCTCGAGGAGGAATAACTTGCGGCTAATTGGTCTGCCTGAAGAGCTAGAAGATAGGGAATTAATATCATTTCTAGAAAGGTGGATTCCTAAAGAACTGGCCCTGGATGGGAACTTCAAGTCTCTGCAGATTGAGAGGGCACATAGAGTGGGTCCACGTGGCACGAGGCTAGAAGCAAGGCCCAGAGTGGTTATTCTTCGGCTATTGAATTTTCGCCAGAAACAGGAGATTTTACAGGCGTTGCGGTCGGGGAAAACACTGATGTATCAATCAAAGAAAATTCTTTGTTTTCAAGATTATTCGGCCGGGGTGGCGGCACAACGTAAGAAGTTTGCACCGTTATGCTCACAACTATTCCAGCGGAAAGTGAGATTTGCTTTAGTATACCCGGCTGTACTGAGAGTGACCTGGAATGGGATAACGCGTACCATGCATTCGGTGGAAGACGCTAAACTTTTTGTAGAGCAACTGAACAACAATGGACAAGCTACATAAATAGTACATGAGGACTGGTATAACTGGGATATAGCGGGTACAAAGTCACAAGATAATGGTAGAGGTTGGGGGAAATATCCTTATGATGGGGAATTATGGGGGAGAAATTGATGTCTTTGTAATGGTAAATAATGGGGGCTGAGAATTGATCTGATGTTGGGGTTTTTCTTTTATTGGAGGGGAGGGGGAACCGGGAGAGGCACTAGATGTGACGTTCCGGATGTGCAATCTGGAACACGGGTACGGGAAGAACAAAAGGGGGGGAGGGAGAGGGGGGGAGGGGGTGGGGGGATGGTTTGATATATTTACAAATAGAGTGTGAGTTGGAGAGAAGTTCGAGGGGAGTTATGAAGAGTGGGAATATGTATGGGGGGGGGGGGGGGGGGTGGAGGCTGGGCTATCTCCTCCCAAAGTTAAAAGGAAAATATTTTGATATGTTACTTTGGGGTCACTGGCTTACAGCGTGAAGGTGGTAACATGGAATGTGGGTGGTATTAATTCACCCATTAAGCGCACAAAAATATTACAACATTTACACAGAAATCACATTGATATTGCATTTTTACAGGAGACCCATTTGGACGCTGGAGAACATGGTAAGCTTAAAACATGGTGGGTAGGCGAGTGCTGGGCTGCGGATGCTAATCATAAAAAAGGAGGAGTAGCCATCTTATGTAAGAAGGGTATTATTGATAGCCATCGGGTGTTACATGTAGATTCAGGGGGGAAATATATAATGGTGGAAGTAACAATAAAAGGTTGCCCCTATTTGTTATGCAACATTTATGCCTCGAATCAGTATGACAAGCAGTTTTATAATCGCATAATACAGCTATTATTACAACAGGGGAATTTGGATAAGGTGGTGGGAGGAGATTTCAACGCAGTGTGGGACCCAGAGTTGGACAGCACAGGACGGAGGGCTCCAGAGACATACAGAGGGAATAGAGGGCTTAAGCAACTGGTTCGTCTGTTTGATTTGGTGGACAGCTGGAGAGCACTGCACCCTACTGAAAAAGACTACACTCATCTTTCGAGAGCACACTCCTCTCAGGCAAGGATAGATTATCTTCTGATTTCTAGGGGGTTATTTGGGAGAGTGGAGAAAGGGGAGCTGGGACCTTATGTGATATCAGATCATGCTTGGGTGCTAATGGAGTGGTCGGTGGGATTGGCAGAGAGTAGACCCAAAAGCTGGCAATTTCCAATTGAATTATACAAAGATCAAAAATTTAGAGAGCATATTATTGATTGTTGGCATCAATATGCAAGTCATAATAAGGAACATACGAAGGATCCGATTCTGTATTGGGAGGCCGCAAAAGCAGTTCTCAGGGGGGAAATAATTAGCTACACGTGTAGGAGTAGGAAGTTAAGAGATAGGGAGATTCTGAGATTGGGGGAGCAGTTACGTAAGGCCAGGAAAAGACTGGGGGAGGAACAATCGGGGAAGGCCAAGCAATTAGTACTTGAGTCACAGGTGGCGTTGAACTCACTGCTCCATCAACATGCAGTTAAGTCTCAAATATATTATAAATATCAGCTATATAAGCATGGTGATAAAACGGGGAGATTGTTGGCCAATTTGTTAAGACCTAAAGCCCGCCCACAGGGGATATTGCAAATCCAGGAGTCGAGCGGGCATTTAGTACGTACTGATAGGGAGATTTCTCAGGTATTTCACCGTTACTACACAGAATTATACAAAAGCCCTCCGGACTTAGGTTTGAAGGGAGAGGTATATCTGGAATCCAAAGTACTGCCCTTGATAGATGAGAAAACTAGAGGACAGCTGAATGTACAAATAAGCGGGGACGAGGTGGAGGGGGCGATAGGGGAAAGCGCGTTGAACAAGGCACCTGGAGCTGACGGGTATAGAGCTGAGTTTTACAAATTAATGGGTACGGAGATCATAACCCCGTTGGCTGCTATGTTTAATACAATTATAGAACTGGAAAGAATGCCGCAGTCCTTAACGGTGGCACAAATAATTGTACTGCCAAAACCGGGTAGAGACCCGTTGTTGCCAGAATCTTTTAGACCGATTTCTTTGCTTAATTTTGAAGCGAAGTTGTTGGCAAAAATTCTAGCTAATAGAATGGCTAAGGTGCTTCCGGAAATTATACATGAAGCACAGGTAGGATTTGTGAAGGGAAGATCAATCACCAAGAATGTAAGGAGAATATTGACCTCTTTGGAGCAGAGATCAAAGAGAGCGATACCATCTATCCTAGTAAGTTTTGATGCAGAGAAAGCATTCGACAAGGTGAGATGGGACTTTATGTTTGAAGTATTGAAGGCATATGGCTTTGAGGGTCTCTTTGTTTCAGGAATAAGAGCATTATATGCGGAGCCACAGGCAACAGTGTTGGTGAATGGAATGTCGTCAGCGATGTTCCCAGTTCTACGGGGTACTAGGCAAGGATGCCCTCTGTCGCCGCTTCTCTTCATGCTGACTTTGGATCCCTTAATTAGAGAGATACTGACAACAGACGAAATTAAGGGGGTTCGAGTGGGGGAGGGGTGTTTCAAAGTAGCGGCATTTGCGGACGACATACTGGTACATTTGGAAAGTCCTCGAAGTTCCCTAGCTGCGCTTCTGGACATTTTTGGGGAGTATGGAGACTTTGCAGGTCTCCAATTGAATTTGAGGAAATCGGAGGCTTTACCTTCCTCAGTCCAAGTGAAAGATGAATGGAGGGAGGGGTTCCCTTTAAGATGGGCATCAGATTCATTTCAGTATTTGGGGATTAATTTAAGCATGGATGTGACAAAATTATATCAGCTAAATGTGGAGAAATTGATTGAAGACACCAAGGAGAAGTTGGAGCGGTGGCGTTTATTGCCAATTTCTTTAATGGGTAGAATTAATTTGGTAAAGATGGTTCAGTTTCCAAAGTGGTTATATGTTTTGCAAATTTTACCTATATGCCTTCTTCAAAAAGATTTAAGATTGTTTTATAAAAGGGTGAGTGCTTTTTGTTGGGCAGGGAAAAAGCCGAGGTTGAGAATGGCACTATTGGTAGGTCACTGGAGGCAAGGTGGTCTGGGATTGCCAGATTTGAGATTATATAACCAAGCCTGTATGCTTAGACATATGGGAGATTGGATTGAGGGAACAACTGTATATACACCTTTATATTTAGAACAGGAACATTTTGCGCCATATCATCTCTATTATTTGTTGCATTGTAAAAGAAGTCAGTTGCCTGAGGACATGAAAGGGAGTGTGCTCTTGGAAACATTGAGAGAGGGGTGGAAGGTTCTAGTGAGGCGGTTAGGAGGGGACCCTGAGGTGTCGGATCAGTTACCTATAAGAGGTAACGGTAGGTTTAGTTCAGGATGGGATAATGTTTGGTTTAAGAGATGGGAGCAAAAAGGGATATATCTTTTGGAACATGTACTGGGAGCCACAGGGGAGTTAGAACCACTAGAAACTTGGGAGGAAGAGTCCTCGAAGGGGTGGGGAGCACAGTTTGCCTATGCACAATTAATACACTACATAAAGACTTTGGATAAGAATAAAGTGCAATTTAAGCTAGGCGTAGAGCTTAGGTCATTTTTTTCAAAGATATCGGATTGTGGATTGTCCGTCTCTGGGTTGGTGCAGGCCCTTGCTCAGTTAAGTCCCGCTAAAAAGTTTGAGGGGATCAAGGCAAAATGGGAAGAGGAATCAGGAGTGGGGCTAGGTACGTGGGAAGTCTTGCAATCTTTAAAAGGAGTTTATACTTTAACATCTGATATGCGATTGAGGGAATGTGGGGCTCGGGTGATCCTAAGGGCATACATGACCAAGGTGATACTAGCACATGTGGAAGGGGCCCAAGATTCGCAGTGTTCCAAATGTGGTCATCCTAGACATACATACTACCATGCATTTTGGGCTTGCCAGAAAGTAAAAAATTTTTGGACCCAGGTGGTGCGATTTTTGGAACACCTGGTGAATAGGTCTATTCAAGGTTCAATGGAACAATTACTGTTGGATGTGCCTGGAGCATTTCACAATTTAAGGGGGCCTGGGCGGCTGCTTTGCAAGAAATTATGCTTGGTGGCTCGGAAAACAGTATTACAATACTGGGTGGGGGTGGAGACTCCTGCATTTGGACATTGGAGGAACCAGGTACATCAGTTGATGGCATGGGAAGCTCGAGATGCGAAAGGCACTTTAAGACGCAAGAAACAGTTTCTGACAATTTGGGACCCATATTTACAAATAATGAGTCCAAGAGGTAGAAGTTTTATTGTTAACAATTTGTAAACTCCCTGGGGTAAGATTTATAAGAGGAAAAGGAGGGTAAATTGCTCATGCTCAGACTTTAGACATTTGAATGAAGACTGGGGAGGGAGGGTAGGGAGGGGGGGGAGAGAATGGTCTGGGGGGAGGGAAGTGCTGATTCGAAATCCAGTATTGGGTTGGTTAAGGAATGGGGGCAAAAGAGGAAGGAAAATAAAGTTTGGGGAAACAATGTATTTTGGTTCACTGTTGGAATTTTATGTCCTTTCTGGAGTAGACGGAGGGTACGTATCTTGTCCAGTAAAAGTGGAAGATACTGAAGTCTTCAGAGGGAGGGGCAGTTATGAGGATATTAGTACGGACTGAACGATATTATGTTAAAAGGAGGTTATGGAGATTCTGTAAACAAAGGTTTAAGGTTTAATGTAAAGGATGGGAGGAGAGGGATTATTTGGGGATAAAAGAAGAAAATGTTTTGACGTACGTGGATTGATAATAGTTGTATGTTGTATTAACAAGGTTGTTTGCTGAATATTATGAATACATATTTTATATGATACGTCAATAAACAGATTTAAACATAAATACAACATTGAGTTGACGCCCCCACTTGTGAAAGATTCTTATACTTTTTGTAGTTTTCCACTCTGGGTTCCCTCTCCTGCAGTTTCTCACCATTTAAGTCAAGACAAGATCCTAAAAACCAAGACAAATTGGTTAGAACTGCCTGAAAATTGATTAGATCTGCAAAACAGAACTTACACATCACTAAGATGACCTGCTGAAAAGTTGAACAAGAGTAGTTTTCCACAGATCCATACAACAGTACTGCTTACACAACGATCTGTATGAGTGAGTTGTCACTGTCCGGAGGAAAATTTTTCCATGGCTTTAGAAGGAGGAAAACTTTTCCACGACTTTAGAACAAAGTCAAACTATGCAAATGAAAACCTTGAAAAGCCTGAAACTTTTTGGAACAAAGTGCTTTGGACTTATGAAATGAAAATACATTGGAGAAAAAGAAAAAGGATAAGGAATTTGAAATAAAAGCACGGGGATGGATCTATTATGATTTTGGGTTGTGTGGCAGTCAGTGCTACAGGAAGTATTGTAGAGGATGAAAGGGAAGAATAATTTCAGATATCAATATATTCTAGAAGCCAACGTCCCATAGCAGTGAAGAAACTGAAGCTAGAGAGGCTGAATATTTCAGCAAACTAATGTTCTAGAAAATACATCAAAATCAACTGTGATCTACTTACAAGAAAGAAAGAAGCCTGTTTTGGAATGGCCTTCACAGTCCCTAGACTATTATTGAAAACCTGTGGGGGGGGGGGGGGGGGGGGGGGGGATTCAAACATGCAGTATATGAAAGGAGATAAAAGAATATTAAAGAACTGGAAGTGTTCTGCAAAGGAAAATAAAAAAACATCCTAAAAGCAAGAGCAGAAAGCCACAGCTCTTCTCCAGAAATGTCTGGAATCTGTTATTCTGCTAAAGTTTGGCACCTGCCACATCTGCTCTCTACTTTGAAACTGTAAAATACCACAAACAATATATTATAATTTGCAGAAAGACCTAGATCATGGCGTTGCATCCCAGCCCCAGTTCTCAAACAGATGAGCCAAAAAAAAACCCAACCAAACAAAAAAATACTCTATCAGTATTGTACTTGTGATCACCTCTCTTCTATTCCTGGGCCTGTGTGCCTTACTGTGACACAGATAAATATTCTCTTGAGCTAAGCATCACCAGTACTATGTTTACAATCTATTCACGGATTTGGGGGAAAAGTCATTATCAACCCACCACACCCATTACTCCCAATTTCATCATTTTGCTCTCTTCCCACCGACTGAATTCTTAGCATCGAGAAACACTCTCTCTGCCACTCCAGGACAGAACTTCGACCCACCTGTCCTCCTGGCTGCCTTTGACCCATTTCCATGGTTCATTGATCTGGATGTACTGGTTACCAAGGCGGGATATATTCAGGATGCACCTCAAGGCATCTCGGATGCTTAAACAGAGAGAGACAATGAATAAGTGAGGGTATCAGAAGCAGCCAACAGCAGATAAAGAAGAAAGATACAGAAATACAAATGTTTTGTAAGACACAAGTAAACCATTATCCTAATTCCCTGGCAGTTTTTCTTTGGGGGCGGAGGCTGTTGGAGACTAACAATTTTTGTGCTTTTTAATGCATTACCAGAAGTAAATTCCAAACATTTTATCAAGTATTCTATTTCGCAACTGACAATTTTTTTAGGTCCATGTCAATTTTCTTGGGCCTCCTGGACACCGTAGGACAATACTCAAACTCATTCCTGCAGGGAAAAATGATTCTTTACCCATTGAAATAAGCTATTTGAAGCCATTCACTCTAAGTGAGGGTAAACATATGTACGTTCTGATCTACAGATTATTGTTACACAATGTGCATACACTTATCTGCAGTTACAAGAGGTGTTCTCAAGGACAGGGTAAAGGTGGCATTTTTGAAACGTGTACATCTATATGACATGAACTGTTTTGATAGGAAACAGTACCTGCACAAAAAAGTAAGTGCATGTATCACTGTAAGGGAGTGAAAGGGAGAGTAGATGGCATGGGTGGGCAGAGTAGATAGGCCATATGGTCTTTATCTCCCTTCACTTTTCTGTTTTTCTATGTTTACTTTTTCCTTAGGTGATTTTTCCAGAAGGAAAGTACATGTGTACAAGATGCAAGGTTTGCAGATAAAGTATGCGTGGCCTTTGCAGCTATGTGGGCAATGTAAAAATTGCCCTTTAATTCCAATGTCCACTCACATTAGTTGGGGTGAATGAAAGCAGAATGTGTTTTGGAATACTTGATAGTGCCTTGCTTATTAACATCAGGTAGATGCAAAGCACTCAGATTAAAGTTTTCAGAATCATGGAGCATCAGATTTCTTTGGCTTTGCTATCAACAGGTAAGAAACACTGCAGGTTATACCACCAGCCTGAATCATATCCTTCCACTCCTCTCCTCTCCTAAGCGTTTTTTTTTCCAGTTCTGGGGCTGGGTTAATACTGCCTCCAGTAAAGAATCCTCAGTAACCATCATATACTTTGGGAGACACTGCATTAGAAAATTAATGCTTTTTACTTTATCAAACACTTTATATACTGTCTTTTGATATATACAACGAAGCAGTGTACAAATTAAAAATAAACAAACAGCAATGACAATGAAATGGAAAAACAAAGATGGAAGGGGGGGAGGAGGAATAAAACATTCACACCTTGTTAACAAAAGGAAATAAAAACAAAGCAAAGGCAGAGGAAAAACAGATACGCCATCCCATGATCAGTTGATGTGCTAGGCAATCCAATGTCCACACAAAGGCAAAACAAAGTTAGGTGTATCACAAGAAATACATTAAAGGCTTACAAAAAGATGAGCTTTCAAATTAGCCTTAATACAAGGACAGATGTCACACCTAAAATTACAAATAACTGCATGAGGTTTCAAAGTTAAAGTTTAAAAAATAATGTAACTGAAGGCCTTTTTTTAACATAGTAGATGACGGCAGGAAAAGACCTGCATGGTCCATCCAGTCTGCCCAACAAGATAAACTCATATGTGTATACCTTACCTTGATTTGTACCTGCCTTTTTCAGGGCACAGACCGTACAAGTCTGCCCAGCAGTATTTCCCGCCTTCCAACCACCAGTCCCGCCTCCCATCACTGGCTCTGGCACAGACCGTATAAGTCTGCCCTCCACTATCCTCGCCTCCCAACCACCAACCTCTCTTCCCCCACCTGCTCCGCCATTTCATTCATGCAAGAGCATGAGTGCCTATTGCAGAACATCTGCCTGCCTGTTCGTCCATCCATCCATATGCACTTGGATACTGGTGCACATGGTGAAATGTATTCTTACCTGTTCATTTCCTTTCCTTAAGTCCAGCTAGCCAAGTCCACACCAGTGGAGATTATATCCCCTGAACAGCAGATGGGGGTAAAGGAACACAGAGTTTTCAGTGGCTTAACAGCAGGTGCAGCTGGGAGCTAGTCAGTATAACAAAAGCTCACAAAACAACAAAAACAGATCCAAAGGATCCTCCAAACCTCTGTAGAAAAACAACCACCAAACATAAGCAGTCTGAATCTAGAAAAACTAGCACCAAGAGCAGTACAGAACTACAGCCCAGCATAGTCAGAAACGTACTCCCAAACCTTCAGTCTTCTGGGCGGGATGGTGGACTGGTTTAGCCAGTCTCAAGGAAAGGAAATTATTCTTAATTTTCACCTTCCTTATGGTCCAGCTACACCAGTTCACTCCAATAGAATGTTATGAAAGCTTTGACATCCAGGTGGGAGGTGCCGAAAGCGCCATCACCTCTGGCCCACAAATCCAACTTGTAATGCTTCAGGAAAGGGTGAAGAGCACCACAATGCTGCCCGACAAATATCCTCCGGCGACACAGCTTGGGCTCCAGTCCATGATGTGTCCTGTGTCTTAGTCAAATGGACTCCACGGACCAATCAGAACCACATTATTAACCAAAATGTAGGCAGCCTCAATCCAGCGAGCAATTGCAGCCTTAGGAGGCCACCTTTCCTTTTCATTGCACCTGAAACGAGACAAAAAAAAATGGATCTGACTTCCTGAATTCATTTGTCGCCACTAGATATTGCAGCAAGACGCTCTGAACACCCAACTTATGAAGCATGTGATCTGCTCCCTCCTTGGAGCATCTCAGAATGGCAGGCAATGAAACCACCTGGTTCAAGTGTAACGGACCATATGCAAGGCCACAACCTCTTCTGAAAAATACAAGAAGGGATAAGACACAAAAGTGCCTAAAGCTTCGCAATTTGATGGGCCAAAAGAAACACTGTTTTCAAGGATAGATCCTTAAGGAAGGCCAACCAGATGGGCTCAAAGGGGGCCCCTGCCAGAGCCCTAAGCACAAGAGAAAGGTCCCGTTGGGACAGTTCTGGGCAAAACAGCAGACAGAACCGTTTAACCCTCCTCACAAAAAAACATCCAGCAGGTCCGCAAAGAATTTGCCTCCCCAGTGTCCCTCAAAAGCACACCAGAGCTTCTACCTGACCCTTGAGAGGATTAAGGGCCAGGCCCTATTCAAAACCATCTTGGAGGGAGGAAAGAAATCAATGGCATGTCACCCTTTCAAGGAGTGAGCGACCTCTAATCGCACCAGGTCTCAAAGGTCTTCAAACCTGAACATATGCTAAGGAGTGGTAATCTTCCTAGCCCACAACAGTGTTTCCACTACCTGTGCTGGGTACCCCTTGCACTTCAAGTGTTGCTTCTAAGGGGCTAGGTCATAAGCCAAAAGGGATCTGGATTTTCCATGAAGACTGGACTCTGCTGGAGTAGACTGTCTCCATGGAAAGAGGGGCTGCACCACTAGAAGCTGAACCAGGTCCATGTACCATGGTTGACACAGCCAATCTGGATCATGGTTAGATAGGAAAGTACAGTTACTTCATTACAACAGTGTTACAATTTTCAGTACTTTCATATGTAACGAGTTACATTTGTTTTACCATACTATTTAAAATTGTTACTATGACGCTGTACTTTTGTACTTTGTAACAAAGTATTTTTGTAAAGTTGTTTTTAAACAAAAATATTTATTAACTTAAATCTAAACGAATGAAAATGCCACAGCTCCTGGCAGTGATGAGTCATCCAAATAATGGCTACACAGAGCCAGGACCGATAACAGCCCTGTTGTGTCCCTGCCCACATATATGAGCATTTCACTCTAGAACAGCCAATCTCCTCCACTCGTGAACACACATCCCTCTCCAGCCTCAGGCACAGGTGCTCTGCTTTATGCTCCACTCGAATTACACAAAGCCCCGGATGAGGTTCATTGTGAGGATACCAGTGTTGGCACAGCATATAGGCCAATCCACCCAAGTAACACTCAAAATGGTGAAGCAAAGAAACCCCAATGAGTGAAAGGTGCACCACCACCTCTTTCACCACTGTGAGTAGGGTTGCCTTTTTTTTTTGCCCAGATGTTGTGGCCCTCATCTTCCCCCAACCCTGCAGCTTGTCTCTCTTGCTCTCTCTCCCTACCTCTACCTTCAGAATCCAGCATTTCTCAGTTCCTCCTCTCTGTTGTCTCGATCACCAACAGTAGCTTGCTCAAGGCATCGGGGCCTTCCCTCTGCTGTGTCCCCATGCGGAAGCAGAAGGTATCTCACAGGGGGCAGGTCGCGACAGAGCTAAGGCCCCAATGCTGTCCTGAAAGGGGGTGAGGAAGGAGGGACAGAGAAACGATGTACTTGGGAGGTAGAGGCAGGAAAAGGGAGAGAGAGAGAGAGAGAGAGAAGTTGGACTAGAGAATGACATGGGGGTGGGGATCTGCAGTAACCGCAGGGACAGGGCGGGGACAAACTTTGTCCCTGTGTCATTCTCTATGTTGGACCCATCAGGTGCAACAAAGATCACCACAGAGGAAGAGAGGAGATTTTGCCTGAGAGGGGTCCAGTCCAACATCCGCTCCTGCGACAAGCTAGCCACTGCAAGAGAGACTTCTGAAAACAACAGGAGATCTAAGTGACTGGTGCAAAAGAAACAGGGAAAGTACTAAAAGTGTGCACACATTTGAATAGCACTATTTAGCTCCAGATCAGGGAAAACAGTGCAGAGAACCCACAACTTAGAACCGAGCCAAAGAACTCTGTGTTGTCCATAAAGAAATATACTTATCCGACGAGTGACTAGTAGCTGTATTAGATAAGTTTTTACTTTCTGAGAAAATTTTGCATCCTCTGAAAATCAAACCTTGAATAACGTCTGTAGAAAAAGATCAAGAATGTTGTCTTGTAAGTTCTGTAGAGAAAAATAATTCGTAGAACCTATTGAGTTTCAGGAACCAACCTTTTAAACCCTATGCTATATGTGAAGTGTACTGTTATGTGTTCTTATATAATAGTACTGCTAAAAGCTTACATCGGATCAATTTGCTGAAAGATTGTTTGTAGTTTGACACTTCTTGCTTGAGCTCCTCACCCTTGAGGTAAGAGTTGCACTTGGCTAACTGTGACCAACCGTAGAGAGTGAAGAGAGCTCCAGCATAGACGTATTACACTAAGAACCACTGGTTTGATGATGCCATCCTATAAGGGTCTTGGCAATCCACAGCCAGCCAGTATTCCTGAAACAAAGCAACACAGCATACCCCCTACTAAACAACAGGGCAAAGGCACAACTAAGAACTGAGCCAGAAAGCGGCCCAGTAAGACAGACCAAAGTAACCCAGCTCTGCATCTGAAGCTCTTAAGGGAAGACTGCACAGTAGCCCTGTCAACTTCTAGGCAAGTGTAGATACAAAACACCCCACAATTTGAAATGTCTATATACTAATGCTAGAAGCCTAAAAGTAAGATATGAGAGAATATTTAGTACTAAATACTCCCTCTGTCTCTCTCACTAGTAATCCATTTCATAGTAACATAGTGGATGACGGTACATAAAGATCTTGTCAGGCCATCCAGTCTGACCAATATCCTCTGTACTCTCCCTCTCAGCCCTCACCTACCCTGGGGGGGGGGGGGGGGGGGGAATAAAAAGAATTGCTGGACTTGGGACGAGGGGAGTTTGAAAGATGCCGGACAGTGAGGCACCTATCCTGCTACTTTCCTCCCAATCTGTGTGGCTGTCACTAGGGTGGCAAGCTATTTTTTGGGAGTGGCATTTGCCACCTTGTAGCAACACCTATGGGTAGGGTTTAAATCGCCATTTCTTTCAATGAAGAAAGTAAAAAGGAGGAGTGCCCCAGGGTTCTGTACAAAAACATGCTATTTAACATATTTAGCAATGATCTGAAAATGAGAACGATGAGTGAGGTGATTAAATTTGCAGATGACAAAACTATTCAAAGTTTTAAAATCCCATGCAGACTGAGAAATTGCAGGAGGAACTTAGGAAATTGGAAGGTAGGACATCCAAATGGCAGATGAAATTTCATGTGGACAAATGCAATGTGATGCACGGAGGGAGGACTAGTCCAACTCATAGTTACTTGATGCTAGGTTCCACATTAAGAGTCACTACCCAGAAAAAAGGTGTGTGTGTGTCATTGTGGACAACATGTTGAAATCTTCTAGTCAGTGTGTGGCAGCAGTCAAAAAAAGCACACTGATGCTAGGAATCACCGTAGACTAAATTAATCTGAACACAGCATGATTAACTTTTCAACCTTTCGTGATGCAGAACTCCAAGTTGAGTTCTGAACTGGATTGGTCTGGGGGGACTTAAGGATAGGAAAGTAGCTGGTAAGATCCAATTCTTCCTTCCTCTTCAGCCCTCCAGACCAGTCCATACATGTGAGACATACTAAAACAGTATCTACTCAGAGAGGGTCCTAGACTAGCCTGCCCTCACAGGCCATGTCCTGCTTTGTCTGTACATCCAACCTGTAATGCTGAACACAGGAACACAAGAACAACAAGTGGATGCTGTACAAATACCTTGCAGCAGAATCAAACAGTGCTCTACCCACAACAAAGCCTGTACACTAGTCAAATAAGCTCCCACAGGTGATGAAAAGACTGTCCACCCAACAACATATGCTGAAGCAATAGCTTCCTTAATCCAGTGACGCTTTTGATGCAGCGTTTCCCTTCCCAGGCTCATTTTACATCACAGACAGGCAGCAAAAGCCTTGGTTCTATACAAGATTTCAACCCCCCCCCCCCCCCCCCCCCCCCCCCCCCGCCCGCCCAGGAACCAAGATCAACCGTTACCTGAAAAACTGGCAGCAACTGATTCACATGAAACGTGATACAACCTTTAGATGAAAGGACTTAACGCATCTCTTTCAACATCACAAGGAAAGTTTCTCAACATGAAAGTGCTCCGATCTTCCAGATTCTACTGGCTGAGCAGATTGCCATAAGGAACACTATCTGCAAGGTGATGTTCTTCTAGAATGCTGTCCAAATGGACTGAAAGCGTGCCTTCACCACAGAAGTAAGAATGAGGTTTAGTTACCAAGGGGGTACCACCAATGACGAGGGAGTCTCATATGCTTCGCGCCTCTCAGAAATGTCTCTGCATTTGGATAAGCCACCGAGACACACTTGAACTGGCCCCCTGTAAACACATGATAGCAGCCACCTGGCTAACCCCTTATTATCAAGGCCATCTTCTAGAAAGCATCCGGTAGGGAAGACCAAAACGGACTGGTACTGCAGTTTCCACATCATGCCTTTAAGATTCTCTGTACTACTACTAATCATTTCTATAGCGCTACTAGACTTACACCGCACTGTCCACATTATAAGCAGATACTTTCTCTGTCCCTAGTGGGCTCACAATCTAAGTTCTTGTATCTGGGGCAATTGAGGGTTAAGTGATTTGCCCAGGATCACAAGGAGCTGCAGTAGGAATCAAACCCAGTTCCCCGGGATCTCAGCCCACTGCACTAACCATTAGGCTACTCCTCCACACTCAGACATATGTCAACGAGGTTAACGTCATTCGGTATGAATATCCTCTCTTCCTCAACCTCTTCTCAAGAGCCAGGTCATACAATAAAACAGTCATATGAACTGGACCTTGGAGCAGAAGGTCCTTCATCTACAGACATGGCAACACACCCATTCAGCCTGATACCTCTGAACCACAGTCTTCTGGACCAGTCCAGCACCACTAGGCCCAGGTGAGACTGCCCACTAAGAACCATGCGGAAAAGCATACATAAGACTGCTTAAAGGCCACAGCTGGACCAGATCATCTATTCAGGTAGAGAAATGCTTCTTTCTGCAGCTGATATACTTGGGAACTTTGACATTCTCAACGGTCACCATCAGATTCAAGACCAGGACCCCCCCCCCCCCCCCCCCCCCCCCCAGGTTCTTGCGATGATTAATAAGATAACAAAGGTGGAATATCCTTGTCGGGCAGAGTACTGTCTACTTCTTTTTTTTTTTTTGTTTGTCACATTTGTACCCCGCGCTTTCCCATTCATGGCAGGCTCAATGCGGCTTATATGGGGCAAAGGAGGGTTAAGTGACTTGCCCAGAATCACAAGGAGCTGCCTGTGCCTGAAGTGGAAATCGAACTCAGTTCCTCAGTTCCCCAGGACCAAAGTCCACCACCCTAACCACTAGGCCACTCCTTTCCGGCCCTGACTCAGGTACATTGTCACAAATTGGCTGCTCAAATTTTTGTGGCAGCCAAATTAGCACTAGCAAGGGCCTGGAAACAGTTAGATGCTCCTGCGATGCAGATGGTGGCTCGCAAAGTGGACTGTATCTACCAGATGTCAAAAATGACAGCCATGAGAAAAGGACATATCAAGCTGTTCCAGAGAGTATGGCAACCATATGAACATTTGAGAGATGTCTTAATGCCACCACCATAGTGCTGGGGGGAAGGGAGGAGAGGAGGGAGGGGAATATAGTGTTTATGTTACAACAATAATATTAAGAGGTTGTGTCTGAAGGTTGTATTCAGAGATATGGATGTTTATGGCTTTGTGGATTATAATAAAAAAAATTAAATAAATAAAACGTTAAAAAAAGACCAGGACCCCCAGGGCCAAATGATGAAACTGAAAACCTTGTTTGTCAACTGTGTTTCTCAGTCACCATCCGCTGGTAGGAGAAAGTAAACCCACACATCTGGACATGTCTGCAGGAAGGAAGAGGAATATGTACAAGTTGTTATGCCATCTCTATGCTTCTAACACAGTGAATTTAAAAGTATAAAAGGTGAGTGAAGTGCCTGGTTTTTCTTTCTTTTAAAGTGTTTAAAAAAAGAAAAACTAGGCACTTCACTCACCTTTTTTTTACTTTTAAACTCACTGTGTCAAAAAGTTAAAAACAGGAAGCACATGGACATGTTTATTCACTGCTGATGAATTCATCACCGAGATGACTGATACATAAGTACATAAGCATAAGTACATAAGCACTGCCACGCTGGGAAAAGGCCAAAGGTCCATCAAGCCCAGCACTCCGTCTCCGACAGCGACCAATCCAGGCCCCAAGAACCTGGCAAAATCCCAAAATTTATTAACGATTAATGGACTTTTCCTTCAGGAATCTGTCCAGACCCCCTTTAAACTCAGCAAGGCCAGCTGCCGTCACTACCTTCTCCGGCAATGAGTTCCAGAGTCTAACCACACGCTGAGTAAAGAAAAACTCTCTCCAATTTGTTTTAAACCTACCACATTCTAATTTCATCTTGTGTCCCCTAGTTCTATTATTATTAGAAAGCGTAAACAAACGCTTCACATCTGTCTGCTCTACCCCACTCAAAATTTTGTAGACCTCTATCTGTGGTGGAGGAGTGGCCTAGTGGTTAGGGTGGTGGACTTTGGTCCTGGGGAACTGAGGTCAATTCCCGGCACAGGCAGCTCCTTGTGACTCTGGGCAAGTCACTTAACCCTCCCATTGCCCCACGTAAGCCGCATTGAGCCTGCCATGAGTGGGAAAGCGCGGGGTACAAATGTAACAAAAAATAAATAAAAATATCACCCCTCAGCCGCCTTTTCTCCAGGCTAAAGAGTCCTAGCCTTCTTAACCTCTCCTATAAGGTAGTCGTCCCATTCCTTTTATCATTTTCGTCACCCTTCTCTGCACCTTCTCCAATTCCTTTATATCTTTTTTGAGATGAGGCGACCAGAACTGAACACAATACTCCAGGTGTGGTCACACCATGGAGCGATACAACGGCATTATAACATCCTCATGCTTGTTTTCTATTCCTTTTCTAATAATACTCAACATTCTGTTTGCCTTCTTGGCTGCCGCAGCACACTGAGCAGAAGATTTCAACGTCCTATCCACGATGACTCCCAGATCCCTTTCTTGGTCTGTAACTCCTAAAGCGGAACTTTGCATCACATAGCATCACTTTGCACTTGTCAACGTTGAACTTCATGTGTCATTTGGACGCCCAATCCCCCAGTCTCACGAGGTCCTCTTGTAATCTTTCATACTACTCCCGCGACGAGACGACCCTGGATAACTTTGTGTCATCTGCGAATTTAATTACCTCACTAGTTACTCCCATCTCAAGGTCATTTATAAATATGTTAAAAAGCAGCTGTCCCAGCACAGACCCCTGAGGGACCCCACTAACTACCCTTCTCCATTGAGAATAATGACCATTCAACCCTACTCTCTGCTTCCTATCTTTTAACCAGCTCTTAATCCATAATAATACATTGCCTCCGATCCCATGACTCTCCAGTTTCCTTTGGAGTCTTTCATGAGGCACTTTGTCAAACGCCTTCTGAAAATCTAGGTATACAATATCCACCGGCTCCCCTTTGTCCACATGTTTGTTCACCCCCTCGAAAAAATACAGTAGATTTGTGAGGCAAGACTTCCCTTCACTAAATCCGTGCTGACTTTGTCTCAGTAGCCCACCAAGACCACCATCTAAGCTTTACATTCCATTGCCACCCACCCTCCTTTCCCAAGCAACTGAGCTTAACAGAGTGCATCTCAACCAGAAAAAGAGGAAATTAAGTTAAAATTTACAGTCTGAAATTCACTGTAAATTTCTTCAATCTTGCCTTTCTCTCTAGCCATCATGAGATACAGATCCTTTGTTTTGGTTCCTCTGGGACACAGCAGTTATGAGTAACTGAAAAGCACCACAAAAAATGTTCTGACTCTCATTCTGGTTGCTCTCTCTCCATGAAATCTAGTCCAGTTTAATCACTCAAACTTCATAGCGTGGTTACTCTGGATACTGTTGTCACCAGAGGTTCTTCTCTGTTTAATTATAAAGTAACACCCCCTGCCCCCTCTCCCCAGACCCACACTAATAGGCCATTTATAAACAGAAATACCTTATCACCTTCCTCGCCTGACAAACTGATTTCCTAATCCCCGGCATATATAAGGGTTTATGAACACCACACCTAAAGCTCCACCCACAGATAAAACTGTTACACCTTAACGTTCTCAGGCTACTGTTCTATCGTCTTATCATCCCCCTTTGTTACATTCCATTGATGTATCCCCCAAATGATATTCTGAATTGACTTTGTCTTCCCTTAATTCTCCACAATGTAACCCAATATTGAATTGTAACAAGCTGTACTTCCATCAAATCACAATGTATTGTAAGCCACACTGAGCCCGCAAATAGGTAGGAAAATGTGGGATACAAAAGCAATTAAATAAAAAAATAAATACTCAAAGTACTTCCGATTCAATAGCTTTTGGCAAGGATAGCAATGGGGTTGTATGGTCTGCCTCAGTACACCCGTCATCACCCTCCTTAGCACTCAGCTACACTCGTACCAACACTCCTCTGAGATCCTTACCGCACTTTCTCCAGCAGCTGATTATACTGATGAAGTTCCAGTGTGACATGTACTAAGAGCTTCTTGTCCTCCCGATTCAGCTCCATTTCTGGCACACAGCCATCAAAATACTTGTGCACAAACATACCTGCTCTGTAAAACATGAGAGTGTTAAAAATTACATTCATTATTTTTTTTTTTACACAAACATTTATATATATATACACACTTTGCTGTCTACATTTAGGAAATTCAGCAGTTGGGATTTTTTTATTTTTATTGGCAGAGGGATAAAAATGTCATTGAAGGTTTAGGTGGAAAACATTTAGAATTTCAAACAAGAAGCCCAAAGTTTATAAAGCCATAGTTAAACTGCAACCAAAGTTAACATTTCCATCTAGGAGGCTGCAATGGAAGAAAGGTGGTCAGGCTTGTGTGTGCATTCTGTGCTGCAGGAGTGCCGCTGCAATAGTGACTGATGCTGGATTACAGACTACAGCTGCTGTACCACTTCTGTTTCAGTAGTGCCTCAGTTACATAAAACTGCCTATGTACTGAAAACCCCAGGACTGTTGCAGATAAGTCTGCACCAGGATCATTATCGGTTGATCTGAATAGGCAATGCAAGCAGGACATGAGGTAGGGTTTCCTTTTAAGCTGTGTTTGCTTGACCCGGTTATGTGATTTTTCTTAAAATTTATAAACTTGTGATTATAAACAGCTGAGAATTCACTAGTGAAAGTAGCACGTGAGATTTAGTTGAGTATGACAGTTTTAGTATCTGATATTTTTTTTTTTACAATAATTGTTAATGAACTGTATTTAATATTTATAAATTATATTTTAACATGCTATAAGCTGCTTTGGGTAGTCCTGTGGTATACTTTACAAATGTGTGTTTTTTTGGGGTTTTTAAAAATATTTTAAAAATTATTCAAATTTTCTGAGTAAGGGTACAAATAATCTGCCTTATATTGTAAGATAAGTAAACTGAGGTTAAAAAAAAAGTGTCAAAATGCAAATGAGGGGTCCTAGCATCTCAGATCCAGCCCTTTCCACAAAAAACATGAGTGACTCAAGAATGAAATAAATTCTGACTGAGGAGGTTGGAAGGGTGGGAGAGGACTAACTGGCCCCTCCTGTTCGCCCTCCTCATAAATCCACTGAACAGCTGCTGTGTTGAATTCTATGACCTAACGGTTCTGGTAAAAATTAATCCTTCAGTGGTGACGAGAGAAAAGACCAAAGAATGAGTAGGATCTATGGCAGCACAGTACGCAGGGACAACTGGATAGGTCCTTAGCTGAAAACAGCTGCTGTGTTACCCCTCTAAGTTTGTAGATTACCTAAGGATACCCAGAGGGACCTTGAATACCATGATCCCACACCTGTTTACAAAGTTGCCCAGGTTGTTAAGGAGCTCCGAGTTGTTCTTGAGCATCAGATCATTCCAGGAAAAGGCGCTGTCCTGCCCCTCGGGTCGTACAAACAACAGGTAGAAGCGCCAGATGTCTGCAGAGATCCCTGTATCTTTGGCCATGTCTCCGAAAACCCCAACACCGCGGCTCTTAGAGAATTTTCCATCCTCATAGTTCAGGTACTCTGTCAGGAAAATAAAAATTAAGAAGTAATAAAATTTGTACATGAATGGTTAGTACAACTATTTGCCTCCTGACCTATGCTAACTGTGAAAGCATGGGACCCGGAGGAAACCACGACAAGAATTAACATTTGCTGTGCCTTGTATATTAGAAGATGCATCACTCATCTGGGCTAGGGTGACCAGATATCACCCATGTGTAAAAGGTCAGACCAATGAGATGCTGATTTGTTGTCCCTCCCTCTCCCTCCTCCCCCCCCCCCCCCGGTAGCCTAGTGGTTAGTGCAGTTGACTTTGATCCTGGGGAACCGAGTTCGATTCTCACTGCAGCTCCTTGTGACTCTGGGCAAGTCACTTAACCCTCCATTGTCCCTGGTACAAAATAAGTACCTGAATATATGTAAACCACTTTGAATGTAGTTGCAAAAAACCTCAGAAAGGTGGTATATCAAGTCCCATTTCCATGTGCGAATAATTCCTGCTTTTCTTAAGCAAATCAGAGCTACAAGTTCATTTACACAGTTGAGTAAAATTCAGGACCGATTCAGCACATGCCTTTGTACACAGAGCTGTATTACTCCCCTTTTATTACAAGTAAATCCACTAAGAGGAACTACTACAAGGACCAAAAATGGATTATTCATTTTTTATTTTAACAGACACAGAACATGAGGAAGGGATGAATGAACAATAGTAACTGGTGTTCCAGTAGGTGTATTGCTTCTGGGGATACATGTCGGACCAGTAAAAAGAATTATCCAAAGATAATGCTGCAGGATATCAAAAGCTCATGTACAACATCCTGCTGCACAATTTTTATGTTGATATAACTTAAGAGTATCGCAGCCTAAAAAGAGCCCAGGTACGAAAAGTATGGGAGGTCCCTGCTTATAATCCAAGAAAGAAAAAAAAAGCAGCTGGACAAGAGAGATGAGCTCTATCCTTTAGCCCTCAGATCTCTAATGTGGTAAAGAAATCATTTTATTTTGACAATTACATTCAATCACAAATACAATCAATCTAGACTCTTTATGCACTTTATCATATACTTACATTTCTATACGATATGATTACTGTAACATTTATGCCGGCACTACCAAAGTCGATTTAAAACTATTACAAACTATTCAGAATACTGCAGCTCGCATTCTCTCTCAAGCCTCCAGATTTACCTCTCTACCCTCATCTCCCCTTACGTTCCTACCCGTAACCTCCGCTCTCAAGACAAATCCCTCCTTTCAGTACCCTTCACCACCACCGCCAACTCCAGGCTCCGCCCTTTCTGCCTCGCCTCACCCCATGCTTGGAACAAACTCCCTGAGTCCATACGCCAGGCCCCCTCCCTGCCCATCTTCAAATCATTGCTCAAAGCCCACCTCTTCATTGTCGCCTTCGGCACATAACCACTACACCTCTACTCAGGAAAGCTAGACTACCCCAACTTGACATTTCGTCTTTTAGATTGTAAGCTCCTTTGAGCAGGGACCGTCTTTCTTTGTTAATTTGTACAGCGCTGCGTAACCCTAGTAGCGCTCTAGAAATGTTAAGTAGTAGTAGTAGTAGTAGACAGACCAACTCCTCTTCTGCAATGCCTTCACTGGATTCCCACTGAATACAGAATAAAATTCCAAGATCTTAACTGACACATAAGGCTCGCCATACTGCTACTCCATCTTCTCGTTGCCCTAACTATTCCATATACACCTACCCGCACTCTTTGCTCGCTCAGTGATAACAGATTAGTCCTACCCCCACCAACAAGTGCGAGGTGGGAATCCACGAGCATAACAGCTTTTTACTTTCTTGCACCAGTTTTAAGGAACGCATTACCTTAACCAACTAGATCAGAAAAATCATATTCTCTCTTCCGTACAGTACCAAAAACATACTACTTTCGAACAGCTTTTGACATTCAATGACAATGAATTTTTCTGCGAATTAGCTGTACAGTACCCTGCAACTGAGTTGACAATCTTTTATGTTGAGTGATTGGTATAATTGATATTAAGTTGGTTGAGCTGTTTTATTTGTTTTTTCTTGTATGAAAGGTTTGTTTTCTTCACTATTTTTTAATGGAGTTCTTAATTTAATTTTGTTTGTTTTATTGTACTACTTGCCTTGTAAATCATTCTGATTTGCTCTGCAATAAGTGATGGTAAACAAACGATACCCAATACTGGAGATCTCCCTTGATAGTAGAGGTGTGTATATATATATATATATATATATATATATATATACTAGTAAAAAAGGCCCGTTTCTGACACAAATGAAAAGGGCGCTAGCAAGGTTTTCCTTGGAGTGTGTATGTTTGGGAGAGTGTATGTGAGAGTGACTGTTTGAGAGTCAGAGTGAAAGTGTGAGTGTGTGCGAGAGAGAGTGAGTCTGGGTGTGAGTGTGTTTGTGAGAGAGTGTGTGTGTGAGAATGAGTGTGTGCAAGTGTGTATGTGAGAGAGAGTGTGTGTGTGTGGGCGAGAGAGGGAGTGTGTGTGAGACACAGATTCTCTGTGAGAGTGAGTGTATGAGACCAAGCGAGTGTGCGAGTGACTGTGTGGCACAGAGAGTGAATGTGATACAGTGTGAGACAGAGTGTCAGAAAGACATTGTATATGAGAGAGAGAGTGTGAGCCGTGCCCTCCCAATCCATGGCCATCTGTCCCCTGCCCCCTCCATTCATCCTTTTCCAGCAATTCCCCTATCTCCCTGAGACCTGCCCTCCCAATCCATGGCCATCCATGTTTCTCTGTCACCTGCCCCCTCCATTCATCCCTATCCAGCATTTCCCCTCTCTGCCTGAGGCCTGCCCTGCAATCCATATCCATCCATGCCCATCTGTCCCCTCCATTCATCCCTATCCAGCAATTCCCCTCTCCCTGAGTCCTGCCCTTCCAATCCATGCCCATCCATGCTCATCTGTCACCTGGCCCCTCCATTTTTCCCTATCCAGCAATTCCCCTCTCTCCCTGAGCCCTGCCCTCCCAATCCATGCCCATCCATGCTCCTCTGTCCCCTGCCCCCTCCATTCATCCCTTTCCAGCAATTTCCCTCTCTCCCTGAGGGATGCCCTCCCAATCCATGCCCATCCATGCTCCTCTGTCCCCTGCCCCCTCCATTCTTCCTTTTCCTGTAATTCCCCTCTCTTCCTTCCATGACCCCCCCCCTCGCATCCATGCTCCTCTCTGGCCCGCCCTCTTCTTCCCCCCCCCCTCTTCGCATCCATGCTGTCGTTTTTCCCCTGCCCTCCTGCTCCCAGTGTTCAACTTTGCTGCCCACCCTCTTCTATCCCCCCAACCTCCCTTTTCTTTTTTTTTTTTTATTTACCTCCGTGGTGGCGGTTCCGGCAGCGCAGCGTCAGGGAAGGAGGCGGCGTTTCCGACGTCTAGCCTTCCCTTCGCTGTGTTCTGCCTTCTTCTGACGTCATCATTGACGTCAGAAGAAGGCGGAACACAGCGAAGGGAAGGCTAGAGACGTCGGGAGCGCCGCCTCCTTCCCTGACGCTGCGCTGCCGGAACCGCCACCACAGAGGTAAATCTAATATACTAAAACGCACCGTGCGTGGGTGCGATCAGTTTGTTTTTTTTTTCTGCCCTCGCGATCCGTGTGTTTTCCCCGCCCTCAATGTCATGACGTTTGACGCGAGGGCGGGGCAGAGACGGCTGGGTGGCTTCACACCACGAACGCCACGAACCCTTCAGGGAGTGTTTTAGTGACTTCAGAACGTTGTCCTCATTAGAACGTTCACGGTGCGTTTTATTATATTAGATATATATATATATATATATACACAAACATTTTTCCTAGTCATTTGTTTAAAAAACAAAAAAAAAGTATTGTTAAAATATAGAAGTTCAATAAGGTTGAATTTATCATATGTTTTTCATATAAAATTGGCTTATGTTATGTTCTTTTTGCTTGCTTAAGTAGCGTAAGTGCATTTTAAAGATCATCCCGCAAATTTCTCAATCTGCACTTCCCCAGCTGTAAAGGATTAAAATACAAGCTGATACATGCCACCACCTTCTCTTACATGAGCACGCAATTGTGGAATGTAATACCTACAGACCTGAAAGCTATTGATGAAATAACTAACTTCCGCAAATCTCTGAAGACACATCTATTCAACAAGGCCTACAAAGAGAACCCATAGCCTTACAAAACTACCTCACCAACTCACCCAATTATTACAGTCCACCTTATATCTTGCCTAACACCTTCCTTCTCTCCTCCCTCACTTAATCTTTGTACATTACTAATTGTATCTGATATCATGGAATGATTATGTCATACCCAAACTCTGTAAGCCACATTGAGCCTGCAAATAGGTGGGAAAATGTGGGATACAAATGCAATAAATAAATAATACATCTCTTGATAAATTAAAAAAAATATATATATATATATTCAACACGCAGATTTTAGCCTGATTCTTCATGGCTTCCAAACACATACTAAGAGTCAAGCTATCCTTAATTCCAAAGGTCTCAACACTCTGTAGCATCCCACATTTAGGGGTATAATACTAAGGTGCGTTAGCATTTTTAACGCGCCTGTAAATTTAAGGCGTGTTAAACGCTAATGCGCCTATAAATTTCTACAGGCATATTACCATTTAACACGCGTAAATGGTTTATGCGTGTTAAAAACGCTAACGCACACATAGCGCCGCTTAGTAAACCTAGCCCTTAGACTCCAAAGATGCAGAACAATATCCAATTTTGACCAAATTGGAATTAACATCCTCCATGAGTGTTACTACTTGAGAAGGGGAAAAAAAAAAAATCACATAATTGAGTTACTGATTTCCTCAAGAGAGTTTCCAACCCATGTACAATTTTGCACACATCTACCAATGCCACTTCATCTGGAGGAATCAGTCCCCTGGTGATAAAGAATCCTTCCACAAAACAAGACGAAGTGGTTCAATGGTCCCGCTAAATAGCAGAATTGTTGAAGTACTAGGAGTGGAAACTTCTCTTCCTGGTGGCTTAGAAAAATTTTCCAAAGTATCCCTCATCTTCACTGGAGTCAAGTCACAGGAGGGGGTGGGGTAAGACTATCCCAAAACTGAGTGAAACACCAGAAACTGGTGTAGAAGAGGAAGCTTCTGGAGAGGTCTTTGATAAAGGCACCACATACCACTCAACTGGTCCACTTGCTTTCTGAGCAACAGAAACACTGGTTTTCCTCTCATTTTCCCCCTTCCTCCTCATAATACACTTCTAATTAATAAAAACAAATGCAGTATCTAAACAAGTGGAAGAAAACAGCTTAATAACAATAGTTTCCTGGCTCCATGCTCCTCTAGGGCTTCAAAGGAGCTTGGAGCATGGCCCCTTCGTGCCATGCTCCTATGGCCATGTGCCACAGGAGTGGGTGAGCTTAAGTTCTTCCTTAGTGGCGCCTTCAGGCTCCTCTAGGGCTTCAAAGGGGCTTGGAGCATGCCCCTTCGTGCCATGCTCCTGCGGCCATGTGCCACAGGAGTGGGTGAGCTTAAGTTCTTCCTTAGTGGCGCCTTCAGGCTCCTCTAGGGCTTCAAAGGGGCTTGGAGCATGCCCCTTCGTGCCATGCTCCTGCGGCCATGTGCCACTGGAGTGGGTGAGCTTAAGTTCTTCCTTAGTGGCGCCTTCAGGCTCCTCTAGGGCTTCAAAGGGGCTTGGAGCATGGCCCCTTCGAGCCATGCTCCTGTGGCTATGTGCCACAGGAGTGGGTGAGCTTAAGTTCTTCCTTAGTGGCGCCTTCAGGCTCCTCTAGGGCTTCAAAGGGGCTTGAAGCATGGCCCCTTCGTGCCATGCTCCTGTGGCCATGTGCCACAGGAGTGGGTGAGCTTAAGTTCTTCCTTAGTGGCGCCTTCAATAATGTCAAAGGTACTGCAGCTGATCACGACAAGCTCCTCGGGAGCAAGTAACTCCCTTGCAGGTGTTGACGGGTGCTCAGTCTCTCTCCACTCTCTCCGTGTATTGAATATTCCTGTATGTTCATTGCTATCACCCAAGATACTGTTGAGACGATATATCTTAAGTATTAGTTATATCAGAATTTGACTAAATGTTTTCTTCATGTTATTATTTACCTAAAAATGTTGTTCAGGTATCAGAGAGAGGGCGAGGCAGATATATTGGCCCCATTAGAATATTTTGATTTAACTAAATTCCTTGAAACATCTCGAGACCAATTTTCAGAATAAGTTACCCTTTTGGTATCCTTTGTAAGTGAATTAGATAGAACTGTAATAATGAGATCATACTATTAAAAGAAGGATTTTCTATTTTGTGGTAGAAAATTACAGACATTTTCTGACATAGCTCGTGCTACACAATGACGAAGGGAGTTTTTCTTACAATTAAAACCACAAGTACTTGCGATGAGAACTAGTTTTTTTTTTTTTTTAAGTTCCCCTGCAAATGCTCAATAAAGTTTCCTGACAAGTTATATTGTCTTTGATCCAGTTCCGTTAGAATGTTTTCTGTTAGAAAAAAAAGCTGAATGATTGTCACTAAGACGTGGGATTAGTATAACATTTATAAATTAGGTCTTAGGTAATTTCGTGCTAAATAGTGCAAAGAGGGTATTGCTTGTCCTCTTTTTGAGTTGTCTTTTTTTTTGTAGGTGTTTCCTTTGAATATCTCCACTCTTCTCATTAATATGGACTTGGTTGTTTTTTTTTGCTGCATTATATTGTATGTAAGACTTTTTACAAAAAAAAAGAAAAAGAGAGAGCAATCTCTGTCCCCCCCCTTCCTTCCAGAACCATATTATGAATTCAGGTTTCAGTGTGAACGCCTTCAATACCTGTTGAGATGAGGTGATTGACCAAGGTGTAGTTATCCTCAGCTCCAAGCTGTGTACAAGGGAAGACCACACTGTGAAATGGAACATTGTCCTTCGCCATAAACTGATAAAGTTGAACCTTCATGTAATGAAAAAAAAAAAAAACACACCAATTAGAACTGCGTCATGCCATGGTGACACTTAGAAAGAAAAGGCAAGAGCTCTGCGCTTTTTCCTGAATGACTTAGGTGTTCCTTGATAACCCATACTGTGATCCTGAGAACAATGGTTCTTGGTTAGGATGGGATAAAAGGATGATGGGTAGGATAGGGGGAGGAGTGGTTAAAAGCTGGGCTGAAGCGACAGGATAACTGGGATTCATATGCTCTTTAAGGGGCTCTTTTACTAAGCCATGCAGGGTGCCTACATGCGCCCAACACGCACCAGTTTGGAACTACCACCTGGCCTTGGCGATAATTTCATTTTTTTACATGCATCCACTACGTGCGCTGGAAAATATATTTTATTTTCCTGAATGCAGAGCTAACCAGGCGGTAATCGGGATTGTACGCATGTTGACGATTACCACCCAGTTAACGCATGAGACCTTACTGCTAAGTGAATGGGTGGCGGCGGTAAGGTCTCAGACCCAAAATGGACGCGCGCCAATTTTCATTTTGCCGCACATCCATTTTTGCCCCCCAAAAAAGGTACTTTTTTACAGTCACGTGAAAAATGGATCTGCGTACATCCAGAACACGCGCCTACACTAGCGCAGGCCATTTTTCAGTCCACCTTAGTAAAAAGAGCCCTAAGTAATTTTAGGCTGCTTTATGGGGTGAGTTAACCTGGGTTGGAGGTGAGGGAAGTTAATTAATGGTTGGAAGTGGGGAGGGATAGGGAATATTGATTTTGTTGCTTGTTGGCTTTACAAGACGACTCTTGCGCACAGTTGTATGAAGTGGTAATACACTTTGACATAATACACAAAAGGTATAGCTTCCAGATTAAGGGTGGCTGTCGGGTTGGATGGATAACAGAACTGGTTTGAAAGTATTCCTAAAACTTTGAGAACAAGGTCATGTTAGGTTTACTTGTTGATTCACTGTAGATATGTAAGCAGCCATCTGTTTGTAATGTTGCTACTGGTTCTCAATAATAAAAACGGTTTTGAAAAATTAAACTGAAATTAGTTCGCACCAAAAAGATATACAAGTTCACTCGTATGAACCTCTATGAATATGTTTGTGGTTTATTGCACTTGATATACTGCCTTTCATTATAGCATAACAAAGCAGTTTACATAACTAATTCAAAGAAAATAAATGAATGCCATAATATTTATATGACAGAAAGGGGTCAATATATTCAAAGCGATTTTAACCTACCAGAAATGGCTCCTGGCCAGTTGAATCGCTTGTTTGGGGCTAAACAGTCACTTAACCGGTTAGCGCCTAACTCAAAACAGGCTATTCTGAGGGCATTCCTTGGTCCGTTACGACATTTGTGCCTATATGGAATAACCCTAACTTTAAGATTGATTAAAAACAAGTTTCTTGGTCTCAGTGGCAACGTATAGGAATTTGGGCCCTTAAAGATTTGATACATCTGAGTAGCCAGACATGGAAATCTCTCTCAGATTTGAAAGCTGAATTTTTATTATCAGATTCTCAATTTTATCAATGGCTACAGATTAGCTCAATGTTAAAAAAAAGTAATTTACAAATTCAGCTAATGTCTCAAACCCCAGAGCTTATTGATTTCAACTTGAGGCTTCAGCATACTGGCCACGCTGCTTCCCACATTTATAAATAGTTACTAAGTAAATCCTCTGCTAAATGTACAGGTTTACGTAAATGTTGGGAGGAGGACATTCAGCAGCCTATTTCAGATAAACTATGGGAGCAGTTATGGAATTCCCTCTTTCGATGTTCTAACTCTTCTTCAACGATACAATCTTTGTACTTCTTTATGCATAGATCTTTGTGGACGCCTCATAAGTTGCATGTTGTTGATCCCTCTAACTCCAACTTATGTTGGTCCTGCCAATCTCAAATAGGCAATATTAAGCACCTTATATGTGACTGTGTGTGTATTCAAAAATATTGGAAAGAAATTTGGTCATTATTGGTAGATATTTTCCACCTTCCAGACCCAATAACTTTTAAATTTGTGATACTTAAAGATCAATGCTTTAAAAGCATGCTAAAACCGAATGAATGTATCCTTGTTAACACCATGATGCCTTTTTTTTGTTACATTTGTACCCCGCGCTTTCCCACTCATGGCAGGCTCAATGCGGCTTACATGGGGCAATGGAGGGTTAAGTGACTTGCCCAGAGTCACAAGGAGCTGCCTGTGCCTGAAGTGGGAATCGAACTCAGTTCCTCAGGACCAAAGTCCACCACCCTAACCACTAGGCCATTGGAAGTCCTTATATCAAGTCACTTACCAAGAATGGTGGAATTTATTGTTTCAAGCTTATAAATGTGAAACATATCTTGCTAAGAAATCATTTCGTTTTGCCTTGCATGGGGAAGAATGGCTTCCACTTATATCTTATTTTAATGATGTAAAGTGATGATTGCTAAACATGGTGTATCTTTTTTTTTTTTTTTTTTTTTAACTTTAAATGTTTTTATTTATTAGCATATACAGCAAACACATATTCAAACAATGAATATAGCCAAAAGCACAACCCGTTCATATCAGCATGTTTCATGCTCTGTTGCATATCCTCCTTTTTTTTCCCCTCCCTCCCTTCTTTATCCTAATTTTGAAAATGTTTCCTGTTTCATGACTGTGAGCTCCTGTTTTACCTTGTTTTGTATAATGTTGCTTGTCTCAAGGTTGTGAGCTCGTTTTACCTTTGTATTGAAAATCAATAAAAGTGAGTAAAAAAAAAAAAAAAAAAAAAAAAAAGAACTTGGCAGGTTAAGTGCCGATAATTTAGCACTTAACCGGTCATGGTAATCGCATAAATAGGACCGCATAAAAGCCAATCCTAATGTTGCACTTAACCGGCTATGGTTTTGCCAGCTCTGTAAATCCAGAAATCCAATGCCGGAGCTTGAACATGGCCCGGCACTCAATTTCCGGGTATAATGCCGGTGGTGGTCAGCATTATACCGATATTGATATTGAGCCTTTTCTTTATGATATTGGCGTAGTTTGCATGGTAAAATTTTCAACGATCTATTTAACAACACTGGAAGCAGGTAGCGAGTGTTGTGGGCGTTGGGTGCTTTATTGTTGAGCAGATGCAGATTCTACAGTAGCAGATAAGTGATCGCTTATTTTGAGTATTTTTATAATTTTATCCTCCATATTAGTACCTTTTGTAGTGGATACTAATAAAATTCATGCTTTACAAAAAAAATGTTTTTGGTGGGTAAAAGTATTGAGTTATGGGCAATTGGGGCAAGTGATTGACCTTTAATACAGGCTGGGATCTCAAAAAAAAAAAAAAAAAAAAAAAAAGAGTACACTGCACTTTCTTTTATTTTTTTGGCGGCTGTTTCCTTCTCCTCTCGGTCAGCACTCAAGGAACCCCTTCCAGTTGCAGGGGGAGGGGTCCGAGGCACAGAATAACTCCCAGAGGAGGTCAGGAGCAGGTGGCTTACTGAAAATTTACCAATATGTTATATCACATAAGTAATGCCACAGTGGGAAAAGACCAAGGGTCCATCGAGCCCAGCATCCTATCCACGACAGCGGCCAATCCAGGCCAAGGGCACCTGGCGAGCTTCCCAAACGTACAAACATTCTATACATGTTATTCCAAGTCCATTTAGTAGTGGTTTATGGACTTGTCCTTTAGGAAACCGTCTAACCCCTTTTTAAACTCTGCTAAGCTAACCGCCTTCACCACGTTCTCCAGCAACGAATTCAAGAGTTTAATTATGTGTTGGGTGAAGAAAACTTTTCTCCGATTTGATTTAAATTTACTACACTGTAGTTTCATCGCATGCCCCCTAGTCCTAGTATTTTTGGAAAGCGTGAACAGACGCTTCACATCCACCTGTTCCACTCCACTCATTATTTTATATACCTCTATCATGTCTCCCCTCAGCCATCTCTTCTCCAAGCTGAAAAGCCCTAGCCCTAGGATTATTTGAGTACACAGGTTATACAGTAATGCACCATCAGTAGTCTTGCTGAGCAAACAAAGGGCCCTGTTTACTAAAGTGTGCTAGTGTTTTTAGTGCACGCTAGAGACACCCATATATTCCTATGGGTGCCTCTAGCATTAGTGCATGCTTTTTAGTATGCACTAAAAACACTAGCGTCTATAGCACAGCTTAGTAAACAGGGCCCAAAGAGTTAATTATGTCAAACAAAGAAGTTTAAAGGTGTGTCACCTGCTGGGGATTCTTCCACCACTTCTCCCACTGATCAGTGTAACTGGCGGTGATGGAGAGGTAACCAATCGGGGCATCAAACCATACATAGAAGACCTACAGGAAGAGAAGGAAGGGAGGTGAGAAAATTAAGACAAAGTCTGTAAAATAAGAAAGGAAGTGGTTAGCCTGAGATGCAGTATTACTAAAAAGCCATGCTCAAGGAGCCATGAGGGGGAAAAAAAGGAAAAACAAACTGAGTTACTACTACTATTTAGCATTTCTATAGCGCTACAAGGCATACGCAGCGCTGCACAAACATAGAAGAAAGACAGTCCCTGCTCAAAGAGCTTACAATCTAATAGACAAAAAATAAAGTAAGCAAATCAAATCAATTAATGTGTACAGGAAGGAGTTCAGAGGCTTGTTCATTTCCCTCTTTGATCCAAAACTCCCATCGCCCCATACTGTCCCACCCTCCACTGCTCTTTCACCTCCTCCTCACTTTATCTTTGAAGTCTTCTAAAGGAACAGGTGTCCCCCACTTCAGGTCCCGGGTGATGCAGCGTGGTTTAAGTCCATCTCTAAGCCAGGAGCGGGAGATAAGCCGGGCATTTGATGTCCAATCTCCACATGCTAATGACTGATCCAGCCACTTTTCTAGACGCTCCTCCAACTAAAGAAACAAAACACACGAAACAAATGAAATCCTAAAGAAATGCTTTGTTTCCACCAGCATTGTAACATAATTAAATTATACCTCACAGCGCACTCTAAGAAGGCACCTACTTATACCTTATTTTATGGAAGTGTATATGTGGCTATATTATCTATATATATAAAAGGCAACCCCAACGTTCTATGAAGCCTCCAGCCGGAAGTGTGAAGCGCCAGAGATATCCGGTTTCCCCATGAGTGAAGGAAAACAGCACAGCACGAAATCCCAGGAAACAGTGAAGGACTCAGAGGGGGGAGGGGAGAGAGATGCCCTCACTCTCTCTGTAACACAAATACAACACAGCAGGAAACTTAACACTGAAGGACTGGACTCCGAGGGGGGAGGGGGAGGGAGAGAGGGCAGAGGGCAGGGACACACCCACATGCACACTCTGAAGAAAACCTTGCTAGCCCCCTGTTTCATTTGCATCAGAAACGGGGCTTTTTTACTAGTGTTTTTATAAAATACTACTGGTAAACAGGCAGCAATAACGATTTAATTGAAGCTGCAGACATTTACATATAGTAGATTATGGCAGATAAAGACCTGTACAGTCCATCCAGTCTGCTTAACAAAATAAACTTATTAGCAGCTTGGGATCTGGTTTAACAGTACGCGTGTACAATCCACACCAACTATGCATATTTTATTTTTAGAATGGAGAAGTATAATTTGATGTCATGAGCCTCCGAATACCAGCTACAGAGGACCTCTGCCCTGATGCAGCTATATTTTATTTATTCATTCATTCATTCTAGTATCTCACTATTATCCAAAAGCAAATTTCAGTTCAAAGTGGCTTACAGTTTACAATTATTGAAATTACACTGATGTGTGTGGTTTACAATTTCCAATAAGATGTTAACATTGGTGTGGTATGATTACAAAGTGGTGTAGAACATCGGTCATTCATGTGGTTATCCATAGAATTTACTGAAAAAGTATGTCTTTAGTTCATTTCTGAACCGGAGACAGTTTACATTGCTTCTTGTGATCTTGGGTATTGAGTTCCACCAAGAAGTTGCATCAGAAGGCAGGACCCAGCAGAGAGAAGGTACCGGAGCAAGCCTGTGGGGACTGCTGTCGGCTCAGCTGGCTGCTGCATAAGGTAGAGATACTGCGGGGAGGGAGAAAGAGAGGAAGGCATGCCCGGAGATGAAAGTAATAATGCTCTAGTCCTTTACAGGTTAAGTTTTAATTCAGTGGAAAGCCAGTTGGCTATTGTAAGTAACTTGGTAGAGTGTAGAAACAGAGGAGGTATCGCAATTGTCGAGAGTGGCAACTATTTGTATATCATCAGCAGAGACAAAAGCAACAAGGTCTAGAGACTGAATTAATGTTAAGAGGGGGACCATGAAATATTGAAAAGAGTGGGGGAAGTAGAGAACCTTATGGAATTCCACAGGTTAACTGAAAATAAACTAACGAAAAGTTATTCCAATGAACAAACTAATGGCAATCCCTAAGGTAATCCTGAAACCAATGAACTGTGATTTTGGATATGCCTAGATCAGCAAGGCGTTGAAGGAGAATGGAATGATCAATAAGTCGAATGCGGCGGAAAGATCTAAAGATATCAAAATAATGATTTTATTCTTATCTAGATATTGAAGAATGGTGGAAGAAACCTATAAGAGCAGTTTCCATGCTATGTGAATATCTGAACCCTGTCTGATGTGGGTGAAGGGCATTTGTTTTCTCTAGAAAATCAAGTTGTTGGACTATGTGTTCGGTAAGTTTCGAAACAAAAGGTAATTGAGAGATTGGTCTATAATTGGAGAGCAGTAAAGAAGGAAGTTTTGGATCCTTCTGTTTAGGAGAAATACAAGTTGTTTTCTGAGAAGTAGGTAAAAGACCTTGTTGAAGATTCTTGTAGATCAAAGAATGTAGAAAGTGCAAAAGAGAATTTGAAATTTTAACGTAGTGTGATGGAAAAGAATCTATAGAATAGGTAGGTTTTCCTATCTGCAGTGTGTCCTCAATATCAGGGAGCATAGGTAGATTGAAAGCTGTTAGATGGCGGGAGGAGTGGCCTAGTGGTTAGGGTGGTGGACTTTGGTCCTGGGGAACTAAGGAACTGAGTTCAATTCCCACTTCAGGCACAGGCAGCTCCTTGTGACTCTGGGCAAGTCACTTAACCCTCCCTTGCCTGCCGCATTGAGCCTGCCATGAGTGGGAAAGCGTGGGGTACAAATGTAACAAAAAAAAAAAATATATATATATATTTAAAACTATATTATAAGAAGAAGTGGGAAGTAAAGAGAGGGGAATTTAAAGGGTATTTTTTTGTTTATTTATTTGTACCCCACATTTTCCCACTTATTTGCAGGCTCAATGTGGCTTACACAGTACCATCAAGGCGTTCGCCAAGTCAGTTGAGAACAAATACAAGGTTGTATAGTGATCTAATGAAGTAGTTGTGAAGGGTCAGGAGGGATGAAGATTGTATGTTGTCCAGTACGATCATTGGTCATACTGTGTTGTTGGGTGAAGGAGTTTACGTAGGATCGTTGGGGTAGGCCTTTTTCAACAGGTTGGTTTTTAGTGATTTTCTGAAGTTCAGGTGGTTATGGATTGCTTTCACAGCTTTCGGGAGACTGTTCCATAGTTGTGCGCTTATGTAGGAGAAACCGGATGCGTAAGTTGTTTTGTAAGTCCTTTACAATTTGGGTAATGTAGGTTAGGTATGATCGTGATGATTCAGTTCTGTTTCTTATTGGTAGATCTATAAGGTCTATCATGTATCCTGGGGACTACGCCATATATAATTTTGTGGACCAAAGTGCAGATTTTGAAGATGATCCGTTCTTTGATTGGGAGCCAATGCAGTTTTTCTCGAAGGGGTTTGGCACTTTCAAAGCGTGTTTTGCTATATATCAGCCTGGCTGCTGTATTTTGGGCAGTTTGGAGTTTTTTTATGAGTTGTTCTTTGCATCCCGCATACGTATAGGGGAAGAAGTAAAAATGCTAGAACCACCTCCCCCCCCCAAAAAAAAATCCTAAAAGAAGCTTAAAAAGTTATGTGTTCCAGGAGGCCATTTTGTATGCATTTCAATGATGCTAGTGACATCAAAATGGGGTAGGGCTAGAGAGCCACACAGTTCAAAAGCATTTTTTGCAGCATTTTTACATTAAAAAAAATCTATATAGATTCCAGGTGGGGAGAGGTTGCTCCATTTAAATTTGTGATCGGTTTTAATTAAAAAAAAAGTTTTCATGAATCGATCTGTCTCTACAACTAGAGTTTTTAAAACAGCATATTTTTGTTTTGGATTTTTTTGAGCAAGATGTCATCTGCTTCAAGATTTTTAAGCATATTCATTGTGTTATTTGAAAATTTTATGGCTGTTTGAAGATATTTTCATGTGATGAACTTTGACCTCCAGCATACAGTATATAAACTTGTTAGCAGGACAGTGTGGCTGTTTTTCTGCTGATCAAGGAAGAGGAGTTCTACTCTGCAGAGATATTGTTGCTGTTTATGAGTAACTGCATTTTCATGTTTATGAAAATAAGACCTCATGCTCATTTTATACATTTTTTGCTGTTTTAGGCTTTGTAGAGACACTGCTGATGTTTGTGAGGAGCTGCATTTCAATCAATTCATTTGTTTTTACAAGCCATACTGGTTTCAAATTTCACTTAAAAATGATGCTGTTTCAGGCTTTCAATATTTTATTAACCCCCTATTAGGGGTTAAGGCTTCTTTTACAAGGCCGCACTAGCGATTCCTGCGCGGCAAATGAGAGGAAACCCATAGGGCCCTAATAGGTATGTGTCCCTTTTAAATAATTTATTATACATGATCATCATATGTATATCTATGTTCTAAACTTTTAGACTTATGATTTTTATTTAGTATTGGATGTTCTATGCATATACTAACTTTTACTGTTTTATTATTTATTATGATTTGCCTAATTATTTTTATGTTCATGATTTTAATTTATTCATTTGGTTGTGAGATTAAGTATTATACGATTTTAAAAGTTATAATATGTTCTGATTGAACACTGTAGCCCCTGATGCAACCTCTTGGAAGAAACGTGGCCACGTTGGACATCTTGAGCAATAAGGTAAAATTATGTATAATCATACCTGATAATTTTCTTTCCATTAATCATAGCTGATCAATCCATAGACTGGTGGGTTGTGTCCATCTACCAGCAGGTGGAGATAGAGAGCAAACTTTTGCCTCCCTATATGTGGTCATGTGCTGCAGGAAACTCCTCAGTATGTCGATATCAAAGCTCCATCCGCAGGACTCAGCACTTAGAGAATTACACCCACGAAGGGACACTCTGCCCAGCTCACCACCGCCGAAACGGGGGAGGGGAATTAACCCAGCTCATCCCCACACAAGTGGGGGAGGGGAATCCGTCCAGCTCATCCCCGCGGAGCGGGGGAGGGACACCACACCCGCCGATGCGGGGGGATCTGGCTTATCCTGCAACCGCAACCGCGGGAGGAGCTGACTGACCCGAACACCGCCGAAGCGGGAGGGGTACAAAACTGCCCTACAGCCGCACGAAGCGGGAGGGAGTGCCGGCAGAATTATAAGTCTCAATCCAGCCCCGTAAAACGGAGGGGAGAGGAATGCAGCAGCTCACTGTAACACAAACTCGTCTTAACTCTTGAAGAATCCAAGTGAAAAAACTTGAACACGAAGTCTTTCTGAAGTAACTGAAGACTAAACTTGAACATGAAATGCAACCAGAATAAAACAATACAGATATCTGGGAGGGGCTATGGATTGATCAGCTATGATTAATGGAAAGAAAATTATCAGGTATGATTATACATAATTTTACCTTCCATATCATCAAGCTGATCAATCCATAGACTGGTGGGATGTACCGAAGCAGTACTCACCCAGGGCGGGACATAGAAATCCCTGACCGCAACACTGAAGCTCCAAACCGGGCCTCCGCCCGAGCAGCCACAGTCAAGCGGTAATGCTTGGAGAATGTATGGGCCGAAGCCCAAGTTGCCGCCTTGCATATCTCTTCCAAGGAGACGGAACCGGCCTCTGCCATCGAGGCCGCCTGAGCTCTTGTGGAGTGAGCCTTCAGCTGGATAGGCGGCACCTTCCCCGCGGCCACATAAGCCGCCGCAATGGCTTCCTTGACCCATCTTGCCACTGTAGGCTTAGCAGCCTGCAGACCCCTACGAGGACCTGCAAACAGGACAAACAGATGATCCGATTTCCGGAAATCATTGGTCACTTCCAAGTATCTGATGATGACTCGTCTCACATCCAGATATTTAAGAGCAGAGTACTCCTCTGGGTAGTCCTCCCTACGAAAGGAAGGGAGACAGAGCTGCTGATTCACATGGAAGCGAGAAACAATCTTGGGCAGAAAGGAAGGCACTGTGCGAATAGACACTCCTGCCTCAGTGAACTGCAGAAAAGGCTCTCGACATGAGAGCGCCTGGAGCTCGGAAACTCTTCTGGCTGAAGTGATAGCCACCAAAAAGACTGCTTTCAACGTCAGGTCTTTCAGAGATGCCCTCGACAAGGGTTCAAACGGCGGCTTCTGCAATGCTCTTAGCACCAGGTTGAGATTCCACGCAGGCACCACTGAGTGCAGAGGAGGGCGCAGGTGATTAACTCCCTTGAGAAAGCGCACCACATCTGGCTGGGAAGCCAGGGAAGCACCCTTCAGGCGGCCCCTGAAGCAAGCCAGAGCCGCTACCTGGACCTTAAGGGAACTGAGCGACAGGCCTTTGTCCAGACCTTCTTGCAGGAACGCCAACACTGAAGAAATTGGAGCAGTGAAGGGAGAAAGTGAGCCTGCTTCACACCACGCTGCAAAGATACGCCAAACCCTGGCGTAAGCAGTAGAAGTAGAGCGTTTCCTCGCTCTCAGCATAGTGGCGATGACCTTGTCTGAGAAGCCCTTCTTCCTCAGACGCTGCCGCTCAATACCCAGGCCGTAAGACCAAAGGGGGAGGGATCCTCCATCACCACGGGACCCTGATGTAACAGGCCCTGCTCCACTGGCAGCCGCAGAGGATCGTCGACTGAGAGCCTGATCAAGTCCGCATACCAGGGACGTCTGGGCCAACCCGGACCCACCAGGATTATCCTGCCGGGATGTCTTGCCACCCGGTCTAGGACCCTGCCCAACATGGGCCAGGGTGGGAACACATAGAGAAGCTCTTGTGTCGGCCATTGTTGGAGAAGAGCATCTACTCCCAGGGATCGAGGGTCCCGTCCTCTGCTGAAGAAGCGCGGCACTTGGCAATTGGCCGATGACGCCATCAGATCTAGGCTCGGCTGGCCCCAGCGCTTCGTGATGTCCAAGAACGCCTGAGCAGATAGCTGCCACTCTCCGGGCTCCAAGGTATGGCGACTGAGAAAGTCCGCCTTGACATTCATGACTCCGGCAATGTGGGCCGCTGACAGCTGTTCCAGGTTCGCTTCCGCCCACTGGCATAGACTCATAGCCTCCTTGGCTAGAGGGGCGCTCTTGGTACCTCCCTGGCGGTTGACATAGGCCACAGCCGTGGCATTGTCCGACAGTACCCGTACAGGCTTCAGCACCAGTACCGGGATGAACTCCAAAAGCGCCAACCGAATGGCTCTGAGTTCCAGGAGGTTGATAGACCACTTCGCCTCTGCAGGAGACCAGAGCCCCTGCGCTGTCCTTCCCAAGCAGTGGGCTCCCCAGCCCGACAATGAGGCGTCCGTCGTGACGACAATCCACTCTGGGGTCACCAGAGGCATTCCTGCAGACAACTTGTCTGTCTGCATCCACCAGCTCAGCGCCTTGCGCACTGCTGGATCCAAGGGAAGACGCACCGCATAATCCTCCGACATCGGAGTCCAGCGCTGCAGCAGAGAGTGTTGTAGTGGTCTCATATGAGCCCTGGCCCAGGGCACTACTTCCATCGTGGCCGTCATAGAGCCCAACAGCTGCACATAGTCCCAAGCCCGAAGAGGAGAGGCTACCAGGAACTGGTCCACCTGAGCCTGAAGCTTGACAATCCGATTGTCTGGCAGGAACACTCTGCCCACTTGGGTGTCGAATCGAACTCCCAGATACTCCAGGGACTGAGTCGGGCGCAGCTGGCTCTTCTCCCAGTTGATGATCCATCCCAGGGAGCTCAAAAGAGCAACTACCCGGTCCACAGCTTTGCCGCACTCTGCATAAGAGGGGGCTCGGATCAACCAGTCGTCCAGATAAGGATGGACTTGTACTCCTTCCTTTCGCAGGAAGGCCGCTATGACCACCATTACTTTGGAAAAGGTCCGCGGAGCAGTAGCCAACCCGAACGGGAGGGCTCTGAACTGGAAGTGTCGTCCCAGGACTGCAAAACGCAGAAAGCGTTGATGAGGAGGCCAGATGGGAATATGCAGGTACGCTTCCTTGATGTCCAAGGATGCCAGGTACTCCCCTGCCTTCACTGCCGCTATAACAGAGCGGAGAGTCTCCATGCGAAAGTGCCGCACTTTCAAGGCCCGATTGACCCCTTTGAGGTCGAGGATAGGCCGGACAGCACCTCCTTTCTTTGGTACCACAAAGTAAATGGAGTAACGCCCCTTGCCAAGCTGACTTTCTGGCACCGGAACGACCGCACCCAGGCGGATCAGATTGTCCAAAGTCTGTTGCACTGCCACAGCTTTGACCGGAGACTTGCAGGGAGAGAGTACAAACCCGTCTCTTAAGGGTCGGCAGAACTCTAGCTTGTAGCCGTCTCTGATGACTTCCAGCACCCAAGCGTCTGAAGTGATTGTGGTCCACTCGCCCAGAAACGAGGACAGCCGTCCTCCAATCTGCACTGGGGCGTGGACCAATACCCCGTCATTGGGTACGAGACCCTGGGGGAGGACCGGAGGGAGCACCTCCGGGACGGCGGTCTCTGCGAAAGGAATGCTGCTTGGGGGAGAAATTCCTCTTAAAGGAAGAGGGGGCAGAAGAACCCGACCTGCCCGGGCGGTACCGACGGGCTTCCTGAAACCGTCCTCTGGAGGTACCGGGACGAGCACTAGCCCGAGCCCTGACCTCCGGTAACTTCTTGCCCTTAGACGTGCCGAGATCGGTCACGATTTTGTCCAGCTCGACCCCAAAGAGCAGCTTGCCTTTAAAAGGCAATTTAGCCAGGCGGGATTTAGAGGCGTGGTCAGCAGACCAATGTTTCAGCCAAAGCCACCGCCGCGCAGAGACTGTCTGAGCCATGCCTTTAGCTGAGGCTCTCAAGACATCATACAGCAAGTCTGCCAAATAGGCTAAGCCCGATTCCAGGGCTGGCCAATCAGCCCTCAAGGAATGGTCCGAGGGGGAAGCCCGCTGCACCATAGTCAGGCACGCCCTGGCCACGTAGGAACCGCAAACTGAGGCCTGCAAACTTAAAGCAGCCGCCTCAAAGGACGACCTTAAGGCCGCCTCCAATCTCCTGTCTTGGGCGTCCTTCAAGGCCGTGCCACCTTCCACCGGCAAAGCCGTTTTCTTAGTCACCGCAGTGATTAAAGAATCCACGGTAGGCCACAGATAGGCCTCACGTTCACTCACAGCCAAAGGATAGAGGCGGGACATAGCCCTAGCCACTTTAAGGCTCGCTTCTGGGACATCCCATTGAGCCGAAATTAAGGTGTGCATGGCATCATGCACGTGGAAGGTTCTAGGCGGGCGCTTCGTCCCCAGCATAATGGCAGAGCCAACAGGGGCTGAGGGAGAGACGTCCTCCGGAGAGGATATCTTTAAAGTGTCCATGGCCTGTAACAACAGGTTGGGCAAATCCTCTGGGCGAAAAAGCCGCGCTGCAGAGGGGTCATCCGCTCCATCCGAGCGGGGATCCGTCTCCTCCAAGGAATCCGCAAAGGACCGTTGGGAGACCTCAGACACGCTGCCATCTACATCGGAGGAGACAAATTCCTCCAAGGCCTGAGAATCAACCCGAGGGCGTTTACCTCTGGGAACCTCAACCTCTTTACCAGACGAGGGAGCGGGGGCAGCGTTTTGCATGAGGAAGGCCTGATGCAACAGCAAAACAAACTCGGGGGAGAAACCCCCCAGACTGTGCACTTCCGCAGCCTGGGCAACAGCCCTAGGCGCGCTCTCAACCGGCGCTCGCAACAGCGGGGGAGAGACATGCTGCGCATCCAAAATGGCGTCCGGCGCGAAACTCCGCGAAGGAGCCGCGCGGGAAGAACGGCTCTTAATTTTAGCCGCTTCTGTGCCGTCGCCCAAATTAAGGGCGTTCATGGCATTAATGTCTCCAACCTCAAGGGCGGCCCAAGAAGAAGCCGGCCGAGCCGCGTGGCCGGCCAAGATGGCGGAGGCGAGGAGCGGGGGATGGGCGTTTATGGCGGGAAAAACCGCCACGCCGGAGGAAGGACCGGGACATTCATCGGTCACGAAACTGTCACCCAACAAGGGCGAATCAGGCTTTAAGACCCCCGCATCCCCTCTAGAAGCGCTCAAGCGGGGAGCGACCCTTTGCGCCCTCGCCCTCCGACGCCATGTGCCACGAGGAGAAGAATCGGGGAACCCCCGCCCGCTATAAAAAGGTAAAATTACCTGCTGTCCGCTCCGAGTTGTAACGACCTGGTGTCTCAGTGAGTAGCTGCAATAGACGCTTAAATAAACGTCGAAATAAACGCCTTTAAGGCCGTTCAAATTTTTTTTTTTTTTTAACGGAGCCAGCGGGAGGGGGGAGAAAAGGAGGGATCTGGCACCACCAGGTTTGCACTTGCTCAAAAGAGCCCTCAACCCCAGGCACTCAACAAAACCTAAAAATTAGGCTTGGAGGCCTAGCCAGAGCTGCTGCTGTGTGTGACCACCACCTGCTGAGATAGAGAACATACTGAGGAGTTTCCGGCAGCACATGACCACATATAGGGAGGCAAAAGTTTGCTCTCTATCTCCACCTGCTGGTAGATGGACACAACCCACCAGTCTATGGATTGATCAGCTTGATGATATGGAAACATTTCTTTCGTTTAGCGCTCTGCTCTGTTTATAACTAGAACTTTTGAAGGTTGGGAAGAGGGTGTTCGGGTGGGTGGGGGGGGGGGGGCGGAAAATTAGAAAGGGGAAGGGAATTATGTTGGAAGAAATGGTTATTTGATGATTGCAATTGTGAAATTTCTATGTTATGGCAAATTGTCGAAAATACCTATGTTGTATGATGCCTATTTCCCCCAATAAAGATGATTTAAACATAACTAGAACTATTGCGCAGTGAGAGGAGGGAATAGTTTTGGAGGAACATTTGTTGCAAGAGAATGGGTCACTAATCCAATCTGCAGATCTTCAGCCATCAGATCCCTACTCGGTGGAGGGGATCATTTCGCGTTTTGTTAAGTACAGCACTATATCCATTCTCTGGATAACCCCAGTCTCCGAGGCCAGATAGGGAATACAGTAAGGGTTTTCTTTAACTCACTCTCGCCAGATTGAGTTTCTATCTCTGGGTTACACAAAGCACTATTTTTGGCAGGCGGCATCAACAATTCACAGAATTCAGGGATAGATGAGGCTGATCCATGTCGCCCTCTCCTCGAATCCCTAGATTTGCCTGTAGTGCAGACTTTAGAGAGCATCTGTTTCAGGTCCTCCATAGTACCTATTTCACTCAATTGCACATGTTCAGGGTAGGTAGACTATCACTTGCTTGAAGTGCAATGTGGGGGAGAACTTTAATGGGAGCACTCCAAGATACATCTATTTTGGGCACTTAACTATTTTTTTTTTTTTTTACAACAACGGATCCAGCTATCACCCGAGGGGCTTCTGCTGGATGTTGTATTTGTGGTCTAGAGCAAGGCTCCTGGTTAGGAAAGCGCTGTTGGTTGGCAAGAAATGCGAGTTAAAATTCCTGGATCCAAGTGGACCCACCATCATTCATGTTTTAAAGACTGGGGAGGCTAGATTCCTCCACCTGGGAATCAAACTTTTCTGCCTCAGAACCTTATGTCCAAGCTTTACCCTCACATTCCAGAAGCTTAATAGTGAATTTTTTAGGTTAAGCTGTGATAGCAGCCTAGTGTATTCACTCATATTGGATAGGAGGTGATTATGAGGGCTAGGGGATTTTTTTTTTTTTTTAAGAGGAGGTTGGGGGTAAGGGAACGGTGGGGCTCTAGATCAGTATTGGGGTGGGAGGTTATAAGAAAGAAGACTTCTAATCTTCGAGTTTGGGTTAGGATAGATCGGAGCAACAGGGTTTTAGGGGTTTATTGGGTAGGTATAAAATAAAATTGAACAATTGATAACTGACAATACTTTTTTTTTGCTGTAATACGTTTGATTCTTGATCAGAGGCGTAGCTATGTGGGGTGCAAAGGGAGCGGCTACTCCCCCAAACGGATTTTGAATAAAATGGTGCCTACGCGGATCAGCACTTCAGCTTCACACCAACGCCTATTTTACAGAAGGTCTGCTTCCTCTGACATCAAAACCTGGTTACGCTTCTGTTCTGGATATTTGGTGTCTGCTTGTTAACTATCTGAATGTAATAAAATTGCTTGAAAATTAAAAAACAAAACAAAACCCACACCCCCCCATATTAGTCTCTTCAAAATAAAGGGCAAACCGCAACTCTTCCAATAATTTGGCCATCCACAGAATACTAGCTATAGGTCAAAAACTGCATACTCTTTTTTTGAAATGGGAGTGAGAATTGTACGGACGATGGAGCAATGAAACTTGCCTGGTAATTTAATTGTTTATACCAACATGGGTCTCAATACTATAGGTTTCCCTAAAACAGGGCTGGAAAGGACACATCAAATCATGTGAGGATAATTTCATAAAAGGGCACCTGTGTGAAATGTCCAAAAAAAGTACTTTTTTTTAGAAATGTACCCTAACCACCGATGTATCTTTATAGAAAGAAGCACTCAGAACCAGCCCCAGTAGCGCATACATGATTCTCCCACTAATTCAAACCTGCTCTGGAGGTGTAAATATACACATACTCTATGAGAGTTTAATTGTAGAAACCATTTTCACATTCTTTTTTTTTTTTTTTTTGGGGGGGGGGGGGGTGGGGGGTGGAGATCTTTTCCACCAGTTTCCCTTTTTTTTGCTTTTGTTCATTAAAGATACCAAGCTTCTTTGAGAGGGTAAAGGGTGGGTGGCTTTGAGATTATGTTTTTCTATATTTCCAGGTTCATCTGGTGTGTTTCTTCTAGGTTTTTTTTTTTCTTCTGCTCGCTGGACTTTTATTATATAACCCAGAGATGGGCTGGTGGTTAAGGTGATAGAGGAGTATAAGAACACATCTCCTCATGTTGTGAATACGACTATCTGTTCATATATTATTGTGGAGGTCCTGGAAGGGTGAAGTTAACTTCTCAGTTTTGGGGTTGAGGATGATACTATGTCTTTGAAATAGGCTTGAAATGTTGTTCTGTATTATGGATGTATTTGTTATTGTGTATTATGTACTTATGACTTCCCAAGTTACTAAACAGATTTAAACAAAAAAACATTTTCATGTCTAAAACAGTTTATGAAACAAAAAGGCACACAACTGCTTACAAAACAGTACATAAAAAACAACAAAGCAGTGGAATCAAATGCATTTATTGGAACAATACCCGACGTGGCCACGTTTCGCCCTCAGGCTGCGTCAGGGGTATAAACTATCAAAAGTGTATGTAAATATATCATACACACTAGTAGTTCCAAAAATCTAGTTCCACTTATCTGCTACTTCCAACTAAACTGATATGCATATTCCACTGCTTTGTTGTTTTTTATCTATTTAAAACAGTTTATGTACATAAATTACATTATATTACAAATGGTCTTATATTCCACAGAAGCTGTAAAGTTCTATATGGATTCAAAAAAAAAACCAAAAAAACTTATTCCTGGCAAATACATCATAAAACATTTGACTACGAAATATTTAGGAGGACAATATGTTAAAGAAAGATTTCAATGATTTTCAAAAAAATCTTATTTGATCATAATAAATTCCAAATAGTGAATGCCTGATACGGGAAACTAGATGAGAAAGCTCAAAATAGCTGAGTGTTGGAAAATGCTATAGAAAAACCATGCCAATCCTGTCCCCTTTGGTCATGTCTAACATGTAGGGTGGAACCCTCCCAAATGTTATGTTGAATGTTACTGTACATAATTTAAAATGAATTCGCACCTCTATGGGCAGCCAATGAAAGTCCATCAACAGAGGTGTAATCCTGTCATGTTTATGTTCAGAATACAGCTATTGAGCTGCTGTATTTTGAACAGTTTGCAGTTTCTTGCTAAGATATTTATTGAAACCTACATAGATATTACAATAAATAGGTTCTTATATAAACTGGGCCATGCCTAAAGGTACATGCAGTGCAAGCTGGTGTGTACTTTTATAGAAGGTGCTCTAAGGAGAAGTTAGAATGGAGCATGGACAGTTGTGATTTACATGTGTATTTTATTAAGTGCACGCATACAGCATGCACTAACATTTATGCCTGCTCTTGAACAGGTATAAATACATCTACACTTTAAACTAGGTGTTACTGCTGCTAGATTTGCACTGGTGTTTTATAAAAAGTCACATAGGCCGACATAGGTGCCTTCCTGCTCACTTAAGATTGGAGTCCTGTTATAACATTACTCCGAGTGTATGCATGTACTTTATCAAATATGCAAGTACACTGCAAATCCACACCCTGTTTCACTGAAACTAAGCCACCCCTCCTCTGAACGCCCTCTTTCAGGGTGCCCCATACATATGTACAATTTTCTAATAGCTATTTCCAAAATATATAACACGATTTGCACATAGAAAATAAGCTACTACTGAAAGGTGTGAGCCAAATAAAATAATTCTCTTAATGAGGAATAGCCAATAGTGACACAGAAAAATAAACACCTAGAATAAGTGATTCCTACTTTTGGCAGGTCCAAGAAGAGATGCTTAGAGGACTTTACAACAGGTGAGGCTTTGCATATTTTGCACTGTGGTTTCTGTTAAGATGGGAAAAAAGAAGAATATAATTACTATATAAAATATATTTCAAGAAATTACACTGTAACAAGGAGCAATGATCACTGGTTTCCAGCAGCAAAAGTTAAACTCTGTGGAAAAATGCCTCCACCTAGCCTCACCCCTTGTTGACAAGATGTGTTTTAAAATATTTTATTTCAAATAAAGACAAATCAAGCAAAACTTGTACAGAAAAACTAATTCAAATAAGCATGCTGCTATCATAGGAAACCTTTGGGTATAAAAAGCAAAACCATGTGAATGTAAGGACTGGATAAATGAATTAAAACAAATGCCATTAATATGTAATACTTGGTAGCAATAATGAAACAGTGATAGAATATTCACACAGCAAGCAGCCTGAGGCAGCCTGCGCCAACAGATTTATTTTAATTAAAGTTGTATGAACTTGGTGGCTAATAGTGTGCTGAACTGGACAATGTTGGCACATTTAGACTGACTCTGGACAGTTCTGCATGAAGGAAACCTTTCCCTCATTATTCAATACCTTCTCTGTGAAATAGTAGTAATAAATAAAAGGCAAGTGCACTTTTATAATATACCACTGTACTCCACAAAGCAAAAGGAGCAAGTTCCCACATGTCACCTTTTTCTTTTGATGTAGGCACAGGGGAAAAAAAAAAAAAAAAAAAAGATGTTAAATGCTCCCAGGTCTCATCCTAATGATTTTTCTAAACTGTACTTATAAATAGTAAGCCTGATTGTTAAGCACCTGAAACTCAACGTCTGTTTTGGTGGCCCTTTACTAGGTGAAAACAACAGAATAGAGTGAGTCCCTATAAACCAGCCCCTCCAAATGACACAATGATTACGATTTATAACTAATTAGATGAAACCATTATTTCCTCTGTGTACATCCGTACGCTACAGAAGCCGGAATCTTTGAAAATATAAGAGAGGTCCAATAAAAATGCTACCAATAATAAAGAACAACAACGTGGATAGAGCAGCTCAGATTTGCTTGCTTTATTTGGGTAAGGGGATGAGGGGTGAACCTCATGGGCTTCAGCGGCAGTCTCAATCTAACCGCCTTAAGCTCTCTCCTACCCACTCCTTTAGTTCCAGCTCGCAGCACCGTTGCCTTCTTCAATTTGCCGGCAGAGACAGTGAGGTAAGCACACTGCCTTCGGCGGCCCTGGAAGCGCTCCCTCTGTTGCAGTGTCCTGCCTATGCGAGACATGAAATTGCAGCAGAGAGAAAGCTTCCGGGATGCTGAAGGCAGTGTGTTTAACTCACTCACGCTGCCGGCGGCCCGGATTGAAGAAGGAAGCACTGCAGGGAGCCAAAAGGGCGTAGGAGAGAGCTGACCAAGGCAGTTAGGAGATGGCAATGACAGCTGAAGCAGGGAGGGAGATGCTAAGGCTGCCTTGAGGCCCTGTGCGACCGGCCCTGTCTAAGACTGGACCGGATGGTACCAGTGTACTGACAAGAATTGAAAAATGAACTTGCAGAATTATTGTTAATAATATGTAATTTATTTTTAAAATCAAGAGTGGTACCAGAAGATTGGAGGGTGGCTAATGTAGCGACGATTTTTAAAACCGGTTCCAGAGGTGATCTGGGAAATTATAGACCGGTGAGCCTGACATTGGTACCGGGCAAAATGGTAGAGACTATTATAAAGAACAAAATTACAGAGCATATTCAAAAGAATGGATTAATGAGACAAAGACAACATGAAATCTAAAAGGGAAACCTAGCCTCACCAATGTACTACATTTCTTTGAAAAGGTGAATAAACATGTGGATAAAGGCGAATCGGTTGATATTGTGTATCTGGATTTTTTAAAGGCATTTGACAAAGTATCTCATTAAAGACTCCAGAGGAAACTGGAGAGTCATGGTAAAGAAGGTAGTGTTCTATTGTGAACTAAAAATTGGTTAAAAGATAGAAAATAGAGTAGGGTTAAATGGTCAATATTCTCAATGGAGAAGGGTAGATAGTAGGGTTCTGCAGGGGTATGTGCTGGGTCCATTGCTTTTTAACATATTTATAAACTATCTAGAGATGGGAGTAACTAGTGAGGTAATTAAATTCCCTGATGACACAAAGTTATTCAAAGTTGTTAAATCACAAGAGAATTGTGAAAATTACAAGAGGACTTTACGAGACTGGGAATCCAAAAAGCAGATGATGATTAATATGAGCAAGTGAAAAGTGACGCATGTGGGAAAGAGGAACCCGAACTATAGCTACGTGATGCAAGGTTCCACATTAGGAGTCACTGACTAGGAAAGGGATCTAGGTGTCATTGTTGATGATAGGTTGAAACTCTCTGCTCAGTGTGCGGCAGCTAAGAAAGCAAATAGAATGTTAGGTATTATTAGGAAAGGAATGGAAAACAAATGAGGATGTTGTAATGTATCACACCATGGTGCAACCGCACCTCGAATACTGTGTGCAATTTCTGGTCACCACATCTTAAAAAAGTGGAATTAGAAAAGGTTCAGAGAAGGGAGACTGAAAATGATAAAGGGGATGGGACCAGATGCATAGGAAGGGGGGGGGGGCGGTGGGGCGGTCCGCCCCAAGTGCACGCCGCTGGGGGTGTGTGGGCTCCGCTGGTTCCCTGCTCCCTCTGGAAGTAACCTGTTCCGGGGCAGAGAGAGCAGGGAACCAGCGGAGCCGACGCAGCCCCCAGCGACGTGCAGTCGGGGAGGATCGGCCCTCCCGCCCGCCCGCTTTCCCATGCTAGTAAGAATGCGCTCCGGGGGGGTGGGTGCGCAGCGGCGACCCGCCCCGGGTGTCAGCCACCCTCGCTACAGCACTGGATGGGACGACTTCCCTATGAGGAAAGGCTAAAACGGCTAGGGCTCTTCAGCTTGGAGAAGAAACTGTTGAGGGGAGATAAGATAGAGGTCTATAAAATAAGTGGAGTGAAACAGGTAGACGTGACTCGATTGTTTACTCATTCCAAAAATACTAGGACTGGGGGGCATGCAATGAAGCTACAAAGTAGTAAACTTAAAACAAATCGGAGAAAATATTTTTTCACTCAACATGTAATTAAACTCTGGAATTCTTTGCCAGATAATGTGGTAAAAGCAGTTCGCTTAGCATGGTTTAAAAAAGGTTTGGATAATTTCCTAAAAGTCCATAAGCCATTATTAATATGGACTTGGGGAAAAACCCACTGCTTATTTTTAGGATAAGCAGCATAAAACGTATTATATTGTTTTGGGATCTTGCCTGGAACTTGTAACCTGGATTGGCCACTGTTGGAAACAGGATGCTGGGCTTGACGGAACTTTGATCTGTCCCAGTATGACAAAGCTTATGTCATACTAGTCCAGGGTGCAGATGAAAGTGACAGAACAGTGCCTCCAGTTTCACCCTCCTCCTGCTACCCAGAGCTGGAGTGTTGTGTTTTGTACCACATGGTAAGTGTCATCATCTGTTGCTTGGGGCTGGTTTCACATTGACGGTATCTTCTCCTGAGCATCCAGAGATCGAGGAGATTGCAAAGGCAGGGAATGTGAAACAGAACACACAGTGCCTTCATCACTGAAGCTTCTGCTCCAACCTAGCCCCTAGTCTTCCTTGGTGACTCTGCAGGAAGTGGTGAATTTTGAAGCCCTTACTGTGGTACTGCAGGAGATGGAGGCCTTACATTTTGAAGATCACCAAATGGAGGTAATCATTAGAAAGCTTATTTGCTGAAAGCTACCCACAACGTTTCACGCCTCATGCTTAAGAATGCCATCAAAATAATATTTTAACTGACATTCTTCTTTCTCCAGAGCTGAGGGATCTCATTGAATTCCTCTGACTTGGCATCTTCCTGCTGTTCCTCTCAATTGCCTGCTGAAATCAGAATCGGCCCCTATTAACAAAAGGCTATCTGGTGCCTTCCCATTTCTAATTTTCTCCCCTTCCTGCCTAGCTGCATCATTGCACCAGGACTTCTCAATCAGGTATGTACAGAGAACTAACAAGGAGAAAAACTGTATTTCTGGGAGGAAGCACACAGGTCAGCCAGAGTTGGTTTTGCTTTCCACCACAGTAGTCCCCAGAAAGCTTTGCATCATACCTTCAGCTCCACGGCATTAATGAGCTTGCCACATTTGTCACACTGGTCCCCTCGGGCTTCCTCATAGCTACAGAACGGACAGATCCCCTCCACAAAGCGGTCAGCCAGGAATCTCTGGCATCTCTCACACCTCAGCTGTTCTACCGTGTCCGTCAGCAGGAAACCCCGGTCCAGCAAGCGGCGAAATATGTCCTGAGCAATTCTGTAGATGTGCAGCAGGGACGGGGGATGGGGGTGGGGAGAAGAGACAGAACAAAAATACAAAAATTTACTGAGACAAAGGACATTAGCAACACCTTCAAAAAGTTGTAATACACCCTTGGCAGACCACCCTAGTTCTTAGCAAGAATGAAAATGGCTTATCTACCTTCATACAGAACATCGTGTTAACCAGAAAGAAGCCCCTAGCCAGAGTGCTCTCAGGGCTGACAAAAGCCAGTAAGTGGCCCCCAACTTTTTCTCCCTAGGAATGATCTTTTCCCCTTCCCTCCCTACAGCAGGAGGAAAGCAATATTTTTAGCTGTGCCTCCTTCCTTCAACATGAGTTTGAACTGCATGGGACCACCAGCACACTAAGCTTGGACTTCAGAGTGAAGAAGGCAGAGGAGGTGTTATATATAAGGGAAAAAAGTAGGGGATTGTTGAGAGAAGCCCCACAAAAGCATGGCCTTTTCATGCTAATTCCACCTTCCTTACGGATGGCCCTGCCAATTTGATCCTATTCCATAAGTCATCCCCTGACAGATGTTAGGCAAAGCACCAATGACAACTGGTGGGACAGCAGCCTAAAAGATCTCTTGGGACTTGGGGGGCTCCTCTGAATCCCTAGGGCACTCCCTACTTGCCTGGTTCAACAAGTTGCCTACCACAACAAGGCCTTAAAGCAGTACAAAGTCAGGGGAAAACCCATTCTCAGATAGACTCTAAGGTAGCAGCTGCCTCCATTATCAGCAGCCTGTCTGCAGCCTATGATCACAACCTCGAGGCTGAAGCCGTGAGTGTTCCCTGCTCCAACACTCCAGCATGGCAGGAGCTGCACTGCCCAAAGTCGCTCTGGCAACTAATTTTGGCCTGCTCAAATGCACCTCCATATGCCCAACCATAATAATTGCTGAGGCACTACCACGGAGAGTCTGCTCCAAGATGCACCACTCCCAGAACTGCTTTAAAACCCATGGCTACACTCTCTCTACAGCCTGTGCTGTAGACTGGGCCAAAGCTGTGCTGCCCCAAAGCTCAACTTTCCACTAATCCTGGCATGACAGTCTCTTGGGAAAGAGGAAGAACAGAGCCTAGGGAGCTCCTACCCTTGCTCCTCCTTATCCCAGCAGCTGGCCAAGTCCTCCCCTAAGCAGTCTCTTCTTCTTTTCATTTTTTTTTTGAGGGGGTGGGCAATAGAATAATAAAAGAAATTAGACAATCGAGGGGGAAGGGTGTTGGGATGGCACAAGTAGGCCTATTAATACATATGGTTGTGAAATTACGTATCCTGAATTGTATTTTAGATAGGCTGTATTTTATAGTTATTTTTCTGCCTCTGTAGCTGTTTATATTTTGTTAATAAAAAAATATTACTTAAAAAAAATATAAAGCTGCCACTAATCTGCCAGGTATTGAGAGGGGACTTGGATTCTTCCAGGTATATTCCAAGTATGTCACTACCTCTGGCAGGACACTGGATAGCCCTCCAAATGGAACACTCAACTGGAGGACCAGTTCTCCAACTGAATCCAGGAACTACCTCACAAGACCAATTGTATGCACAGAATGTTCATCACATAAGCTGGAGACAGAATACTGAAGAGCAAGTAGATGCACAGTGCCTTTTATACAGAAGGGCGTACATGTCTATCTGCTTGTTGAGGGGCATAACCTGTATGTTCTGGGCTGGTCTGGTGAATGAAAAGGAATGTATTTTTATAAATGTAGGTGCACATATTACACATATGAATACATATTTACATTATGCAGATACCCATACATCATTGTATCTTCCCTTCACAACAAAATTTTTCAGCACTAAGGTGGACAGACACTGAAAGCTGCTACCATGAGCTAGCTCCAATGTGCTGAAGTTAAACACTGTGTGTAAAGAATGGGAAATGAGGTAAATAAAGCTCCAGTTTCTGCTACAGAAGTACCTAGGCCCTCATTCAAGAACGGAGACATACGTGGTTTGGTGTGTGGTTGTCGTACGGCCAAAGTAGTCGAAGGAGATCTGGAACCACTTGTATATGTTGGTGTGGATGACATTATACTTGTCACAGATTTCCTGGGGAGTGAGATTCTCCTCCATGGCCTTGGTCTCCGTGGCTGTGCCGTACTCATCAGTGCCACACACAAACAGCGTATTCCAGTCTCGCAGGCGGCAGTATCTGGCCAAGAGGTGGAAAAAGAGACGGGATGCCACAGCAAACATGGAGGAAAGAAGACAAAAAAAGAAAAACTTTAAAGAGCTTTAAACTTCTTTTTGTTACACACTGAAAAATGCAGCATGGAGAATGAAGGTTCTGGAAACCAGTGGTACTTTCCATAATGGAGCAAATTAATTTCAGGAACATGTATGTGTAAGATGTTGTCATGTGACAAGCAGCTAGCCTTAGAAACATGTGTTTACAAAACAGCATTGTAATGTGACCAAGATACGCAGTTAAGCTCAGTAACACACGTGCACAACGCCACACTATAATATGAATGGGGTACCTGGCAAAGACGTCAGCGCTGAGGACGGAGCCAATGATATTCCCCAAATGCGGCACATTGTTCACATAGGGTAGGGCGCTGGTGATCAGGATGTTCTTCTCATTGTCCAATGGTAAACTGGAGAGGGGGAAGACAACAGGGACCAAAGAAAAATAAATATCCACAATAATACTGACACACAATACTGTAAGCCTTCTCTAAGTAGTTTACTAGCAAAGCTTTGAGTAGAGGAGACTTAAATTAGATGCTCAGTGACAGAAAGCAAGAGGTGGTGCCAGTAGTGGGACTGGAACTGGAAGCTGACGACATTTAGTGGGTAATTCTATAACTGGACACCCCAATGCTTGATAGGCAGCACGTATTCTTACAACAGCATCTGAGCGCCCAGATTCTGTTATAAAGTACTATAATAAAGTTGCATTGGCCCGCCCATTTGCACCAGACCAACGGCAGGTGTAAATGAGCACACTTAAATGCGGCATGCAAAGCGCATAACAGTATTCTGTAAACTGTACACATAAACAGTGGCCTTGCCCATGCTCCTCCCATGCTCTGCCTATGTGCACCCTTATAGAATACAGTGTAATGAATTTACGCGCATGACATTGTTCTATGCATTTTGCGTGCGTAACTGCACACAACAACAGAAGGTGAAATTTCTACCTGTTAATTTCCTTTCCTTGAGTCCTACTAGACCAGTCCACTCCAGTGGGTTATACTCCACAACCAGCCCAAACGGAGGAAGAGAAAAATAGACAGACTATGATACCACCAGAATAACAGCAGGTGCAGCCTGGAGCTGGCCAGTATTTGGCAAATATTGAAAGCAAGTTAACTGGCCGGAAACGGCTGCTGACTGGTTAACTCGAGTCTCTGTGGATAACCAGTCATTTTCTGCAGCATTCAGAAGGTTATTGCTGCTGAAATGCCCAGTTAGTGCCAAAAAGCCGGTGATGTTGGCAGCGTTCCGGGGGCGTAACTGGTTAAGTCCTGATTTCGGAAACTTAACCGGTCAGGCACTATCCAGCAATGAAAAACCCGGATATTCAACACTGGTTGCCAAAAACAGCCCAGCACTGAATATCTGGATTGAATGCCGGCGGTGGGCAAAGTGCTGCCCGCCGCTCGTTGAATATCAGGGGGAATATATCTAACAAGACCCATAAATATAAACCCAGCAGGAACCTCTAAAATCTTTGCTCAAGCACAGAATCAAAACAACCATCAAACTGATCATGGCTACTGTGCCCCCGAGCAATAAGTGTGCATTCCCAATGCCTGGTCTTCAAGGCAGGAAGGTAGACTGGTCTACCAGGACTCACAGAAAGGAAATTAACAGATAAGAATAAAATTTCACCTTCCTTATCATCCAGCTGGACCAGCCCACCAATGGGACGTACCAGAACTCATATCTGGGCATGAGGAAGATAAAATTCCCTGTACAACTGTCCTGACAAAGGCACTGTTGCCTCTAGCCCATAGATCCAATTTATAATGCTTCACAAAAAGATGGCGAGGAACACACTGCTGCTTAACAAACAGTCTCTGAAGAAAACAGCTCTAGCCTTCACCTAGGAAGAGACCTGGGACTCATCAAGGCGGCTCAGAAACCAATCATAATGACTCTGTTTGCCAAAATACAAGTGGCCTTAATAACCACTGTGACTCACCATGCGATTGAGGCTTTAGAAGCTGTTTCCCTTCTGTGCAGCCATCGAAACATGATGAAAAGATGGTCAGACCTAAACTCGACAGTGACCGCCAGATACTTTATCAAACTCTACGGACATCCAATTTGCATAGCATCTGATCTACCTCTTCCCCAAATTCACACGGAAATGCAAGCAGCAAAAGCACTTGGTTCAGGTGAAAGGACAACACAAGCTTTGGTAGAAGAGAGGGTACTGTACGCAAGGATACAGAAACCACAGAAAAAGGCCAAACAGGAGCCTCTGCAGAAAAGAACCTCTAATTCTGAAATCCCGATTGCCTTCTGTTTGTTGATATATATATCATAATAGCAGTAGTATAGATGTGGCAGCAATCGCTAGTTTACTAAATTAGACAGGTTTGTAATGACTACACAGAGCTGTGAACTACTATTTAAGAGAAGCTAAGTAGTCGCATTTTTTTCACTATTTATGTTTGATGAACTTTATAATGGATTGGTTTTTGTTTTATTGCTAGAAGGGACATATTGTTTAAATAAAATATTTGAATTTAGTAGACTAGAGAGGCAAATGATTGATGGCATCTGGAGGAGCTTGGATCTGGAATAGCATATGCAATAAGAGGTCAGAGAGCCCACGTTTATGACCATCTGATGCGCCTTGGTCTCATATGTATTAGTGATTGTTGCCATTTCTGTACTGCTTCTATTATGATAAATTTGATACTATTTCCTGGGGAGTGGATTTTTGGTCCTCTTTTTCCTATTCGACATAAGTAACTGCAGTCCTGCTGTTAGAGAATATCCGGACCGCCTTCCCTCAAATGAAAGGGAGGAAGCCCTGTAATGTCAAGTGAAAATCACCCTGGCCTCCAACCAGCTGATGGACCAGGAGACCCCCCCCCCCCCACCTCCTCTGTGGCCAAGTGCCCTGCAATGTACTAGTCTCATAACGAGCTCTCCAGCCCCTAAGGCTGGAATCAGTGGTGACCACCTTCCACTCCAGGACAGCCAAAGGGACCCTTTTCAAAAAGAGATGAGAAGAATCATTCCACCAGCTCATTTCCTGCTTGAAAGAAGCCAAGAGCAGCAGGTGCACCTCAAAATCCTGAAACTTGGAACTCCAATGGGACAACAGTGCCCCTCTGCAGGGAGTGCATATGGGCCTGCACCTGGGACTACCTCCAGGAAGGCTACCTTCAACCTCAGAAGCTGAAGGTAATACCACACTCTAGGAGTGGCTTGGGCACAAAACTCCCTCTTCCGTGAATGGAGCTTGACAAAACAACTCTGGGGTTAAGCAGACCTGCTCAAGGTTGATAAGGAAGTGCACCCTTAGGTATTCTAACTCCTGCTTAGGGTCTGTGTGTCTCTTTGAATAGTTAACCACATAACCCAGGCTCTACAAGAGTCCATCCACTTGGGCTATCACTGCCTGAGAGCTCATCTCCTGGACTGAACCAAACAGATATCCAGATAAAGATACAACTGCAACTCTTCCTTGTGCAGTAAGGTGGCAACCACCACCATAACCCTCAAAAAGACCCGCAGCACTGTGGCAAGCTGGAATAGGAAGGCCCAGAACTTAGTGTCTGCCAATATACCGAACCTCAAGAACTGCCTGTGGTCTGGATGAACCAGAACTTAAAAATAGGCCTCTGCCAGTTCCAGGGAGGAAAGTAACTCTCCGAAGCAATTGCCAAGCAGAGGGTCTCCATGTGAAAACAAAAGACCTGTAAGGTAGTTGTGACAAAACAGTGGGTTTTTAAGCCTTTAAAACGGTATTATTTCTTGAAGTGTGTTTCTCCCAGCAGGTGGTGCATGTTTAAAGCTATTACAGAGAAATGACTATTCTCTTTAGTTAAAAAAAAAAAAAAAAGACCACAGAAAGTGGAAAGGGAGGGAAAGGGAAATGGGATTTCATATACCGCTTTTCTGAGGTTTTTGCAACTACAGTCAAAGCGGTTTAAATATATTCAGGTACTTATTTTGTACCAGGGGCAATGGAGGGTTAAGTGACTTGCCCAGAGTCACAAGGAGCTGCAGTGGGAATTGAACTCAGTTCCCTAGGCTACTCCTAGTACACAAAGATCCCACAGAAAAGACAAAGTCAAAAAAACAAGGAGTGGGAACTGGATCAGGCCTCCAAAGTAAAGTTATAGGTGTTTACTTAAGCTGACTCGACACAGTCTTTAAAAAGACCGTTGATGAAAGAGAAAATGTGAATAGCATATAAAATGCCGCTGTAGTGCTAAAAAAGACCAGCTTATGTTCATTTTACCAGATGCATTGCCAAGGACAAATGTGATTGTCAAGTATACACATCAAGACTCCTGAAGTAGGCACATGTGTGTCGAAAAATGGTACCATGTCAAGTCAGCTTAAACACTTATAACTTCACTCTGGAGTCCAGAGTCTGTTTTTGAAAAGCCTGATCCAGTTCCCACTCCCTCTAACACAGATAAGAGGTAACCTGCAGCAATGTGGCCAGCTACTTTTAAAACTTGTTGTTCTGGGCTCTGATTGGCCAGGAGCTCAAATTCATCTAGAATGTACTGGCTTTTGCCCCCGTCTTAGCCAGAGAGAAGAGAGAAAGATCTCTTTGCCAAGGCCCTGTGAACAGTTATATTTGGAAACCTGTGAGCAGCTATATGTCCTGAACTCCCCAGGTACTATTTAATTTTTCATGACAAACATTTTTAGTTTATTGCCTCTGCTTGTCTGGACTAAGAATCATGGTGGTTTGTGTGTTGGGCCTAGTGCTTTCTAGGAACAGTGGGACCACTGGGAATGTGGCTCCAGTAACCTAAGAATCACTGGGGATAATTTGAGAGCTGGAGACTTGCCCAGAGGCAGTTGGGACACAGTTGGTGGGAGGAGGGTGCTAGCGTAGAGCACAAGCAGCAAGTGCAGGTGGACTGGAGCTGTTCTGAGGATAGACCCTCTAAGTGGCTGCAGGGATAGTCCCAGGCGGGTGGCTAGGCGTTTTGTGACAGTAATGTCGACACCCTTTGTTTCCAGGATGGGACGAAAGGAGGCCCTCTTCTTGGAGAGCCAAGTAGATAGTGGCCCTTCTCTCCTCCAGAGGCACATCCTCCACTGCACCCAGCTGAAAGACGTACCAGGTGTCCTCCATTGCCCTTTGTTTGCGGGAGAACCACAAGGGGATACCATAAAGACATCGGAAACGGGAATGAGAACTCTAAGGAATAACCTTCATGAACAACATCCAAGATCCACTGGTCCCAAGTAATGGCCCAATCCCAGGCAAAAAGACTGAGCCGACCTCCTACGTGAACCCTGGGAGAACCCCTTGAATCTCACTGGGGATCTTTCTGGATGGCGGCACCAGGGGCAGAGGATCTACCACCATCCCTGGGCCAATACACCCCTTGAAAGGGTTAGACCTTCTGCCCATTCACAGCAGTGCTCCCCTGCATGGCCTTCTTGGATTGGAAACATTTCCAATCAGGGCAGTGACTCCAGCGTCCTGAGGTTTGAAGGTTCCCCACGGCTTGTCTTTAAGGAGCCGCTGAGGACAAGCTTCACACAGGTCCTTAACCAGCATTTTGAGCAAAGTAACTTTAAAGGGTAGTCTGCAAAAACAGTCCTTGGAAGCCACTCCACTGGCCAGAGACAGTCTAAGCTGTCAGACAGCCCCCATCACTGAAGTGACAGAGTTGGAACACATACAAACCATATCATACAGTAAGTCTGCCAAAAATGCAACCAAAGATTTCAGCCTAGGAGGGCGACAAGGGTGGAAGCTACTGCAACCATTAGAGCAAGGCTTGGGCCACATAACCTCCCCCTCCCCCCCAAAAAATAGCTGCCTGAAACTCCAGGGCAGCAGAGGTGGTGAGAAAATGCTGCCACATGATCCCTTGGCTCAATGCCTGGGGTTTCCTGCCCCCTTCAGGAGATAAGAGCCCTGCAAAAGCCTCCAAAATCACCACAGTGAGCAGGCATGGATTCCAAGTCCCCCCCCCCCCATCTCAGGGGCCCCCACAGGGCTGATCATAGGCGGTCGGTGACTCAGCTATTTGGGGAGGCTAAAGTGGGTGGGACAAGAGTGAGGTTACGGGGCAGAGTGCAAGTTAAAATCTTTGGAGTGGGGGACAAAACCTATGTCAGCAGTAAAAGAACAGTGAGACTCAAACACAGTAAGGAAAGAGTCCTTCACTTTGTGGATATGGTGCTGTGTATCAGCTGTCTCCCCAGTTCCTCTGTTTACTGATGATAATAAGCACACTGAATACATTCCAGGAATTGTGTGTCCAAAAAAAAAAAAAAAAAATCAAAATAACGCACCAAAATAATACAACATATTAAACAGAATATTTGCAGTATTTTGGAAATAAATGCAAGTACTTATCACTTTGCTCTCTATCTTTGATGTTTTTTTTGTTTGTTTTAACAAACTTTAAGCTGCTGCTGCAAACCTAGTCTGGGCTGGCAGGGGCCCACAAAACCTGTGAAAGACAGTCAAGGGACCCAGTCCACTGGCAAAGGTCCTGAGCCCAGGGTTGGGAAGACCTCCAAGTTCAGCTAGGCAGTAGCCTGTAGACTGAGCCTGGTAGAAAAAAAAAAACGTCGGCCGCTAGGACTCAATCAATGAGATCCTCACCGTAGCCTGGGCCTATGGGAGTCAGACCAAAAAACAACAAAAACAGCTGCACCAGTCCAACGGATGGACTCCAATCTACATCATCTACTGGAGGTAGAGGAACACCAACTACCTCCATGCTGCACTTCTGTTATACTGGTGATGACACTGGAATCTGGGTTTTTCTCTACCTACATCTGCTGGTTTGGGGATATAACCCACAGGTGTGGACTGGTTTAGCTAGATAAGTAATTGCCTTTTTAGAGCTCAGACTAGGAGGAAACAATCCCTTCAGCCAACAAGAGATCAAACCAAAAGGGGCAAAACAAACGCAAAACTTCTGCAGGAGACCATGTCCCTCTTTTATGGTTTAATACTCACATAGGATGCTGTCGCTGGTGAAGTTTGGGGCAAGCAGCAGCTCCTCTCGTCCAAGTTTCTACAGCTGCCATAATTTCTTCTTCCGAAATAATCCGCTCAGCCAATTCCCCTTCCTAAAAACAAATTGTTTAGAACATTTTCTCATTCTGGCTTTTAAACTCAGAATTAGCAACTGAAATTTCTGAAAACTTCTTCTCGCTCAGTTACTCCCACCATAAGTCTAATCACGCTGCTCATCAAGCTTAAAAACTATCTTGCTAAATCTCACTGTAAACTGCTCTACTGTTTTTGAACTAAAAGCAGTATACCAAATCGTTAATGTAATATAATTATGAATATAGGGTAGACAGCTGAAGTGTGACCACAGGCACAGATAGCAGTATTATTCTTTTCTTTGACTGGATTTAGCTCACACTTTTAGTAGTAACTCAAAGTGAGTTATATTCAGGTACACTAGGTACTTCCCTCTCTAGAGGGCTTACAATCTCAAATGTGTACCTGAGGCAATGGAGAGATCAGCGACTTGCCCAAGACCACAAAGAAAAGCAGTGGGATCTGAACTGGGAACGGACAGGGAGCCAATGAAGTGACTTGAGGAGAAAGCTAATATGAGCATAGCGACACTGGTAATATAAGACGTGCAGCAGAGTTTTGAACAGATTGAAGGGGAGAGAGATGGCTTAGTGGAAGACCTGTGAGAAGCAAGTTGCAGTAGCCTAAGCAAGAGGTGATAAGAGTATGGCTAAGGGTTTTGGTAGTGTGCTCAGAAAGGAAGGGATTAATTTTGGTGATGTTCTACAGAAAGAAATGACACGTTTTAACAGTCTGTTGGGATATGTGCAGAGAGAGAGAGAGAGAGAGAGAGAGAGAGAGAGAGAGTCAAAAATGGCCCCAAGGTTATGAGCTGAGGAGACAGGACTTGCAGGACTTTCAGGTTTGTCCAGGTGACCCCCACAATTAGAATTTCAAAATATCCTCAATGACTAAGCAGGAGTTAATTTTGTATACATTCCTCCCCAATGTATGCAAAGAATTCTCTCAAGCATATTCATTGCAGATATCCTAGATACCTGGCTAGTGGTGGGGTCACCAGGACAAGCTTGGAAAGGACTGCACAAGGTCATATCTTCATCTGCTTCTTAAAGTTTGCCTGGTACTGACCTTGCTTCCCTTCATATTTTACCTAATGAAGATTTGACCGGTGAGATCCTCTGACTTAGGAGTAACAAGGCTGTCATGAAGTCCAAGGCTCAGCCCTTAAAATAACTGCTAATTTCACCAAGGGGGATCCAAACCCCGCTGCCCTCTGGCTGTGCTTGGATGATTACATTCCCACTATGCTCAAAACCCAGAGTCCAGCACAAACAGCTGAAAAAGTGACCTCTCATGGCGGCACCCCGAGTTAGATTCAAGGAGGTTTTATAAACTGAGACGGCATGAACCTATTTGGCCCATTCTGGGGGGGATGAAGTCAGTGGGTGGAGCTTGCCACCATATTGAACGATCCCCAAACATTCACAGACGCTATTGAAAACAAATAGCAAAACTTGTAAGGTTTATAATTGTTTTAGTAAACCTCCTTGGTTTTGCATTCTTTGTTAGGAGCGGATCGGGGGTGAAGTTTATATTTAAAATGTTTTTTTGTCAGTGCTCCAGAGCTTGCTTTGTTATTTGCAATGCTGTACTGTGGATTTCAGTGCTGCAGTACATGCCTTTAATTTTGCTTATGACAAACTACATAAAAACAATATCAGGTGCTTATGACTTCCTATGTGTGAATTTTTTTTGTTTAAATTTGACAGCTTTTTTTAATTTGAAAACTTCCCATATGTAGATATATATCATGGGATAAAATTAAAAATCATTAAAACTGCACAAACAATAGCCAGTAGAAACAGCAGTAAAAAACCTATTTGTATTTTGTGCTCATTTTCCTTATACTGTTCTATAGAGTACAGTAATATATGGCCAAATTTCAGTGAGGATATCCTATTTCTTGATGGGCTCATCTTAACTGTTGTAATCTGCCTTGGGAAGCCTGGTGTTACTACTCTAACCGACGAAAGGTAATTCCGTTCTAACACCAAAGGTTAAATTATTATTATTTTTTTTACCTTGGGGGGGGGGGGGGGGGGGAGCCACTGTCCCGCAGTGGGTGCGGACGCTCCGGAGTGACAGACTTGTTTTTGGAGCTGCGAGTCCCCATAACTCGACCTGAGGCTCAGGCAGAGCCGAGGCCTTTCTTACAGCTGCCCCCTACAAAAATTGAGCCTCCCACAGCTCCAAAAACAAGTCTGCTGCTCTGGAACACCTGCTCACATGGCCTCTAACCGCAGACACCAATAGGAGTTTCCTCACCCCCCCCCCCCCCCCAGAGGTAAAAATTATTTAACCTCGGGTTACAGTTCTGACTGTTCCTCTGTGTACATCCGTACGCTGATCATTTGTTTATTTAGGGTACACCAATATGGCGGATGCACAGGAAAGACAGCTTCAACTTTTTGACATCATACCGTCTCCTGTAAAAACCTCCTTCATTAGACTAGCACAGCAGCACCAATCCCAGACTGAGAAAGGAATGGTCTGCCACATATGGCACTAACTTCAGGGCTATCCAGGGAACCAGGGGCGTAGCCAGACTTCGGTGGTAGGGGGGTCCAGAGCCCGAGGTGAGGGGGCACATTTTATCCCCCCCCCCCGGCGCCACTGACCCCCCCCGCCATTGCCGACCTGCCGCCACTTTTCACGAACTCCCCCCCCCCCGCCGCGAGCCCTCCCCCACAGTCGCCTACCTTCGGTTTTGCTGGCGGGGGACCCCAATCTCCGCCAGCCGACTCTTCATCCTGAATCCAAAAAAAAAATCTTCGTTCTGTTGCATGCTGACATCCTGCACGTTGTACGTGCAGGACGTCAGCATGCAACAGAACGAAGAATTTTTTTGACTGCAGGACGAAGGGGACGTCGGCTGGCGGGGATTGGGGTCCCCCGCCAGCAAAAACGAAGGTAGGCGGCGGCGGGGGAGGGGGTCCAGGACAAAATCTACGGGGGCCCAGGCCCCCTCAGGCCCCACGTAGCTACGCCACTGCAGGGAACCCCGTGCTGCACAGGACAAAGGGGGCAGTTACTAGCTTGATTGCTGTACCTCAGGCTCATTAGATGCTGGTTTCTCCAAGGCGATGACTGGAAGAGGCTGTTTCTGCAGGTGCGATTTGAACACCTGACACCCCTTGCCTTTCAGCATGAATTCCACGGCTTTCACACATGGCTCTGAGAAATTCATCTGCTGGAACCACCTCTGTAAAGATTTTAACTCCTCTGCAAATATAACATGTACATAAATATATTAACAAAACCACTGATTTGTGTTTTAAAAATACTCTCTACCCTCTGTTAAAAGCAGTACTTCAGTAGCACTGATCCTACACGTTTAGAGACACGATGGGTGTGTGCACCACAGGCTGGCCTTTTGCTGACAGATATTACACACATGCCAAGTGTCAGCATACAAAATTCAGAAGGATAGTAAATAGGCAGCGCATGACTATTTCGTGTCAGATGGACGTACCACGAGCTGTACTGTGTGTTTATAAGTTGCAGAAGTATTATCCTACAAGATCCTTGCGATCGCAAGTCAAGAATTGTTGACTGTTCCCTCGGTCCACAGTATTCGACTGCAGGCTGTTCGTGTGCGGAATTTTCTGTTGTTGGACCTTAGTTGTGGAATGCTTTGCCTCTTTCTGTACAGCAATTGACTTCTTCGGTGGTATTTAAGAAACAGATAAATGTTTTGCTGTTTCAGAGAGCATTCTCTGAAGTATAGTTTGGAGGGGGGGGGGGGGGGGGGGGTCATCTCTCAGATCAAGCTTAAGGCTTTATTTATGTTCCAGCGCATTGATGGTGTTTTATGTGCTTTGATTATGTTTGTTTTATTGTACTCCGCCCAGATTTTTGGATAGGCAGATTATAAATTTTGTAAAATAAATAAAATTAAAATACTAGTCACACTGTGCTTGCACCACAATTCTGGCAATAAACACAGGTCTGGAAATTTCTCATTTATGAGATCTATAGATACCGCCATAGTCACTTTTGTTCACATAGGTAAAGCCATAGAAAACGCAATCAAAATGATGCAGCACTTACCTAGAAAACAAGACGAGTCTGATATCAGAGGATAAAGTGTGCCCCAGAGAACAACATCAGCAACCGACTCCCTGTCCTGTAGAAGGAAAATGCCACAGAGCTGCAGGGTCAAAGAAGGCAGCAACTGAAACCTCGTTTTAACCCGCCCCATCCAAACCCTCTGCTAGAGGAATATCTAGAGACTGTCCAAGGTCACAATGTACCTACGGCAGAGCCAGGAATTAAAAAAAGATAGAGGGAGGTAAAACCTCACTTTCACTTTGTCAGTAGGAGAGGAAGGATCCCAATCTGAAGCTCTTAACTCAGGCTTTCAGGCTAGATGTACTAAGCATTTTTCCTCAGAGATACAAAATGGGGAAAGTCATTCACTACATCAGGCCCTCAGGGCTTACAATATTAAAAATAGAGCTAAGGGTTATAAGCAAGAACTACCTAGCCAGGTACTTACACCGGTGAGGTAAGGTTTGCCATCCTCAGCCAGGCTGTCATCAATATAGGTTAGCTGTTTCCTTATGGTCCCCAGAACCTCTTCTCCTTTCTTCCCTTGTACCACATGGTGATAAAGGGCAACCACAACCACAGGCTGCAAACCCCAGTAACAGGGGGAAGGGAAGGAAAAAAAAAGGAGGGGTATTAGTTTTGAAGCAGCCAGTCAGACAGCAGATCTCTCACTTATAGCAAGAGGACTCTGCTAATCCCTGTCTTCACAGTATACCAGTACAATTTTCTTTATGACTGCTGTATTTATCTTTCACTCAGTATTAGGCTTTTTTTGTGCATTTATATACAGAGTACCACATGCAAAACACATCTGGAGACCAGGCACTTTATCAGGTCACTCACCTGAAGCTGCGTTACTTCCCATTCCAGCCACTGGTTAGTGGAATCACTGGGCTCCTCCCCAAGGGACAAGAAGAAGAACCTAAGCAAAGGAGAGAGGGGAAACTTGTGACAGAGGAAGCCGACACCTCTCTCTTCCTGTGAAACATCTTCCCAGTGCTCAAGTCTGACATCTTCTCTGTGCAGCTTTAAATAGAACACGGGCCACCTTGTGAAAACCGAGCACATGGATTCACACATGCCTGTATAACTTCTAGCCAGGGCATATTTTAAGCAGGGGTGAAACATTCCAAGCTGCGTTAATTAGATCCAGGACAGGGCCATGGACATAGATACTGAGTACTGCCCAACCTGTCTGAGGCTGAAAGTATGCACATGATTAAAACAATGGACTCTGAAGAGAGAAACAAGGCATGTAGGTTTTGTTATTCAAACCTGTGTATGTTACCGAGTATTTTTTTATTTTATTTTAGTTACATTTGTACGCCGCGCTTTCCCACTCATGGCAGGCTCAATGCGGCTTACATATACAGGTACTTATTTGTACCTGGGGCAATGGAGGGTTAAATGACTTGCCCAGAGTCACAAGGAGCTGTGCCTGAAGTGGGAATCAAACTCAGTCCCTCAGTTCCCCAGGACCAGAGTCCACCACCCTAACCACTAGACCACTCCTCCACTCCATATAAAACTATTGGCCACTTAGAAAGCAAGGTCATTTTTTCATAGGGACTGTATTTTTGCATTTATGGTGCAAACCCCACAGGCAAAGAGCACCCACAGAGGAGGTAATTTCATAAAGCACTGAAGACTCATCTCTTTAACAAGGCATACCACGATGATCCATAATAAGAACTGTAACACATTACCACTAACTTGATATTCTGAAGGTATTCTCTTTTTACCTGATCGTCTAATTTTACTATGTCAACCATATCCTATATTTAATACCAACTGAATGTTTTCTCTTTTTACCTGATAGTTCATTTTTCATTATGTTCCCATGTTCTCTAAGTAATACTAATTGTATCTTTTATTCTGGAATGGCGAAAACCATGACGGAAAATTGTAAGCCACATTGAGCCTGCAAATCGGTGGGAAAATGTGGGATACAAATGCAACAAATAAATAAACAAACAACATGGTGCCTTTGTGAAATGCCCAAAAATAAAACTATGCTTTGCCTGCTTTATAGAAACGTCTAGACTAATATTTAACGGGACCATCATACCTGAAGCAACTACTGGCCACTGATAGCCACGTATGACTTCCACATTATAATCATTTATTAGATGGCTTTTATTCATCATCACAAAAGTGCAATACTTGTCCGACATCATATTAATTCACAATTGGGGTCTTCCTATATAATAAATCTCACCTCCAACAGGATGTGCTTGGGACCGTGCCTGCCGGAAGTGGTCTGCTAGGCAGGCACGCACTGACCTCAGTGACAGACAATTTGGCAAAGCAAAACAATCTGAGTGCTGGCCATTAGGACACAGGGTTGATAGGAGAGTTTTAAAAGACTGAAGGAACAGAAAGTGTTAAATGGAGGGAGGGGGGGGAGTTCTGAACGACTGAAAGACATGAACATTTGGGAAAGGAAAACAATCTCAATGCTGGCCATTAGCACACAGGGTACATAGACAGTTTTAAAAGACTGAAGGAACCAAAAGTGTTCGGGGGGGGGGGGGGGGGGGGGGGTAGTTCTGAATGAATGAAAGAAATGAAAATTTACGAGAGGAACACAATCTGAATGCCGGGCATTTGTACACAGGGTAGATAGGACACTTTTTTTAAAAAATGAAGGACTTGAAAGTATTACATCTTGGGGGAGGGGTGAGGAGGAAAGCGGTGGGGTATCTGGATACTGGGCGTTAGGGCCATGGGGGTACATAGACTTTTGAAAGCCTTAAGGAACCCAAAGTGTGGGAAGGAGGAGGAAAAGGAGGGGAGGGAACGGGGTGAGGGGCATTAGGAACAGGGGAGGGGGCCCTGTCACACACTCTCATTCTCACACACACACTGTCACACAGACAGTCTCACTCTGTCACACACCCGCACATTCACTCTGGCTCTCTCTCTCAAACATACACACTCCCAGGAAAACCTTGCTAGCGCCCGTTTCATTCGTTCCAGAAACGGGCCTTTTTTTACTAGTTTACTAAAGATTAGTGCATGTTACCTTCCAGAGGACCCATTTTATCCCTATGGGCCTGCTGCAGATAACATGAACTAATCTTTAGTAAAAGTCTTTTAATGTGAATGATATTTTAAAACCTAGACAATTTCAATGTGCTCTCTAAAATACACGTGGATTTTCCTTGTTGTTTTGAGATTTTCATTTGATTGACCGTTTCATAAAGGCCACATAGGCTGCTTATGTGACTTTATTAAAAAGGCTCCTAGAATAACCAACAGTAATGAACAAGTAATCCTGTGCAGATGTGCGCACGGCTCCAAAGAGGGTGTGATGTGTGTTTTAATAAGATACACATGAACATTCTAGCTCTGCCCAAACCATGCCCCCCTGGAATGCATAAGCCCAAACCACACAAAAGTAGACACAACCTTGCACTGTGCCTACTCTTTATAGCTTTTTCCGCTTCTGAAATGTGCTTCACGTGCAGAAAACTTATCAAATCACCCTCAGAGTGGCATCTAGGAAGCCAGTTTTTATTTACCCCCTGAAACAGAAAGAGCAGAGCACTTACTGGCAAATGGCATTTGCAGAGAAAAGGAAGTTTCCACTGTCCAGCTGCAGGGCTGGGAGCCTCGGAGTGGTAAGGAAAGGAACAACAGGATCTAAATTCAAAAGAAATAAACGGATTTATATTTACCAGACAAGAGAAGCCTTGGGTCAATGGCTACACTTGGATTTGTGCTTTTCAGATCAGGACAGTGCCAGTCTCTCTTAAAGACCTCATCTTAGAGGGTGTATCATTAGCTGCTGCTGAGCTCCCTACTGTACATTATATATGAATAACTGGGGATTTATTTAACCTTTCCAAATAATGCTGAAAGGCAGCTTACAGCTTTTTTCAAACTCAGGTTTAATAAGTCACATCCCTAAACAACTTAACATCTAAATGAATATGTGAGGTAACAAGAGAAAGCCCTGTAGTCTGACTCCCTGAAAGGCTCTGCGTAACACAAGACTATCTCTATTTCACAAAGCAGGTGAAAGCTTGGCTTTTCAATCAGGCCTTTAATGGAAGAAGTGATTAAAGTATTAGTCTCACTCACACACACAAGGAGTGACACAGGCTGCACATACTGCAGCAGGACATGTTTATCCACTCCTACCCTAGCTGAGATAATATTAAACCATCTCTGACCTCATGTGCAACTTTCTTTAAATTAGTCACCTTATTTTCTACCTCCACTACTCTATTACCTATCTATATGTTCCATCTTT